>NC_140584.1:526038955-527242899 GCF_964204655.1 Triturus cristatus
GAATATATGGAACCAATCTGTAGGTCAGAGACAAAATGGCTCCATAAATCAGTGGTCCAAGAAAATGATGCTGTGACAGGGGAGTGAAAGAGAAAGATCTGATAGAGGTTTCTCCTGAGAAGGGAGGCGATTTCAGGCCACGCAAACACCGCTGGGGCCATTTTCAATTATGTTTCTGAGAATCAATCAGCCCACGAAAGTTATTGATACCACTATCACCAAGGGTAGATAAAAGAGTGCAACTACACCGATGACACAATTGATTATGAACCAGGCGGTTTTCAGTCGATCATCAGACTTTTTCGACTTAGAAAAACCATAAAGGACAAATTATAAACAAACAAATAAAAACATTTAAAATCTCAACATATAAAAACATGGGTTAAAAATATCAATTACAACGTGAAATCCGAAAGCCAAGACCAAAACACCCCAATTAGTAATGTCTTTTCCTGATGTTGAGAGACCCTGTGATAAAACTGATCACAGCTTGGCAAATCTCTGGCAGTTCAGAAATCTTCCTGATAAGAATTGAAACTGCATAAGCGCAGGAGATGCAAAAAACGAGGTCTCACTGATTTATATGGTGCAAAAAACGCAAAGAGTGCAATGTGCTTTGCCTGACAAATTATCAAAAGGGCAAAAGGAAGATTCTCACACCATTTCCCTTGGGGGAAAGCTAAGAAAAAATACAATGACCCCAAATGGAACCTATTTAAATAAAACCTATATTGGGCATTTTCCATACAGGAGATGTAGAAACTCATGGGCAGATGTTAAAATAAGGTAATGTGCCAGACAGGGAAGCTGAGCGGCTTGTTGCCTATGCATTCGCTGCGCCTGCTCATTAGATTCCGACTTTATCTGCTCTCTAGCTGAGGTCAGGGTTATTAAAAAGCGCTCTTAAGGTACTCTATCGAAGGTATAGACTCAGCATCATCCGAGGCCAGGCAATCCTAAAGAATGTAGTTAGAGAATCCTAGCTCCAGATTTTGTCAACTTTTTAAATATAATAACAGTTGTGCCAAACCCAAAATATACCCACAGAATGTAATCCCACTTCTGAATGACAAAATATGGTCGCTGCACCCTCCGGTACCGTTAACAGTCTTTGGAAAAAGCAATTCTCTGCCGTTTGGAGTCTAGAGTTATTACGCAACCCCCAAACTTCTGCCGCACACGTACCTTTTGAGAGACACTCATTTCCTTCACTCCCCTATGTCCTTGCTTGGCTGCGAAGTGAAAAATCGCTTGCACCTCTGTCTTGGTTTGTTGCACACTTAACACCAGTGGTCGAAGTGGGGGAAAAAAAGTAGGAGAACTGTGGGTGGAGAATCAGGGGGCGGGAATAACCCGAGGATTTGATCAGTGGGCGGAGTCAGGGGTGTGGCTAGAAATAGCAAAACATACACATTTTTTGCCCCTTTGGCATCTCACTGACCAGTTACAGCTCATAACGTTATTTATTCAAACAATGGATAAACATGTTTATTTGAGGTTTAATTCAGGAAAAAGCAAACATGCAGGTTTATGTAAAGCGTGCGAAATATAAGCAGGAACAACATGTTACCTTAATCCTTTTACTCTCATTGTTCAGAAATCAATGAGTATTTTTTGTCTCAAACATGGAGGATATGAATACAGGTCTCCTCCTGTACACGTGTTAAGCAGGGCTCAGAAGAGAAAAGGACTTTTCAGGAGAATATGATCTGATTCACGGAAACCCACAAGGGCTCCTTCATATTCATGTCAGCCAGCTAGCGGCTCAAACATAATATAGTACATATGTATTCAAGTGTCCTTTCATTCGGTGAGTGAACACAAAGCAGTAACCCTCTGAACTATGCACATCAAATATTTATCTTTGATATGCATGGTACACGTTCTTTGCAGCAGGCATATTACCCCTCTGCGCTACCTTAGCTGAGTCAAAACAGCCACTAAACAAAACACGCTCCCATCTCTCTCCTGCAGGTACATTGATCACCAGAGTTATCTTGGCACTTTTATTGTTGACTGAAACCTTCTGAATATACAAAGAACTTTGCAGTGTTTTTAAATCTCCTGCTACAAAACCGCCCCCACAAACTAAACCGGCCCCCTACACTTCCAGTCGCCCTGGGAAACGCCTGATGCCTGGAATGGCCAGTCCGGCCAAGTTACCCTTTTCAATGCAATACTGCAGATATGTATGCTTATTTGATATAAACGTCATGGATCACTGTTGGTGTAAGACACAGATTTTTCCTGAATATCCATTGAATTGGGTTCCTGCCTGAATGATACACATGAGCATGTTTGGTACACAAAAGAAGGCATCTGGGTAGACCTCTGAGGCAAACACAATAATGTTATTCATAAGGACCCTCACACAGGACCCCTTACCTTTTTGACCTACCTGCACAATTCCTGCCTGTGCTTTACTATGTATAATCTTTTTGGCAGATGTTTTAAAGTTTGCACCTTTAACATAATCTTTCTAACAAGCAATATAATAATGTTTTTTTAACTTCTAGACAATTTTGTAAATTTTTTAGGGCCGTGCCGTACAGAATAGAAGTAAAGGCAGAATGCAATCATCGGATCTGCAGTCCTGTGACTTTGAGTTGAAGAGAAGTTGTATTGTGCAGAGTTGGGTTTGGGTCCAGGCCAGGGTAACTCCTAGCCGAACCCTTGCTGGGGCAGAGGTTCCTGTGTTCTGCCAGAGGCTAAGCTCTCCTCTTGCTGGTTCAGAGACACGCTTGCCATAAGTGGATTGGAAGCTGTGTGACCCAGACGGTGCTTTGTCAAGGCAGAGGATCACCCAGCTCTTCAGAGTAGGAGCCGTGTGTCCTGCCTCGTCATGGCAGCACTAATCTCACATCTCCTGTGTTATTCACCGTGTTTCCAGTTTAGGGTGCACAGGTACCCGTTCAGTGTAGTCAGTTTGTTAAAATAAACTAGTCTGTGTGCCCGCCCTGCACCACAGCATCCTCTACACAGAGGATTTTACACTCCTTGTTCTGGAATCCACTGCTAATCAAGGGCCGATATTGCATTGTCAACAATCTGCTCTGCTCTATTGTGTCACCAGTTAATTTACAGCTGTCTTGTGTTCGAACACCTATAATTGTCCATATTTTAAGGGTAATAACCCGTTTCATGCCAAGTTTCAACCCACGCTTCCAAGCATTGCAAACAATATATGTTACTGTTACCCTGTGAAATATTTAATTTACCATCCTCTGAAGGATTGAGGTCTCAGTTAGCCTTTCTGTGGTTCCGACTAATTGCCTGCAGATCACAGCTGTGAGTGTTTAACTCCTAGAACCACCCTGCTTAATAGCTGCACCTGCAACCACCGGCTCAAATGAAGCACTGGCTGCAGGCCTTATCATGAACTGAGCACAGACAGCGCAGTCACTTTACTGGCTGTCTTGAGTGCAGAGGCACAGGTGCGAAACACTATGGATCAGGCATGTAGTTTTGCTGGGAATATTTGTACCACTATTTGGACCCTACCACTGGTAGAAAAATAAAATGCTATGTTTAGATGACTTATCAGTGCAAAAATTTGGATTTGTAACAGATCGTCAGTGCATCATTCACTAAAATGTTGTCAAAACCTGTACATAATGGGCCAGCAGGTTAATTACACATGATTTGGCACTTGACCTGGTTCTCAATAAAGCTCCACCCCTGTGCCCCTCTCTACCTGAGTAAATGCCCTCTTCCGTATCTGTGCAACCCTTGTGGTAGGGTGTGCCACGCATGGCTTCCACCTTGTAACCAACACAAAGCGCAATGAAACAGCTAGCAGACACTATGGACAGTATTTCTAAGGTGCCAACATACCTCAGTGAATTAATACTCGTCATTGACGTCTCGTGTATGGATCACGCAGGCAAAACCAATTAATCCTTCCCAGGTCGGTTGATTTGAGTATCCCTAGATTGGATACATATTGCTTAGAAACAGCAGAAGTGGTATAAAGCGCTTTGCAACTAATATTGACGTGTACACGAGTCAAGTTGAACTGATGTTGCAATTTACCAACGAACCACAGGCTGGTGGTGCAAGGCTGGCTTTGCTATAGCTTGGAAACTGATTCTTTTTTGTATTTACAGTATTTTGTCAGCCCTTTGTCTGTCTGACCTCTACCCCGCTTCAGAGTGAACAAAGCTGCTACTGAGGAGCAATTCTAGAAGTAGACATTTCGGTGCCCTTCAAGACTGAAGCTGGGGAACCAGATTTGGGTCTGGCAGGAGGCTCAAGAATCCCATGATTCTGGGCAAATCACTTAGTCTCCTCCTGCCTAAAAAAGAAAGTATTTGCAATGCAATAGGCCTCACATTACTGAAAGTTTGAGCTTTTGGCGTGCATTATTATTTGCAATGCTAATAGGTCAGACTTTCAGTAATGCAATACCTATTGCATTGCAAATGCTTGTTTCAAAAGACCACATTCCCAAACACAGACAAAACAGTGGTACACATTAAACAAATAACATAAGAAAAACAGCTGATAAGACATTTGACATTTTCCAGTTATTTTAAAAAAAAAATGCACTGGGTATTGATTCCTTTTCTCAACTTGATGTTTATTTAAGAGCGTGGAGTTCCGAGGGAGTCCAGGCTCCTCTTGCAAGGGCCAGTGCAGGGAAAAGAGCAGAGCTGTAAAGGAGGGACTGGGGACCTCTGGGCAGGCATGCAGACAAATTTCCAGGAGAGGCTGGTGCGGCTGGGTCAGCTGTGGGTACATCGACCAGTGGAGGGCCTCTGCTACAACAGCCACCGTCCTATTTTCCAGTTCTGGCTGGGTGGATAGCAGATTTACAGCATGCCACGAATCCCTTTTCTTTTCCAGGTGCCGTTTATCAGTCTGCGTGAGCCTGAAAATAAAGGGCAGGGGAGGTCATGGGCGGGGCCACCAAAGCATTCTGATGTGAACATTGTATTGGCCACAGTGGGGGCAGGCAGGCAGCGTCCTCACTAAATGAAGTGTGAATCACGGCAGCAGCAGGGCATCAGAGGTAGAAGTTTTCACACGAACCTAAGACTGATGGCCCTTTCAGTGTTGCTTTGCAGGCCCCTAAATACAGAGAGGAAGGGGGAGGAGGTCGTGGGCACTGCAGAGGCCTTCCTCGATGTGCACCACACAGGCAGAATGAAAGTTATTGTTTTTCAGAAGAAGTAGGGCAACGGAATGAAATAATTTTTAAAAGTAGGGGCACGCCGTGCCCTTCCGATCCCGCCCACTTCTACCACTGCTTAACACCATCAAGGACTTCAAGTTAACTTGTGGATCGAAAGGGAACCCCAAATAACAGAAACTTTCTATCTTTGCAACTAGAGCTCCCGCAATCATTTTTTTTTAGATTTAGTTTTCCTTAGCCCTAAAACCATTACAAATGAATTCTGCTGATTAATCTTCAAATCCAAGGATAACATAAACTCCACAAAGGCATCCAGAGCTTTCTGAAGGTTAATTGCAATCCTAGCTAATAGGATGGCGTCATCCGGATAAAGAAGTATCGGGATAAAATGAGTGACTGCCCTTGAACAATACAATTTCTTTTGGAGAAAATGAGTTTCTTAATCATCATTATAAATAAGAAACAAAAATGGGGCTAGGATGTAACCCTGACGGACACCTTGATTGCAATGTATAGATGACATATATTCTCCCCTGGGCACGTAAACTTTCTAGCCAAAGTATTCCAGTGTAAACACAGAAGGAGAGTAACCAGGGGTTCTTTTACCCCCAGGTTTCCCAACATCCTCAAGTCCATATGTCTAACATTTGCAGCTGCCACCACTATTCTCAAAATTCATGGGTGAACTGGAACAGTTAAACAAAAATGCTGCAATCATGAGGAACGTTTTCTAAGCTCTTTCAGTGTGCATTAGGGCATTCCATCATCATGGAGAAACTAATAAAGCCACCTGCGTAGCTGCCTATTATCCCAGGTTCATGAGTGACTAGTTAGTTCAGTCCCATTATTTTAAAGTCTTTATTCTGGGACTTGTAGTCCTGGTTTTATACTAGGTTAAAGAAGAATACAAGTCCCAGAATGCTAAGAGAAAACCAGGACTGGTGTTCCTAGATATGCATGGAACTGAGGAACTTTTCAGCTATGCACCTCACAAAACCATGCTGCTGCACCTTCATTTTGGGAAAAGGCCATAATGTTGAAATACCCTTTTTCATGAAAATAGAATGATTTCATGGAAAATGTATATTAGGCATGGGGTAAGAACCTGTTTACAGGGATCGAATCCAGGGTCTGGGAAAACACAAAAGTCTTACAATAGGAATTGTAAGAACACAGAAGTCTATACAAATAAATGTAGGCAAAAGGGATCACAGTAGTCATTTTTATGTCTCCCTCGACCTGGTGTCTAGGCATCGGATGTTGTGACTGAGGAGCAGCAAAACTGCATACTTTCATCGGTAGCAAGTGCTATGGTGGTGCCTATAGTGTGTGGGCCCTATGCCCGCATACTTAGTTAATGAAGACATGGACACTAATATGTGGTACTAATAACTGTCCATGAGCACTCAGACCCTTTTATTTACAGGCACACGTCACTCGTGATGTCTGGGTTGGATGGGTGTTGGGTGGTAGTGAAAGCCAGCCCTCAAGGAAGTGGCTGGCCGAAACACTACTATGTGTCCGGCAGGACACTATGGAGTCCATTAGGATGGAGGAAGGATATCCTCCGCCGGGCGGGCGGTAGCAACCGCCGGCAGACATCTGCCCGCCATCAATGCCCTGAACACCGCCGGTCCGATTAGCATTGCGGTCGTGACCGCAGTGGTGTGATTTTCCGCCTGCCACTTTTCCGCCGGTTGCAGTCCGCCCACTTGCCTGGCATGCGGAGCTGGACCGCTACAATTGTGGCGGATCAGGGCCAAGCACCGCCGGCACGATTATGATGCCGGCGGTAGCCAGCTTTCCGCGGCGGTGGAACCGCCATGGAAAGGCATGCAGAGGATGTCTCTGGGAGTCCATTTCGGATCCCCTATGTGTTGAGGTGTGTGTGGGTGCACTGGGGGGTACCCATGGTACCCCCCTACATGTCCCTGTACCAGGTGGCAGACACTGTGCAGTGCCTGCAACACAGTGCAGGGACATGCAGGACATGCTTGTTTGGACATCGCGGCGGTGCTGCTGGCAGCACTGCCCGCCACAATGTTAACCGCCGCTATCCGACCGCCGCGGTCAGATTTCCACTGCAGAGCATAATAATTGGACCGGCTGTATTCCCACGGTCCTGGCGGGTGGTGTTTTCCCGCTACCATGGCAGTCGGAGTGATTTTCCGACCGCCATGCTAATAGACACCCTAATTTCTTCCACAATTATTGAAAAACAAAACAATTCCAACAGGTGGAAATAAACCAACAATAAACTGGATACTACATTATCCATCAGGCTCTAAAGTCAAATCAACTGCACAGCAGTGGACATGTGGGCTGATTAGACAAGGGATTCATGTGAATTCCATGACACAAGAATGGCCTCCTATCTTTTTCATACACCAGGCTAAAAAACATGTATTTACCTTATATTGACTATTTTGACTTGAACTTTATCACCATGTATGCTCTCTTCCGTCTTCCTTTCAACTCTGTACTATTGGACAAAACAAAATTCTGACAAGATATTCTCCACATTGGATTGATGGGAAGGCTCCAATCTTGTCAGAATCAGAGTGGGAGATGAGTGGAAAATAGCATTCATTACAGGGTCCAGATATTCTGAATACCCTGTTGTGCCAGTTAGTCTATTGATTGCACCCAATATATTCCAATTCTTTGTGAATTATATTTTTTGAGATTTGTTGGATACCGTCATGGTAGTGTGCCTAGATTACATATTGATCTACTTAATATACAACAGTAAGTTGGGGGAGAAACCATGTTGAAGTGCAGGAAATCATGTTTGTAAGTTTTCAGATCAATCAATCAATCAATCAGGGTGTTATAAAGTGCGCTACTCACCCGTGAGGGTCTCAAGGCGCTGAGGGGGTGGGGGGTGCAGCTCCGGTTCAGTTGAAGAGCAAGGTCTTGAGGTTCTTCCTGAAGGTGTGTAGGGTAGGGGAGCGTCTGATGTTGACAGGGTGCTCATTCCAGTCCTTGGCTGCGACATAGGAGAACGCTCTTCCACCTGCTCTGTTTCTGCGGATGCGTGGGGTTTCTGCCAGGGCGAGGTCAGTGGAGCGGAGGTTCCTTTTGGGTACATGGAAGGAGACTCTCTTGTTGAGGTACTTGGGTGCGATGTTGTGGAGGAATTTGCAGGCGTGGGTGAGTAGTTTGAAGGTTACTCTCTTCTCGACGGGGAGCCAGTTGAGGTCTCGTAGGTGTTGAGTCATGCGTTTGTGCCGTGGGGTTTCAAGGACGAGTCTGGCTGCGGTGTTCTGGGTGGTTTGGAGCTAGTGCAGGAGAGTTCTGTTGATTCCAGAGTAGAGTGTGTTGCTGTAGTCCAGTCTGCTTGTTATGAGTGCGTGGGTGATGTTTTTTCTGCATTCGGGGGGGATAACTTAAAAGGTTGATGTGATAGACATCTCCAAAGTATAGGCCATATTGGAATGACCTAATCTTACCACTGTCAAAGTTATTCAGAAATGTATGGGTTTCCCCAATTTATATTAAGATTCAATCAAGTACTTCTCCACCATTATTAGTCCTGTCATTCACCAAAAAATGAAAGACATTTCACTGGAATTCTGACACATCCTTTTCTGGTTTAAAGAAAGGTTTCCCTACCTTGCCAATTCATTGGCATCCAGACACCCAGGTTCCCTTCCTACAAGAAAAAGATGCTCCTTCATTTGCCATAAAAAATGTCTGATCCAAGGAAGTCCAGAAACCGATGCTCTGCATTCTGTAGCAACTTTTTCTCATACTCCCACCCTTGCATGACACATTCCCATATATGAACGGGAATTATCAGCAGTCAATAAGCCTTTACACACTGATGTTACCAGCGGCGGCTCCTCCACTAAGGTGTAGGAGTGTTGTCCCAGTGCTTTAAAGCAGTGCAAAGAAAAAAAAAATGATAATAGCGGAGCATTATTATCATTTAGTTTTTTATATTGGAGTTGCCAGCAGGTTAGGGCAGGACAGGGCTGGGCTCCCTGTGCCACAGGGAGGAGGAATGGCTTAAGTTACACATAAAATGCACATGACTGTTTGGCCGGCCGTCTCGGGCACTTTGCATGTTCTCTACCCAGGCTGCATTACAGCCTGCATGGAGAACGTGCCCAGGCTTCCATTCCCTCTTGCTCAGACCAATCACAATGCTGCAATCAGCAGTCTTGTGATTGGCTAGGGGAGTCTCGATGCCTGGGTGCTTCCTGCAGAGGAGAGATGGCAGCTGAAGACAGCAACTCTGACGGTGACCAACAGATAAGTTTTTATATACATCCTAACCCCTACATCTTCCCACCATCCCGCCACGGTTCCCTACCAGAAGCCACTGAGTGTTAATACTTAGAAGAGGCCAACCACAAGATTCCTTTGTTAGCCATTCATAAGAATCTATTAAAACCTACAGTGATGATGTGTACAAATGCTCACCATGCCGGTTGGTCTCTCCTTTTTTCTTGATCCAACTATATTATGGCATTTTTGTGTTGAAAAAGGCATGTACAAACTGATGACTGTCTTCCCCAGGCAGGCAAGAGAAGAAGAAGAGGAGGCATCCCATCTTATGGGCATATTCGCCATAAGTCATATCTCTATAATGAGCAAGTATCAAGAGTCAAGCAATCTTTGGATGGACCTGAATTGCTACAACAGGATGTTAAGAGACAAAAGAAAACTCACTTATAGATAGTTATATGATTGAGCTCTGCACTGATGACATAACTGCCCATTGGCTTGTCATTTTGAGCAATGGAAGACACATAATCCAATCAGTCGACATTTTTGGTGGACAGTGTTGGGGAACACAGTCAAACGATATGTACAGCAGTGTTATGTTAGCACTCAAACTAAAACCTCTCATGGAAGACCTGCTGGGTTATATCAATCACTGTCAACACCACAGCAGCCCCAAAGCCTTGATTGGCTATTTCAATGCATTGTTTTGTAAAATGTCCAAATTTATAGGCATATTCAACTCTTGTAGTTGTTATAGATACTGGGAGATATCATTTTATTAAAGAAACTACTAACAGTATTAAAATTAGCTCAGATTTTCCTTAATCAAATGTTTGGACTCCATGGCCTTGCTGATACCCTTATTACTGATAGGGTTCACAGCACATTTTCCACTGAACCTATGAAAATAGGTATTGGCCATTTCAAGTATGCCAGCTATCACCCCCAGTTTGATGAATAGCAAAAGTTAATCTAGCAACTGAATATTACCAGGGGTGATATCTGTTGCCACACCCGTCTGAATGGTTTAGGTAAATATCCCTTGAAGAATTTGGTTACAATAATACATCTTTTCACTGCTCTTTAGGAGCATACCCTTTCATAGCACTTATGGCCTTAATTATGTTGACCATCACCATTTCTCTTCAATGTATACCATCAGTCTATCATTTGATGCCCAAGATACTGAGCATTCAGAAAATAGTACAACAACATTTAGGGGCCCATTATGATGACGGTCGCAGGCAACGGCGCGGTGCTGGCGGAAAATGCTTTTTTCTGCATGCCAGCAGCGGTCCTCACGCCCGCCATATTGGCATGGCCAAACATTGCCAATTTCCCGTCCGCCGCGGTGCAACGCGAACCGCCATCAAAGTGCGTCCGCACTGCGGCAGTTTGAGCCAATGGAGACTCACCGCCATGCGGAAAGACGTCCCGTCCGCTGTACAAATCAGGATGCCCCAAACAGCCAGTCGCACCGCAGCGGAGAAACTGCCCAACCAGAGACGGCAGAAGCACGACAGCGGAGCGCGAAACCAGAGTCCCAGTCCCTTCCACCCGGTCCCGACCGCAATGGATCCAGCTCTACACATTTTCCTGGTGCTGTACCTGATACACTACCAGCAACTCATGCACCGTTGCGGATGATGCCGCAGGTACGCTAACACACAACTCCGCACACAACCACAACAAACCCCTCCAGGGCTGATATAGGGTTCCTGTCCACACCAGACACCCTGGTGGGGACAGGAACACATCCACAAGTGTACCCACACATGTCTTACCTGTCCCAAAATCACATCTCTGCATCCAGGTCACCCACCATCCGCGATATTGATGCAATGTCCCGGTCACGTCACCGCAGCAGTGAAGACGTGGGAAAACATGCGCACATTGCAGAAGGCAGGGCCAGAGCCGGGCATGGGTAGTGTATAAAGTTCATAGGGCCACACCTTCACCCTCCACACACTAGGCCCTCCCACATGAAGGGACATGCCATATTCCTCTCTTGTGGTCCCCCATGTACAACAACCACCCAGGTGAACCCACACCCTGCACCACACACCAAACAACTAGGGAGACAGCCTCAGCAGGTGGGGCTGCAGAGGAACACACAGCACAGAAATACAGGGCCAGGGCAACCCTCACACCACACCTACACTACACTCATGGCAACAAAATTGAGTTCAAGCACAAAATGAGCACACATACTTTACAGGAACAATCACTCAACTGGACGCACAGCCTGTCAAGTCACACAGACATACCTCACACTGACACACAGCCACATACTCAGACAAGATGTCAGCAGCAATGGAGGACAACAAATAGGAAAGCTAAAGTGAGGTGCACACAAATGGAAGGCCAAGGAGACAACCACTAAGCATGTGTACATCACATGCCAGAGAAGGAACATATAACAACACCCTTAGCCCATCAAATCACACATGGCTGGCACAGTGAGTGAAATCAAACCACAGTCACCTCTGTGCAACAACTCAGGGAGACAGCAAGGCAAACCATGTATAGGCACAGGAATGAAAGAAAGTCTCTGAAGTCAAACAGTGAACAGCCACACATCTGTATCCAACTACTTGACAGATGTGTGTCAGCAGCACAACACACAGGGCCCATTGTTTCACTCCATGACTGTCAAACACAAGTAGGATCCTTCACACATGCCCCCCCAACTCACACCTGCAGCACACAACACCAGTGTCAAACACACAGAAGGGTGCCAATAATGTCCAGTCAATATACTGACAAACAATCACACTTCCTGGGGGGCATCCACAAACATCACACACACACACTAATGGCTGCCTGAACCAATGCTGGCACCACAACAACAGCCAAACACCAAACTCAATAACAACATACACAGGAGGACAACAAGACCAGACCTGACCTGTGCAGCAAAACTGTAGAAAGGCAATGGGAGCACAGAGAGAACAGGAGAACACAACATCATCACTCAGCAACAATGCACAGACAACATATCCCAATCCAGACAAGAAGTGCATCATCTCAAAAGAATCATGGACACAATCTGGGACCAATGAGCCTACAATGAAACACAGACAGACATACCACACCACCCATCAAGTCAACATGGTGTCATAGTGTACTACATGCATGCACATGCCCCATCCTGACAAATGACAGCTCACACATGAGAGGAGAAAACCCCAAAGATGCACCCAAAACAAGCCCAGGAACAAGAATATCCCTAAGTGCATGTGACAGACACAAAAGTAATGCAGACTATACTGGAAACACACATCTGAATGAATCACAACACACTAACAAAACACACTCTGGCGTGATGTAGAAGCAATGAAGGACTCAGGAATATTGTGATACAGGATTTATTAATTTCTTAAATGTTGTCAGAATGATTTGGCTAGGCAAAACGTAATACATGGCAAAAGGAACGGTTCACCCAGGTTTACATAGGACAAGAGACTGTCTTCTTTCTCTCTTCCTTCAGAAGGGGCGGGGGGTCTTTGTGGTGGTTTAGTCCTTTCTCTTCGTCTTGGGCTTTTAGCAGGCGAAGTCTCAATGGATGGTCAGCCGGTCACCCATAAAAAAAAAGAAATAAAGAAATATACCCCGTAAGAAATGGGTTTGTGTTCCACAGTAATATATGAGGGAATAGGGAGTGAAGGGAGATGCAACCTTATACCGCCACCAGTGTGCTTGCAGAGCCAAAGTGCAGAGTGAAAAAACAGTGTATATGGTAGAAGACACAGCGCACAAAAATGGCACAGCGTTCACAGTGTGGGAACTCAGCTCCCTCCACCCACCAAGTCTTTGTTAGCACCGGTCCCCCTTCTGCAGAAGGATACTAACCTGCCGCGTACCTTATGAAGCCACGCCCCTTCAGGGACGTGGCTGGTCTCAGCGTGGTACCGGAGAGGGTCCGGCTCCTGTTCCGAATCTTCAATGCGGCCTGTGTCTTAGCGCTCTGGAGTCGACGTTGTCTTCTCTCCGTAGTTGGTTCTTGCTGGTTCCAGGAGTCCCGGGGCAACGAAGAAAGTCTGGACGTTCTCCTCCTGATCCCACGGCTCTTTTCACAATCGAGTTTCTCCGGGTGAACGCCAGCTCAGTATGTCGTCTTCCGCTTTGTACTTGACCAGGTCATCTGACCAAGTCACGTGCTCCGGGAAAGAGCCTCCGGGTGTGTTTCTTTTAAAGGGATATTCCCTGTTCGTCCATATTGCATTCTGCGAACAGAGGAGAGGATAAGGAGACATGTAAGGGGGGTAGTTCTCCGGGGTATTGTCCGAGGATAAGGGGGAAGAGGGAAGCAGTTTGTCACACACCCCTATCCCAGTCTCTTCATGGTCGGGGAACAGTGGAACACGGTAAAGGAAGTTGGCGTTTCCGCTGTCAGAGCCCTTGCGGTGACGGACTTCAAAGTAGAAGGACTGTAGGGAAAGAAACCAACGCAGAATCCTTGGGTTATTCCCCTTATTACGGCTCATACAGAGTAGTGGGGCATGGTCAGTGTATAGGATGAAATGGGATCCCTCCAGACAGTACCTTAACTTGTCTATAGCCCATTTCAGTGTCAGACATTCTTTCTCGATTATCGTATATCGTTGTCCCCGTGGGTACAGTTTACGCCTTATGAAAAGGATAGGGTGTTCAATCCCATCAGGGGACAGATGTGACAAAACTGTCCAGACCCTGTGTTCAGAAGCGTCTATATGGAGTTGGAAAGGCTTTGAGAAGTCAAGGGATCGCAGCACAGGACTAGAAGTGATGGCTGTTTTTAGCTGGTGAAAAGCCCTCAGTGCCTCAGGAGTTGGAGATGCCAGGTCCTTTGTCTTGACATTTTTTTGTAACAGGTTGGTAATGGGTGTGGCCAACTAAGAGTATTGGGGGATGAACCGTCTATAGTAACCAAGAAGCCCCAAAAACGCCCTGACTTCCTTCTTCGTGGTAGGAAAAGGGGTTTGGACAATACCTTTTATGTTTTCCTTTTGTGGCTCTATGAGGTACCCCCAGATACTTGACTTTTTGGAAACCCAACTTTGATTTCTTTGCATTTATGTGTAACCCGGCTGTCTGAAGGGCCTGTAGGACCTTAAGACAGTGTTGGAGATGGAGTTCCCAGATAGGGCTATATATGACTATGTCCTCAAGGTAGGTGGATGAATATGCCTGGTGAGGTGATAAAACCTTGTTCATGAGTATTTGGAACGTGGCAGTTGCCCCATGTAAACCAAAGGGTAATACGGTAAACTTGTTTAAGCCGGTGGGGGGGGGTAGAAAAGGTGGTCTTGTCTTGGTCCTGTGGTTTAAGGGGCACCTGCCAGTATCCTTTTGTAAGATCGAGTGTCGTAATGTACTGGGCCTCACCCAGCCTCTCAATCAGCTCATCTACCCATTGGAGAGGATAGGAGTCACACTTGGAGATGGCGCTCACCACCCTAAAGTCAATACAAAACTGGACAGAACCGTCCGGTTTCATTACTAACACAATTGGTGAGGACCATTCACTTTGAGAGGGTTTATCACACCCAAGGTGAGCATGTTTTCTACCTCCTGTTTTATTGCCTCCCTCTGCTCGGCAGGGATACGATAGGGTTTCTGTTTTATCGTTTTCCCTGGCTGGGTATCACTAGAATGTTCTGCCATATCGGTCAACCTGGGTAGGTCGGAAAACAGGGGAGCAAAGGGAAGTAGGGTGTCCATTAGGGTCTTCTCCTGAGCCGGTGTAAGCTCAGGGTTGATTATCAATTGCTTTAGGGTAGAGGGGGGGTTTGGTAAAGGGATAACAGTATGTAGGTCTTTGGGGAGAGGGCCTAGCCATTTTTTTAGTAGGTTGATATGATATAGTTGGGTGCGGCGGGGTGCGAGTTGGACGCGATATGAGGTTAACCCTACTTTGTCCACAATCTTATAAGGGCCTTGCCATTCTGATTTCATCTTAGTCAAGGCAGAAGGCATGAGGACCAGGACCCACTCTTCTACTTTTAGATGTCTCCACTTCTTTCCCTTATCATAAAGAACCTGTTGCTTTCTTTGGGTCTGTTCTAAATTGGCATCTGCAAATACTCTGAGCTTGTGTAATCTAGTACACAGGCTTCTGGTGTAGTCAAGAAAAGACTTTGTTTCCTCTTCTTTCTCTCGTTCCCACACCTCTTTTTTTATTTCCAATAAACTACGGGGTTCTCGGCCATAAAGGAGCTGGAAAGGGGAGCATCCCAGGCTGGCTTGGGTTTGGATTCTAATGACATATAAGGCAAGAGGAAGGAGCATATCCCATTCCTTACCTTCAACACATAACAGTTTTTTCAAGGTGAGCTTGAGGATAGCATTGCAGCGCTCACACAAACCATCTGTTTGTGGGTGGTAAACTGATGTTTTGATGTGGGATATGTCCAGGGATTTGCAGATCTGTGCCATTAACTCTGAAACAAAGGGGTCCCTTGGTCCGTGAGGATTTCCCTGCGAAAACCGACTCGGAAGAACAGTTCTAGTAGTTTGTTGCTGATATTTAGGGTAGTGGGGGCGTGCAAAGGAAAGGCCTCGTGATACAGCGTGGCATAATCCACGACTACTAAGGCATAAAGATTGCCCTTCTTGGTACGGGGCAAAGGTCCTATGAGATCCATGCCCACCCTTTCGAATGGTTGACTGACAACCGGAAGTGGTTATAATGGGACATCTGGGGGCCTATAGGGGTTTTTCTTTTGGCACACCTCACACTCCTGACAAAACTTAGTGACATGTGAGAAGATACCAGGCCAATAAAAGTGATGGAGCAACATTTGTGTGGTCTTGTGGGCCCCTCTGTGTCCTGTCAAGAGATGTGAGTGTGCATAAAACAGGACCTGTTCCCGAAAACCCTGTGGTACCACTAACTGCGAGGAGTCCCCAGGATTCCCAACCCTGTATAGGAGTTTGTTTTTAACAGAAAAAAAAGGATATTTAGGGTTGGGCGTGTTTTCGGTTTGTCGGGCATACAGGCTTGAAGTGTAGAATTGTGATGTTGGCTAAACCTAAAACTTCTGTCAGAGAGCCAGGGGGCTTGGGGGAGCAAGGACGGACGTGCTGGGCCTTGGGGTTTCATGGTTTGTACTTTGTCCCTCAACAAGGACAAAAAGGCTGGGTTGTTTTGTCCTAGAATCATTTGCTCCAGGAGAGAGGGCAATACCCCTAGTCTGGCTTGTAGGCCCTGCCCATCGGGTAGAGAAATAGGGAGTTGGACCAGCGGATAGACACGGAAGTCCTCGTGAACACATCTGATAGGTACCATGTCTTTGGTCGGGACGGTTACTGGACTTATCAAAGACTGCAGTGCAACAGACTGGAGACAGCCTAAGTCCAACAAAGCCCTTATGGTTGTGCCCTTCACAAGCACACTTACATAAAAGCGGGCCCCATTTCTTTGGTATAGAGGATAGAACGAGGTATACAAATGATGTCCATAGGCTCGTCCTGTGTCTTTTTGCGGGGACAAGTCCTGGCAATATGGCCCCAGTCACTACACTCGAAACACTGAGGACCCATGGTGTAAATCCGCCCGGGGCGATAGGGACGGGGCTTCATGGGTTCTGAGACAGGTCTCAGGTTTTTTTCTCCGCTTTTACAGGGATTCCTGATGAGCGTGTGGCTTTCTCAGAATCCTAAGGTGAGGAATGGGGTTGTGCCCTATAAAGACGTGGCCATTTCTACAGCCTGTTCGACAGTCAGGTGTGTATGCTGCTTAAGCCACCATTGGATGGGGAAGTGTAAGGCTTCCACAAACTGTTCCAGATAGATCAAGGACATGATCTCTTCTTTGGTGCTAGTCTGGGGCTTCAGCCATTTATCTGCTGCTGTCATCAACTTGAAGAACAGGGTCTTCGGGTTGTCCATGGGTGTTTCTCGTTCCCTTCTAAATCGCACCCTGTAGGCCTCTGCGTCAAGTCCTAAATGGTCAAGAATTATGCCTCTTATCTCATTGTATGGAGTGTCCCCATTAGTATTGGCCACCTGATAGGCAGCCTGTGCTTCACCCGTAAGAAGTGGGGCCAGAAATAAAGGCCACTTGGCTTTGGGCCATCCTGACGCTCTGGTTGCCCTCTCAAAGTTTAATAGTAATGCACTGGGGTCTTCACCAGGTTGATATTTCTTTAGGGACACATTGGGGCCTGTCCCCTCACGGGCTTGCAATTGAGAAGATAGCTGCAACCGGTCGTCTGCGACCCTTTGCACATTTTCTGCCTGGTTTCTCATAGTTTCTTTAAACATCTCTCTGTTCGCCTGGGCAGAGGTCATTTGATTTTCTGCAGCCCACTCCAGCTTCTCTTGGCCACGTATTAAGTGCTGGATTAGGTTCTCCATGACGGTAGACAGTAGTGGAGGCGTATTCTATCCCACTTCTGACACCGAGTGTGGCGTGATGGAGAAGCAAGGAAGGACTCAGGAATATTGTGATATGGGATTTATTAATTTCTTTAAGGTTGTCAGGATGATTTGGCTAGGCAAAACGTAATAAATGGCAAAAGAAACGGTTCCCTCAGGTTTACATAGGACCAGACATCGTCTTCTTTCTCTCTTCCTTCAGGGGAGGGGTCTTTGTGGTGGTTTAGTCCTTCCTCTTCATCTTGGGCTTTTGGTAGGCGAAGTCTCAATGGGAGGTCAGCCAGTCACCCATTAAAAAAAAATAAAGAGAAATACCCCATAAGAAATGGGCCAGTGTTCCACAGTAATATATGAGGGAATAGGGAGTGATGGGAGATGCCACCATATACCGCCAACAGTGTGCTTGCAGAGCCAAAGTGCAGCGCTAAGGAGTGATGAAACCGTGTATACATGGAGGACACACCGCACAAAAAAGGCATAGCGTTAGCGGGGTAGGAACTCAGCTCCCTCCACTCACCCGGTCTTTGTTAGCACCGGTCCCCCTTCCCCAGATGGCTTTTAACCTGCTGCGTACCTTGTGAAGCCACGCCCCTCCAGGGACATTGCTGGTCTCTGCGTGGTGCCGGAGAGGGTCCGGCTCCTGTTCTGCATCTTCTATGTGGCCGTTGTCTTTGCTCTCTGGAGTCAACGTCGTCTTCTCTCCACAGTCGGTTCTTGCTGGTTCCAGGAGTCCCAGGGTGATGAAGAAAGTCTGGACGTTCTCCTCGTGATCCCACGGCTTCTTCCACAATTGGGTTCCTCCGGGTGAACACCAGCTCAGTACGTCGTCTTACGCTTTGTACTTGACCAGGTCATCTGACCAAGTTACGTGCTCTGGGAAAGAGCCTCCGGGTGTGTTTCTTTTAAAGGGATAGTCCCTGTTTGTCCACGTCGCGTTCTGCGAACAGAGGAGAGGGTAAGGGGGTTAGTTCTCTAGGGTATTGTCCAAGGATAAGGGGGAAGAGGGAAGCAGTTTGTCACACACACACACTGACATGCAAATAGAACATCACACACAGAGCATCTGTCAGCTGCAAGAGACAACACAGCCTAAACACTGCACACATCCACATAATACACACAAAAGATGCACATGCCAATACATCACATTGCAAGCACAGCAGGACATCAGGGGATGCACACCAGGCAAGGACAAGGCAACATACACTCACAGCACTGCATGCACGACAAGCAGTGTGTGCACACCAAACATACCAGTCCAACACAGATATGAGTGACACAACATGAACCCACACAACACTAATCAGCACAGCACAAAGACAACATCACACTCAGGAATTAAAGCAGAACCACAGCAAAAACACATACAGCTAACCCAACACCCACAGATGCACAAGTCTGGGACTCCCAGGTGACAACAACATGACTAGAGGACTGTGCAGCACAAACAGTAGAACTGCATATGAGCAACCATGTCTACAAAACAATACAAGTAAATCACATATAACCAATTGGTCAACCATCCTGAGTTGCACATTGGTCCTGTGAACTGATCAGCACCACAATGCATAGTGTAACAAATGAACTGATGGGGAGGCACACATACTGGCAACCCAAGGGGACAGGTGACATGAGAGTATAGTGGTGTGAACGCCAGCAGTGGACAGGTGAGGAGTGCCCCATACAAAAATATATGGAGTGCAGACTCACTATGGGTAGGCATCAGAAGAACAGATAGGGAAGGGTATGACTCCACACCACACATGCCATAATGGAGCCAAAAAAGCCCCAAGTGACAGCAATGCATGAGAAAACACACCCACAATGTTAGTGTGGCTGAGCAGGTCTGCACATTGAATACAAACAGTATCAAGACACACGGCTGATTAACAAAACACAACCCTGACTTGCCAGTCACACAATCTGCATACTCACAAATGCCACCAACAACAAGTAGGTGTCCCCCAGAAGTGCAAGGACACACCAACACACTGCAGAGTGCACAACCTACAACTCTCACATGTGCACACAGTCACAAACACAGGGCTGACCAATCCAAACAACAGGCACTCAACTCCTGGATGACACGTGTGCAGTTGACATTGCAGGGGCACACACACATCAACACCACTGACAAAGTCACCCCTTCACACTGCACACTTCATGACCACCCAAGTGCACACATTGCATTTAACCCATGTGACTAGGTTGCCTGGCCATCACTAGATGAGCATACACCAACACTGCTGTGCGCACATCAAGAAAGCTCACACACACATGATGACCCTGGCCAGCCTGCCGGAAATACTGTGGATAGAATCCCACTTTGTGCTGGCACTGCATACAAACATGACGTGTACAATATTGCTAATGTGACCAAAGAGTGATTATGATAACAGTAGTTCATCACAAACCAACATCATTTCACCCCCAAGCATCAGAGTCACGAAGAACTGAATTGCCTGTCACCTCTGTAAAACCCTGAAAAAATGAAACAAGCCATTGGCAATATTGAAGTGGCATATAGAGCATGTGTCACAGTAAACCATATCCACACAGAAAAAGCTTTATTTAGCAAGGACACTGACAAGGCAGACAACAGGAATAACTGTTTTTATTCACATATTACACAGATAGGCACCAAAAGTAGACAAGAACAAGGCCAGTGGCCAGGACAAAGTGCAGAGTATGTCCATGAGATCCTGCACAGGGAATAGTTTAACACAGCAAGGAGCAACAAGGCCAGTGGTCAGTACAAAGTGCAGAGTATGTCCATGAAAGCTGCACAGGGAATAGTTTAACACAGCAAGGAGCAACAAGGCCAGTGGTCAGTACAAAGTGCAGAGTATGTCCATGAAAGCTGCACAGGGAATAGTTTAACACAGCAAGGAGCAACAAGGCCAGTGGCCAGTCCAAGGTAAAGAGTATGTCCATGAGATCCTGCACAGGGAATAGTTTAATACAGCAAGGAGCAACAAGGCCAGTGGCCAGTCCAAGGTGCAGAGTATGTCCATGAGATCCTGCACAGGGAATAGTTTAACACAGCAAGGAGCAACAAGGCCAGTGGCCAGTACAAGGTGCAGAGTATGTCCATGAGATCCTGCACAGGGAATAGTTTAACACAGCAAGGAGCAACAAGGGCAGTGGCCAGTACAAGGTGCAGAGTATGTCCTTGAGAAGATGCACAGGGAATAGTTTAACACAACAAGGAGCAACAAGGCCAGTGGCCAGTACAAGGTGCAGAGTATGTCCATGAGATCCTGCACAGGGAAGGGGTAAACAGCAGTGAACATCAAGGCAGTGGCCAGTCCAAGGTGCAGAGTATGTCCATGAGATTATGCACAGGGAAGGGGTAAACAGCAGTGAACATGAAGGCCAGTGGCCAGTCCAAGGTGCAGAGTATGTCCATGAGATCCTGCACAGGGAAGGGGTAAACAGCAGTGAACATCAAGGCCAGTGACCAGTCCAAGGTGCAGAGTAGGTACATGAGATCCTGCACTGGGAATGGGTTATACTGTACCCTGCCATGGTCAGCAACACAGTCAGGGGGTAACAATGGGCAGTCCAGGCACCGCTGTGGGAGAGACAGGTGTGTGAGGCGGACTAACACTCAGACTTGGCTGTCAGTCAGACTGGGAGGTGGCTGAGTCTCAGGGACAGTTGGAGGACTGGACAGGGGAGAGAGAGGCCCAGCTGAGGTAAAGGTATCAGTGGGTTTGGAAGCCGGAGGGCTGGTTGGACCAGGTGGTGTGGTGGCACGTGGAGGTGGAGTCATGCTGTCGTGAGACACAGTGTGGGTTGGAGATTGTGGAGGGGTGCCTTTCCACTTCTTGGGGAGTCGAAATGGCTTCCCTGTCTTGGGATTAATGGCAAGTGGTGCGGACACAACAGGCACACACACCACCAAAGCTGCATCAGGTGCAGACGGTGGCCCTCCCTCTGGGGACATGCTGGTTGGAGTGCTGCGCTTGACCTGGCCTTGCCTCTGCCCCTCCATCCCGTTTACCAGGTGTACCCCCTACAGTGGCCTCCTTTCCCTGCTTCACAGGGCTCTGGATGGGAGTTGATGTTGCGGCTGAATCTGCCTAGGAGCTCTTTTTATATGTACTCTTAGCAGGCACCTGGTTCTCAGCAGGCACGGCAACTGTCTGCTTGTCTTTGAGAGACGCTTTTGGGACAGGTGAGTCCTTGGCTGGGGATGCCTCTGAGGAATGTGAACCTGAGGCCCACTTCTTGGCTTTCTGGCCCTGGGTGTCGCCTGAAGGGCTTTTGCCTCTGTGCTCTGGGGTGGCTTTAGCTTTCTGTGGGGATGGTGCCTGTGCCCTGGACTGCTTGGCTGCTGCTGTTGTGTGCTGCGTGTGCTGTATCTTGCACTTGAGGTCTGTGGTGTTGTCACTATCGTCAGATGAAGCCACTGTCAGGGGGGTTGACAAAGGGACTGGAGCTTTACTCTGAGATTGTGCCGGTTGAATTGCTGCAGTCACTGCGGAGGACAAAGATTGGACAGTCTGGTGTAGCCCACCCACGTCTGAATGAATGCCTTCCATGAAAGACCCACCTGTGCCAACTTTTTGTTGTGGTCTAGGAAAGCATTGAGGAGAGTTGTCTGGCCCACACACAGCTGGTGCAAAAGGTCCACAGACTCAGCACTGATGGCATCAGGGGGACAGGGGCAGCGGTGCTTGGGGTGAAGGACGATCTTTCCTTCTTACTGGTGCAAACACGGGCAGCAACAGTGGAAGTAGCTGGGAGGGTGGGCACTGCACGGTGTGTGGTGGAAGAGGAGGCAGAGTCCCTGTTCCCTGTGCCCGCCAACATAGATGCATCACCGCTGGTGTCAGATACATTGAGGTTTGCGTCTCTGGCTGTGATTCCTCAAGCAGACTCCTGTCCCCCTCCGAGGCGCTGGGCACATCTGTGTCACTGTGCTCGTGTGTAGCAGTCGTGCTTGATGCCTCACCACTGGTGTCCGTCCATGCCCATGGGAGATGCCGCAAGAGATAGATACATGGGGTCAGTTCAGTGGCATCAACACAAACATCATATGCAAGCAATGCACCAAACAAGATGATGATATCCCCATGTTACACACCACCCTGTGCAGTAACAATGTGCAACCTCAACTCAAAACTCGAATTTTGCATTTCATCATTCAAACGTGGCATAAGTGAGCCATGTGATGACCACACAGCCAAACAGCCTGACGGTGGCTCCATTTATCCAGACACACAAATGACTCTGAGCACACCTAGGGCACTGAGGGGGGTAAAGATTTACCTCCAAACATGTTGCCACTGTCACATCTGGAGGGAGCAGAAGGGGACAACACAGATACAGACTCCAACATAACAGTCCTCAATGGCCATGAGCTCATGCCATCCACCAGGTCGTTCTTTGGGGCACAACTCCAGGTGCACATTGGTGTCAGACATCTAGTCCTGACACTTCTGACGTCAGGCAATGCACACATTGAGGAACGTACACTTAGATGATGCACACTGCCGCTCCCTTCCATGGGATGTCCCTGACTACCCCAATGCAAATGATGTCAGAATCCCAAGACTCAGAATGCAATGTCAAGGCCCATTACTCCAATGACATGAGAAACTACAGGTAGGGAAAATGCATTACAGCTGCACCCAACACAGAGGCCACTTACAAACCACTGCATCACACTACCAACATCATGGATGCCAGTGCTGGTCCAGGCTGTGTACATATGCAGCCACTTACAACCAAAGTCACCCTTCCTAGAATACTCACCCCCAGCTTGCTGCTGATGCTCCTTCAAACGTGCATCAAGTTCAGGCTGTGTCACAGCTAAGATGCGGGCCATTAGTGGTGTCATGCTCCGGTGCACCAACCTGCCAGCCCGAGGGAGCAGCCCCAGTGTCATCTCTGCCACGTTCTTGCTCAGCCGGCAGATGTCATCCCACCTCTTGTGACAGTGTGTGCGCCGTTAGTTGGAGACACACAGAGCCCGCACCTTACATGCAATGGCCCTCCACACGGCCTTACGCTGGGGGACTTTGAGCTACAGGCATGGGAGACAAGAGGGTGAAAAGATCAGTGTAAGGTACCACCATCTCCCAGTACAGAAGCATGATACTGACTCATCCCAACTTCACTGATATGTCTAGCAGAGACAATAATGCATCTCACATGGTACATCAGTTGGGAGAGGGTGGACACAGTACCTGCCCATGTCATACACATGCAGGATGCCAGCACAGAAAGCTATGTGTAGGCTGACCACATCTACTGTCCATTTTTTGGGTGAGCAAGACATACATTACATCTCAATAGATGTTCGGGGGAAGACGCACTGTGTCCAACACTGCTCAGCCCTCAATGCCCTTGCCCTGTGAATGGCTCACTGTGTCATGGAGGTCACATTGAGGGGCATGATCTTACAAACCCACACCCTTCTCACAATGCCTGTTGTGTACAATTTACAGGGCTGAGATGGCTCATTGATGGAGAGTCCCCAAAAAAACACACATGTAACATTGTACATTCAGTGATGTGTCCTTGTCAGATTGGGCAGTGACTGTGCAGGCCAGGTGGGGTCACACTGAGGTCCAACGTGGGGCATCAGAAATGTTACATGAAGGGTCAATTTGAGACCATAAACAGTGCCTACACATGCAATTCTGTACACATGCTGGTGGAAATGGAAGGGTATGCGCACCATAGTACGGCAATCTGCTGTGTCATAGGTGAATAACCAACAAGAGTTCCACCCTCGGGTATTGAAGTCCTGAACATAGTGCTGAACTGGAGATGATGCACATTTAGAGTCAGACACCATTCCATCACTACCTTCTGGACGACAACCCGAGCTAAGGCCACAGATGGGCCTGTGAAGGACATCAGGGACCCACATAGCCATTCACACAAGCAATCACTGTCCTGACTCCTGCATTACCAACTTGCTGTGTCGCTATATGGCTGACAAGGCAATCCTACACACCCCTTTCCCATGGAGACAGCATGCTAGGCAGTGCATGAAACAACCCCACACTCTCAGGCACATACTACAGCAGATCAAATTCATGTGTGCCCCCCCTGCACTCTCACTCCCACTCTGGATGACTTACCATTACATTTGGAGCACCATATAGCCTTGGATATTGTGTGAGCACCTCGTTCACCAGGACCTCCAGCTCCTCGGTGGTGAAGGGACTGGCCCAGATCTTCTCAGTCCTCGCCATCACTGTAGCCAGGAGACAGCAGCAGTTGGTGTTGAGGGGTGTCAGGCAGCAGTCCCTGGAGACAGCAGCAGCAGCAGTTGATGGGGAGGGGTGTCAGGCAGCAGTCCCTGGAGACAGCAGCAGCTGGTGGTGAGGGGTAGCAGGCAGCAGTCCTTGAGACAGCAGCAGTTGGTGGTGAGTGGTGGCAGGCAGCAGTCCCTGGAGACAGCAGCAGCAGCAGTTGGTGGTGAGGGGTGGCAGGCAGCAGGCTTTGTGAGCTGTGGAAATGTGAGTCTCTCTCCCACACATATATAGCCCCCTGGGGTAGTTTCAGTGGTTCTCGGCTGCTGCAATTGGTGTTCCAGGTCAGCCTTTTTCAAATGCATCCAATGACCATCCCCGCGGTGGCGAAGCACGCCTATCGCGATTTTAAAAATTGCATTAGGCTTCCACGATTGTGGTTCCCATTGGCTGTAAGGGCATGGTCCATGGGGGCGACACACCGCAGGGGCCAGGCGGGCGCTACCGCGGTGGTGCATCTTTCAATTGCATCCAATGACCGGCCCCTCGGTGGCGGAGCACGCCTACCGCGATTTTTAAAATTGCATTAGGCTTCCGCGATTGCGGTTCTCATTCGCTGTAAAGGCATGGTCCATGGCGGTTACACACTGCAGGGGCTGGGTGGTAGCTACTGCGATTTGGGTGCCATACATTGGTATGACTGACCGTGATTTGGGTGGCAGAGCATGCCAACCGCCATTTGACGATGTGTATATGCCTATCACTACAGCGATTGTGGTGCGGGCATTGGCGGTGGCACCCCACTGGGGCTGGGCGGTAGCTACCGCGATTTGTGTGCCATACATTGCTATGAATGACCGTGATTTGGGTGGCAGAGCATGCCAATCACCATTTGACGATGTGTATATGCCTATCACTACCGCAATTGTGTTTTGGGCATTGGTGGTGACACACCACAGGGGCCGGGCGGTAGCTACTGCAATTTGTGTGCCATACATTGCTATGAATGACCGTGATTTGGGTAGCGGAGCATGCCAACCACCATTTGACCATGTGCATATGCCTATCACTACAGCAATTGTGTTTTGTGCATTGGCGGTGACACCCCGCTGGGGTCGGGCGATAGCTACCGCAATTTGGGTGCCATACATTGCTATGAATGACCGTGATTTGGGTGGCGGAGCATGCCAACTGCCATTTGACCATGTGTATATGCCTATCACTACCGCAATTGTGTTTTGGGCATTGGCGGTGACACACTGCAGGGGTCGGGCGGTAGCTACCGCGATTTGGGTGCCATACATTGCTATGAATGACCGTGATTTGGGTGGCGGAGCATGCCAACCTCCATTTGACCATGTGTATATGCCTATCACTACAGCGATTGTGTTTTGGGCATTGGCGGTGACACACCGCAGGTGCTGGGTGGTAGCTACCACGATTTGTGTGCCATACATTGCTATGAATTACCGTGATTTGGGTGGCGGAGCATACCAACTGCCATTTGACTATGTGTATATGCCTATCACTACCGCAATTGTGTTTTGGGCATTGGCAGTGACACACTGCAGGGGCCGGGCGGTAGCTACCGCGATTTGGGTGCCATACATTGCTATGAATGACCGTGATTTGGGTGGCGGAGCATGCCAACCTCCATTTGACCATGTGTATATGCCTATCACTACAGCGATTGTGTTTTGGGCATTGGTGGTGACACACCGCAGGTGCTGGGTGGTAGCTACCACGATTTGTGTGCCATACATTGCTATGAATGACCGTGATTTGGGTGGCGGAGCATACCAACTGCCATTTGACTATGTGTATATGCCTATCACTACCGCAATTGTGTTTTGGCCACCGGCAGTGACACAACGCAGGGGCCGGGCAGTAGCTACCGTGATTTGGGTGCCATACATTTCTATGAATGACCGTGATTTGGGTGGCGGAGCATGCCAACCGCCATTTGACCATGTGTATATGCCTATCACTACCGCAATTGTGTTTTGGGCTTTGGCGGTGACACACCGCAGGGGCCGGGTGGTATCTACCGCGATTTGGGTGCCATACATTGCTATGAATGACCGTGATTTGGTTGGTGAAGCACTTTGACAGCACCTATGGACACATCATGATGTGCGAATGGCCAATGGGCAGTTCTCAACAGTGCCCAGTGGCCACATTATTAATGGCACATGATTTTGCACACAATGACAATGTCACATTTACCCCACTGCTGACTACACATGCCATGTTTGTGTTTATGCTCTAGAACATTGGCATGTACCCCCTCACATGTCACTTGTGATATTGCTGGGTATGCCCTCAGAACAGTGCTGTGATGGACCCTCCAATGGGTACACATGTCAATGTGTGAAAGTGCTGAGAAACTCACAGTGATGATTGTCTTACTGAACAATGCACTGATTTGACTGTCTACTTTTCTTGGCTCATGCACACACTTGGTTTTTTACGCACAGACTGTGCTCATTGTGTTGTTGATGAGTGCCCTGTTTGACTTACACCTGAAGGTGTGGCAGGTACTGCAGCTAGGCATGAAACAGTGGTGTTGCTTTTTCACACAAATGCTGTATGAAATACTCTCAGGGCTGCTCATGCAAGATGTGGCCATATCCCTATGGGCATTCTTATACTCAGATATTGTTTTGGAGGTACTTGTTGAATGAAAAGTGGAGAAGTGTTTTGAGTAGTGTAGCTGAAGGTGTCCCTACATGTAAGGTGTGCTGTAAGCTGAACTGTGATGACAGCCATTGTTGGTGTTGTGTCAGTCAACACGTAAGATGTTGTACACATCTCATGGTGGATTGCATTGACAGGTGTCCCCTTTCATCTCACCTAGGAGGAGACCAAATGTGCATGGTCCCTTCACAGTGCTGGCAGACATGGAGAATGAGGAGATCATACGGAAATTCCGTCTGGATCGAGCCACCCTACAAGACCTATCTGCTATGTTGGAGCCCCGCCTGCTGCCCCGCAGAACATATCCGACTGCTTTCACCTCAACGTCTAAGGTGATCGCGTCCCTGCTTTTTTTTGCCACTGGATCATTCCAGCACACGGTGTCCAGTGCAGGTGGGATGTCGCAACCTATGCTCAGCATGGTGCTATGGGATGTCCTGTCCGCTATGATCTACAAGGACACATATATCCATTTCCCCAGGAGGCATGAATTGGCGGGTGTTAAGGGTGATTTTTATGCCCTTGGACACATCCCCTATGTTGTTTGTGCCATTGATTGCACACATGCTGGCCTGGTTCCACCACAGGCACGTGAGCACATCTACAGGTATCGTAAACATTTCCACTCCATAAATGTGCAGGTGGTGTACCAGGCGGATATGATCATCTCACAAGTGTGTGCCAAATTTTCAGGATCGGCCCATGACTCATACGTAACAGCATTGTACCACAGCTGATGGCTAATCTACTTCCTGAGCTGGCATGGATTGTGGGTGAGTATGCAGAGTCAATCAGTGTGCTGTATGTGTGACATGCTGTCCTCTGCCACAGTTACATTACAAGGTTTCTCTGTGTTTCTCACACCTAGGTGGGTCTGCATATCCCAACCGTCATTGGTTGCTGAGCCCACTGCGGAATCACAGGACACCAGCTGAAGTCCGCTACAATGATGCCCATGGGAGGACACACCGTGTGGTGGAGCGTCTCCTGAAGTCATGGTTTCGCTGCCTGGACAAGACCGGAGGTGCACTGATGTACTCGCCCGGGAAGGTGTGTCAGATTGTAGTTGCATGCTGCATGCTCCACAACCTGGCCTTGCGCAAGGAGATCCCCCTGCTCCTGGATGCTGATGAGCAGCCAAGGCCCCCACATGCAAACCAACCCGTGTCCAGTGACGAGTATAGTGGGGAGGAGGAAGGGGTTGACTTGCGTCAACAGCTCATCAACTGATACTTCACTTGAAGGTGAGGGACAATGTACAACGGAACCATTGTCTGATGATGTCGCTGTTGTTGGCAAGGTGTATGTCAGCTTTGTGACTGCAGCCGGTTGTTGACTCAGTGGTGGCTGACAATGTTTCTGGGACAGGGTAGTTTGGCACATCTACAGGATGTTTATGTCGGCACTGTTGCTCATTGTAATGTGTGCATATTGGAGTAGCTTGATGGGAAGTGTTGTGTGATGTTGTCTGTGATGCCAACCTCTGACTAGTGAATATTGTTCTGTTGTGTTTTCCTCGGTCCCTTCAGCCTCTCCTTGCAATGTACCTTCCATACTCCAGGTACATTGTAATCATGGTGAAGGCTGCATATCCTGGAATAAACATGGAGCAGAAACAATGACATGTGTGTAAGGAGTATTTATTTACAATGGTGACATGTGAGGGGGTGAATATTTACAATAAGGTGATTAGTGAAGCAGTGAGTTGTCAGTTATGGTACATGAGACAATCGAGTAGTCACCACATTGATGTGGTGACCTAGTCCAACAGACAGATGCCATTCACAAGGCAGTGTGGGTAAGGACAGTCCAAAACAGTCTATTCAGTATTGAAGAGTGTTGCCATCATGGCTGGCTCCGTGACTGGAGTTTGGCAGGTGCTTTGCCACGGGATACTCCCAGGGATTTCTTGGGACGGCCCCTTCGTCGTTTGGCAGGGGGGGCCTCTGCTGCAGGGCCAGTGGGGTCTGAGAACTCACCCCTCTCTGTGGCCACAGTGGAGGTTGTTGAACTGTCTTCCTGCGGCCCACCAGGGGGAGGTGGAGGTGTTGGTTGTGGTGCAGGCCTGTCCCTCAGTCCCGCCACTAGCTGGCCCAAGAGGTCCACGATTTCGCCCATGGACCTCATCAGCAGGAGGAGCTCACATGAATCTTCCTCATACCGGCCCGTTCGCCCCTGGGCCCGTTCATAGGCCCCGAGGACTCTGTTGATGTTGTCCAGGGCTTCCGTCCCAGTGTCCGGTTGTCTGTGACTGACCCTTGCGCTCCCCCCTGCCCTGCTGCCAAGGACCTGTTGCCTCAGTACTTTTGGCAACCGCATCCTGTCTATGCCCTCCTCAGCTGGTTGTGTGGGGTGGTCACCCTCTGGGACAGGGAAAGTATTGCAGGCAGCACTGGTGGTGGTGGTGGTGGAGGACGCACAGGCCGTTACAGCAGGGGTCTGCGGATGAGTTGGCATTGCTGCAGATGTGGTGGGAGACAGAGTGGTCCTGGGACCTGTTGCGCCCTGGCACACCAGATGGGCAGGCTTTGAGATCCTCGTCAGCCACCATGGATTCTCCTCTTGCATCAAAGCCCTTACAATGAGTTTTTGAGGTCCCGTGAACGTGGTTTGAGCGCGCTGTATTACGGGTTGAGCAGATCAGCTTTGCAAAGGCCACCGCTGGACCGTCGCCGACCGCTGAGTTTTCGATCGGGGAAAGGCAGCTGCCATAGGGTGGTACAGGGGAGCTGCACCGCCATGTGTTTTACGAGTTGCCTGTTTCACAAGCAAACCACAGCGGTCCAACTGCTGCTTCAAGGTGGCAGTAAAAAAGGATTTGGGGTGCGTACTCTTCCCTTTCTTCTTCTTCCAGGCAGACTTCAATGTGGATCCCTTTCTCCAGGTGCCCCTTCACAGCAGGATCTTCACCCCAAGGATTGTGAGAATGTGTATGACGATCTACAGGTGAGTCCTTTTCGTACCACATTGCCAGGACTGACCACATATGGGCTGAACCCCGGTAATGGGTCTATGGTATTGTTTCACATGTATCATGCATATGTGTGCATCCAACACATATGCAGTCGAAATGCACAAACAGGCATCTTTATATTTGGTAATAGGACTCACCACCGCTGCAAGATCCCCACCTCCACACCGCTGGCCCCATAAGTGTAGAAGGTGCTACAAGCAGCCAATTTGCCGTTGAAATAAATACAATGATAGCTCTAGCTTCTGTCCATGTCACGGAGGTAGCTAACCACTACATTTTACTAATAGACAGCTCTTTCTAACAACAAAATGAAAACAGACTAAGTCTCCTAATGGATTATTTCAAAGACTCTTGTGTTGGCAGACTAAATTGCTCCATACACAGAAACCAACCCTAGTTCCCAATACCAAGGTGGAATGTCTATGGCAGCACTTTGGCACAGGAGGCTAAAATGGTACAATATCTTCAAATCCACACTAGGAGGAACCCACCCTACACTCTATAAATTTATAGAAGCATTAGAAAAAGTGCAAAGCAACCAACAACTACGTATGGAGCAACCTGTTAGCCAACTTGCACCTAAACGTAGCAAACAAACCAAAAGAATCCACGGCATGCTGCAATGTAAAGTCAAAATCTTCCTAAACAACAAAGGAGTAAGGGCCATATGTAGGAAGCCAAATGCGATCGCAAATGTTGAAATTCGCGGAATTTCGGCGTATGCGATCGCAATTTGGGCAGTGTGCTATGTAGCACACAAAAACCCACACGCAAAATAAGGAATCGCAAAATTTGCGATTCCTTATTTTGCTAATGCATTTAAGGAATCCCAAATTGCGATTCCTTAAATGCAATGTAGGAAGCACCCAAGTTGTGCAATTTTGGCTTAAGGAATCGCATATTACCACCAACCTCAGGTTGGTGGTAATTTGCGATTTCCTTGAAAAATGCACTTTTTTGCATTTTTCAAAGTGCAATGTGGCGCACATACATGCCCTTAGCGCATGTATGTGCACCACATGTGCACACATGTTTATTTCAGGGGTGCAAAAGGGTGTCCTATTGACACCCTTGCAACCTCAAAATTGCATTCTCAATTTGCGAATTGAGAATCGCAAATTGAGAATGTCTGCCTATTCATTCCTATGGGCCTTCTAGCCCATAGGAATGAATGGCAAGGTATTCCTTATTTGCAAATCTCAATTTGGGATTCGCAAATAAGGAATAGGTGGGAATCGCAAAATATTTTGCTAATCCTACCTACATTCCGTTTTGCAATTCTCTAATTGCGATTCCCTAAAAATTGAAATTAGAGAATCGCAAAACACATTTTACCTACATATGGCCCTAAATTACTTGGAAAAAATAGTCAAAAGCGTATTATAAATAATCTTAGTATATTATAATTCTATCTTAAACAATTTGAAGAAACTGTTGGACACTAAAGGGATCACATTTACATTACAACAAGCAAGCAAGTCACCTCTTCTATCACGCCCCTGGTGATGGAGGGCTATTTACAGCGACTCACAGCATGTCCGCACAGCTTTGTGTGGCTTTCAAATGCTACAAGACCTCCTGCTTTTAAGTACCTTGTAGGCCGGCTCTGCTGCCATCTTTGGGAGGTGCCTGACTCCCTGGCCCTGGTAGGGGCTATATTGACACAGCCTGTGTACCATTTTTATTCTGTTTATGTTTTTCTCACCTTTTCATTTAATTTAGTCTTGTGTTAGCAGTAGGCTTCATTCCAAAAGTAGCTTATGTGTGAAGTCAGGGGTTGCAGGACCCCAGTTAATGCCCATACTTTCTTTGGCCATTTTGTTTTTATGTAGTTTGCTTGACACGTTACAACATGCGAGCAAGCTATGCCTCCTGTTATGCTCCCTGGTGATAGAGGGCTATTTACAGTGGCCCAGAGTGTGTCTACACAGCTGAGTGCAGCTGCCAAACACTATTATATATAATTTTAGATCTGGTTTTTCACAATCAATCAATCAATCAATCAATCATAGGCATTTATAGAGCGCTCTACTTACCCGGAGGGTCTCAAGGCGCTGGGGGGGGGTGCTGCTACTACCCGAAAAGCCAGGTCTTGAGCTTCTTCCTGAAGGCGAGGTGGTCTTGGGTCAGGCGCAGGTCGGTCGGGAGGGAGTTCCAGGTCTTGGCGGCCTGGTAGGAGAAGGACCTTCCTCCTGTTGTCGTTCTTCGGATGCGGGGGACGGCGGCGAGGGCGTGACTGGCTGATCGGAGGTGTCGTTTGGGAGCGTAGAAGTTGATGCGGTTGTTGAGGTAGCTCGGGCCTTGGTCGTGAAGAGCTTTGTGTGCGTGGGTGAGGAGATGGAAGGTGATTCTCTTGTTGACCGGGAGCCAGTGCAGGTCTCTTAGGTGTCCGGAGATGTGGCTGTGTCGTGGGATGTCGAGGATGAGTCTGGCTGAGGCGTTCTGGATCCGTTGGAGTCTCTTCTGGAGCTTGGCAGTGGTTCCGGCGTAGAGGGCGTTGCCGTAGTCCAGTCGGCTGGTGACGAGTGCCTGGGTGACATTCTTCCTGGTCTCGGTGGGGATCCACCGGAAGATCTTCCGTAGCATGCGCAGGGTGTTGAAGCATGACGAGGAGACGGCGTTGACTTGCTTGGTCATGGAGAGGGAGGAGTCCAGGATGAAGCCCAGGTTGCGTGCGTGGTCTGTCGGTTTGGGTGCGGTGCCCAGGGCAGGGGGCCACCAGGAGTCGTCCCAGGCGGAGGGCGAGGATCCCAGGATGAGGACTTCCGTCTTGTCCGAGTTCAGCTTCAGGCGGCTGGTTGACATCCACTCGGCTACCTCTTTCATTCCTTCGTGAAGGTTGGCTCTGGCGGCGGCGGGGTCGTTGGTCAGGGAGAGGATCAGCTGGGTATCGTCGGCGTAGGAGATGATGTTGAGGTTGTGTTGGCGTGCGATGGCCGCGAGGGGGCTCATGTAGACGTTGAAGAGGGTTGGGCTCAGCGAGGAACCTTGAGGGACGCCGCAGATGACTTTGGTGGCCTCTGACTTGTACGGCGGTAGACGGACTCTCTGTGTTCTTCCGTCGAGGAAGGAGATGATCCATTCCAGTGCCTTCTCCTGGATTCCGACGTTGCTGAGGCGCTGCACTAGGGTGCGGTGGCAGACGGTGTCAAAGGCCGCGGAGAGGTCTAGTAGGATGAGGGCCGCTGTTTCTCCGTTGTCCATCAGGGTTCGGATGTCATCGGTGGCAGCGATGAGGGCGGTCTCGGTGCTGTGGTTGGCTCGGAAGCCAGACTGTGAGGGGTCGAGGGATCCGTTCGTCTTGAGGAAGGCGGCCAGTTGCTTGTTGACGGTCTTCTCGATGACTTTGGCTGGGAACGGGAGCAGCGAGATGGGGCGGTAATTCTTGAGTTCGGTGGGGTCCGCTGTTGGTTTCTTGAGTAGAGCGCTGAGTTCGGCATGCTTCCAGCTCTCAGGGAAGGTGGCGGTGGTGAAGGAGGTGTTGATGATGTCCCGCAGGTGGGGTGCGATGACGGCGTCGGCTTTGTTGAAGACGTGGTGAGGGCAGGGGTCGGTCGGAGATCCGGAGTGGATGGAGTTCATCATGCGGACGGTTTCTTCGGTGCAGATCGGGGTCCAGGCGCGGAGGGTGGAGGTGGGGGCCGGTGGTTCGGTCGGGTTGGACGTGGCGTTCGTCGGTAGAAAACCCGGACTGAGCCATTGAGTACTCAACCTCCAGTGTTATAAATGTGTGGCACCAGGACTAGGTCAGTACTAGACTGTTACTCATTTCTCTCAAATTGGGTATTATGTGCCTATTAATGCACAGTTGATCTTTTACCTCAAGGTTTGCCTCCACCCCCCCTTTTGTGCTGAAGAAGACTCGCAGCGGAGGCATAAGTCACCCTCTATGCACAAGCTGAGTCGAGACGTCGACGCACCCCACCCACCAATGGCCTATATCATATCACATCCCCTTCGCTTGATGTTGCATTTATGAATTTACAAAAACTTTTAAAAAAATTTATAAATAATTTATTTGGGACAGGTCTTTCTATACTGGTATCTTTACCAGTCCATTGACAAAACATTAAAAATGTATAAACTCTGAATATCTTTGACTATCCACTTTTCCCTACCCATCACGAGCACACCTATTCTTCTCCTCCTCCTTGAGCAACCTTGTATCTTCCTTTTGTCGAACAAATTTTGATTTGTTTCAAGTATATGAAATTAAATATACTGAACTTAAACAATTCTTTGCGCTTTTCTTGTTTTACATTGACTGTACGTTTTGAACAATGCTATCTTCAAAAGCAGGGTATGTTGTTGCGTTCATGTTTGGTATTCTTTACCAGTGTTTGACTTATTAAGCTACACACACATGATAAACTACAATTTATTCTTCTCGAAAGCAGTCACGGACCACTTGTGTCATTACCGCCAAACACTACTAGACACTTGGATGTTAAATTCCTTGTAGGTGACCTCTGCCGCCATTTTTTGGGAGGTGCATGGCTCCCTGGTCCTGGTAGGGGCCATATTGACACGGGCTGTGTCCCATTTTTATTCTGTTTATGTTGTGTGTTTTTCTCACCTTTTCATTTAATTTAGTCTTGTGTTACCAGTAGGCTTTATTCCAAGGGCAGCCTAGACCTGAAGTCAGGGGTTGCTGGACTCCAGTTAATGCCATACTTTCTTTGTCCTCTTTAATAGAAAGTCATTATTTAAGTCACTATTCCAATAATGCCACTTTTAGAAAGATACAGTTTCTTGTCATAACCTTTTTCGTGTCAGCCTCCTGTATCCTGGATGATATGACTATGTGTAGTTGGAAGTTGGCCCTTGTGTATTTATCCCAGACAGTGAAACAAAGGTAGACTGGGTGTTGTCAGATGGGCCAACTTGTCAGGCTAGGAGGGGTGGAGCTGTCACCTACCACACTTGCACTTTAGAGGGCCTGGTTCGGCACACTCACAAAATACTTCATTCTGGTCTATTGTCACCCCAGACCCCTTTGAGTCAGCGCAGGGGAATGAAGGAAATTCCAGAATCAGTTGTGGGGTAGTTTGCTTGCCACGTTACATCACACAAGCAAGCCACACCTCCTGTCATGCCTCTGGTAATGGAGGGCTATTTGAGGCAGCTCACAGCACGTCTGCACTTCTGGCACGGCAAAGGCAAACCCGTTTGTGCCCATTTGTGCATGTCCGTTCACAAACCAGACACAGCGCCAGCCCCCCTAGTCATTTCCCTCCTTAAACCTGTGTTACTATTTCCTATTCCTGTGAGTCCGTCTCTGCCTTGGAACAATCAGTTAAGCTTCCTGGCTGCTCGCATTTCAAACACTTGCAACTCCCCTCAGCTGTTCTTCCCCACTGCTCTGTGTGTGACTTCTCATTTTTCTTGCATTGTTCATCGTCACCTACCTTTTAACTTCAGTTTGGCTAATCTCCTGGTGCCAAATCTTTTCTGCCAGATTTCATCCCTCTCGCATCCTAAAGATGGGCTGTGCACTCTTAACGCATGTTTGTTAGTTAAGCACAGTGTGCAATGCTCTTTATTTTTTTATGCTCACTTACCTTGATTCACATTCAGCAGGGAAACTTGGACTGACAAATCATCTACTTCAGGCTTCTTGTTCGCATTTCCTTCTGGTTTTTCCATATTTAGACACAATCCCCAGGGTAAACACAGAAGCGGGATTGCCATTATTTACCACTCAGATTTTACCATTCACTACACACCAGTTCCATTGTCTCTCAGTGAGGCTCTAGCATTCAACATTACCCACTCCCCATCTCAAATGTTCAGTTGTGTATTATTCTCCAGGACCCCGAGGTGCCCTTGCTCAGGACTTTATCCGCCTTTTGGAGGCGGACATATTAATCAACAACTTCACTGTTATTGGAGTTTTCAATTTCCATCTAGATAATCCCGATGATAAGGATACAGCTCATCTACTCACTACCATTTACTCGTTCGGACATGAACAATTAGTTACAACCCCTTTACATTTTTCCAGACACATTCTAGATGGCATTTCTCTCTAGGAAATCATGGAACCATTCCCCCTGTTTAGTCTGACCATTGAGCTTTCTTTTCGACATTACTCTAAAATCATTTGCTCCCCCTTCAGCTAAACCATCCTACACATTCTCACATGGATGGCACAAAGTAGAACTGCTGGCACTTGCACAGCTTTTAGATTCCACCATTCCTAGGCCTTCTTCCAATGTTGTTGTAGACGTTTCAAATTATACCTCCTGGTTAGACCCTGTCGCCTCTTCTTTGGCCCTACTTAAAAGAACTAGGATCAAGCACAATCACACTTCCACCCCCTGGTTCTCAAAAGACCTTATGTCTTTAAAGCAAATTTGTAGAAGTCAGGAAAAACAATGAAGAGCCCACTATGAATACCTAGAAAAAGTCAAATATAAGTGTTATCTGGCAAACAACAAATTCTCACTTTGTAAGGAAAAAATCACCTTCTACACCTCTAAAATTGAAGCAGCATCCATTTTATCCAAGGAATTGTTTGCTACAATCACGCAGCTTACCTCTTCCTACTCTTCTACTCTAAACGTCTCATCTCAATCTTTCTGTAATCTACTGGCTGACACCTTTCGTAAGAAGTCTCCGGATGTTTAATAATTTTGCCACTGCTACCTTCTCAGCTCCCTCTTCCCATTCCTCTGGTTCACCTCCTGTGCTAGACTGTACTCTCAGTAATTTCATTCCACCCACTATTAAATAGGTTATTAGGTGACTATATCTTGCCAAATCAGGCTCACCACTGGACCCATATCTCCCAAGAGTGGCCAGTATTGTCACTCTATCATTAGGTCCATTTCTGGACAATATTTATTGTCAGATGTGCATTTCTGGTGTTTTTCCTTTTCAATGGAAAAACTTTTCCATTTCTCCCCTCTCAAAAAAATCTTTGCTGGACCCAATCGAACCAACCAACTATCGACCTATGGCTGGCCTGCCTCTCCCAGTGAAGATAATTTGCAAGCTCCTGAATTTGCAGTTAATGGAACATATCCAAAATAATAATCTTCTAGAACCACCCAGTTTGGGTTCCAGTCAGTGCACAGTACTGAAACTGCTCTCATCAAGGCCACCGAGGAGATCAGGGCAAAGCTCGACCAAGGGAATAGATCCACCCTAATTTTACTTGATCTCTCGGCTGCCTGTGATTCGGTCCATCATGGACTTCTGCTGGACTGTTTGAACACACTTGGTGTACCTGGAACTGCCTGGAAGCTGCTTAAATATTTTCTTACATGATTAAGAGCAACTGGTGCGTCTCTGAGATTTTGCCTCTCCCTTTTTTTCTCTTCCATGCGGGGTCCCACAGAGGTCCACGCTCAACCCTACGCTCTATATTCTCTACATCACTGCCTTAGCAGATCTGATTCATTCCTTTGGTTTTGCCTCTCTTTCCCAGGAGCAACAAGGTGTGGCTTCCAACTTCTGTGATTGCATGAGAGCAGTCAATATGTGAATGCCATTCAACAGCCTTAAATTGAATTCCTACAAAATGGAGGTGATACAGTTTGGTAGCCATTTAAACCAGGTCCTCTTCCATCACCAATCAAATCAATTAGAAATCTTGGAGTTAGTATCAATACTAACCTATCATACACCAATCAGGCAAATTCTGTCATGTCTGCCGCTTTCCTTACCCTTAAAATGATCAGGAAGATTCTACCCTTCTTTCCCACTGCAAAAACCTGTGGTTACATCATTAGTTTTGTCGCAACTCGACTATTGTAATGGTCTTTATCTGAACCCACACCAACAAGTCCTTCATAAGCTTCAGGCCATGCAGAATGCAGCCGCCAGGGTTCTTTTCAAACTTCCCAAATATCCTTCTGTTTCTTCAGCTATTCAGCAGCTGCACTGGCTGTCAGTTAGAGCCATAATCATTTTCAAATCCTTATGTATAGTTTACAAAGCCTTAGATGGTCGGGGCCCTACATTACTGGGGTTGGCATTCTCTTTTTTCCTTCCAACTAGATCCCTATGCTCCGCCTCATCCAAACTAGCGCTGGTTCCTCGTTTCAGAGAGTAAAATGGGACGGTCGCGGTTTCATTCTGGGTTTATCCAAGGCCTGGAACACTCTCCCTCTTTCCGTTAAATCCCTGCCCAATCTTCTAGCCTTCAGGAAGGCTCTTAAAACATGAATTTTCACCTCACACTATTTTCCTTGCTGCTGTAGTCATCACTCTGGTTTGTTCACTCAGTTAGCACCAAGACAACTTACTAGTATTCAAGCGCTTTATAAAACTTCATAACATTTACTATTCCCACTCCAATCTTTGCGAATTTGAGGAAGATATTGGACACAAAAGGGGTGGCATTTACTATTCCCAATCCAATCTAAAACAATTTGGGGAAAGTGCTGGACCCTAAAGGGGTGACATTTATTATTCCCACTCCAAGCTATACCATTTTGAGTAAGGTGATATTTACTAATCCTACTCCAATCTAAAACAATTTGGGGAAAGTGTTGGATACTAAAAGGTTGACATTTACTATTCCCACTCTATTCTAAAACAATTTAGGGAAAGTGTTGGACACTAAAGGGGTGACATTCACTATTCCCACTCCAACCTAAAACAATTTGGGGAAAGTGTTAGACACTAAAGGGGTGACATTTACTATTCCCACTCAAATGTAAAACAATTGGGGGGTAGCATGGAACACTAAAGGGGTGATATTTACTATTCCCACTACAATCCATACCAATTTTAAGTAAGGTGTTGAACACTAATGAAGTGACATTTACTACTCCCACTCCATTCTAAAACAATGTGGGGAAAGTGTTGGACTCTAAGGGCCAAATTACGACCCTAGCGAACAGGGCTACTCCATCACAAACATAACGGATATCCCGCCAACCAAATTACATTTCCATAATATCCTATGAAACTTATACTAAGGTAGACAGGATGTCCGTCATGTTTGTAACGGAGTAACCCTGTATGCCAAGATGATGATCAGGCCCTAAAAGAGTGATATTTAAATTTCCTACTCCAATCTATACCAATTTGGGGAAAGTGTTGGACACTAAAGAGGTGGCATTTCGTATTTCCACTCCAATCTAAAACAATTTGGGGAAAGTGTTGTACACAAAAGGGGTGGCATTTACTATTCCCACTCCAAACTAAAACAATTTAGGGAATGTGTGGGACACTAAAGGGGTGACATTTACTATTCCCACTCCAATGCATACCAATTTGAGTAAGGTATTGAACACTAAACGGTCGTCATTTACTACTCCCACTCCAATCTAAAACAATGTGGGGAAAGTGTTGGACACTAAAGGGGTGACTCTTACTATTCACACTCCAAACTACAACAATTTAGAGAAAGTGTTGGACACCAAGGGCCTTATTACGACCCTAGTGGACAGGGTTAATCCATTACAAACATGACCGATATTCTGCCTGCCAAATTACAATTACATTATATCCAATTAAACTTGTAATGCGGTGGACAAGATATCTGTCATGTTTGCAATGGAGAAAGCCTGCCCACCAAGATCATGATCAGGCCCTAAAAGAGTGATATTTAAATTTCCTACTCCAATCTATACCAATTTGGGGAAAGTGTTGGACACTAAAGAGGTGGCATTTAATATTTCCACTCCAATCTAAAACAATTTGGGGAAAGTGTTGTACACAAAAGGGGTGGCATTTACTATTCCCACTCCAAACTAAAACAATTTAGGGAATGTGTGGGACACTAAAGGGGTGACATTTACTATTCCCACTCCAATGCATACCAATTTGAGTAAGGTATTGAACACTAAACGGTTGACATTTACTACTCCCACTCCAATCTAAAACAATGTGGGGAAAGTGTTGGACACTAAAGGGGTGACTCTTACTATTCGCACTCCAAACTACAACAATTTAGAGAAAGTGTTGGACACCAAGGGCCTTATTACGACCCTAGTGGACAGGGTTAATCCATTACAAACATGACTGATATTCTGCCTGCCAAATTACAATTACATTATATCCAATTAAACTTGTAATGCGGTGGACAAGATATCTGTCATGTTTGCAATGGAGAAACCCTGCCCACCAAGATCAGGATCAGGCCCTAAAAGAGTGATATTTAAATTTCCTACTCCAATCTATACCAATTTGGGGAAAGTGTTGGACACTAAAGAGGTGGCATTCAGTATTTCCACTCCAATCTAAAACAATTTGGGGAAAGTGTTGTACACAAAAGGGGTGGCATTTACTATTCCCACTCCAAACTAAAACAATTTAGGGAATGTGTGGGACACTAAAGGGGTGACATTTACTATTCCCACTCCAATGCATACCAATTTGAGTAAGGTATTGAACACTAAACGGTTGACATTTACTACTCCCACTCCAATCTAAAACAATGTGGAGAAAGTGTTGGACACTAAAGGGGTGACTCTTACTATTCGCACTCCAAACTACAACAATTTAGAGAAAGTGTTGGACACCAAGGGCCTTATTACGACCCTAGTGGACAGGGTTAATCCATTACAAACATGACCGATATTCTGCCTGCCAAATTACAATTACATTATATCCAATTAAACTTGTAATGCGGTGGACAAGATATCTGTCATGTTTGCAATGGAGAAACCCTGCCCACCAAGATTGTGATCAAGCCCTAAAAGTGTGAGATTTAATATTTCTACTCCAATCTATACCATTTTGGGGAAAGTGTTGGACACTAAAGGGGTGACATTTAGTATTCCCACTCCAATCTATATCAATTTAGAGATTGTCTGTGACGCTGAAGGGGTGACATTTACGCTTCCCACTCCAATATAAACCAATTTAGGGAATGTGGTGGACACTAAAGTGGTGAAAGATTCTATTTCCACTCCAATCTGAACAATTTTATGCAAGATGCTGCAAACTACAAATTATATACACACAATTATTACTCCATACACTCTATTTACTTTACAAAAACAATTTACTTTACAAAAACACTCAGCCCAAAACTGGAAACCCATATATTCATATTTAAACATTTATATATAAAATATTTTAAACACATTCAATATTTATTGTATTTTTTAAATTATTGACTATCATTTCTAAACATGTAAACATAAAATAAATAAAAAATTGTCATCAAAAACAAAAATCATAAAATTACAATATGTAACTCCCTTTTTTTTTTTTAAATATATATGAAATAAAATGAATTTTACAACAACATTATAATTTTCAACATAAAAAATGACAAATATTTTAATTATGGTATTTAAAAAGATTTCAAATGTAGAGTTTTTATGGACATATTTTCGCAAAATAATTCATTGCATTACATTTATTTTGTTATATATTTCACACACAAAAATTATTATACAAATACGTATTTTAAAATGTGCTATAATTAATATATATCATATAATGAAAGGATATTTATAAAATTATTATTGTATCAAAATAAATGTATACATTTTATAATATCAATTTGAATAACATAATTAACATTACATTTATTTAAAATACACACTTTTTAAAAGTCTTCCCACCCTTCTCACCCAAAAACCCAATATCCTGCTGGTAGAAAAATTATAAAACCATCATTTTTATACATTCATGCAACTAAAAACACAAATTTCCACAATTTCTTAATACATTATCTTGCTAAAACACAAATTAAAAAACAATTAATTGTCATATAGAATAAAACACGCCACAGTACATTTCAAACAAAATAACACAAACGATATTACATAGTGATATTTTCTAAAACAATATTTTTTACAATATTAAGAACAAACACTTAAGCCCTGATTATGACCCTGGCGGTCAGACCACCGTGCCACAGCATTGGCGGTCGGGAGAACGCCACCAAGCTGGCGGCATCCTGACCATCGCATTTAGTGTTTACCGCCAGGTTGGCGGTGTGCTGGCAGCAGTTTTGGGGCAGCAGCATGCTTTAGCTCACAGAGAGCACATGACAGTATAGGCATAGTGGAGCACAACATGTGCCCGCAGGCACAAGGCCAAATGGGTTCAAACTCCCAGGGGTCCTAATTGGGGCCCCTCCCCATGCCTTTCCACAGACCTTTACATGGCGGGGTCCCTGGCATGGAAACGTCGGTGGAAAGGCAGGTTTAATCAGCACAGTAGTGCCGGCATTGGCACCACCTCCATGGCCTGCCCCTTTCCCCACTTCCACCAAAGCAGGACCCAGGATCCTGGGGGTGGCAGTGGTCTTGTGGTGTGCCAACCACCATGCTTGCACTCAGGTGGTCAGTCTGCCAATGAGGCGGTGGTCAGACCGCCACCAATGGTATGGTGTTCTTGGGACCACCATACTTGTAATCAGCCACTTAAAATAATATTTTTACATTCGATATTCCTGTTGACAATATTTTTGACATCCTATATTCTTAATACAATATTTTTGTATCACAATATTTTTGTTACAATCTTTCATCCAAACACCTAAAATTCAATATCTCCAGTTCTACTGAGTGGATTTCTGTAATTTTGTCTCAATTTGGCTATTCAAATTTAATCTATTAGTCGAAATTGGTTTGGAATTTTTCTTGTTTTGTGTTTTCATTTTGTTAATGCATGAGTGCTGCATAAATACTTTACGCATTGCCTCCAAGTTAAACCTGACTGCATTTTTGCCAAGCTACCAAAGAGTTAATCACAGGTTTAGTTAGTTACTTTTTGTGGTTCACCCCAAAAAGCATTGTGGTGGTTCCTTGAGGAGGGTTACATCTCCCTCAACCAACAACCCAATGAAGTAGAGCGTATTGTTGATTCTAGGATATGACATGAAAAGTGTGCATATCTGGTGGCCTGGAACATGTCTGATGTTTCCCAAATGTTTTGGGAACTAACTTAATTTGTGTATGCACGTTTTTCAGCCCAACAATTCAGTAAACAATTTATTAACATACCAGATAGCTCTGTGAAGCAATCTGGTGGGATTCCTCAGGGGATGAGTGGTACTGTCAGGATTTCAGTCAAAGAGGGAAGGAGACATAGAGGCATAACCTCAGGTTGGGCCAGTTGAAATAACTGCTGCAATAATCTCAGAATCACAAAGTTCAAACAGAAAAGTGATTGGAAATACATGGATCTGGAAGACTGAACAATAGATATTGAGAATATTTAAAGATCTAAGTACCATCTCAACGGAACATCCTAGATTAGGATCACGTTGCTCCCACTTCGACTCTGCCTTCTCCCACATTTATTGTTTTTTCTCCTCTTGGAAAACGTTAGGTTAGTCTGTACCTAGATCCCTACTGGCTTGTTCTTATTGTTCTCTTTGCCTGCTATTTGTTACCATCTGTCCACTGCTGTTCATTGGACCCCTGCTCCTTGGCATCCCAGGGATTTGCACTGGTATTCTGGTCAATCTTGGATCTCATCACCATACCCTCCTTCCTGCATTGAGTACACTTTCTGATACCACTGTGGAGTGATGTTTCACTCCAGCTGATGTATTTTGGTTTGAATGTCCATTGATGTTTCGGTTATTTTTTCATACTTATCCAGCGAGCAATCACTCCATATTCCACTTGAGAATTAGTCTGCTTACTCCCCTGCAAGCAAACGTCAGTCTATCACAGGTTTTCCCAATACTGCCTTACAACAGCAAGTACTTCTATTACTTCTCTCTACCTTACCCTTTTTAGGTCTCGCCTAGAAGCACGCATGCGCTGCACTGCGAGACTTATTGTAATGGGTTTTCAAAAGCTCACCACACGCGGGTAACCACAAGCAATAGGCCACACACGCACGAGCGTGGCCTATTGCTTGCGGTTAGCTGCACGGGCGCCATATGTTTTGAATTATCGTGCCCAGACACGGGCGTGATAATTCAAAACATATAGCCTGGGCACTCGCGGGACGCTGCATTCCTTTTTTACTTTCAACGGGAGGCGCGCGTGCTTGTTTTATCTGTTATGCTCCCATTTCCTGTTATCACAAATGACGTCTCTCTTTTATAGTTTTACATGTCAAGCTGTTGCTCTGTATTCTTCAGTGTTATTGTTGTGGGCGGTGCTGTGGCCACAGGCGGGCGGGCGCGCTCGCTCCTTCAGCCTGACTGGAGTAACCACGCCGCGGTGTTTGTGTCTGACGCACCCCGTCCTCTACCGCCCCATGTGAAGCCCCGTCCTCCGCCGCCCCCGCTGCCCTGTGAGCAGCCCCGTCCCCTGGCAGGGGCTTTGCCTTCAGCGAGGCTGCACCAGCCGCGCAGACACGAGCCCTGACCCCGGCTTCACTCTTGGACGGGGCCCAGTGCATCTGGACGCCATTTGGGGTAAGGGAAGCCCGAGCGGTCCCTGGAGCCTCCACAAACGGAAAGGGGAGAAGGAACTCTCATAGTGTGAACACTTTTATAACTCCAGCTGAGAGCCGCGGGTGGGAATGGCTTTCATTAACATGTCTTGCAGGGATTGAATCTCGAAACCTTAATATTATTGTGGATGTCAGCAGCGAGCGTCAAATCGTTCAGTCGTTTTCCCGACGGGCTAGTAACATCCTGCGCCACCGGGGCACTGTTTTGTTTCCATGTGCTCCTTTGGAATTGCTTGAAGCTGTCATTTACAGAGTCAGATGGGGTAGTCAAAATAGGCCATCACCCAGTGTTTTAGGTCCTCAGTACTGGAGATCGAACATCCTTCAGCCAGACCAAGTAGAGGTGGGGGCCATTTTTAGTGTTTAGGATGCCTGGCGTGGGTCTGCGCAGCCAATGAAATGACAAAGTGTAGTAAAAAAGAGAGTCCCAGGGTGAGGTGGTATTGCCTAATTTGGACTTCGCATCTCGGTTCCTTGAAAGGAGGTGACGAGGCCTCTTTGCTCTCACCCCGGCTGCTCTCCGAGGCTTGGTTCCCACATGGGGCTGGCAGTGGAGGCGGGAACCCACCAGATGTGCTCACCAAGCCCATGGGCACACCACAGCTGTAGTGCTCCTCAGGCACCATGCACAGGTCATGTCAAGGAATGCACACGGGCGGGCGCACACCCAGGTGAGGGGCGAGGCGTGCATTGTGGGAATGACTCAGTCACTCATTCACTGCGCTCGTCGTTTCCAAGCTGTGCTGACCCTCAACCTGAGCCAAGATTTGTTAACCAGGGGTGTGTGGGACGGGCCAGCATCGTTTCCAGACTCTGACAGGCCCCTTGTCAGAAGAGGGCTGCGGGACCCTTGGAAGACACATTTACTATTTGAACTCCAGTCCTTGAATATTCAGGGAAGTGAAACTTTGCACAAAATAGTTTAGGAGGCTTCTTTACTATTCTAACGCCTGTCCTATAATATCTCGAGGGAAGTTAGAAGTACTCAGAGTATCTTAGACAAAAGGTTGAAAACGAGTAATTTACATCAGCAAATCTGGGCCCTACGTTCTGGTAGCATGTGTGCCGGAACCTCAATTCCTGTACAGCACCCCTCTGTATTTAGAAAGTTTATTGTTTGACAAAATATGTTTCTTATACCAGTGTTACTTAAAGGATTTTAGGTGCCCCGGGCCTTACATACTAATAGGAGCCCCTCTTTGAACTACCTTTCTATTTTAGTATCAATTTTCTGATAATTAAACTCTCATGATGCCAAACAGTATTAAATATGTTAATGGCTCGAATAGTGAAATAGACTGAGTTGAGACAGAGAGAGAGTTCAATTTCCCAGGGTCCCTTGGATGGTGGGGGCCCTGGCAATTGCCCACTTTGCCCAGGCCTTAAAACGCCTCTGTCATATACAATAACATCATATACAATAGAATATAAAAAACAAAAATAAAATACCATTCAGAGCCTTTTCTGATCATTTAGTAGTTGAAACTAAGCCTAAACATATGTGAATAATTAATAATGCAACTGCCGCTCACCATCACTTAACATTTTTCAGACACATACCCTTATTAAAACAAGCATTGACATAGCCAATAGGTCTCGCCTTTGGGACCTTATAAGTATTTAGTTATGCAGCACAATATCCTTACTGCAACAACATTAACTATTGCATGGTTGAATACTTATAAGGTCCCAAAGGCGAGACTTATTGGCTATGCCAATGCTTGTTTCTTTTTCTTCAATTCATAGATACTTTCAGAGAGAATCATGGACGGATGGGATTCTCAGTGGGTCGGTGTCTTCAGCTGAAGCTTGACAAAAAGAATATTGCTAGACCTCAGGTGATAATAGTTGTCTTCTGAAGACAGAAGCATGCAAGATTAGTGATTCAAGCGGCAAAGAAACAGAATAGGCTTTTTCTCTGTGACCCTGCAATTATATATATATATATTCACTTAAAAAACCATAGGTTTCACACATGTTATAGTTAGCTGTACATTTCACTCGTAAAAAACCAATGAAATTCCACGTTATAGTTAGATCAGGTAACTATAACTTGCGCGCCCACAATAAACTGCTGATGACGTCACATAGTACATCACTCATGACATGGTCAGTGACATCACTCATGACATCAATGATGACATCTGAAATTACACATTGTGGATTGCGGTCGCGCAAGTTATAGTTACCTGATCTAACTATAACGTGGAATTTCATTGGTTTTTTACGAGTGAAATGTACAGCTAACTATAACATGTGTGAAACCTATGGTTTTTTAAGTGAATTTGCAAGGTTTTGTAAATGATAATTCCTAACTATAACGTGTGTGAAACCTATGGTTTTTTCAGTGAATTTGTACGTTTTTTTAAATGCTAAGTTATGTATTTATTTATTTATTTTTTTTTCTGGTTTTTCACTATGCGCACACCCTGCGCGCACGGTGCGCTTCGCGCACAGAGCGCCCTCGTTGCGCAGTCCATGCCGTGCGCGCCTCGCCTTTTTTTACGCAGTAACATTTGTTTTTTTCTCCCTTGTGGGTCCTTTAATTTATTTAATAAATGTGATTGTTACTTCTTTATTTATTTTTTTTTTTGCCGTGCGCGTACGGTAAGCTTACCGTACGCGTACCCCGCGATTTTGTTTTAAAATTATTAAATTTATTTTTCGTACTTTTGGGTCCTTCTTGGACCCCCTGACAAACACTAGGGGGTCTGCAACTCTCTTCGTTGCCCCCGTTTCACGTTCCCCACCTTTGTTTCTCAGTGCGAGAGACAGAAAATGGCGGCCGACACTTCCTGATTTCGACCGATTCGAATGTTTACAGTCATGTAACCACCAATCAGAATTGAGCTCGCGCACGGCACCGTACGCGTACGGTAAGCATACGGTAAGCGCACGGAGCGCGCTTACAGATATATATATTGATTTAAATGCTATTTTCTCAGGACCTACTGAACAGATTTACACCAGACCTACAAAAGGCACATCCTTGACCTGAGGACTACCTCTCTGCCAAATTTCAAGTAATTCTGTTCAGCCGTTCGGGCTGTAGCTGTGTCTAAAGGTCCTATGGAAAAATGCATGGGGAAAACGCGTTTTGGCACCCCCCTTTTTTCTCAGCCCCCGCTTGACGAATCCCCCCGAGACTTTCAGGGTAGGAGCGGAGCGTAGCGCCCCATTAGTTTTGAAAATTTCGCGAGGATTCGTCGACCGGCGCCAAAGTTATTCCAAATAGAATGTTGCGGATTTCCTATGGAAACACGGTCCTAACTATAACTAACTACTGGCGACCGCCAGTAGATAATATATATATTCACTGAAAAAAACAAAGGTTTCAGGGGAGTTATATTTAGGAATTGGCATTTAAAAAACCTTAGAAATTCACTGAAAAAACCATAGGTTTCAGGGGCGTTATAGTTAGCTGGACATTTCCCTCGTACAAAACCCTAGAAATTCCCCTGTTATAGTTAGTTCAGCTAACTATAACTCGCGCCACCGCAATGCATTGCTGATGACGTCACATATTACCTCACTGATGACATGGTCAGTGACATCACTGATGACATCACTGATGACATCTCAAATGACAACACTGGTGTCATTCCGTTCAGCGGTTCGGGCTGTAGCTGCGACAACAGATCCTATGGGAAATTGCATGGGGAAAACGCGTTTTGGGACCCCCCTTTTTTCTCGGCCCCCACTCGATGGATCACCGCGAAACTTTCAGGGTAGGAGCGGAGCGGAGCTGACCAAAAGTTTGGGGAATTTCGTGAGGATTCATCAACCGGCGCCAGACTTATTGGGAATAGAATGTTGTAGATTTCCTATGGAAAATAGGTCCTAACTATAACTATCTACTGCCGACTGCCAGTAGATAATATATATATATATATATATATATATATATATATATATATAGAGAGAGAAATACCCATCTAGTGGCTGAATTTCAAAATGTGAAACCAAGTTATCTTGAATCAATACCTGCTTGCCTACTTGACCAAAATGTGTGATCCTAGGCAAATATATCATTTCACTGAGCATTCTTTTTCATATTACCACATATGAGGGCACTTTTAAGTATTTGAGTTCCAAATGAGTCAAGCTACACTTTTGTTTGATTTATTTGACTATAATGTTGCCCCATCTATAATAAGATTCTAGGCCATGTTTAGGGTTTACGTTACTACTGACTTGTGTCATACTTCACTAATGACATTATCTTTGGGTGGCGAGCCATGAATACTTCTAAAAACTATAATTTCAGTAAATGTCTATCTATCCAGTAATATAGGGCATTATTCAGATGGCAGTGGTTGGACCGCCGGCCGCTATTGCATGGCACACGGTCAAGCAGCGGTATTACGTCCGACAGCTGTGGGTTCAACCACTGGTATCATGATATGCCAGTCTGACCAGTAGGCTGTCTGCGGTTGGATCGCCACTGAAGGATGATGGCGGTCGAACCTACAGACATCATAATCAGGCCCATAATTTGATGTACTAAGGTGTAACTCTAATGCATGTTCAAGAGAAAGAAAAGATTGTATCATATTTTTACTTTATGTTTGTGCATGCCAAAAGTTTTCATGGCTCTGCTCATGCACGGACTCATAGAGTTCAGCCATCCCCATGGTATTACTTTATGAAGGAACCAAGGTATTTTAATGAATGCTTTTTTCTTTATTCTGTGCTCACTAATAATCAAACTGAGTCTCCTCACTGGTCAATTAGAACTACCACTGTTTCAAATGAGGTCGTTTTTAACAAACAAAGTCAGGGTTCAGGAGGTACTGTCCTCCTTCTGTCTTCCTCTGGTTCATCAGTGTTCTAAGGACGGTATCCATCAGTGCCCCTTATATGCCTGGCACTAGCCTGTGGGTCGGATGATTCCCTGACTAATAGGGAAAAGGTTCCAGAGACAACCCTACTCAATTTGATATCACTTTCTGGAGGTTTGGCTCTAAACTGTCCCACAGTGTCTGCTGTGCCAAAATCCAACATGACAGAACCTTTCTTCCCCTGGCCAGAGCTCTGAGCACACCCCTGAGGTGTGTTTAGGGAAATGAGGGACTCTCCCTGGAAACCAATTCTGGAACAGGATTTACACCCACTGGGATTGTTGCCACTCTGGCTACTTGGACAAGTGCAGGGCCAGGCCTAGGAGATGCCCCTTTGAAGCTTGTGCAGGTAATGGGCACAGCACCAGACCATCTTGTCAGGAGGACGTCTCAGCTCCTCCCAGCCAAGTCCCTTCTGTTCCCTTTCCTGGGAGCAATTCACACCTCTCAACAGGCTGCTAGGTGACATTTGTGGATTAACTCTAAAATGGCTACCAAAGGCTTGAGGAAGGAAAATGCCAACTTTCTAAAAGTGCTCTTTCAAAACTGTACTTCAAAACTCGACTTTACCATCCGATTAGATCTGAAATGGCTATTAATTTGAGTTCTTGAACCATGGTTGTGGTTATTTCCAAACTGACTTAATGCATTATAAGGTGTTACAATGTAACCCAGTGCCTTTCTATGGACAAGTCAGCCGACCCACAGTAAAGAAATCGACTTTAGAGATTTTTCACTACCTGTAGATGCAAAACTTAAGCACACATGCCTTCCATTTTAGATACCATGGACCCTACCTAATGGGCATTTACGGCCTACTTTCAGGGTGACTTATGCATATTAAAAGGAAAGGTTAAGGCATGCTAATTGAGTGATTTTAATAGGTCAGAAAGGCAGCTGTAAAACCGAAAAGCTGGGTTTCCGTGGCATGCCTAGGATCATGTTTTACACGGTCACTTTAGCGGTGGTACTATAAGCAATATAACATATGCCTTCCAGGCCCTAGGTACACAGGGTACCAAATACAAGGGACTTAATGCTAAGTTAAATGTGTCAATTAGGATTTTTAGCCAATTCAACAGGCTTTGATGGGTCAGAGCACATGCAATGTGGCCTTGTTGGCAGCGTCCCAGTGTACAGGGTTCAAAAACCAGAAGCATCAGTCCGATATATTCAGGATGAACAAGCAGAAAGGAGGCCTTTCCTTACATTTGAGATTTCTGCAATGGACCATTTTATTTCCTAGGGCAACGCAAAATTCTGTAGTGATTTCAACAGTGTGGCAGGCCGTCATCTGCACTCCGACAATCCTTCATCTTCTGTGTGTATTGCCTATACTTGTCATTTTTTCAAACATTTTTGGATCTTTTGCCATATTCAGATTTGAGAGGAAGTTGTTAAAACGAACCTCTCAGGCTGAACCCTGAATACACATAATACCTAAGAGGAGGGTTAAGACTGTGAATTAGCTTTATGGGCATTTCCTTAATTGTTGTTGTTTTGGGGCTGGCAGTGAAGTTTACAGTTCCTCCCTGAGATCTCCCTGTGTTTCTGTTTCTTCTTAGAATCTGTATTTGAACCCTTGAAGTCAAGCCTGCATGAAGGGTCTGTAAATTAAATTTGTTGTGGTGTGGCACTCACTTCAGCCTATAAATTGGGGGAACTTTTCTCTTATCATCGTGTCCCCTCTCTTTTGGGATTATATATTTCCAGATTCCATGGCACATAAACATTGGCTGGCGTTTCCCTGCAATGTGTTTTGCACTAAACCATGCATCCCTACGGAACAGTTTCACACAATTCTCAAAATGGATGAGGAATGATGATTCATTCTTTGCAAAGAAGCTATGCGCTGGAGGCATTGACTGCCTATGTTTTAAAAAATGTGTATTAAATAGCATTCACATGTCATTGTAAAGTCTTGCCTATCATTGCCTGTGCAAATCACGAGTTGATCACCCTATTCCCATACACGCCTCCGTATTTTACACACTCTTAGTCCTATTACATTACTTCATTTTTCTTCGGGATGGTATGAGGTAGTGAATTAGGATTACGGATGTTAGCCCCACTAAACAAAGTAAAATTGCTCCAGTATTACCACCTCAGTGGTGAAATGCCACCGGTAGGTGTGGGCAAGTGCAGAGCTGTCAGATCTTTACTTTGTTAGCTGCACTTGCGCTGGTCCCACCACCCCAACAATGTACAAAAAGAAGCGTCAAAGGGCTGATCCTTTACTAGGTACTACTCAGCAACCAGTAGTTGACCTGTAGCCCAATGGAAGTCACAAAACATTTTGTGGTGTGTGGAATATGAAGTAAATTGCATGAGGTGTGAGCACACATACTCCCATACACAAGGTTCTTGTGCACTGTTTTGGAATGTAGCATAAAAGTATTGGGGCTGCAGCTCACTCACCCCCATCACCACGACGGGTGGCATGGGCAGACCAGTGGTATCCAACTTAGGGTGACCAACCGTCCATAAATTTCACGGACCGTCCATAATTTTGGGCATTGCAGGGAACATCACTATTCACCTGCATGAAACCTCAACTCCCTGATGGGGCCGCCTAGCGCTCCTCCTCAGAGCATAAGAACAGCCCCACCCCGCCCATTGTCATTCTGTATGCGGCTGATTGCCACATACAGAATGACAATGGGCTGCAAGGCATGTGGTGTGCCTCCCTCAGCCTTTGTTTGCACAGGACATTCTGTCAGACAGAAGAAATGTGCAAAAACGCCAACGCTGCTACCTGAGAATCCAGTTCAAGAAAAGAAGCTGGTGAAAGTAGTCAAAAAGAAGGGGTTAGCGTTCTTTCACAGTCTCGTCATTTTAGAACTGATCAGGCGCGCAACGCCCATTGGGCTCAAAGGGCTTCAGCCCCCCCCTCCCGTGTGGCAGCCCGAGCCGAGACAGCTTCCTGGGCACACACACAGCCGCACCCCAGTACTTTACAGGTCTTTAAAAGACCATTTGCTTGTTAATGAGGCTTTTTTTTTTTTCACCCCGTCTAGAGTCTCTGCATCTCCTCTCTAACTATTGCTTCATGAGTCAGCCCCCTCCAGAAGTTTTTCTTAGCCCCCCCGAAATTTGGCTCTGGTTTCGCCCCTGGAACTGATGCATTTTCAATATTATGTTCAGGGAAGCCATGTTTGCTGCTTTTTTTATTTTATGCAACTGGCAACCATTGAGAAAGCCGATAGTTCTGGAGTGTTTTTTTATTTTTGCAGAGTTGTACATAGCGCAAACTTGACCCGAATCCAATCAGGTATCAGAGCGCTTTACATAGCGCCAGTTACGTTACATGAGGACACACATATATATATTTTTTTTTTTTAGGCACGGGGAGATATAGTGATTTGCCCAGAATCACAGGATGTTCAGCGTCATTACCGAGACTCGAACCCAGTTCCCTAGGTCTGAGGTTGAGCGCCCTAGCCGTTAGGCCAACTCCTCTCCCCTCTCCCTTGTTGCAGATGTAACGTTACTTGTTGTGTTATATGTCTGGATACAATGACAGAAGAGGCAAAATACCAGTTGGCTGGGCACTATACTAAGCACAGATGTTTAGCTTAGGTGTTAAGCCACACCCTTAATTACATTGAACACCTCCTTTGGAGAGACCCCCCAGTTTTTTCATCCCACTTAAAGCCCTGGAAACAACACCATGTCAAAGTCACCTCATGGCCTGGCACTGTGCATCATGCGGATGCCCGCGCATGCGCATTTGTGAGGAAGAAGTTGCCGCAGAAGCAGGAAGAGGGAGCCCCGGGACGCCGCACCTCAGGTAAGACATTTTCTTACTTTTAAATACTTTAAGTTATTTTAAAATGAGGGCGGGCGGGAGGCGGGCAGCGCGTAGTGGGGCTACGCAGATTGTGCGTACATTTGGCCACACTACATGATGCTCCACGTAGCCCCACTACGCCCACTACGCCCCCACCTTAGACTTGGAGTGGGAGCAAAGTAGACCATCGGTTCCAGTCTGGAGATTGCAGCCTGACATTCTACTTGACGCCCCCTTTCGAGACTCCCTGGCCACCGCCATTGATCAATATTTCGATGAAAACACTGGCACAGCCTCAACGCCTCACTTCAAATGGGACGCCTTCAAGGTGGTAGCGAGGGGCCACTGTCTCCACACACAGGTGGGTATGCGCAAACAATTAGAAAAAGACCTGTTACGCACAGAACAAAGGTTAGCCACATTTGAACAGGAGGGATGTGCGATGGCTGGAGATACTCTATCAAGGGAGCATGAGATACACGCTCAGTTGTTGGACAGATTACGCTGCCTAAATTATGCAGCGCACTCTGCGAAGACGCACCACCAGAGTGACAAGGAGGGCAAACTCCTCACATGGTTGATTAGGCAGGAACAGGAGACCTCACCGGTAATATCCATACGTACACTACAGGGCACAACGATATACGCACAGACAGCTATCCATGATGAATTCACATCTCATTATGATATATTGTACAAATCCTGAATACAGGCCACACCCGCCGAGATACAGTCCTATCTCGCAGAACTTACCTTATTGCATCTCGCTCCCACTCAGCAAGAGGAGCTAAATGACACCCTTTCACAGGAGGAAATCAGAGACAGTATACTTTCCCTCTCCAATGGCAAATTGCCGGGTCCTGACGGCCTACCTGCAGAGTTTTACAAAGCATATTCAGACTTCCTTATCCCGCACTTACTAAAATTTTATGACACCGCCATTGAGGACTCTACACTCACACCCACACAAAATGAGGCGAAACTTATCTCCCTGCGCAAGCCGGGCAGAGACCCTGAACTCCTCGGCTCATATCGCCCACTAGTGCTCCTTAACACAGACTACAAAATATTCGCATCCATGCTAGCCAAACGTCTAGCCCCTTTAGTACGCTCCTTAATACATCCCGACCAAAACGGCTTTGTTCCCACGATAAGTACATCCCTTAACATACGGAGACTGTTTCGGATACAAACATATGCCCCAGGTGAATGGCCTCGATCCGGATGCCTGGTCCTGGATTTGGAGAAGGCTTTTGACTCCTTAGAATGGCCTTACCTTGCTGCAGTGCTGCGCAAATACGACTTAGGAGAAAACTATATCCACATGGTGCATTTCCTTTACCAGTGTCCTACAGTGAGGGTTAAGACGAGGAAGTTGATCTCTGGCGCTTTATGAATACGTCGGGGGACAAGACAAGGGTACCCACTGACCCCATTGCTATTTTTCTCTCGCAATGCAGCCATTGGCGACGTTATTGTGTTACAGCGGATACACCTGGGGTATACCATTGGGAGACGGCCTGCATGCGGTTTCGCTGTACGCTGACGACCTGTTATTGTACATAAGAGATCTACATACTATTCCTCCAATAATAGCAGATATATTTCAGCAATTTGAAAAAATGTCAGGTCTTAAAGTGAACTGGATAAAATCTGGCGTACACTCATTCACTGACACTACAGCTGAAACGAATGTTGTCATTAATGGAGCCGCCTTGGCCTGGCACCAGTCCATGTCCAGATACCTTGGTATGTATATATACAGATCCCCCGCTGATATATTAGAGGGCAATCTCATGAGGGATATAACCGCGATCAGAACGCAAGTACGTTTTTGAAAGGCACTGCCCTTAACTGTAATGGGTCGGGTCACCCTAACCAAAATGATTATATTACCACGACTGCTATATTACTTCTCAAATCTCCAGGTGTATGTACCTGTTCAACTTCTTCGCAACCTAGAGGGTATCCTCCGGGACTTAATCTGGAACACTGGCAGACCGAGAATAGCTTTGAACAAACTATATGCACCTGTGCGTAGTGGTGGCCTAGGAGTTCCAAACATGGAGCTTTACTATCTAGCGTCTCTGTTACAATGGATGACGAAATGGATGAGTGGGAAGGGACTGGAAGATACTGCTGCCATGACACCACCGTGGCCACTATCCCGACTATACCACTTATTTCACCCCATTCGGTTAGAATCCCATGCCCGACTCAGATTTATATTGCATTGGCCCACCGATGCTATAGAAGAAGCTGTAGAAGCCATCTTTCCTTATGATACCAAATGCAGTAAGCTTTTGGGCCTTGTTAAGGTGACATAAAAATCACTGCACAAGATGCTTGCTCTTTTTTCTTTGGCTTCTGAGAAACAGCTTTAGTAACGCAAGGCTTGTTCAAAACAGATACGTGGCAAAGGAAGATGCTCGCTTAGGCACAACACATTTCAGCATATCCCATTTCACAATATATTTCTGATCATTGCTATCATGTTGCAATTATTAACTGGAAAAGCACCAGACCTATATTTGACATTACAGTGGAAAGTCCCAGATGCTGCCAACTTGGGTCACGTGGTCAGCAACAGTACATATCAGACCTTAAATGGTAGGAGAGCAGCTTTTTGGCCAATTGAACTATGGTTAATTTGTAGTACGTAAGTGATGATGCTACATCCTTTCTGGTTTGGGCCTATAAAAACATGTCACCTCTTCGGACATTCAGTGACTTTGCTGATGTCTCCGTGCTGCACGTTAATCCTCTGTTTGTTGGTCTCCAATAAACTTGGCTATCTTTTGTGCTGACAGAGAGTTGTATGAGTGGTATTATTTCTCATTTCTAATTTCAGCTACAACATTTGGTGGAGAATGCCGCTTCCAGATCACTGACGACTTCGCAGGCTGGCTGCTGGACTCCGGCTTCCATCAGGGTTCAGAGACCTGTGGTTCGATAACTTTTACATTTATCTTTTCTCTCCTCCACCTCCCTTGGTTGCTGGGGGACTGTCTGCCCGTAAGTTGACTTCGTCATTTCTCTGGCTCCTGCTACTTTTCTCGCTCTCCCAGCACATTTGTATGGTCTCCAGTTAAAGGTTCCCCTTCCTCTCCCTCTGCCTCTCCCCTTCTCATGCCGGGAACAGTCTGCGTGTGCCCTGGCGACATATACATGTTATATTTCTACGGCTTCTGGGACATACCAATGGCTATAGTTGCGGCTGTCCTTATTTCTTTCTTCTGTGCCCTTTTTGTGGCTCTCATCATTTATTTTTCAGTCTGTCATCATTCTGCTGAAGACTGTACTCCTGTCTAGCGTCAGCACTTGCTAACGGGGTGCCGACAGGCTTTCTCCTCTTGTTCCGTGCGTGGCTCTTGGCCTCTGACTTTGCTGCTGGTCTCTGCCCCATTTCATTACATGTGCAGTTTTTTTTGCTTTACGTTTTAGTTCCTGGTCCGGACAACCTCCCCACCTGGCCGGTGATGGTGTCCTTCTGCAAGCTCCCTGCACGCAGTGACTCCCTGGTGCCAGGCAGCACCTACCTGATGATGTACCAAGGAGGGCGACCTACTGCACCCCCCTGTCTTGCTAGCAGAGAGTCCCCAGCCGATGGGGGTGGAGGACATTCACAGTTGCTTCCCACTGACTGTGTGGAAATTTAGCTTGTAAACTGAACATTATCCGCGCCATCTTGCCTCTCCCCAGCGCCACGCACAGCGAACGCACGGCCGCCATTTTAGGCACCCCACTCTCTCCCCCGCTCATTTTCGACCGCCAGCGCGTTCCCCTGGCGCTGCAAGCATCCCCCGCGCGCCGGCCACCCCCGCTCTCTCATACACGGGCCATAAACCCTCTCCTTCTGCGCGACCCTACCATGGAAACACATCCTACGCCTGACCGACATCCCATACATGGTCATGCATCTCTTTTGATAACCCCCTTCCTCTGCGCCCCATTGTCCGAATCGATCCCAGGCCATCACCTAGCCCTGCGGATGCAGTTTATTGCCCCTACTGTAAGGGAAACACCCCACATCAAAGGGATTACAGTAGATCAAAGCCCCTACCCCCTGAGACCCGGCCGGTCACACACATCCCCGGGAATTGGCGGAATGTCCAGCTGTGTGATAGCCATCTCCTACTGTGGATGGGGTGGGGACTTCCACTGTAGATATGTGTGGGAACGAGCTCGAAGTGGGGATTCCGAGGATATTCTTTCATGTTCCAAAAACAATCTCAAGAATGTGCCATGTATGATAAACCTGCAATAAAGTCATAAACCTGTGTATAAGAGGCCAGGCCTCAGAGATGCAGTTAGAGCACCTCGTGACGATACCTTGCTGTCTGATCTGATGTGTTCTGCTCCGACGGAATAAAAACTTTGTTTCCTGCCTTCCAGTCTCCGGCGCCTGCCTCTTTCATTGGTAAATTATCGAATGGTATGAGAGGCGATTACCGCCGGGCAATACTTGACGGGTTATCGACTGAAACTGCCGCTACCATTTAACAATTGGCGTCCCAAGCGTGGGGCCCATCAGAGACACGTGGATCCAGTGGGAGAGGTCCCGACGACAGAGTGAACGACTGCAGCGATCGGGAGAGCTCCTGCCTGATAGACCCTCGTCTGGCAGCCGATCATCCGAACTTCACTGGTTCCGAGCAGACCTCTCTCGAGTGATCTACGGTCCTGACTGGGAACCATCAGGAGTGCCGCGGCAAATACGGAGAGTAGAGGACGATCGGGCGCTGGAGGCGGAAGACGAGAAACTGTCCACGCGGTCCGGGTAAGGTCGTGATACACGACAAATTGCGAATTAATTGATTGATTGTTTGAAGTTTTGAAATACTAGTATTGCTCATTGATTGTTCTCTTTGAGATATTCGCTGTCTACAAACGGGGAGGAGTAGAAATACTCTCTCTCTCTCTCTCCCTTTGCAGATAGTGATGGGTAGGTAACGCAGACTTTTGTCCCCGTTGTAACCCGTCGTGCCTATCTTTATCTCCCCACTGATTGATTGTCCGAACATTGATTGTTTTGAAGAATAGTGCTCTTTGAGATATTCTCTGTTTGCAAATAACGAGGAATAGAGATATTCTGTCTAGTCTTTGCAAGCAGTGAAAAGATAGGTAGTGCTGACTTTTGTCCCCGTTGAAACCCGTCATGCCTATCTTCTCCCCACTGATTGGTAGTTGGTTCTGCCCGGACCGCTTATTAGAGGTGGACCATCCGGCTCCACTGGAAGGCCCCCCTAATAAGGACATGTTCACTAAATATGGACTAGTCGCCGTAGCTTATAGCAAGCTATGGCATAAATATACAAGGAAGGACCCCGAGAGTCAGTGGCCACTGATGGGATCCTTCGACGACCATAAAATAGAAATGCTAGAAATAGCTCTGCGTAGTAATAAAACGACGCCTACTATGCTCGACAGTATCGGCATGTGGCGCAAAGAAGCAACGCAACGGAAAAAGAGGGAGGAAGTAAAAGCAGAAAAGGAATTACGAAAGGCAGCTCACCTTGCCGCTAGAAAGTTAGAAGAAGAAATAAAGGAGAGAAGGGAAACTAAACTAAGACAGGAGCCCGAAACATCAGGCCAGTACGCTGTTAGGACCCCCTCTAAGCTCTACCCTGAGTTGTCCTCTAAGCAACGAACGAATGACGAATTACTATTAGGTCCCCCGATCATTTACATGCCCCCTCCATACGCACCCTCCCAATCGATAGTGCAACACCCACAACCCCCAAACACGAGCGAAAGCAGTATAGGGGCCTCGGTCCTCACGGCCTCCGCGCCGGCCGAGCCTCTTGTACTGAACACAACGTCGGCAATAACGTTGGATGACCCTGAGATGAGAAAGAAAGATTCCACCAGAATGAATCGACTAACAAAGGATGAACAAGCAGGAATCGACAAGATAGTAAAGACACTGGTGGAGCGTAAGGAAAGTGAGGAGTATATAACAGACGTATATAACTCGTATGCAGACAGCCGCAGACGACACTTTGTCATACGACTTTGTTATCACGCTCTGAATACATATGAGGATAGGTACCGCGATAAAGGTCCCGAAGGCTTAGCGGCCCTATATAGGAAGGTAGACATTGGGGAAGAAGGAGAGGGCGATGTGATGAACCTCTTCACTCGTACACTCGAGGTCTATCGACACCTTAAAGAACACGGACAGACAACCAAAGCAGAAACCCCCATAGCGACTAAACCCCAGGAAGGAAGGACTGATACCATGATGCCCATCAAAGAGGCCGCCCCCTACTGGGTCCCCCCACGAGGTCAGGGAACACATGACGACATCAACCACCAAGATGCGAAGGGGAGGGTTGTATATAATTGGGTCTACCAGCCATGGGACCAACAAGATATTTTGACCTTTAGAAAAACTCTACCCGACTTAAGAAAGAACCCGACTGCCTTCTACACCGAACTGGGTACAGCCTTAGGTTCAACAATAATGACTTTAGCAGATATCGACTTGTTCTTCGGGCTATGTCTGCCGGCTGATGTGTGGAAACAAATCCGGAAAGTTGACCATGCTGAGCCGTTTGGATATACCTGGGTACAACTCGATACCATAGATAAACAGCGAGAACCGGGACAGAAACCCCCGAAAGCCATATTGGAGCTCCCAGACAAGATTGTACAGAAGTTGAAGACTCTAATCCCAGAAAGAAAAGTAGACTGGTCGATAGTGACGGCTTGTCGCCAGAAACCCCAGGAGGATGTGTTTGAATACTTCTCCCGATTCGAGACTGTGTTTTCCGATTATAGTGGCCAGGACATGACCACTGCAACCGGACATCACCTCTTTGTCCAGAACTATGTGAAAGGTCTGTCACAAGAAGTCTCCCAGAAGCTACAGACCAGCGAGAGTAGTTGGGCAGCCTCCAAACCCGCAGCAATCCTCCAGATGGCCCAAAACTACGAAAACCAAAAGAATGAGAACGATAGGGCGTCAGAGAGGAAGAAAAAGGAACTGAAGGAGAGGGTAATGATAGCACAGTTGCAAGGGGTGACTATAGGAAGGGAACCACCGAAAGGGAATTACCAACCAACCGCCCCTAGAAAGCTACCCCCTAGAGACCATACACCTGCACCCTACAACGGACGGAGAGACTTAGATGGGAACCAATGTGCGTTCTGTAGAGGGTTCGGACACTGGAAATCCCAGTGCCCGGTCCTTCTGGAATTGAACAAAAATAGGGACCCCAGAGACACAGCATAGGACCCCAGAAATAGAGGACAGGGACGAGGGTACACGAACGACGCCATCAACGACAGGTCAGGCAGACCAAACACCTTTGATCGCCCCCGGCAAAACCAGTGTCAGCAGTCTGACTACGAAAGCACCCATGACTTCGCATAGGACCGCCAGGGGCAAGGGAGGGATCCAGTCGAACTCCGTGTTGACCAGCAAGGTCCTTACGTCACCGCTAAGGTCTTGGGCACAAAATCCCCATTCCTGGTAGATACTGGGCCGACACATAGTGCATTATCTAAACGACTGATTCCTAGGGCACCCTTGTCTGGCTCACACGTAACCTCAATAGGCTTCGATGGAACGCCCTCCACTAACCCCTTATCAGCACCAATCTCCTTTGACGTAGAAGATAACGTCACTGACACGACCTTTCTGCTCTCCTCCAACACCCCCGATGGTATTATGGGACTTGATTTGCTAAAACATTTTCGAGCTACCATCAGATGCTCCCCAGACGGAGTTCGAGTCATCCTGCACGATAACCCAGATCTGTTCAGACCCTGTCACACACGGCGTATGCTCTCTATAACCGATGCTGACCTATCCCTACTCGACACATTACCTTCACATCTATGGGCTAAAACTGACTCAGATGTAGGGCGCATGGTGATCGACCCAGTACACATAACCGTCCGACCGGACGCAGTGCTCCCAAAACTTCCACAGTATCGGATATCGCCCGAAGGCGAGAAGGCATTGGTGGAAATCATTGAGTCCCTAGTCGATGCAGGAGTGGTAGAAGAAGTAGTCAGTAATGTTTGCAACAGCCCTATCCTACCCATTGTAAAGAAGCAAGGCGAGGGAGATGAGAAAGCATACCGCTTTATTGTTGACTTACGAGAAGTTAACAAAGTAGTCATACCTCAGTACCCCGTGGTCTCAGACATCACCACCATCCTCACCCTGATTCCATCCACTGCCACCACCTTTTCCGTTATTGATCTCAAGAACGCATTCTTTTCCATCCCCATCCACCCAGACAGCCGCTACCTGTTCGGCTTCACTTTAAAAGCCCGTTCGTACAGATTCTGTAGGGCACCCCAAGGCTACACTGAGAGTCCCAGCATTTATAGCCAAGCCCTCAAGAGGCAACTAGATGCAGTCCAACTACCCGATGGAGTGGTGTTAATACAGTACGGCGATGACATTCTTTTGGCGGCCTACACCACTCCACTTGCCGTCACAGCCACCATTCACCTCCTCCACTTCCTCGCGGATAACGGTCACAAGGTCTCCAGGAAGAAATTGCAATTCTGCCAACCCCAAGTAACATATCTAGGCCACCTACTATCCAAAGACGGGAGAAAACTTACCCCTGACCGAATTCAGACCATCCTAGAAACCCCTGTTCCCAAAACTCAGAAGCAAGTGCGGTCCCTAGTAGGCCTCACCTCCTTTTGTCGACAATGGTTGCCAAACTTCAGTCTCATCGTAAAACCTCTGCTTTCCCTGCTGGCTAAAGATGTCCCCTTACCCCTCCCCTGGACACCCGAATGCCAATCCTCCTTCAAAGAATTACGGGACGCCCTCTGCTCGGCCCCAGTCCTAGGAACCCCAGACTACACTAAACCTTTCTCCCTCTACACCCACGAAAGGGAGGGATGTGCGCTGTCTGTCCTAACCCAGTCCATAGGCCCTAAACAACGCCCTTGTGCCTACTTCTCTGCCACACTTGACCCCGTAGCCAGAGCTTTGCCCGCCTGCCTTCGAGCAGTAGCCGCCGCTGCTGTCTCCATCCGACAAAGTGAGGGGATCGTGCTCTCGAACCCCCTCACAGTATTGGTACCCCATGCGGTTGACACCCTCCTGAACCAAACCAAGACTCAACACCTGACTAGCGCACGACTGACTGGTTACGAACTGACTCTGCTTGCACCCCATATCACATTGAAACGACGCACCACTCTGAATCCAGCTACTCTACTACCTCTCCCTGACGCTGACCCCAATGCGTCCCCTATACATGACTGCGTGACCCTCACCGACGAACAGACCAAGAGTAGGGTTGACCTCCGGGATACTGCCTTCCCGGACCCTGACGGAGAACTGTGGGTGGATGGCTCATGCATCAAGCTCCCCGATGGCACCACCTCAGCTGCCTATGCAGTCACCACAGCCCGAACAGTTATTGAGACAGCCCGCATCACACAGCGATCCGCACAGGCGGCGGAGCTAATTGCTCTCACACGAGCATGCATCCTGGCAGCGGGGACGACCGCAAACATTTACACAGACAGTCAGTACGCCTTCGGGGTAGTTCACCACTTTGGGCTCCTATGGAAAGAGAGGGGATTCTTGACTTCCCATGGCACACCCATCCTGCATGGAGATCTAGTCTCTGCCCTGACCGAAGCAGTCCTCCTCCCCACACGGCTGGCTGTGATCAAATGCCAGGCACACAAGAAGGTGACTGACATTATAGGACAGGGAAATGCACTAGCTGACATAACTGCCCGAACCACAGCCGAGAATAGGTCCGCGACCCATATGTACGTGACCAGGTCACAAACTGAGAAATGGAAGGATGCTAGGGAAACGATTAGGGATATCCAACTAGCCAGCACACCACACGAATTAACTGAATGGGCCCGGGTGGGATTGAAGGACGATGACGGTTGCTGGCGAACTAAAGACTCGAACAAATGGTTGCTACCCGACTCATACTTGATCCCCATGCTGACCATGGCACACTCCCCCGCACACATAGGGTCTGCCCCCATGATCGAACTCATCTCCAAAGTCTGGCACAACGACAAAATCCCAGACTCAGCCAAACGCCTGGTCCAACAATGCCTGGTATGCCTCCAACACAACCCTGGGAAAGGAACTGCTGTACCCCGGGGAGGGTTTGGGGTTCCCAATCACCCCTTTGAAGTCCTACAAATGGACTATGTCCAGTTAGAAAGGTGCCAAGGTTTGAAGTACGTACTTGTCGTTGTGTGTGCCTTCAGCAAGTGGGTGGAAGCCTACCCAACCCACGACAACACCGCTATGACTACCGCAAAAGTACTACTGAAAGAATTCTTCCCCCGATACGGCCTCTGTCGAATTTTGTGGAGCGACAACGGCCCCCACTTTGTAGCTGAGGTTATCCAACTCATCTTAAAGGGGCTGGGTGTAAAACAGAAGTTCCATGCGGTCTTCCATCCCCAATCTGCAGGCTTGGTTGAGCGACATAATGCCACATTGAAGCTTAAGATAGCAAAAATAGTTGCCACCACAGGACTGAGATGGCCAGACGCCCTCCCGCTAGCATTGCTATCAATGCGTTCCACCCCCACTAAACACCACTTGACACCCTACGAGGTCGTTTTCGGGCGGCCCATGAACCTTTGGACTGCACCAAAGCCAACATCCATCCACGACGTCCCGGACGTCCTCATGTCTGACTATTTGTATAACCTAACTAAAACGTTGTCTGTTATCCATCAGCAGGTGCTGCACGCCATTCCCGATGTTTCCAGGGGCCCCGGACACGACATCCAACCCGGTGACTTCGTCTTAGTGCGTAACTTCCAGCGCACCAAGAGTCTGGAGCCCCGGTGGACGGGCCCCCTACAAGTCCTGATCACCACCCGAACAGCTCTTTGAGTGGAGGGGAAACGTAATTGGCTGCATGCACACCACTGCAAGAAGGTATCACCGACTACGGACAACATCACCGCCCAAGAAGAACTTCTGGACAAAGACCGACCATCCCTGAACCGCCGCCCAGATACGGAGACACTTGAGCTAGTGAAATATCCCGATCCCACCGTGCCATCCAAGGAAGGGTATAACTTGCAACGAAAGGAGAGAACTTCGGCTAAGCAGACCACAAACTAAGTGGAAATCTCAGAGCGGTAGCCTAGCTACCTCAAAGGCCACCAGGAGAGAAACTAAACAAAGTCTGTGGTTCTGTCCGCTACCGAGTTCCTTGAAGGTGATGGAAGCGCCCGACATGAAGATGATGGAAGCAACCGGACGTCCGAAGATCCACTACAAAAACCCAAAGACTGACAGAATGCACAGCTCAAAGACTATTACACTTTTCATTACCCTTCTCTTTTGCCTTCTCCTCATGGTCACTTTCTGGATCATGGAGGAGAGCACACCCGCTCATAAGACATTCCTGACCACCGTTCAACCTACCACCATGAAAGAACACCATCTGATCTCACTTTCACCCCAACTCCGAGAAAGACGTAAGGAGTTCTGGAATAACTCTTTTGTGCAGTTGCTCCACCAACACAATCTTGCCGCCAACGCCACTAATTGCTGGATCTGTGGATTGCTACCACATGCCACTGGACACTCTATCCCTTTCATCCCTTCACCTTTTTCTGTCCATGGTTCCTGCCTCGCATGGCTAATCCTCCTGCAGGAAAGCTACAGGGACAATGCCACTTCCGGCAAAACTGTGTCGCACTTCTACCATGGGTTCTGGCTGAACAAAACTGGAAAAACTTCTGCCCCCTTCTGCCCTTTGAGATCAAACACTTCCTTTCACATGGACATCCCTGCCAAAGAACGAGTTGAAATGCAAGTGTTCAACAACCCAGTCAGACCCACCTTCTCTTACCTCCGGAAACGGACGGCCGCCACCCTAACAGTGGCCCTATCCGTCATCAACATCACTGGATTTGTGTGCCTCGAAGGCCTGGGGGCGCAGCTGGTGGGTCACAGTTCCTGCCTCATCACCCGAACATTGGACTCAGCTGATCCACCCTCCTTTGTTGCCTCCCCGAATATGTACTTCATCTGTGGTAATAAGGCCTACACCTGGCTTCCGAAAGGTTGGGGAGGCACCTGCTACATCGCCTTTGTCCTTCCTCCGACATATGTGGCTCCAGCAAACCATCACCGACAGAAACGTGCCAAAGACATTGTGCAAGCCGACTCCACCGGAGCACAGTTCATGGACGCAGTAAAGGGTCTTGTTCCACTCTGGGGTCCAATGGCAAACAGCTGTGCCATCCGCCACTTAACCCAGGCAGTCGAAACGGCGATGAACATTACGGCTGGCATCCTCGCCAACAACACTGCCGAGCTTCAGGCCGTCCGCCTGGTGGCTCTTCAGAACCGCCTCGTTCTAGACGTGGTTCTGGCTGATCGTGGAGGAGCATGCCGCATCATTGGGTCCAGCTGTTGTACCTACGTACCGGATAACTCACCCTCAGTCTACAAAGCAATTGAACACCTCCACAGACTATCCGCAGAGGTTCATCAGGAGCAAGAGGGATGGTCCCTTGGAAGCTGGTTTTGGGACACTATTAAAAGTTGGGGATGGAGGCTATTTTCATTTATCCTAATACCGATTGTGATACTATGTGGATGTTGCTTGGGGATTCAGTGTCTGCCACCTTTATGTTCGCTTTTTATGAACTGCATCTGCCCTAAGACTTTGAACTTTGAAGCAGAGCGAATGAAAGCTCTTTATGAGGTGGAAGTTCGTAGTATTATGGGGATAGATCCGAACTAGGCAAGCTGGCGAGATATGTTAAAAGGGAGGACTGTGGAAATTTAGCTTGTAAACTGAACATTATCCGCGCCATCTTGCCTCTCCCCAGCGCCACGCACAGCGAACGCACGGCCGCCATTTTAGGCACCCCACTCTCTCCCCCGCTCATTTTCGACCGCCAGCGCGTTCCCCTGGCGCTGCAAGCATCCCCCGCGCGCCGGCCACCCCCGCTCTCTCATACACGGGCCATAAACCCTCTCCTTCTGCGCGACCCTACCATGGAAACACATCCTACGCCTGACCGACATCCCATACATGGTCATGCATCTCTTTTGATAACCCCCTTCCTCTGCGCCCCATTGTCCGAATCGATCCCAGGCCATCACCTAGCCCTGCGGATGCAGTTTATTGCCCCTACTGTAAGGGAAACACCCCACATCAAAGGGATTACAGTAGATCAAAGCCCCTACCCCCTGAGACCCGGCCGGTCACACACATCCCCGGGAATTGGCGGAATGTCCAGCTGTGTGATAGCCATCTCCTACTGTGGATGGGGTGGGGACTTCCACTGTAGATATGTGTGGGAACGAGCTCGAAGTGGGGATTCCGAGGATGTTCTTTCATGTTCCAAAAACAATCTCAAGAATGTGCCATGAATGATAAACCTGCAATAAAGTCATAAACCTGTGTATAAGAGGCCAGGCCTCAGAGATGCAGTTAGAGCACCTCGTGACGATACCTTGCTGTCTGATCTGATGTGTTCTGCTCCGACGGAATAAAAACTTTGTTTCCTGCCTTCCAGTCTCCGGCGCCTGCCTCTTTCATTGGTAAATTATCGAATGGTATGAGAGGCGATTACCGCTGGGCAATACTTGAAGGGTTATCGACTGAAACTGCCGCTACCATTTAACAACTGGAGCAGAGGTCGGTGCGCTTTGCCAGACTCAACATACACCGGTGAGTTTTGACTGAGGGTTTTGAATACTCCCAGCTGGGTTGTAGCAGGTAGCCCCTCATTTTAGAGCTGTGGTAGTTTTGCTCCCCTGGTACAGGTGGTGGCAGTTATAGCACCCCTGTCATTGCACATCCTACTTGTGCTGAAACGATATTGTGGAGGCTGTGGCCAGTTGGGCTGCTCCTCTTTTGGTTGCAACGGTTTCTCAAGGCGCCAGTTCTTAGGGTCTATGAACTCAGGTCTGAGTCCAGGTAACTCTCCTAAGCGCCGCTGGTCCCGGGTACTCAGTGGGGCGCTGCCTCCTGCTGGACGCCAGAGGTGGTCTCCAACTGTGCCTAGGGAGTTACCTAGGCACGAAGAGGAGGGAGTATCAGTTGTCCTATTGTTCATTATTGTTGTGTTCCTTGTGTTTTTCTATTGTTGTATTGTTATATGCCTCTCATATATTGTGGCCAAGTATAGTTAGAATTGTAGGTTATTTGTAATGGAAGCTGCAGATACCAGTGAATCCAGAAGAAAGAAGGGAAAACACCAATCCAGTGCAGAGCGTCGTTTTAATGAGCAAAACACAGGCAGGTACAGTTACGAAAAGAAATCTCTCAACCACCACCCGCCATGTCTATATCCCTCGTGCTGATTTAAAACAATACATCACACGCGAGATGACATTTGAAGTAGACACGAGTGTGAGAGCACTCGTGCCAACTTCAAATGACAACACACAACAGTATTGTTAGTCTTTGTCAGACATAATAACTTTCTTTTTGGTATTGCGACGCTACGTAACTGACATTTGACGTTGCTAACTTTCTGACAAATATAATAAGCACCCTTCAAATACTTAACGCCACCATACCCTTCTACACTCTTACGAATCCTCCCTCCCCAACTCCCTTACGCCCTCCCAGATGACCATCCCGACTATGCCCTTCAACCCCTGCAGACTCGCTACACACAACCACAGAGGAGTCATTGATAACAACCTACGAAGGATCCCTATCACTCAGGACCCATCCTCTTCCCTCATTTCACCCCATCTGAAATGCACCCTGCTAAACTGTAGATCAGCCTCCAGACACGCAGCCGACATAGCTGACCTCATCATCTCTCAGGAGCTGGACATTCGGGGCCCGATTCACAGAACTAACTTAAGACAAAATCCTAAACTTACTACTTTTGGTATTCACAGACTTAAGATAGTCTTAAGACAGACTTAAGACAGACTTAATACAATCTTAAAACAGTCTTAAGACAGTCTTAAGACAGACTTAAGTTAGGATTTTGTCTTAAGTTTGTCTTAAGTCTGTCTTAAGTCTGTCTTAAGTCTGTCTTAAGTCTGTCTTAAGTCTGTCTTAAGTTTGTCTTAAGTCTGTCTTAAGACTGTCTTAAGTCTGTCTTAAGTCTGTCTTAAATTTGTCTTAAGTCTGTCTTAAGACTGTCTTAAGTCTGTCTTAAGACTGTCTTAAGTCTGTCTTAAGTTTGTCTTAAGACAAACTTAAGACAAAATCCTAACTTCTGTGAATACCAAAAGTAGTAAGTTTAGGATTTTGTCTTAAGTTAGTTCTGTGAATCGGCCCCCCTATTTCTAACGGAAACCTGGTTAACAGAATCATCCACCCCTCTCCTTGATATCCTTGCACCACCCGACTACGACATCATAGATTAGACAGAACGGACAAAATATGTGGGGGCATAGCTTGTATACATCGCAGCATCATCACCATAAACAGAGCCTTATCGCCGACTTTCACATCATGCGAATACTTATGTCTGGACATTAGCTACAATGGCAAACCAATATGCTCATCCCACATCATCTTATCATCCCCCAGGAGACAACCTCCTCTTCATCGAACACCTCATGGACCTAAGCCTGGCCCTAAAAACGAGGCAGCGTGGTCCACCTTTGATACATACTCTGAACACGCCCTAGGCAAAATTCTCAACACCTCATTTACCCCCTCCCTGCCAATGCAGTCAAAGACCTTGCTCCCTGGCTTCTTCCACTTTGGACCAAAGTCATTAACAGCTCACTTCAACAAGGCTGCATCCCGGACTCCCTCAAAGTAGGTCAAGTTTCAACAATTCTAAAGAAACCCACAGCTGACCCTACGGACCTTAACAACTATCGTCCCATTTCCAATATTCCCACCCTTGGCCAAACTGCTGGAAAAATGTGTTCACCGACAACTGAACTCCTAAATAAACACCAATCAGGTTTCAGAGCAGGTCACAGCACAGAATCAGCCATGACACACATTATTGATGATGCGTTACAAATCCTTGACCAGAACGGCTCGTGCCTACTCATCCTGCTAGACCTTTCCTCAGCCTTTGATACGGTCAAACACCAGAAACTAATTGATCTCCTGGAGCATAGAATGGGTCTGTCAGGCACAGTGTTAAACTGGTTTACCTCCTTCCTCCATAACCGTACACAAAAATTTAAGGTCAACAACACGTTCTCCAATTTCTCACCTGTAACACTAGGGCTTCCGCAAGGGTCCTCACTTTCGCCGACCCTATTTAACTTGTTCATGGAGCCTCTCACTGAAATTCTGCAGGCATCTATCGTACAATTCCATATGTACGCGGATGATACACAACTATATCTCAAGATCAACTCCCTAGAAGACATTAATATGCTTAACTCCACACTCAGGAACACCCAATCTTGGTTATCAGAAAATCATCTCAAACTGAACGCGCTAAAAACAGAATTCCTCCTCATAGCACCACCGGTCAAAGTCCCTTTAATGCACGACCTGATCAAACAGATTACCGCTTTCAACGTTCAACCAACCATCGTGGACTTAGCAAAATACTTGGGAATTACCCTTGACAGCAACCTTATGAAGCAAAAACACATCAGTAACGCTGCAAAGGGAGCTAATTTCCAGATAAATACAAAGAGGAAGCTGAAACCCTTTCTGCCATGCGAGGACTTCAAAGTGGCAGTACAAGCTCTAGTTATCCCTCATGTGGAGTACGAAAGTGTTTCCTTATGTGGCCTCCCAAAAGCTGCTACAGCCCCACTAAGAGCGACTATCAACGCTGCAGCTAGACTCATCACTGGCTCGAAAAGAAATTCTCACATCTTCCCTGACCTAAAATCCCTGAATTGGCTACAATTTGAAGCTAGAATCCATCTAAAAGTTGCGTGCATGACTCATAAAGCCCTACATCATAACACTCCCAGCTACCGAGCGCAGAAACTGACGATCACTGGTGGTCTAAGGTCCTCTAGGAATGCTAAAAAACCTCTACAGAAACCACAAAGGTTCAACAAGAAGAAAACTTATAAACGATCCTTCTCAGGGATGGCGCCCAAAATCTGGAACTCTCTTCCCCCTGAAACCAGACTGAATGCCTCTGCCGCTTCGTTCAAAAAAGAAGTTAAAGCGTTGCTCATGGTAAAATTTACATGAGTACCATCTAGTCAGGCCCGAGTTCATAAGAGCCTGTTATATAATACATTACCATGATTATTCCTCCTATGATCTCTTGCACGAAATTTTGTTATTATATGATGGTGACCTGCACATTATTGTTTGTCTAAACTTACAGTTGTTTTTTATTTAAAGCGCTCTGATATCCGCAAGGATCTTGTTCGCGCTCTATAAGACTTTCTAAATAAATAAATAAATAAATAATACCGAATGTCCTCTCACATTAACGCCCATTTATCATGGACTGGCTGGCTGACTTATTAATATTTGCCCTATACTGCACAATACCTCCCCTCTGCGTCTTGGTCCTCATGTCCTTTGACCAATCAATAATACTGTTCTTATTTCCCCTCTTACTTTTCTGGGATTAGTGTAAAACTCTGCACATACTCACAGCACACAGACTCTCAGACAGCGCTGCCGCGTAGGTTTGCCAGAACTCGCTTCATGTTTTATATGTTTGCCTGAACTGTACGAAGAGTTCACCCTTCTGCACTATCTACTTGATTACCTGGACCCCCTGGCTCACTCCAGGGTATCTTCAATTCCGGCTAGCCGCCCCTCCCACCCAATTATGGGATAACGGGAGTTTGCAAGGAGATGGAAATACTACCCTTTCTTCTAAAACTACTTTTCTGTCAAGCCTTTATTATGTTCATGGGACGCCAGTAATAAGCACCCAGGGCACCTTTTCCTGCGTCTGACTTGTGAATGCTTTGGTGAACTTGCATCACTTGCCTTGTCTGTGTGCATGACGAGTGGCATCCTCTGCTATTGTGACAGCTGGAGCGTGGCTGAAACAGCACATGAGAACGTTTGTTTATCCACTGTGTTGTCTGTCCATATTAGAGCGCGAAACCCAACAAGCTGTCTGGTGTGTCTGAACCGTCCCTGAACTGCAAGGCAGGTTAGCGTTCGCGCTTCACACATTTTCCACACTCATCTTTCACAATGGGAAACACACTCTGTAAAAATAATTTAGACAGCAGCCAGCCAGCCCCCCCAAAAGACTCCCCGGCATACCATGTGGCCCTACACCAAGGACCTCACTCAATACTCTTCATACATAAATGGCATGACTTCACAGCTAGGAGACCGGACTTACAATTCCCGCGTCAGGGGACGTACGATATCAATAAGTTGTCATATTTGAGACAAATGTTGAAATTAAAAGGAAAGAAGATAAGGTCAGCAGAATGGGAATCATTCTTTCAGTGGGATCTGGTTCTGTGCAACATGCGTGCTACTAATGATGTGAAATTGAAGGTTCACAAGGAATTATTAGAGGTCAAGAACAAGGTGTTAAATGAAATAAGCAAGCAGAAACAAAATGAGAACTGGCGAAAAGTACAGATGGATGTGGTAAGATTATATCCCTGCATTCCTGTAGATAAAGAAAAGCAGGGAGATAAGGAAGATAAGAGAGACGAAGACTCAGTACTAGAAGATCTCCTATTAGGACGCATAAGATTCGTCCCACCTTCCACTCCCACAGAAGAACCCCCTGAGCTAACTTCACAGCAAAAGTCAGATGCTGTAGCCCTCACACACAAGCTTATCACTGAAGCAGCTACCAAGATAGACTTGAACACCGTCCAAGACATTGCTGCTCTGCAGCTAATGAGGACAGAGGCAGTACATGCCGCCAGAAAATATAGTGATAAGAAACAAGAGCTGCAGGTTCAATGTGTACAAAGACATATAACGCAACCCAAATTAATAGACCGCCAATGGCTACAACAATTCAGCGACACGTCAGCGGATGACACTATGTTATTAACTCAGTGGCAGCGCCTGGTTTGGGACACCTGTACATACGTACTGCAAACAGTCCATGATATCGGGGTACTAGAACAGGCACTGGGGGAGACTAAACAGTCCACACCACCGGCTAGACGTGACAGTTTCAGTAAAACAAATAGCGCCGCAGCATCCCCACATGACTCACCCTCCACACAAAGGAGACTACTTAAATTAGACACAGCCAAATGCCAGGATTCACTACAACAGATGGTGGGAGGAACATTAACAGTAGGCGCTTTCACGCAACACCACATCAGACAATACATAGAAAAAACTCTGTCACTAGCACGAGCACAGTTAATAGAAAAGGGTCCCCAAACTCACAATGCGTATGTCCAGAGGGCAAAGACAACAGGTCCACTAACAACAGGAGTAATTCCACCACTACCTGCACAGTATGACTGGGATATAGCAAAGTTCAGCTTCACAGACTCGGACCTGGAAACATACAAAGAGGACGAAATGAAAGACAGATTACAATATGCGGTAGACAAACTGCACCTGTGGAAACAGCTGGTGAACACATTTGCAGTGCTGGAAGTAGTCCAGACACTCATCCCTCACACGGGAACACCAGCACCATCTATGGCTCACCCACCAGCACTAATAATGCCCCTGAGTGAAATACCACCTCCACCAGGCGGTACAGATAACGACTTAGCATATGTCCATGTCCCCTGGTCTAGACAAGACATTATGGGGCCAATTCCGATCCGGGTCGGAAAGCACTCCAACCGAGCCGGATCCGGGGTGTGGACTCTTGCAGTCCAACCGAGCAAGTACGATGCGGTTGTATTCTGTCAGACTCGGTTCGGTCGGACTCCTATAGAAGTCAATGGGAGCCGGTTGTACGATGCGTACATGGGCTCCCATTGACTGAAAGGGTACGTCTCGCGCCCTTCCGACCCGGATCGGAATCGGCCCCTAAGTGCTTTACCAAAGACTTTCCCAAGCTCAGGGAAGAACCAAGGAAATGGTATGCTGAGCTACACAGGATGGCAGTTTTGGGTGGAATACTATGGAGAGATTTTGACACTTTATTTAATATAATAGTTCCAAAAGACCTGTGGGAAGATTGTAAAAGGAAAGTGGAGTGGCCAAAAGAAGAGCCAAAAAGGGGGAAAGGAGGAGCGCCAGGAGATGAAGTGGATGAAAAATACAAAGAAGTAGTAAAATATTTAAAAGATAAAATACCAGCAAGATACTGCTCTGATTATCAGTCCAATATACAAACAATGTAAGCTGAGAAAATAAAGAAAGAAAAAGTCAGGCTAAGGGTAGCACAAGAAATGTTCTACACAAGTCAGCAAGGAAGAGGGAGGGGCCGAGGCAGGGGAGGGGTACAGGACGACCACAGAATGGCAGATCAGCTTCCCTACCACTCCCAGGTACAACTTGCTTCTATTGCAAGGACCCCACCCACTGGAAAGCAGACTGCCCAATATTAAAAAAGAAAAATGCTGAAAGCAGGCCCACACAGAATAGGGGACAGGACCAACAACAATACCAGCACTAGCATAACACACAAACCACAGACTATAGAAATAATGAACAGCAGGGATACATGTCCAATGACATGTCCCCAATGCAACAGGATTGGACAGGGAGGGACGGATGTGGGCAGCAGGACAACGGCTTCCCACCTACGCCCCAGCGCAAATGACATAGGACAGGTGTTGAATTACCCCCCAGTACAGATTAAATTGAAGCCTGGAGCACCCCTCCCAAAAGTGCCACAATACAAAATTTCAAAGGAGGGGGGGCATAGCACCAGTAATACAGGATCTCCTGAAACAGGGAATAATAAGGGAGATACGATCCAGCCCATGCAATACACCAATACTACCGTCAAGAAAGCATCTAAGGGCCCGGATGGGGCCCCAGTATACCGCTTTACTCAAGACCTGAGGGCCTTGAATAAAATAGTGATACCCTCTTTCCCAGTGGTTCCAAACCCAGCAACAATATTGTCCAACATCCCAGTGACAGCCACACACTTCACAGTGCTAGACCTAAGCTCTGCCTTCTTTACCATCCCCTTGCACCCGGACAGCCAGTATCTCTTCAGCTTTAGTTATATGGGGAGGAGACTAACATGGGCGAGGCTCCCACAAGGTTTTACAGAATCACCTTCCATCTTCACGAACGCACTAAAGACAGATCTAGACTCCCTGGTACACAAGAAAGGCTCCACACTTATCCAATATATAGACGATTTACTACTGGCCTCACCTTCAAGGGATGCTTGAGTCCAGGACACTATTGCTGTCCTGTGCCACCTAGCAATGAAAGGTTACAAGGTCTCCCCCCAAGACGTTACAGTTCTGTCTCACTGCTGTGACATATTTAGGCCACAAACTGTCCGAAGGGGCCAGGAGATTACTACCTGACAGGATATCAACAATTACCCATTTTCCTCGACCACGCACACAGAAAGAGGTTTGGGCATTTTTGGGGGTGGCAGGTTACTGTCGTCACTGGATCCCAAATTTCTCCCTCATTGCCAAACCTTTAAAAGCATTAACACAAAAAGAGGTCCCTGACCTGGTACCCTGGACACAGGATTGTGACATGGCATTTAACAAACTCAAAAGTGGACTAAGTGGAGCACCAGCACTAGGCCTCCCTGATTACAGCAAAGACTTCCACCTGTTCTGCCACGAGAAGGGAGGATGCTCACTAGGGGTGTTAAGTCAAAAGCACGGTTCCTACTACCGACCAGTGGCATACTACTCAGCCACACTAGACCCAGTGGCCTCTGCGCTCCCGCCTTGCCTCTGAGCAGTGGCGGCAGCAGCACTAGCGGTAGAACAATCTGAGAACAAAGTACTGGCACACACAATGATCTTGCACGTTCCCCATGCGGTGGACACACTTCTCACATCCACTAAGACTCAGCACCTAACGAATGCACGCCTTACTAGGTATGAACTGATAATGTTAGCCCGACACATTGCCATCAGGAGATGCACCACTTTGAACCCAGCATGCCTTTTGCCGACAGAGCACGAGCTGGATGATCTAGAATCAGATGATGCCTTCCACAATTGTGCATAAGCCATTGACAGACACACGAAGGTGCGCCCAGACTTGAAAGACACACCACTTCCCGATGCCCAAGGGGACTTGTTTGTAGATGGATCATGCCTTAGGGATGACCAAGGAACATTGCAGACCTCCTGTGCAGTGGACACAGCTACCAAACTATTGGAAGGGGGAAGGTTGGCAAACGCCAAAAGCGCACAAGCAGCCGAACTCGTGGCACTAACGAGGGCATGCACATTGGCTAAAGACAAAAGAGCAAACATATACACCGACAACCAGTATGCCGTCGGAGTGGTCCATTACTTCAGTCAACTGTGGTCAATGAGGGGATTCCTCACATCAGCTGGCCAACAAATACAACATGCTCAATTGATAAGTGACCTTCTCCATGCCCTGTTGTTACCATCAAAAGTGGCTATCATCAAATGTGCAGTACACACCTCAGCAAAGGACTAAGTGTTGCAAGGAAATGCATTCCTTGATGGGAAGGCAAAGAGAATAGCACTGACAGGCTGTCAGCTAGCCATGGTACGGATAATAAGCAACAGCAAGGACACAGATACTACCAATGAATACATTTTGATCCTATACACATCCAAAGCAAAGTGGAGGAAAATGAGAAGGCGGAGTGGGAAAAGGGTGGGTGTGTGCAAACAAAGGAGGGATTATGGACAGGGCCAAATGGGAAAATATGCCTCCCTTCATCCATGCTTCCATCCATGGCACGCCTCTTTCACGGTCCCTCGCACGTTAACAGGGACGGTATGATCAGACTGTTTTCCCAATGTTGGTACAACTGCAAGTTTCGCCAAATAGCAGAAAGACTTTGCAGGCAATGCACTGTTTGCGCACAATACAATACGGGGAAGGGTACACAGACTGCACTTGGCCACTTCCTACCGCCCCACGGCCCTTCGAGAGCCTCCAGCTGGATTTCATTTACATGCCCCCCACTCACAAGTACAAACATGTGTTGGTAATAGTTTGCATGTTCAGTAAGTGGACAGAGGCATACCCAATAAAGTACTGCGATGCACACACTGTGGCTAAATGCCTCCTACAAGAATTTATCCCACGTTTGTGAATTCCAGCCCTTCTGAACTCCGACAATGGCCCTGCGTTCTTTTCCCATGTCATAAGGGGAATATGTAAGGGGCTTGGGGTCACACAGAAACGACACTGCGCCTATCACCCACCCGCAGCGGGCACGGTGGAGAGAAAGAATGGGGTGTTGAAGAACAAGATTGGAAAAATGTGTGCATCAACAGAACTTTCATGGGTAGACGCACTACCATTAGCCCTGCTTGCCATGAGAAGCACACCAGACAGGGTAACAAGGCTCAGCCCCCACGGGATAGTATTTGGCCGTCCTATGAACATTGCAGGCCATATGTCCACAGCTCCGCTATCAGTAACAGACGACATGTTTAATATCATTGCAGGAAACTAACAGAAACCTTATGTTATCTTCATCGCCGGGTGCTGCAGGCTCTTCCGGAAGCACCAACTCCACCACCACATGACCTGCAGCGTGGCGATTGGATCTGGGGAAAGGCCTACATCCAACGGCATTGCCTCCAGCCAAGGTGGAAGGGACCACACCAGATCATCCTAACTAGAGCCACAGCAGTCAAGTGCCAAGGACTGACATCCTGGATCCACAGCTCCCACACCAAGAAAGCAGAAGGACCAAACAATAGAGAATCAGCTCCACCAGTGCCACCAGCGACATCTGAGGCACCTCGCTGGTACAACCTTCGCTCCACCACGCAATACAAGACAGACAGGAAGTAGAGGCATCTACCTGCTCCTGGCCAGCCAGGCCTCCAACGGAAGACCAGAGGCAGTCACCTGCTGCGCACAACAGGCAAGGCCTCTGGGTATCATCGCTGCAAAGACAACTGTACCTGTTGACGCCCAAGCTAGTGCTAACCGTCATGTGCTAGTAACCTCTGATGATGCACCAGCAAGGCACCAACGCTTTCTTCTAAATGGTTGACTGGGATCTGCACCAATAGTCCCCTAGGAGGTGCAGGGCCCGCTAGTTAGATATCAAAGACAAAGACTCTGGAATATCAACTAAGTGGATTCAAAGCTTGGCTACGGGTTTGCAACTACATAAGTACACTATCATTACAATAAATGCCAGAAACAAGGTCTGGAAGGCTCAGGTCTATACAAGTGAGAGTAGAAGAGTCACAACTCATAATCCATATAAGATTGTTGTGTCCTGGAATAAACAGAAATAGTGTACTGGAACTGACTGTGCCAAATCTCCCGCTACTAAGTGGTTTGAGAGACCTGATTCTGCAAGATATTTTATTCCCCAAGAATTCAAATACGACAACAGCACAAGATATCGCAGACGTACGCCTAGACATTTTGGATTGCATAATTTACGCAATAGAAGACATCGGATCTGGTCTGATCAGAGATATCAACTGAGCAAGTAAAAGAAACGAACAATGCCAAGCCTGAGAAGAACGGACAGAAAATGGCCATCAGTGTTAGGAGCAATATTGACCCCAGTCTCAGGGATAATAGTGACTGCGCTGATAATAATATTTGCAAAAGACATTGAAATACCATTCATTAATGGCCGGCAGAGGGATGTGGGTGATCAGAATGTGACTTATGATGAGAGAAGAACAAGTATTGAAGAGCAAGACATTTTGGGGGCGCTAGATTACAAAGAAGGAGAAGAAAGGAAATTGTGGGACGAATACAATGGAAATAAATACGTGGAAATGCTAAAAATGTATGTACGCATAATGAACAAATAAGGATGCTATGTTTGCACACATCTACCAACAAACACAGAAAATAGCATGAGCTACCATGTTCTACCGGTCTCTAAGTATGTGGGTTGTGTCCTAACGCATAACATGCTCTTCAAGCAGCATAACATGTCCATAACTGTTGCAGCTCCTATGAAGGGGATGGCAGCAGGACCAGCAACTGCAAGGCCTAAGACACCGTGGGTGCCGTGCATGAACATGAAATGAGGAATGGAAAGACAGAGATGGTTGGGACAAAGGGGCTGAGGGAAAAGCACCAAGGTTTAGGGTAAGACAACAGCTCATCGCTCCATCATGCATTCAGAATGACAGAGGGACAACACCTAAAAAGCAAACTGTACAGGTGCGCCCTTCCCCCTTCAGGGAACCATGCACATTTACACAGTTACTGATGGGAAGTGAAGAATGGAAGAAATGCAGTCTTGGGTGCAGCCTCGCAGATTTAGCAAGGGGTGAGCAGGGATTAAGGGACTGCAATGCAAAGAATGATCTACCATTTGGAATTTCAGGAGGCAAAGATTCAGTAACACCACCAGTAACACCGTCAATTTTCGTTGGTGAGAGTAATTGCACACACACAACAAAGCTGTCACAGATTAGGAAGAGCGACCAGCGGTCTTCACCTGGATTGGTGGGTTTCAAGGGACTATTTTTTGTCTACTGCCAATGGGCATACTTCTACCTGCCCCTAGGATGGTACGGCAGCTGTTATCTTGCCTACATCATACCACGCATGACACACTTTTCAGACATAGTACAGATCCCACACCAAGGCCAACAGCCAAGGAGAGTAAGGAGGACGTCAGAATGGGTAGCCGATGTCGTGACAGGTCTTGGGGTGTGTGTCCCTGGTGCAGGAGTGGTCTACACCACACAAAGAATACATCAGGTAGCAAGAATGATTGAGGACCTAGCTGACTCAACAGCAGCAGGGATGGAAACATTACGGAAGAGCTGACAGCCATGAGGGCCGTAGTGATACAGAACAGAGTTGTGTTAGACATCATCCTGGCCAAAGAGGGAGGAGTCTGCCACGTCATCAAGCAGGTTTGCTGTTCGTACATACCTGACAACAGCCACAATATAGACAATGCAATACACAAGATCAAAGACATTAGGGACGAAGCACACGGCATACATACAGGAAGTATGTGGGAAACCATAATGGTATGGCTAGCAAGCTGGGGATCATGGATATTGGAAGTGATTATTGTAATAATCACAGTATTAATAACACTCTGCGTGATGATCCAAGTTTGTCCTGCATGCTGCACAGCCTTTGTACCCTGTTGTGCATGCAGTATGCCCCATAACAAATGCCATGGACCTCACGAGCACCACAACAATGCTGATGATGATGGAGAGGAAATGGTGGTCAGGGGTTAGGAGATAGTGATTTGGTATCAGATGGGGCAATGTAGAAGCCATCTTTCCTTATGATACCAAATGCAGTAAGCTTTTGGGCCCTGTTAAGCTGACATGAAAATCACTGCACAAGATGCTTGCTCTTTTTTCTTTGGCTTCTGAGAAACAGCTTTAGTAACGCAAGTCTTGCTGAAAACAGATACGTGGCAAAGGAAGATGCTCGCTTAGGCACAACATATTTCAGCATATCCCATTTCGCAATATATTTCTGATCATTGCTATCATGTTGCAATTATTAACTGGAAAAGCACCAGACCTATATTTGACATTACAGTGGAAAGTCCCAGAAGCTGCCCACTTGGGTCACGTGGTCAGCAACAGTACATATCAGACCTTAAATGGTAGGAGCGCAGCTTAAGACCTTGCTAATTGGTCAAATGAGCTATGCTTAATTTGTAGTACGTAAGTGATGATGCTATATCCTTTGTGGTTTGGGCCTATAAAAACTGTCAAACACGTCATCTCTTCGGACATTCAGTGACTTTGCTGATGTCTCCGTGCTGCACGTTAATCCTCTGTTTGTTGGTCTCCAATAAACTTGGCTATCTTTTGTGCTGACAGAGAGTTGTATGTGTGGTATTATTTCTCATTTCTAATTTCAGCTACAACATTGCCTCTATCTAACTTGCGATATACCGCCTTATGCCCCATAGATACCATTACTAGGCACCCCTAGAGGCGCAGACGGGATATTGGAAACTGAACTGCAGGCCTGGCATGAGGCAGGTCTTGATGTAAAAGGCGATTTATTAACGGAGAGCACCCTCTTATCATTTGAAGCTTTGGTTTTAGAAAATGATATCCCTGCGGGTCAGTTTCTTCTTCACGCCGCTATAATAAGATCTTTGTCAGCCGCCTGGGGAGACATGACAGCTGAGCCACAAACACACCTGGCTATTCAGTACCTACATGTTATGGGGGAAGGGTCACATGTGGTACACTGGTTGGTGGAGGCACTCCTTACACATACACAGAAGCCTTTATCGAGACTACGTGAGAAGTGGGCTACAGACAGGGGGCGCCCATGGACGGGCAAGGAGTGGGATACCATAACTGCTGGTTCCACCTACATACCACGCAATTCCAGATTCAAACTTATTCAAATGTACATACTTCATAGAGCGTCCCTCTCCCTGGATAAGCTAAATGATTATTTAAATCTCACCACCTCTGCCTGCCCCAGATGTAAGTTAATAGGCGCTGATCTTTTACATATGCTGTGGTCCTGTCCCTCGCTTCAACTATACTTGCACGCAGTTATCGAAATGTTAACATAGTGCACTGAGTCACCCCTACGGGAGGCCTGTATACTGGGGCTGTACGTATGGATAAAGAAAAACAAGGTTCTCTCTAGGCCTGGGCGGCAAATTCCGTTCCGCTCGCGGAATTTGCGGAATTTGCGTAATTTCGCGTTCCGCGGAGAACGCGAAATTACTCAAAAGTCTGCTTTCCGCGATTTCGCGAAATTTTTGCTTGTTCGCGTTCTCAAAATGCATGTTCGCGGGATATTTCTCCTCGAGCACGCAAACAGCTATTGCGAACAGGAAAAAAGCATCGCGAACAAGCAATTCCGCTTGTTCGCGGAATTTCTGCGTGTTCGCGGAGATTTTTTACCGTTTCGCGGAGATTTGCGTAACGCGATTCCGCAAATTCCGCCCACCCCTAGTTCTCTCCAGGTTTAGAGATCTGGGCTTGATAACAGGAAAACGCCTCATCACGAAGAGGTGGAAGCACAGCGATCCTCCAGTGCTGCGCAGATGGAAGCAATCCTTTACGGTTTGGGCACAAGCGGAAAGCACCAGACTACATAGGGAAGAAACAGCAGGGCTACGCAAATACCCAATTGCACAGGCCTGGGATGACCTGCTCAAGGTGCTCATACAGTCAGTGTAAACACAAGATGGTCACAGTTCCTAAAGGGGGAAATTAATGCTCAACAATCTGATTATGGTTGTGAGGCATTAGTAATTGTCTCCAAAGGGTAGTTGAGTGTGCTAGAGGTGGGAGTGTACCTCCTTTTTTTGTTTATGTGCCCTCACACACTCATACGAGTGTTAAGCATCATCATAAGGCGGTGCTCCTCGTGGGGGTGGCGCTGCAGTCCCTCACGAGCCCTGCAAGAGGGCTCTTTGTCGGAGATCTTTTGAAGGAGGTGCCGTATTTGTGCATGTGGGTGTGTGGGCCAAAGTGGTGCAAGTGAGTGATAATAAAATTACCTCTTGGTACCTCAATACATTTAATAAAAGGTCCTCGAGGTAAATTAAAACTTGTAGACTGGTTTGGAGACTCTCCTTTGAACTAAATAGAGGGGAGGGATAAGTATGGTCCCGCCGGCTCTCAAACCGTGATAGGGATGTGTGATGTGTTAAGGGTCTCTAAGCTCATACAGTCAGACCCTGCAAGACAGGATTCGCCGTCTCCCAGTGGTGTAGATGGGGACACAGCGCAGTAAGAAAGCCCCCTCCCCCCTCGCAGTACATGGCACCATAAGGCGCTGCATACTGCGACTGCGCAATGCATAGACGCATGGCAAGGTTAGACTCATCACTCTGTTCGTATAAGTTGTAACGCACTGGTACTGGTCCTTACTTAGACGTTAGCATTATAATACAGCCGACTACAGTTTTAGATGGTGTTTCTTTTTTTTTTTCTTTTTTCTTTTTTTTTATTCTCTTGTTTATTGATAGTTTGGTTCCTTAATGGCAATTATATGCAAGGTTTGACACCTTTCCTGTGTACAGAGACAAAAGGACACATGCACCTTGCAGGAAGTAGACACACGTATACAAATGCTGGTGTCCGTTTTAAATGTGCTTGCAACAACTGTTTGTTAGCAGCTTATACTGTATGACTACTAAAGAGGAATAACTGCTGACCTGCATTTCTAATTTGCAAGATTTTGTTTGTATCTGGAAAAAGAAAACCTAATAAAGATATATTAAAAAAAAAATGATCGATGGATGGACGTATACATGATGGATAGGTTTGCAAATGGTTGAATATGTTTGGGTATGGATGGGCTTAATTATATACTACTGCACAACCTCCTCTGATGTGTAAAACTTAGCTTTTGTCCCGAAGTTGTGTCCTGAATTTTAACCTCCTGTCTTGAATTTTGACCCTTTGTCCTGAATTTTTACACTCACCGTCCTGAATTTTCACCCATGCCAGTTGGTCACTCTAATCCAACTACAAATGTCTCTTGAAACCTGCAGCTTTTCTGTAAAGAGGTTCATCTGTGTGTCTCTTCTTGCACACACTTTGGTTTTGTTTATTTATTTTTCATTATGCTCACTTTTGAATTGTATAAGGAACTGGGTCTCCCATGATTAATCTCTTTTGCATTTCTAAACACTCAGAAGTTTGTTTTTAGAACACTGTGTGCTGTTTTGTGAATTGGCTTCACCGATCCGTTTTATTGCTTGCTTCTTCTCCCTTTATATTGTTAATGCCACCAGAGTATTCTTTTTTTTTAAGCTGCCTCAGTTCAAACGATGGCAGTTCCCATTAACCAGAGTCGGATTCAGAAAACGAGGAGACCCAGGATGACAATTTGTGAGCGCAGAATAAAGAAAAAAGCGTCCCTTAAAATGCCCTGGTTTCCTCGCACACTAGTACCAACAAGATAAGTACATACTCCATCTTGTTTAGTGACAAAAGCCATCATTTTAATTGTCCGTTTAATGAGAAAAAGATTACACCGCATCCGTCTTCGGCCCTCCTTGGATGCAATTTCAGCTTCGCTTGTGCCTGGTCAATGATATATCATATTGAATCAGTCACTGCTGCCAATTACCGCGTTCCCTTTAGTTTCACTTAAACCTCGCCATGTCGCCGTTTGCAGCATTATGAGCCTGGCATCTGTATATTGCTTCCCTTGAGGTATGCACATTAAAGCTGGCTTTGCAAGTTAATTTTGATAATTACGTTACTCGCGGGTCTTTACTTCCTTTTCGCATTTGTTTAGTGTTCCCTTTTATTGGATGTGTACTATTACACCTGCGACTGCTCAGTCTTTAGACTGGAACTGCAGGATTTACTGAGTGACAGAAGCATTTGGAATTGGGCCTGTGGGGATTATTCACTATAGATGGGAGCACACGCGATATAAATGTGGGTCCTGTGCTCCTAATGGCCGCATCACTTTGAAAAGATATCAGTGTGAAATCAGACTGCTATAGGTTTTCTATCAAGCCTTCTTTAGAGGGCAGCTTCAGAACATCACCTGTGATGATGCTGATCTGCAAACTTTAGGGTTCAGCACGGGTCAGCAAAAAAACTGCATTTTCGCAAACCACCGCCCCCAGATAAAAGCTTCCTCACCAAGCTTAATTGGAGTCCATCAGGACAGCGCAATTATTTCACTCCACCGTTAAGAGGAAAAGCTTTAATAGAGTAGGTTAGTGATACAATTAACCTATAACCCTAGGTAAAAGTGTTACAGAATAAAAGTCCTAACTAATACAAGAAACAATGGCTAACTTTCCCTGTCCTTTAATGAACCTAACCTGCTCCCCTCCCTGTAATCCCCCACCACATGTACACACCAAACTTGTACTAATGGTGATGCGAAGTCCTGACGTTGCCCCCTCAAACCATGTTTCCCTCGCCTGATCCATACCCTTTATCCCTGACCGGAGACGCAACTTCAACAGTCTGCGCTCGCACACCCTCTAACGACCCCCAAAACATCAATTCTAATGTTGACCACCATCAACCAGGTAAACCTGAACAGTATTTACCTGTCCTCCTCCCCTCCAGCTAGAGTGTGTAACCTTACAAACGCTCACCCAACAGCACCACAGTCAACCTCAATTCCATCAAATGATATTCATTTCCTAATAAGGGCATGGGCACCCATCCTTCCTAAATAGTATCTGGTCCATCATAAAGGATACCAGCCTACTGCAGAGCAGAAAATTATTACACAAAACTAGGCCTGGGCGGTAAATTTCGTTCCGCTCACGGAATTTGCGACATTTTGACATTTTCACGTTCCGCGGAGAGTGCGAATATGTCAAAACTTTCGCAATCTGCCTCGAAACGAAAGTATTTTACTTGTTCGTGCTTAAAATATGCGTTCCAGCGCGTGCGGTCGCGACTTACCATGTCCCTGTGTTCGCCGACGAGTTTTCCTATGTGTTCGCGCGCGCCACAAGATGTTGGATTGCTGGTAGCCTGTCGCACTATCCCGCGAGAGATTGCGATCGCGAACACGTCATTGCGATTGCGAACAGGAAATAAGCATCGGAAGCAAGATGGCTGCGCTCATTAGCGACCGCGTGGGCAAGTTGGAGATATATTTCCCCGCGAGCCTGCAGAAACACATCTCGAACGGGCGGGAAAAGCAATCTCCACATCTTCGCGAAAGTTCTGCATGCTCGCAGAGATTTTGCGCAATTTCGCAATAATTTGCGAAAGTTAATTTCGCTAATTCCGCCCACCCTTACACAAAACCCTCATTTTGCGATTCACTTTCTGCCTCTGTTTAGCACTTGGGGGCTTATTTACAAGCCCCTTGCGCTGCCGATGTGGCACTTTTAACATTGGCAAAAGTGGCGTACCGGTGGCACAAGGGGCCTGGCAAATAAGCCCCTCAGTCCATAACTTGTGGGCCCCCGACCATGGCTCTTTGAAGCATGGCAGATTCTTTTTCACGCTCTGAAGTAGACCAGCTCTCGAGAACTGAGCCACGTTATTTTCGCTGGGTGAAACAGCAAATCTGGGCACCCGTGTAGGGGTTTATGGGCAGGGACACCCCTATTATAATAACTCAGTTGATCGTGGCCTGGCAGTGTCAGTCGGGTTCGCTGTCTGCTGCAACACTGACATTTAGGGCCTGATAATGCTGCCAGTCGGACTCTCGTCTGACCGGCACCGTGGCAGAAGCAGGACCACCCGACTAGAAGTCAGTGGTCCTGCTGCCCGCATTATAATGTGACCGCCTTTACGGCGGAATAATGTGCATATTTTGTATTGTGGCGTGTGCTGCAGCCCGCAGCACACGCCACAGTAGAAAATATACACACTTAAAACATCCGTGCACTATGTGACAGGCACCATGGGTGCCCTCCAGGCACCATAGTGGAGGATCAGGGAGGAAGGGGGCCCTGCTAGGGGCCCCCAAAGTCACTTTCTGCCTGCCTTTTCATGGCTGGTGAACCACCATGAAAGGGCAGGCGGAAAGGGACTTTGTAATGCATACGGCAGTGCCTGAGCAGGCACCACCCTCATTGCAGGCAATGGGAGTCCAACCACCGCACTGACGAGCTACTTGATCCTGTCGGGCGTGGCGGTCTTTCCCCCTGCCAACCGAGCTCCGACCTTCTGCATACTAATGCGGCTGGGTTGCGGTGTGACCGCCACCGACGGCCTGACGGTGGCAGTCCCACCATCATCATAATCAAGCCATAAGTCAATGGATGGAGGTGGGCAAGCCACCATATGAACAGGGAACACTGATCCAGAGCTAAGCCAAAGGTCGTGCTTGCCTCTAAAAGCCCATACGCAAGCAGAGACATGAACATTTTTGGCATTTATATCATGCACCAAGTAGCATGTAAAATTATGGTAAAGTTGCTTTAAAACAAAAGTGTATTTCTGTAACACGCGAATATGTTTCACTTTGGTACTTCTAATTGGATCATTGCATTGAGATGCCTTTCTTAAAAGTAATAGTTTTAAAACATAAACTAAGAAATATTCATGCCTCCATACACCCTGATGACAATGCCACTAGTGTATTTAGAAGCAAGTTAGTTGTCATGTGTACCCCACGAGGTGCCTAGATTGTAAATAAATATAGAAGGAGCAAAATTATAGTCCGATGCTCACGACAGGTTTTAGTACAGCACACTTCCTGGATTCATGCATTTGAAGGTACTCTCAATTATGATCATGAAGAAAAAGGAGACTTGTGAAATAAAATACATGCCGTGAGTCACACAAATTGTTCAAGTGGGCAAGCTGGGATTGGCACCAGATTTTCTAGTTTTGCTTTGTGTGCGATTGAGCTACTAGATCGGTGTCTCTTTCTCTCACTCTTTTTACATCAAAAGTCACTGAGGCTAGAATGTGGGGGCAGGCAGACCGCAAGAAAGCTCAGCTCATGCTGGGCTCGGGGGTCAAAGAGGTCCTCGAGATGAGCCATAGCCAGGCATCTGGATTGAGGTTTCAGTAGCCTACCTACCTCCATGACTACAAAGATATGTGTAATGCGTAGGCAGGTTCGAGGGCATGGATCTGCCTGGGCTCCTGCCTGTAACTCACTCCACATCAGTGTGCTGCCTGCTGGCTTTATGCTGGTCGGGTCCTGCCAGGTCTTAGATACAGCAGTATTTACGAACTTTGAAATGGGTCCCTATTGTGTTCTAAGTTCATACCCTTTAAATGCAAAAAATATTTTCAATTTCCCTAGAAAACCTTGAGGTAATTACAATCAGTGATGCAGTTCCGGTTTACATTACATTTTAACTTCATCTTGCATTTGAGTTTTTTTTATTCATATGCTGTGTCTGTAGTTTTTTCATGCAATATATTACTCTGTAATGTGAACTGGGTCACTTCTTGGTGTCTGGGTGAGTTCCAATTGTGGGTGAGTGCTCGTGATAGGACACGATTGAGACCTCTGGATATGAGTATGAAGACAGTTTGAGTTTCTCATAGTGCCTATCAGTTTGTTGTAAAGGTGTTCAGACTTCATGCACATGGAATATGGCTACTAAAAGGCCTGCTCTCACTGCCCATCCTAACCGGATCTGCTGATTGGCCTTACTTATCAGAACTAACACCTCTAGTCCTGTCCATTGCCACCCTGCATTGGTGTCTGTAAACCCAATCCTTTTTAGTTGAGGACACCTCGTTGCTTGTTGGGAAATCTTAGAAACACTCAACCTAAGATTATTGACTAAGCTACGCCCCTGATTTTTTTCCATCAGGTAACCATTGCTCGAACACTGTCCAAGCTAAGCTGTTTTCCTAACGTCCTGGTCTCCACCTGCTTTGCTGCCCAAAACACAAATCAGTGTCCAAAAATCCAAGCTGTTGAAACATTACTAAGGTTTGTGCAACACAGCCTAAAAGAATGAGAACTCAAATAAATGTTAGAAAGAGCAAAAGGAATGTTCACATTTTTTACTTACCTGCCATATTTTAACTATTCATACCTCCTGCAACTCTGAGATTTCCACCTTCCCAAACCGTTTACCCTTTCGTCTGAAAAACCCAACCTACTCACCTTTGTTGCTGCCTCAATTCTAAAATGACATGTACCACAATTCCTGACATTCAAACACACACTAGGCAGAACTTTATGCAAAACTTGGAGCACCGGAAATTGTGTCAAAGGCAAACCATCATCATGTTTAAATATCAGTTTATAAATTAATTCACTTCTCACCTCCAGAAGTGAGCACCAAGCCTCTCCCTTCAGTAACTGATCAGTTTTGTTCTTCTGCAACCAAAGTTTTATTTTATCCTGTAAAGCCACAACATACCCTCTTCCCCTCTAGTTCCCAACAACTCTAAAAGGCACAATTAACATCCAGATCGTCAATATATACAAACCATGCTAACTACTAAGTAGAAGTCAGGGCCGGCTTTAGTGCTGGTGGCGCCCTGTGCGGCAATGTTTGTTGGTGCCCCCCCAATGACCACCTCCACCACGGATTCTCTCACTAGCACCCTTTAACAGTCACCAAGTCACCATAACCACACTCTCTCAGATGCATTGAATTAGTAAAATAGTGCCACTCATACCAGTGTAGGGTGTCCGAGCACTTTGCATCACACACACATTACACAGAGACAATCAATCATGTGTGTGTAAATCAGTGTATAGGAAATGTTACATAAGCCAAAGGACTGAAGGTGTAGGAGTCACATGTCATCCATACTGGTAGGCAGTATAGTTTAAGAGTGCTTGGTGAGGAGAAGCACAAACTCAGAGTCGAAAAAGAAACAGCATAGTTGGGAGTTTTCTTTAATAATAAGAATCGATTTCTAGCCAAATTAACCGTTTTTGCAACATTAATCAATGTTATAATAATGTACACTTTGCAGTGTGTATGCAGTTCTGGGATGAAAGTTAATAGCTCACTATTCTATATTAGGATATGAAGTTATAAATGGCAAGTAACAGAAGGATGTCTCTTTTGAAAGCAGTAATCTGTTTACATCATATGCACTCTGTAATCTACTTGGTACATGTTCTTTGCAGCAGGCATATTAACCCTCTGCACTAACTTCACATGAGTCAAAACCTCAACTATACAAAATGCTGCTCTCTCTCCAGGAAGATAATTAATCACACGAGTTTTCTTGACATTTATGTGAGGCCTGGTAATTGCCGGGGGAAAGAAACGCTGCAGCAGGTGCTTCAAAAGCTTAATAAACTTGCAAACACGGCGCCCCCAGGAAGCCAGCACCCGGTGCGGTGACACCGGTCGCACCGCCCTAAAGCCGGCCCTGGTAGAAGTGGCAACATACGGCAGATACAGTAAAATATCGGACAGCATGTCAGCGGTAATTTTACGCAAATCTCTTTAGTCTTCGACCTTCTGAGAATTCACCAATGCATTCACTGCTTGATAATTTACATTACCTGTGACTTTCCTGCTAACCGGCATGCTTCGCACACTCCTCACAACCACCAATGGGAGCTATTCCAGAAATGCTATGTTTCTAAAAGTTAGGGGAAAGAATTTAAAACAAGGAACGTAACTACTCAAACAGTGATCAATACATTGGTAACATTCTATCTACAAACATGTCCATCAAACTGTAAATCCAAAAGTGACAAGACCTCTAATTATTATCAGACTTTGAGAGCTCAGCACCTCTGCCACAAAGTGTCACAAAAGAATTAGGATCATGAATGAACGTGTATTTAGCTTCTGTGTCTTCAGCAGGGATACAGTGATAGTCATTAATTAGCTCGCCTGCAGGCTAAGATAAGTGGTGTATTGGTCTGAACTCACCTTGTTGTTTGTTTGAAAATAGACTTAATGGTGAATGGATTTATTTTACAAAGATCAAAATCGAAAAGAATGCCCAATTTTACTTTTTTGCATCTCCTTAAACAGTTTTTCTGTACTACCTCTTTATTTTCCTCAGCTGATTTCAAATTCTTTGCCTATCTCCTTAGCCAGGGCCCATGGTAGTATAACCTTAAACCGTACTCAAAATCCTAGAACAATGTCTTTGCTTCTTTTTCTTCACATGGATAATCTGCTAATCATCAGCACAGTACTTCCAGGCTAACTGGAGTAGGCCCGTTTTCCAAAATCGGTTTGTTTTGCTCGAACTTTGTAGTGCTGATTATGTACTGCAAAAGGCAACTGTTTGAGCCACTGTGCAATTGAGTGTTTCTCACTCACTGCAACTGGCACAGTCATACTTAGATTGTGTAAACTTATATTGTGTGCTAGTGCAATGCCCTTTGATAAATGATCAGCATGAACCATTTCGCGGCAACTATCCCTTTCCAAAACTAACTACTCCAAATTGTGTGAGATACTCTTAAAAGGGCTTTCATGGTATTGGTAAAGCCACGTGCACTGGTCTTGTAAGGGCCATTCACTGAGTCCACAGTTCACTATCAACTTCACTCCTGTGCTTCTTGGGATTAACCATCGTTCTTGCCCTACACTCCTCATCATATCTAAACCAAGACATTCTCCTATAATCTATCTGAACTGCTTTCACGACAGCCATATATTTAAATAATGTTTCACATTGGCCTGCATGCCATTTCCAGTATACACTAACATATTTTCAAAGGGCTAATGTCCAATTTGACTATCATGGGAACCCTAGTTTATCTGCCCAATTCCCACTGCTCTTCCTTGGAGCTCTCCTAGGCTTGTATCTGTCTCTATTTAGTAACTTAAAAACGTCTACAAACTTACGTTTTCATTTCTTAGTTTTAGTGTACTGCAGGAAATGTGCACTAAGAGGCATGGTTATGCCAATATAAGGATATTTTTCTTTGTAACCTTGTAACCTGTGTCATTCTCATCTACTATTACTGATTCCACTTTCTTATGCTTACTTTCCTTATTCCATTCATCTTTTTTGCGTTTATTTGACATGGCCTTTTTTTGTGATCTACCTTTCCTTGCATCAGCTAAATAGAACTCCCACTCTTCAATCTTACCTTTGGCATTCATTCCCACTTTTTTACCAACACTGTTGTCATCATCACCAAACCCACCTTGACTACCTTGCGCTCCTCGTCCCCTCCCGTCAACCTCCACAGTGCGCTGCGTTTGCCCATGCCTGATCTAATTAAGGGGAACTGCTCTTTCCCTAATTCTTCTGCGCTTGTCAGTGGTGGCTACCACAACATGAAGGTGGAGGGGATAGGGAAGGAAAAATAATTTTTTTTAAACGTACCTCTTCCACGCAGCCCCCGATGGCCGCCGTGGCCTCGGAGCTCCCCCATCAGTCTCTGGTAAGGTAGAGGGGGCTCAGCAAATCCTGGCGCTGCTCTCGGGAGAGCAGCGCCAGGATTGATCTGAGTGGCCTGCTTTGCCGCTCAGATACTGCCTGTGGCATTTCTCCAACCCGGCTGTAAACACAGCTGGTTTGGAAAAATAGAAGTGCACATGTATATCGGGCGGCCTAGGATGGCCGGCCAAACATACATGTGCACTTCTAAGTGCCACCACCTGCCTGTCATTGCCCCACCCCACCCTGACGCATGTCAGAATTAGTCAAAGAAAAATTAAATGATATTGTTTAATTATCATTATCATTGATGAGTGGGGCGACGCTCCTTCGCCATTACAGAGGAGCCGCCCCTGACGCTTGCTACATCTTGCTGCCCTCCACTTGAGATCTTGTTTTTTTCAACTCTAGCTAGACTCCTACAACACACGAAAGCTCCCATTTTTGGGAATGCCTTTGCTTATTTTTCTTCACATGGATAATACTCGAATCATTAACACAGTACTTCAAGGCTAACTTGAGTAGGCCCTCTTCCTAAAACAGTTTGTTTTGCTCGACCTTGGTAGTGCTGATTATGTGCTGCAAAAGGCAACTGTTTGAGCCAGCGTGCAATTGGTGGCACAGTCATACTTACATTGTACAAACGTACATTGTGTGCTAGTGCAACACCCTAGGGGACCTATTAGCTACTCTAGGCTGCTGTGCCATGGATCTCTAAACTCATTTTGGAAGCCACACCCATTACCACTACCTGCAGTACGCCCTACTTACTTATGTGTAAACTCCCACTCCCTGCTTCTCAAACGCGCAAAGTTTTCGTAACCTCACCCTCTTGCTACTAAATGAAGGCTACAGAGGTGTAACCTTACTGTTTTTCACTTCCCAACCCTGTTTCTTATGCAACACTAGCCTAAAATCGTTTTCAATAAAGGTGCAATTACCACTAAAAGGATCTGAAATGGCCTCAGCCCTTTCTTTTACTGCGCCTTAACTGTATCCGGATCCCTGCCTGCCATGCCCTTGCCCGTTAACAGTCGTATTCAGCCTAAAATGGTTCAGAGTCCTAAATCTAAATCAACTCAGACTGTACTCAGTGGACACCGCCATGTTGGTAACAGCCAACAGTTTTTTTTTCTCTAAGGATCAGCCAATGAAAGTGTATGACTCCCCTGGTGGCTGCACACTGTTATCATGGCTCTAATGCTGTCCCGCCCTCCAATATGAATGCCCCCCCACTTGGCGTCACCCACACTAAGTGGCCTACTGGCCACTCTTGTACCTGCTGAACAATTAAGAGGCCTACAATCAATTGTCTAATAATATACTGCCTATTTGCTAAAACTGCTGCACTCCTTTTAAGCCCACAGACTTTCCACCTTTTATACATAACCCTACTGTCTCTAACCTGAGGTGACTTGAAGACAACCTTTTAGATCATCTTAACCCCCTCCATACTTGCCAGACAATGCCAGGTTTAATCAGGTCCTCTCTACTTTAGTCCTGAAGGACCTTCAAGGCTTTAACCTCTCTTTTAGTGCCTGCCATTCTAGTAGAGTCAGAATGACTACTCCAAAGCTCCTAAACAATACCACCAACATATTCACTGAAAATAACTTGAATGGGGTAATAAATCAATTAGTCCTACACTAACATGACTACCTACAGGGAACATTTTCCTGCTTGCACTTTGGGTGTGACAATAGGCAAGTAGGCTGTCTCACACCCGTGAACTAAGTAAAAACACCCTTTAACTCCTCTTCCAAACCCTACCCAATGGCTATTCTCTCACTGAGTGGCATGCGCCACTTGTCCAAAATGGCCGGGAGGAGCTTGGAGATACCAAACTTCCCCTTTTCCCTCATCATGCACATAGTACTGTGGGCTGCAATATGAGTTTAATCTCAGTTTTGATGTTGTGACGAGCCAAATCAGGATTATGAGTAGGGCTCCCGGTTTTATGGTATTTATTTAACATTTCCGTCTGTATTTATCCATATTTATTTTTTGGTCATTTTTTTCTGTATTTATCCACATTTCATTTTGTCGCGAGCAAAAAAGACGCTATAGTTAGTACTAATTCACATTTATTTAAAAAGGCAATGCACGCTTAGTTGTTATAGGTTCAAATAGATTTATGTAGATGGGTAAATGGGTTACTGCTTCTAACAAAGATCCTTTCACAGAGTGCTATGAAGGACCTTGTAATCCTCGCTGTCTTATGCAACGCATCCTATGCATTGATTTACACATGATTTATTGTATTGTATTGTAATTGCATTTATATAGCGCTTACTACCCCTGACGAGGCATTGAAGCACTTTTTTATCCAGCAGCATGCTACTCCGGAACTAACTCACAAAATCAGGGATTGTGAATAACATGACTTTCCCTGGTGGTCACATATAAGTCAGGTAAACAATATTATTTGACTAGATGTGAAAGAACTATGTTTTAGACTGGATAAAATCATTCTTCGCCATTGGTACGCATGCATATTGTCTTGTCACTGACCTAGTAGTGCTAAAAGAAATGCAGTCTTCTTCATAAAAACATATTAGATATGTCAACGTAAAGGCTCATTTTGAACCATTGGATGATGATTCACATTTGCGGATTTCACTGCATCCTAAGATTGAGTAACAGCGAAAAAACTGTTTCTTGGAGCAAAGATAGGCAATTGACCGCTCAGTCACCAGTAATCGAAACTTTCTCAGATGAGAACGCTATTTCAGTGTACATCATTCTGACAGATACTCAAAACACATTGTAAGCCAGACTGTCAAAACCCTACCCTGACCTTCTGCTGTACGACCCCGCAGGACAAGCACAGGCATTGACCCGTAAAGGTTAGCGCCATCCTCACCTGCTCTGTCCCCACTGCTTCTCGCTCCGAGTGGAGCCTCCCCAGACTGTAAATGCTGCGGTTCTCTGCAGTAAATACAGAGCTGTGCAGAGCTCCCTGTGGAAGTCGCGCTGGTCCTGCAATCACCCACCACAGTCTTAAAGAGGACTTTAACAACGTCGCCAAATTATGAAAATGTCACACATAGCAATGTGAAACCTTGGCAGCTATATGCGCATTAACGTAAACAAAACTCTGTCCACAAAGAAAAAACAGAGGAAAAAAACAAGGGGGCACACTCAACTTTCAACCCTCCCCTCCCGCCCAACCATTATCTGCATTGGGTAGAGATGCAAAATCCGAAGGATCTAAGGAAAGTGGGAGCACAATTGAAACAGACATGGTGGGGCACTAGTTCAGATGGGTGGGTGGAACGGGTAGCCTCTGTATGTTGTAAAATGTGTAAGGCACGGCATCCACACTCTATTGACACATTCCAACACATACTACAGAGGCCATTAGACCGATATCGTGCACACTCAGAGGCATGAAGCAGGAAAAATTAGCTGCACTACGGATCCAGCAAGTGGCTGGCTCTGAAGATCATTCCACACAAAAGTATAATGTGTGATGTAAAGTGCATGTATATCTCTTGAATCTAGGGGCTGAACAAAGTCAAAAGCATGCCTCTCAAGTATCTGTGAAGTGATTAGCTTTGTGCATTTGTTTCCCCTCCATTTCCTTTAGGTGTGCATCCCGCGGCACCTCTCCTCCCCCCTTATAGCTCCAAGCCAGGATAGCTCCAAGCCAGGATACTTAAACAAAAGGAGGCCTAATGGCCCCTTAACATTGACCTTTGTATTGACTTAGCTGAAATACGATAAGCCCCTTTCCCTGCCTGCGCTCGGAAGGACAAAGTTAAACCTATTTATTGGCATTTTTCCTTTTTAATTTATAAATGCAGACAAAGGAAAAATATTATTCCGTCTGCATTTATATGTAAAAATCCGTAAGAACGGAAAACCGGGAGCATTAATTACGAGTAATTATGAGTAATGCAGCACAGTAGTGCTGTAGTGCTACTGGGCCCATTTACTTTGTCTCACTTTCTCTCCTTGCTCTGTCCCCACAGATTCATTTAGTTGGTCCTCTGATAGATCTTGAACCATGCCGTGAGGGGTCAGATATAGAGGATCCAATCCAGTTATTCAGTGAGGACCAGGAAGTTGGTAACTGACCTACAAACCTGTATTTAGATTAATGTATATAACTCTCAAGACTATGCTATACAAATGCAGAATTATTACAGCTAAATCAAATCTCCTGAAGGAATTCAGTCATGCTAGGATCATGCAAACCAATAATTCAGTTAGAGCTATGCAAAATAGTAACATTAGAATCTGTTGACCAGAGACTTCTCTATTAGAATTCCCATCCACCAATAACACAATATGGGAATGCACAATCAATTACTGGAGAGAAGTCATGGAGTCAGTATATTTTAGAAGAGTAAATACATCAATGTCAGGCATTTAAAATACAAAATACAGAATAATCTCTCATGGCCCATCTATTACCAAAGCTATAGAAGAAAAGTTCAGGAAAGGATGTTAACTATATCAGCTGGAAGATTCTCTCCCAATTAGAGAAAGGAGTCTGGGAATAGAATACACAGCATGTGCATCAGCTCAAGTAGAGTCTGCAAGAAACGAAAGCTGTCTCCAACTCCGAAAGAGCAAGATGGACAAAGCAGACATCAATCCTTCATTCCCTGATTTCGGCACGCAATGTATTTAAATTTCTCGAGTTCCAAGGTGACTCCTCCTCGGTCACCTCATTTGATCACACCATTTGGTCCATTGGTCAGTTTGTATAGGGTAATTGTCATGCAGCTTAAAAAAGACACAATTTTTTGCAAAGCCGTGGCGATCATCAATCGTAAGCTGTCGAACCATTCAAAAATTGTATAGTTGTGAACAATAGTCATTCAGTGTTAGAATCCGGGCTATGGATTCTGCTTTCTCCACCATGGTTAAGCTTGGCAGTACTCAAAAATAGACAGTCCCAAAAAGAAATCTTCCAACAAGTATTGGTTGCGTTAAGGTCTGCACTCACTTAGTAGTGTTCACGAATCACTGTACATGAGTCACAAATGCAAGTCCAGAATCCCACTGCTGCCACCAATGTTAAAATCCGGGTTCTCTGGTTGGCACAGGTAGGTACTTGTGTCAAGCAGGGAACCTTTCCTCTAGTCAGGGTAAGGGGGTACACTCCCAAAATAACCCCTGCTCACCCCCTTGGTAGCTTGGCACGAGCAGACAGGCTTATCTCAGAGGCAGTGTGTAAAGCATTTGTGAACACATACAGTAAGCAAGTGACAACACTACAAATGGACACCACACAGGTTTTATATTAAAAATAAGGATTCTTTATATAGAGTTACCACAAGACCATTAAACAACAAAAATACACAATACTGTTACTTTAGATGGTAGAATTTTGCTTAGTTCTCTTAAGTTCTTAAATGCGACACTTTAAGTCAATGTACTTTTTAGATGCGACACGCAGGGCAACGATGTTGATGCAATGAAGTTTTTGGTGCAAAGAAATAAAGACGTGAAGATCTTCCAGATGCGGCACGCTTCTCCGATGTTGCGAGAAGACTCGACTCGATGCGTCAGCTGCAGCGGCGACACCCTTTACGCGATGCGACGACAGCGGCCTTGGCAAAGACACTCTTCTCCGACGTTTGCGAGATGCTTCCGCTCAATGCGATGCTGCAGCAGCGACACCCCTTTACGCGATGCAACGACAGCAGCTCCGACGGCGGCTCGCTTCTCCGTGGATGCGAGGCGCTTTTCTTGATGTGGTGCAATGCGACAGCTACGATGGCTGCGATGGCGACATGCTTCTTCCTCGATGCGAGACTCTTCTCTTGATGCGGTGCGATGCGTCAGCTACGATGGCTGCGATGGCGACACGCTTCTTCGGCGTTGCGAGACACTTCCTGGATGATGCGAGATGCTTCCGCTCGATGCGATGCTGCAGCGGCGACACACTCTACGAGATGCGGCGACAACAGCTCCGACGGCGGCACGCTTCTCCTCCTTGAGTCGCGCTTCCAGTTCCTTGCAACACGCAGTCCCTCAGAAGGCCCAACAACAGCAGCAGGCACTTCCAAAGAACTCTGGGGAGCTGGGGGGTGAAGTCTGTTGTTCCTGAGACTTCAGCAGGAGGCAAGCTCTATTCCAAGCCCTTGGAGATCTTTTTAAGCACAAGTTGAAATAAAGTCTTTTGTAGTCTTTCTCCTCTCCTTCAGCAGCAAGGCAACTACTGCAGGCCAATCCCCCTGGTCAGGGACAGTACTCCTCCTTACAGCTTTCCCAGTTCCTTCTCCTCAGGCAGAGGTTCTTCTTGTCAAGCAAGATCTAATTTCTTTGGAGCAGGGTCCCAATACTTATACCCCTAATTCCTTTGTTCCTCTGGGGTAGAGGGGCCTTTGCCCAGTCCAAACCAGTTCCTGAGCACTTTGTTGACATGACTCTGACTTTCTATTCAGGGTGCAGGGCAGAGACATCAGCCGCTCCACAGGAGGTGGAGCCAGCATTGTGGAGGCAGAGCACAGCCCTATTCAGAGTCCAGGTGTACTCCTCCCACCCATCTGGATGTAGATCTCTCTAGTCACCACTGGGTTGCCCCAGCCTGTCTCCTGGAATTCCCCAGCCCTGTCACTCACAGAAACCAGACAGCAGATACACATCCTAGCAGAGGCGGGCTGAATTGGTTAGGCAAGCATATAACAGCTTTCTAAAAGTGGCATTTGCAAACACAGAATATTAAAATAAACTTTACTAAAAGATGTATTTTATTATTCTGAGTTCAGGCATACTAAACTCGAATTTCTACCATGTTCCCTGGGTCTGTTAGGATCATAGAATGTAACAATTCTGACAGCCCATTCTGGCCTATGGAGAACAGGTAGCCTTACAATAGTGAAAAACGAAAATGGCTGTAATTCACTATTAGGACATGCCACACACATCAGGGCTTGTCCTTCCTTATGCTTACAACTCACCCTGCCCTTAGGCCTACCATAGGGGAGACTAATATGAAGTTAAGGGAAGGTTTAGGAACTGGCAAGTGGGTGCACTTGCCCTGCATGCAGGTTCTGCAATGGCAGACCCTAGATGCATTTTACCAGGCCGCTTCTGTGGGTGGCACAACCAGTGCTGCAAGCCCACCAGCAGCATTTGTATTTACAAGCCCTGGGCACTCCTGGTGCACTTTACTGGGGTCTGACAGTAAACCAAATAAGCCAATCGTGGAATCCAACTAACATATACATTTTAAATAGGGAGCACTTGCACTGTGGCACTGGTTGGCAGTGGCACAGTGCTCTGAGCAGCTAACACCAGCAAAACACAGGAGGCACAGCGACAAAAAGTGGAAGGGAGACTCACGCCAAGGAGCCAGGTCTAACATTCAGCAAAGGCACATGAGTGAGTTCAAGAAGACAGATTCCCAGGGCAGATGTTCCCAAAGTAGCAAATTGGTAGCGTGTGTCCCAGTACTTACTCAAATGAGCTTACCTCCTCATGTTTCCCGGTGTTCATCTCTATCAAAGCTTTCTTCTCTTTCCCATCTGTTGGAGATGTACTCTGAATCCCTTGAACATGGCTCCCTTCCACCCACGCTGCGGGAAGCTGTCTTTACATTGTTACTTAAAACAAATAAACTCCCCAATCTCTGCTCCTCATATCGTCCATTGTCTGTTATAAATCATGATCCAAAGTTATTGGCCAATGTGCTAGCCACCCACCCTTTCTTTACTCATGGACCACATCATTTCTCTGATGCAGTCGGGTTTCATACCACACCTCTCTACTTCTATTAATCTTCGCATTCTCTTCTTGGTAATTAATCAAGTCTCCCCCAACATCCCTTCCACAATTTCCCTGTTAGATGCCGAAAAGGCATTTAACTCTCTTGAATGGTCCTTTAGTCACACTATGTTGGCTAAAATGGGCATTCCTCACGATTTTCGTAATTTGATTGACCTGTTGTATCGCGCCCATATAGCTCAACTTCGACTCAATGACACACTCACTGAACCATTCCCCTTAATGTGAGGCATTAGGCAGGGTTGCCCCCCTCTCCCCTTTTGTTTATAATTAGAGTGGACCCTTTAGTTCACCATCTACAGGAGAGGCATTTGAATAGGGGCCTCAGTTTCTTACATGGGATGTTACTAGCTTCTCCTTATGCTGATGACATTATGCTTTTTGTTCGCGACCCCGTCTAATAGCCTGTCCCCGCTTGTATGCGAAGTGCAGCGTCTTGGCATTTTTTTCTGGCATCCAAATTAATTGGAGTAAATCCAAATTATTTCCACTCACAGACGTCACTGCCCATGCAACTTTGAGTTTCCCCTGCATTGGTGTCCAGATTCTGTCAAATAGGCATTCTTGTTCTCAGAGACCACTACAATTACGGACCTGCTTTAAGAAAACTTGAGATGCAGGTAGAGCGATGGATTAAGCTCCCATTGGTGTGCTTTTGTTATTTCTTTTTAAACATTCCTTTCACTCTTACTAACAATTTCTTCACCTCATTGCACAGTCTCCTCATTCGGTTATTATGGGCCGGATCCTGACCCTGCCATGCTGGGAGGGCCTTATGCTTCCTTATGAGCGAGGTGGTTTTGGTGTCCCTGATCTTTTACTATGTTTTTATGTAGCCCAGGCCCATTATGGTTATTACTGGTATCATCCAGATGCCTATCTGCTTTTTCTCCAGCCGGAAAGGGCCCAGGTACCCCACCTTCCGTTGTCCTCTATATAACGTGATACAAATGCTCGCTACCACTAGCTAGGCTTGGTCTAAGCTTTTTGCGATATCTCAGTGGTGACACCCCATGCTCCACACATTTCGGACTGTTGAAGAATTTCTGGCTCCCGCTCACGTTAGAATAGCTAGTGCAACTATCTCTTCACACCTACAATTTGCGGACTGTAGTTGATTTATTTGCGGATGACGTGCTTAAACTCAGTTCTTCTATGACACAATCAGGCAGCCTACTATAACCGATAGATTCCTGTTCCACTGGTTACATTGTATACTATGTGAAGCATTACCCACTTACCTGGATAAACTGCAAGATTTATTTACCACTCTCCTTAGTAATCCTCTCCCTGGACAATAGTCACTTAGGGTCTGATTACGATGGCGGTGAACCCCCACCAGCCCCCCTTGTGCAGGGGCTGGTTGCTTGTGCACTTGGGGGACTACATTTCCCTGCACCATGTGGCAGCCACCGCAAGAAAATACAAACAGTGCATTTTAAACATTGCGGCCGGTGCTGCAGCCAGCAGTACCTGGCACAATTTTAAATGTGCCATTTGCGATCGCCGTGGTGGCGGCCGCATTGTAATGCCACTTGTGGGACCTCCGACTTATAGGCGTCTGGTCCCAATCCCCGGGACGATGGCGGATGGACTGAAGTTCGCCCGCCATCGTAATGAGCCCCTTAGTTTCCAAACTGCACCACAATTCCTTACAACTTAAGCCTACTGCCATACAGAGAGCCAAGACTGCATGGGCTCACAATTTATTTTACCCTATTTTAGATAAGACCTGGAGTTACTGCTGTACATAAACTAAACTTATTTCAGGTAATCAAAGCTGGTTTACTGACAAAATATCGATGTAAAAAATATAGAAGTAAAAAGTATTGATAAAAAAATATAGAATGCAAAAATATTGACTCCCTATACTTAAACAGGTATGTACAAAAACATTGAAACAAAAATATCAGTGTAAAAAATATTGTTGTACACAACATCGAACTTTATATACATAAAACAATAAATATTAAATATGTTAAATAATACAATTAAAATAAAGAAATCAAGTAGATTTAATATAAATTAAAAAAATATAATAGATAAACGTAATTAAAAAAGGTTAGACCCACATACATAATAATTCATATATATTTACTTGAAAGAATTAGTAAACTATTAATTTTAATGTATTGTTTAATTTTAATATTATATAACAATATACAAACATATATGTGTGTGTGTGTGTGTGTGTGTGTGTGTGTGCCAATAACATAAAATATAACACAAAAGAACTTCTATTATAAATTAAAACATTGAACTATTTAAAAATCTTCAAACTTAAATTTCCCACTCCAGTGAGTGCAACAGAAGGGTAAGTGTTGGATAGCGGAGGGGTAAAAATTACTATTCTCACTCCAGTGAGTGTAACAGTAGGAAAAGTGTTAGATAGAGGAGGGGTACAAATTACTATTCCCACTCCAGTGAGTGCAACAGTAGGGAAAGTGTTGGATAGCGGAGGGGTAAAAATTAATATTCCCACTCCAGTGAGTGAAACAGTAGGGAAAGTGTTGGATAGTGGTGGGATAAAATTTACTATTCCCACCCCAATAATTGTAAATGTTGGGAAAGTGTTGGGTAACGGAGAGGTAAAAATTGCTATCCCCACTCCAGTGACTGCAACAGTAGGGAAAGTGATGGATTGCAGAGGAGTAACAATTAATATTCTCACTCCAGTAAGTTCAAAATTAAAACAAACACCATTTTAACAACAAAAATATTTTAAAAAGCAAATAAATTAAAAAATATATAAAAATGTTAAAAATTATGATACAAATATATTCAATATTAAAACTTTTTAGAAAACATATTATTATGTTAAATACATTTGACAAATACCTACAAATATTATATTAAATAAAATAAAAAACAATTTAAAAAACAAATAGAAATTTTTGATTAAAAATTATTTAGAAACAAAAAAAATAATTATTACATAAATGTACTTTTTTTATTTACTACCTTATAACACCACACAATTAAAAATTAAAAAAAAGACTTTCTTAATTAACATAATTAGTTACCAATTAAAAAAATATTATAAATTAAAAAACAAATTAAAACTCATAACAATTATATAAGTCCCCACACGTTACCCCTATAATCCCCAAACCCCACAGCTAAAATTAAACTGCAAAAAAATAATTACACAATTAAAACTTATTTTCAATTAAAAAACGAATAGTATTCAACAACCAATTATAAAGTAAGTACAATTAATTTACTCTCCACACTGTACCCCTATAACAATTAAACCTACACACAAAAAATAAACAAATACCCTAATTTAATATAAATTAATTAATTAATATTAGTCATCAACTAATTTTTAATTCATTAAACATAAATTACTTCCCACACTTTACCTCTATAAACCCCACAACCCACACCTAAAATTAATTACACAAATTCTATATTTAATTTTCAATTAATTAATTGATTTTAATTAACAACTAAATATTTAATTAAACATAAATTACTTCCGACACTTTACCCCATGAACCCCACAAATCACACAATTACCATAATTACACCACAGGACAAGCAAACCCGTAAGAGAAATTTTTGGGACCAAAGATCTCTTGTCAGAACCACAGTGGAAGGGGTTAAACCCTCAGTGAGCACTTACAGCAGACTCGAAACCAATGATGGGATTGAACCTTATCTCTGTGTTGTGTATAACGCCCAAGAAAGCTTTTTAATGTCACGTTTTAGGCTCAATTTTTTACCATTCTTGTTAGCCGAACCAGCTGGTTTTAGTCATTCAATTGAGCAGAAGGGTGCCTGCGGCTGCGACAATAAGTCTCCGCAGGACACCCTTCATTTTGTACTTCTATGTCCTCTGTATTCAATTCCAAGACGTAGATTTTTAAAGGAAATTTAAAAAAAGGCCAGGTTCACCCGAGCTAAAGATGCACTGATCTTTTTACAGAGGGCCAGCGACCCGTTAACTTTGTGCTCCGTTATTAGTTTTCTGAAATTTGCACTAAGACTTAGGGTAACCAGAGGATAGTTTTATTAATGAACGCAATAGGATGCCCTATCTGATATTGTGAGTATGTATTTTTTTTTTGATGCTTGTATAGTGAATAAGGAACTACTTTATGTATACAGTCACAGTCATTGTTCTTGTATAATGATTTAATATTTTTTTAAATTGTATATATATGCACTCTTTTATGATGGTTTTTAACCACCGAATAAAGAACTATTGATTGATTGATTGAATTAGTTAATATAAATTAACAGCGAATTATTAATTAATTAAATATAAATAACTTCCCACCCGTTACCCCTATAAAAACCCACAACCTGCACCTTAAATCTATTACCCAACTTTCATAATTAAATTTCAAATAAATTAATTAATATTAATTAAAAACTAATTTTTAATTAATTAACAATAAATTACTTCCCACTCTTTACCCCATAAACCCCACAATCCACACCTAAAACAATTACACTATTACCATAATTAATTATCAATTAATTAGTTGATATAAATTAACAACTGATTATTAATTAATCAAAAATAAATTACTTCCCACCCGTTAGCCATTTAAACCCCACAACCTGCACCTAAAAATATTTACACAATTACCATAATTAATTATTGTTGGACTTGGCCCTTTTTGGCAAGTTCACCCCTAAACTTTTTGCGTTAGCTATGACATGGTGTTGGTGATTTTAGGCTTCTGGGCACTTTAGCACTGTGGTCCAGTGTAAAGTGCGTGCGCTCTCTGTGTTACATTTGTAAGGTTGGCCTGCCCTCCCATAGGAATGCATGGGGGATTCCCTGATGAATGTGTGTCAGTGGTAATTCCTGTTATGAGAGGAGCAGTGTGGTCAAGTCTGGTGTGTATGAAATTGTAAGAATAAATGCTGCGCAATGGTGTGCGCAGATTTATTGTGGTTATTTTAGAAATGCCACTTTTAGAAGTTGCCATTTCTGTGTGCTATGTGTCTGCCTATCTGATGTGAATTGCATGTCTGGCTTTTGAGTGACAGGGGCTGGTGAGGTGTGGGTGGCTCCAGGAGGGGCAGGGTGAGTAAGCGCTAGGCTGAATGTACATTTTGAGTAGTGGGAGGGGAAGTCCCTGGTCCCTGAATAGGAGTGTGCCTGCCCTAGTGAATGCTGGCTCCGCCCCCCTGTGGTGTGTCTGATGAGGAGCCCCTACCTGACAAAGGGGAAGAGGAGCCTTGTCAACAAAGTGCTCCAATTCCCCCCTGAACCAGTTTTTGCTGGCCCCATGAAGTTGTTCTTGTGCTTACCTGGGATGGGGAGGACACTCTGCCCGGAGGAACTGCCGTGGGATCCAGCTGCAGCCTCTTGGGGGTCCCTGCGTGCTGGCCCGCCTGGCTGTGCCCTGCTGGGGTGTCCCCAGCCCCAAGGACTTCTTCCTGTCTGCTGGAATCTCTGCCCAGCCTTTCCACTTTCTCTGTGGGACCTTTAGCGCCTCGTGAGTGCTGTATTTTTTAATTTCCCAAGAGAAGAGCGCTTCTGGTACTGATCTGCAGCACTGGGCTGCGACGTGGGATTCCCCAGCATTTTGAGCGCTTCGGCAGCAGAGCGGGAGCCCACCCAGCACTGCCGCTGCTGAAAGAGAGCGGGAGTCCAACCTGCGCTGTGGTGTGCTTTGGCGGGGGCCCACCCCACGTTTCTGCCACTTTTGGGTCTCTAATGCCAGCCGGAGCCCACTCCGCGTTTCGAGTGGCAATCGGGTGACCACCCCGCATGTGAGCTTTACTCAGCGGGTACGCACCCCACTTTTTTGCATAACTAAGCAGCGGGTGTCCACCCCGCAGTGTGTGCTTCACGGGAGCCCACCCCGCACTTTGAAATTGCTTGAGGAGCCACCGCCGCTGTGAGCAGTGAAACAGGAAGCCAGGAAGCCAGCCTGGTCATGAGCGGGGCCAGGAAACAGTAGTCTGGCCGGCTGGAGGCAGCCAATTGAAGCGCGGCCAAACAGGAAGTAAGGCGAGCAAGCGCATGCTCGTAGGCAGGACTCCCATGACCGGAGAGAGCCCCGCATTCAGTTCTAAGCTGGCGAGTGCAGTTGGAGGAAAGGAGCCCTGAGAGGAGAAGACCCTACATTGGAGTCCCAAGAGGCTCCTGTGACCGCAGATGAGACCTGGTGAACCGGAGTGCAGCCAGCAGGAAGACCGGAGGTGACTACAAGGCATCCCCGAGCAGCCGCCGGTGAGTGGGGGCTGCATCCCGATGATTGTTGGTCGAGCACTGTGGTGGTGAAAGGAGGCACAAGGGGGTGCCCTGTGAAACGGGGCTCCCCAACTGTTAGTGCCACAGCTGAAGCCTTGTCAGTGCCTGGAGCGATCTGTCCCGGTGAGTGGGGATGGCATGGGGTGCAGTGTTGGCACTACTTGAAGCACCGGTGGAGCTAGTGCTGATTTCTCTTTGGGCACAGGGAGGAGCCCGGTGAACGGGTTCCCCCCAGGCACAGTGGGTGCCGGTTCTTGGTTCTCCTCAGCTGCTCCACAATTGCGCGTAGCCGCAACATTGGGCATTTGTTTTACTGAGTCCCGGAGTGGGTCTCCAACAGGCACAGTGGTGCCAGGCTCATTTTTGCCACAGCTGCCCCACCGGACAGTGGGCAGCTGCAACGTTTGGGGGCCAGTTCTTAGTAAGTGAGAAAGGGGTAGGTTGCACCCCAGCGCACTTGCGCACTTTGCTTATGCAGCCATAGAGCTAATTGAGAAACCCTATTTTCACGCCCTGACTTTCTGGACAAAGCCAGTGTAGAATATACCCACTAAATTACTTTTCTGAACGCCCTGATTTACATTTTGTTTTTCCCATTTCAATAATTAGCTTAATTTCGTTGTATTACAGCTGACCTGGGGTCATAGGTGGGATGGTGAAAGGGCACAAGGCGCTAAGGTGATGTATGCACCTTGTAGTGGTGTTACTGTGGTGCACTACTGAGTTCCTGCTTAATAGGTCTGTGCGTAATGTGATTTATGCGTACTGCTAATGCCTAATTTCATGTTAGGATATTTTAGGATGGTGTCTACAGTGACTGTGATAATGCTTAGGTCATTATTGTACCAGTAGTTTCTGGTTGAGTGTTGCATTTACTTACCTGCATTTTGATGGTTCTGACCATGGCCCGATTGGCCAGGTCCTGTATATAATCCCCTGTGAATATTGCCCATGCCAGTTGGCACAGTGTATATTATGTGATTACGTTTATAATGTGTTTATGACAATACAAAGGCTATCTTTTTATATAGACTAGCAAAGGAAGAGTTGCCTGTTGTTCCTCAAAAGAAAGAAGCGGTTGAGAGTGGATCATCGAGAAAAGTGGATTAGACTCCAAGTGTGATATGTACGGAGTGGGTAATCCTTTTGTTGGATTTTAATGCCCTCACACACCCTTTCAGGTGTCATGCTTCATCATCTGGGCTGCTCCTCGTCGGGCCGGCGGTGCAATGCCCAACGGGCTCCCTTAAAAAGGGGCACTTTGTCGGAGTTCTTTTATCCAACAGCCGTTTGGTGAAGTGCGGGTATGGGGGCCTGATTGATGTAGATTAGCAAAAGTGATTTAAAACAGGGTCGAGAGTACCAGTATAGGGAATCAATTTTATTCTAAAGGTCTCCTTCCCTGATTAAAAAGGTGTATTTAGCACTCGGTAGAGTATAATGTCTCTAATTAGAGTGTTCGAAAATCAGTGTAAGTGGTCAACATGTTTCTCGCTTAGAGCTCGTGCACTCGCGATTCGTCAGGACCTATAAACAAAACTATCTACAAATGGGTGGGGACTATCTCAATAATTAGTCTCTGAATCACAACAAGTAATGTGATAAAGTCATTCATCTAAAATACCTGTCATGGTCTGGTGCTACCTGTAAAAAAGGAGGAGGCGGTAGGTTAAACATATCAAGGTTAAATCAAATCTGATCACAGGTAAACGATAAATGAGGAACCAACAAAATAGGCCGTCGAGGTGATCCATCTCGGTCAAATCTAAAAGTATCAGTGGTGGTAACTGATGCAAGAACGTCAGAAACGCTCTGGTTAAGTGGTGTACCAACAAAAGTGAACTAAGTGACTATTCACCTGTGTGGGACATATAAAAACATTAAAACATAGCAACAGAAAAAATCGAAGGACTCACCCTATTCAGTAGGACTGTGAACCACAACAGTGCTGGGTGAGCTCTGCATTAGCCGGGGAACCTCTAAAAGTAGGTCTGGACCAAAAAGTAGTGATGGACTTAATGGCATGGAACAGGGGAGGAAGGGGGGGGGATCACAAATCACAACATATAGATGGACGTGAAGACAAGAAGGGCATCAGTACAAAATCAGTGATAAACAGTAAATGGCCATATAGATGGGCTAAGTCTCAGAGGGTATGTGGAGGAAAAAAGGTAGTGAAGCCCATCTGTTAAATGGCTAACGTACAGGTTATGTATTCTGATCTATTGGAATGAAAGTAAGTGTGTTATAGCGCTGTTTTGCATATTCATACATCACATGGTCTTCAGTTAAAGGGAAGTTCAAAATGCTAAAAAACTGTTAGTTATCATACAAAGTAGAATAATCACGCCCTCTGCCAGTCAAATGGAAAGACAGAAGGTTAGGGGGAAAAGCTGTTCTTTGGTGGCTATCGTGTAGTGAACGTAACAAGGTCCGCTGGACCGGGCGCTAATGTGTTGTAGCGCTATCTCGCATCTTGATGCTCAACATGATGTTTCTTCTCGGAGAGCCAAATCTGCTCTAACGCTCGCTGAGAGCATATGGAATAGACTGATATCGCCCACTGTCCGTTGCGGGGGATTGATTAAAACATAGGGAGACCCAAATCTGCGCTCACGCTGTTAATAAGTGACATAGACTAATGTCGTTTACTGCCAGTTGCAGGGGAGTAACGGAGGGGAAAGGAAAGGGCAGGGTTTACGAGTCAGCGGCGCTTGACAGGAGTGAAAGCTAAACATCGCGGGTCGCGCAGCGTCTAACAAAGTATCTGAATGGGAAAGAGGGAGGTTAAGATACTCACGTCTGCCCCGCTTACGCCGTGCCTGTAGACCTACCCGAGCCACCGAGTCTGGGAGGTGGCGTCTAGGACGTACTACAGGGAATTTAAACATCCGGTGTAATCACGTGATGATGTCACGTGATCGGACATGGATTACGAATATGCAAAGGTTTAAAACAACTGCAATGCGCTGCAAATGTGTTGGTAGTGGGATGGGTTGAGGAATGGATGTGAAATAATCCCGTGCAAAGAAACATGAAAAAGAGAAGGTTGATCTCGCTCCGGTGAAGCCGGGCAGTGAAACCGTGTCGGCCATCTTGGATTGGGAGACCAGATGGAGAAATTAGCTGTGATTAAGCGTGACTGTCAGATATAGTAAATGCTTAAAAACAACAAGGGGGGTGGAAATAGATGCCTGTATGTAAGGTGGCATGGTAAGAGGTGGGTGCGATGGTGCCTCAGAGTTTGACATAGGGAGGCCAAAGGTATTTGTAAAATATACAGGTGTCGTTGGGCTTGGATAGAGCACAGAAAATGGACATCTAATACAGGAGGTTAGATTGAGAGATGTCAGTTCAGCACTTAAGAGACCCCCATGGGATATCGTCATTAAGCCCAGTGACATTTGAGGACAGACGGTGTATCCATCTCTGTTCTTTCTTGAACAGATTGGGTTGAGATGAATGGGGGTTGGCTTCTAGAATAAGCCATTCAACCGAATCTGGTGAATGTTGTTTTTCTAAGAAATGGGCACTGATTTTAGTATTCTGTTTTTTGCATCGAAAATTGCTGCGATGTTCTGAAATCCGCAATTTTATCGGTCTGGTTGTCATCCCCACATAGTATAAATTGCAGGGGCATTTAATAAGGTATATGCAATTGCTGGTATTGCAGTTTGTGTGTGACCTCAGTTCCCAGACGAAGTTATTGTTGAGGGTGACAGTTTTTTGTACGGATGTGAACATGCATGCAGTGCACATACCGCACGGATAGTGTCCCTTAACTGCTGGTAGTTGCCATAGTGTGCTCTGAGTAGGTTTTCTTGTAGGTTTGGGTCTAGTGCTGATAATCAAATCCTTAATATTTTTGGAACGTTTGTATGCGAACCGAGGTGGTTCAAGATTCAGTGATCCTGTGTTAAGGATGTTCCAGTGTTTCTTTAAAACCTTAGTCACTTGGTTGGTATTAGGTGTGAAAGTTCTGGACTGAGTGATGCTCTTCATTGGATACCCAATGAAGAGCATCACTCAGTCCAGAAAACGGGCCAGAAATAATAACAGAGAAGCCCTGTTGGAACCCAGAGCTAACACGACGACTACCTCTGACATCTTGACCTGCGTCACAACTTTCACACCTAATACCAACCAAGTGACTAAGGTTTTAAAGAAACACTGGAACATCCTTAACACAGGATCACTGAATCTTGAACCACCTCGGTTCGCATACAAACGTTCCAAAAATATTAAGGATTTGATTATCAGCACTAGACCCAAACCTACAAGAAAACCTACTCAGAGCACACTATGGCAACTACCAGCAGTTAAGGGACACTATCCGTGCGGTATGTGCACTGCATGCATGTTCACATCCGTACAAAAAACTGTCACCCTCAACAATAACTTCGTCTGGGAACTGAGGTCACACACAAACTGCAATACCAGCAATTGCATATACCTTATTAAATGCCCCTGCAATTTATACTATGTGGGGATGACAACCAGACCGATAAAATTGCGGATTTCAGAACATCGCAGCAATTTTCGATGCAAAAAACAGAATACTAAAATCAGTGCCCATTTCTTAGAAAAACAACATTCACCAGATTCGGTTGAATGGCTTATTCTAGAAGCCAACCCCCATTCATCTCAACCCAATCTGTTCAAGAAAGAACAGAGATGGATACACCGTCTGTCCTCAAATGTCACTGGGCTTAATGACGATATCCCATGGGGGTCTCTTAAGTGCTGAACTGACATCTCTCAATCTAACCTCCTGTATTAGATGTCCATTTTCTGTGCTCTATCCAAGCCCAACGACACCTGTATATTTTACAAATACCTTTGGCCTCCCTATGTCAAACTCTGAGGCACCATCGCACCCACCTCTTACCATGCCACCTTACATACAGGCATCTATTTCCACCCCCCTTGTTGTTTTTAAGCATTTACTATATCTGACAGTCACGCTTAATCACAGCTAATTTCTCCATCTGGTCTCCCAATCCAAGATGGCCGACACGGTTTCACTGCCCGGCTTCACCGGAGCGAGATCAACCTTCTCTTTTTCATGTTTCTTTGGACGGGATTATTTCACATCCATTCCTCAACCCATCCCACTACCAACACATTTGCAGCGCATTGCAGTTGTTTTAAACCTTTGCATATTCGTAATCCATGTCCGATCACGTGACATCATCACGTGATTACACCGGATGTTTAAATTCCCTGTAGTACGTCCTAGACGCCACCTCCCAGACTCGGTGGCTCGGGTAGGTCTACAGGCACGGCGTAAGCGGGGCAGACGTGAGTATCTTAACCTCCCTCTTTCCCATTCAGATACTTTGTTAGACGCTGCGCGACCCGCGATGTTTAGCTTTCACTCCTGTCAAGCGCCGCTGACTCGTAAACCCTGCCCTTTCCTTTCCCCTCCGTTACTCCCCTGCAACTGGCAGTAAACGACATTAGTCTATGTCACTTATTAACAGCGTGAGCGCAGATTTGGGTCTCCCTATGTTTTAATCAATCCCCCGCAACGGACAGTGGGCGATATCAGTCTATTCCATATGCTCTCAGCGAGCGTTAGAGCAGATTTGGCTCTCCGAGAAGAAACATCATGTTGAGCATCAAGATGCGAGATAGCGCTACAACACATTAGCGCCCGGTCCAGCGGACCTTGTTACGTTCACTACACGATAGCCACCAAAGAACAGCTTTTCCCCCTAACCTTCTGTCTTTCCATTTGACTGGCAGAGGGCGTGATTATTCTACTTTGTATGCTAACTAACAGTTTTTTAGCATTTTGAACTTCCCTTTAACTGAAGACCATGTGATGTATGAATATGCAAAACAGCGCTATAACACACTTACTTTCATTCCAATAGATCAGAATACATAACCTGTACGTTAGCCATTTAACAGATGGGCTTCACTACCTTTTTTCCTCCACATACCCTCTGAGACTTAGCCCATCTATATGGCCATTTACTGTTTATCACTGATTTTGTACTGATGCCCTTCTTGTCTTCACGTCCATCTATATGTTGTGATTTGTGATCCCCCCCCCTTCCTCCCCTGTTCCATGCCATTAAGTCCATCACTACTTTTTGGTCCAGACCTACTTTTAGAGGTTCCCCGGCTAATGCAGAGCTCACCCAGCACTGTTGTGGTTCACAGTCCTACTGAATAGGGTGAGTCCTTCGATTTTTTCTGTTGCTATGTTTTAATGTTTTTATATGTCCCACACAGGTGAATAGTCACTTAGTTCACTTTTGTTGGTACACCACTTAACCAGAGCGTTTCTGACGTTCTTGCATCAGTTACCACCACTGATACTTTTAGATTTGACCGAGATGGATCACCTCGACGGCCTATTTTGTTGGTTCCTCATTTATCGTTTACCTGTGATCAGATTTGATTTAACCTTGATATGTTTAACCTACCGCCTCCTCCTTTTTTACAGGTAGCACCAGACCATGACAGGTATTTTAGATGAATGACTTTATCACATTACTTGTTGTGATTCAGAGACTAATTATTGAGATAGTCCCCACCCATTTGTAGATAGTTTTGTTTATAGGTCCTGACGAATCGCGAGTGCACGAGCTCTAAGCGAGAAACATGTTGACCACTTACACTGATTTTCGAACACTCTAATTAGAGACATTATACTCTACCGAGTGCTAAATACACCTTTTTAATCAGGGAAGGAGACCTTTAGAATAAAATTGATTCCCTATACTGGTACTCTCGACCCTGTTTTAAATCACTTTTGCTAATCTACATCAATCAGGCCCCCATACCCGCACTTCACCAAACGGCTGTTGGATAAAAGAACTCCGACAAAGTGCCCCTTTTTAAGGGAGCCCGTTGGGCATTGCACCGCCGGCCCGACGAGGAGCAGCCCAGATGATGAAGCATGACACCTGAAAGGGTGTGTGAGGGCATTAAAATCCAACAAAAGGATTACCCACTCCGTACATATCACACTTGGAGTCTAATCCACTTTTCTCGATGATCCACTCTCAACCGCTTCTTTCTTTTGAGGAACAACAGGCAACTCTTCCTTTGCTAGTCTAGCTATTGGGGCACCCTACCTGTTTGGACCTACTGCTCCATTTTGAGCAGAAAAAGCCCCCCCTTCTCCATCCCCCTTGTTTGAAACCAACCTATCTTTTTATATATCCTCGTGTGGAGTTTTTTTTAGTGGTGTGCCTAGTGTATTGCTGTGTGTGTGTGTTGCGCAAACGCTTTACACATTGCCTCTGAGATAAGCCTGACTGCTTGTAACCAAGCTACCAAGGGGGTGAGCAGGGGTTATCTTCAGTGTGTAACTCCCTTGCCCTGACTAGGGTGGTGGTCTCTGCTTGGCTTTGGCGCAAGCCTTAGCCAACCAGAGATCCAATTTCTAACAATTATCAATTAATTAATTAATATTAATTAACAACCAAATAATAATTGATTACAAATAAATTACTTCCCACAATTAACACTATAAAATCTGAATTAAATAAATAAAAAATAATCATAAATTTATTATAATTAAATTACTTCCCACCCTATTCCCCTATAAACCTACAACCCTCTATGGAACAAAAAATAAGCAACATTTAATTAAAAAATATTTCATAACTACCAGGGTGCCGATTCCGATCCGCTAAAAAAAATTACCGTACGACTCGTAGCCATATTTTTTTATGTATGAATCGTACAAGTCCCGTACAACCGGTGAAGTACGATTCGTACTTTAAAAAATACATACGAATCGGAAAAGGTCTACGAGACGTCCCCGGACAGTTTTACGTACGCGTTGTAAAACTGAAGTCCGAGCGCACAAGTCCGATCCGTACCGGCGTTCCGAATACACAAGCGAATGGAAAACGTCCCGTACGGAGCGAACTTTGTACGACCTCTACCCCGGGTACACTTGTGCCCGGGATACGAGTCGTACGGCCCCCCCAGACTCCCTCCCCACCCGCGTATGTCCACACCGTACCCCCCACCCGTGTATGTCCGCACCGTACCCCCCACCCGTGTATGTCCGCACCGAACCCCCCCACCCGCGTGGGTCTGCACCGTACCCCCCCACCCACGTATGTCTGCACCGTACCCCCCCAACGTATGTACGGTCTGTACATACGCGAGGATTGGGGTACGCCTGGGGTACGGTGCAGGCATACGTGGGTGGGGGGGTACGGTGCGGACATATGCAGGTGGGGGGGTATGGTGCAGACATACGCGGGTGGGGGGTATGGTGCGGACATACGCACTGGACATACGCACTGTTGGCCTATGTATGGTGCGTACCCCAACAGCGCGTATGTACGCACCGTACATATACAATGTTGGGGTACGCACCGTACATGATGACACGTACGATGTGGTTGATGGCGTGTACGTCGCGTACCAGGCCCCCTTTTCGGCGTGCATCGCAGCGTACTTAGCTTTTCCTGCACTTTTTGGCTCCCGTAAAAAAATAGCCGTGCGGAGTGCTGTAGGTACGAATCGTACTTGGTGGTCCGTAAAACGCTGCCTGACTCCGTGCGGACGTCGCGTACGCGCTGTCCAGGATCAGAATAGTAGGTATTTTTTAACCGTACGGTGTTTTTTACGATTCATACGGAAATGGTATTTCTGTACGAATCGTACTTGCTGGTTTGTAAGGTGGATTTCCCGGGTACGAGTCGTACGGAGAATACACTCCGTACGACCATTCGTACCCGGGTTTTACAGGATCGGAATCGGCACCCAAATATTTAACAGATATGTTAAAAAACATAAACATTACTTAAACGATATTTCTTACCTTAAATTCAATATTCTTGACCACGATATTTTTACTGTTGATATTTCTGAATCACGATATTTCCCAAACCGATATTTGTGTAAGTCGACATTTCCAACTCGATATTCGCCATCACAGCCACAAAATACTGCATTATAAATATCTTCACAGAGCATATACTACCCACGACGCTCTGGTGAAATTTGACCCCACTGCTGCCTCAAATGCCACGCAAAACATGCAGATTTTCTTCACTTGACCTGGACCTGTAGGATAATAGCTTCCTTTTTGAGGGATATCTTCTTTATCCCTCATGGTTGGACGATCTCTTACACCTGACCCGCTGATGGCCTTACTTGGCTATGTTAAACCTTTGCCATTAGCAATGCACCATTATACCGCCATTGCTTTAGTACTCACCAAACAGCAAATCTCACTTCAATGGGGACCTCGTACCCCTCCCCCCATCCCAACGAGGGCAGTCTGGACCTATCATATTGTGACACTACCTATGAAATATACGCTTCCTTACAACCAATCACATCTAGGCCCAAGGATATCTGGCAACCACTGCGTGATTATCTTTGTCCATAAATTGTTCTACTGAAGATGAAATGTCCGACTAAAGGCTTAATGTTTTTCGAGTGTTCCTCTTATTACCTTTTCCACAACACTTTTAGGGTATTTGCAAATGTTCTCATGACGCTATGTATGTGTCCTCTCCTAGCACTTTTTTTATACTGTTCTGCGTCTCTCCTTCTGTATATTTGCTATATTTGTAGTTGTTTTGCTGATTACTTACCACCCTTTTTACCATTTTAGACCTACTATACCACATATGTAACTGCTGCTTTGTAATTCATTTGGGCTTATTGTATGTACTGTTGTTTGGAAATTAAAAATACATTTAAAAAAAAGCTTTCTTCTCTTTTATGAAGCACAACCATCTTGTCCCTCATATAAACTCTACTAGCCTCCACCCTAACTTCCAGTGATTACAAGCCCTGCAACAGAATGCTGAAGAAGGCCTAAACGAAGGGAGAGTGGAAAGGGTTGCAACTACTGAGACAAGAAAGGAAGCATTGCAGTGAACATTACCAGGTATTACCTCCTCACCTTGTCCCTTGTACAACTCCTTACTCTGCTGAGGATGTACACAAGCAGTATGCCTTCATCACAGTATGACATACATTAATAATGAAAACCTACCACTAACGAAAAGAAAGAAGCACTAGATGCAGGATATACAAGGAACTTTGCCAATATACTGAGAAAACAAAATGTGACTGCATATTAGATGCCATAGACAACAACTGTTTCCCAAAACTTAATGAAGAACCCGGGCTAAATCCAAACTATAGTGTGAAATAAAATTTGAAGGAGTAGCCTAAGTGGCAACCTTGAAAATGCCAGTATTCGAAACACCTGCCCACTCTCCTCAGGAAACAGCCATAGTTCTGAAAGAGTGAGCCTTAAATGACCCTGGCAGATGCCTACCTGAACTAAAATAAGATAAGCTGTAAAGCAATGCAAAGAGACTTAAAATCCATAACTAGGCATTGAGAAATATATGCTGCATAAACTTCTGAAATGAAGGCTCCTTCTGCTTTTCAATCCACTGGGTCAGAGATGATGATGTGTTCTGTCACAAGAGAAGGTTGGTCCACTAGTTGTCAAAAAGAGGGTCTGATACAAGGATTGAGGAATCTCCATTTCCCATGTATCTAAAGGGTACAATCTCCCCATGAACCCTGGAACTGAGACAGGGCCCTTATACTCTCTCTTTAAGAAAACCTGCATAGCTAGTATGAAGGTAGCCTTACAAACACCTGGGGGCCGATTACGATCTTGCTAGGAAAGCCCTCCGTACGACTCTGATCCGGAGGGCTTTCCTAGAAAATAGCGCTGCGCGAGTCTGACCGAATGAGTACGATGCAGCTGTATGCTGATGGACTCGGTTCACTCGGACTCCCATTGAACTCTATGGGAGCCTGTGTACTGACGCATACAAAGACTCCCATAGAAAAAAGGGGGTGGGTGGGGAAAAGCATTCACCCTGTGGTGGGCACCCCATGTTGCCCGCCACACTGTGCATGCTTGGATTGAGGAAACCAATGCGAACCCCCTCGTGACCGATTCAGAGGGCCCTGATACATAACTCTGGGAAAAGAGGGGCATGCTATGGCCCCCCCGAAGTTAATTCCGACAGCCGTTTCGTCTCGCTGACACCGAGTCGATACAGCTGTCTGGATCGTGCATCATACTCGCTCCTTCGGAATCCGGCTCCATTGCATGACATGATTCAGCTTTGAACGAGTTGTACAAACAGGATCTTGTTTGGAAATGATTTGGTCGATGCGGACGAGATCTTTTCCTCGTACTTGGTCATTCGGAACGGGGGACGACTCGGTCGGAAACATAGGCTCTGAATCGGATTTGCTCATTCTGGAACCCGTCTGGAGGCCTTCCTAGCGAGATCGTAATCGGCCCCTTGGTCTTTGAAACTGACAAAAACATTCACTAGTGATACACGGTTGATATTCCCATGCAAGGCAACTTCAAAATAGATGAAAGATAGGAAATCATAGGCCTCAATTCATTTTTCTGCATGTACTTTTTCCTGGGAGCAGAAGAATCACCTACAATTTCTATTTCTTCCTCATCATAGTCTGGGGAGGCCCAGGACAAAACAGAGGTTGAAGAGGAATCTGAAACTGTGAACTCATGTTATGCTATGTTATGTTAGGTTAAGTTATGTTATGTTATATTATGTTATAATTTTTGCAAAGTGCATGGCTGCCCCAGCCAAGGGGCGTCCCAGTGCTAGTCTCAGACATACAAAGTGGCAGGGCCAAGCAGGCGGAGCAGAAGATCATTTAGGGAAAAGATAGGTTTTTATGGCCTTGCAGAATGCCACATGGTTTAGAAGGCTTATAATGCACACTGGAAGGGAGTTCCAGAGTTTAGGGGCAAGTGCTCGGAAGAAGCGCTCTCCAGCCCTAGCTCTCTTGACCCGAGGGACGAACGCCAGGTGCTGACCATGCGAGCGCAGGTGGCGGGTGGGAGTGTAGGGTATGAGAAGATCTGCTAGGATATCAGGGGATTGGGCATTCAGGATTCTATGGGAGATACACAAAGTTTTTTAATGGATTTGTTTCTCCACCGGGAGCCAATGAAGTCTGCCAATGAAGTCAGAGGTGGAACAGGTCCTGAGTAGACCGAAAAGTAACAGGACGGCCGTGTTCTGTGTCCTTTGTAGGCACTGTATCTCTGCTTTATTATCTCCTACATACAGAGGGCTAGCATAATCCAGCCTAAATAATACAGTGGACTTGATAATAACCTGACGGTTGTAGCATAAAAAAAAACTAGCAAGGGTTGGAGACCACGGAGGAGGCCATAACAGTCTCCTGCTACCGCCTTGGTTTGAAGGTCAGAGCTGAATCCATCCATGCACCCATATTTTTAAGCGCCTGTTTGGGGGTAGGCGGGGGACCTAAGGTGGATGGTGACCGGAGCTCGCTCCACAGATGAGTGTTTTTTCCCACCAGCAAGATCTCAGATTTGCTGGCATACAGTTGGAGGCAGTTGGATGTCACCCAGCCTGCAATAGCTGTTAGGTCCTTTTTAAATTTGAGTATGTCCCGTGCAGAGTTGTCGGATTGCGCTACCACTAACTGTGTATCATCCGCATAGGAGACCACACTCAGGCCTCTATCCTTCGTGACTGCTGCCAGGGGTTGGATGTAAATATAAAATAGGGTCGGTCTCAGAGCAGAGCCTTGCGGGACCCCTTGGTGCACAGCGTGTGTCTTAGAGCAGAAGGGTGGGGCAATCACTTGGAAGGATCTCTCCAAAAGAAAGGAGGAGAGCCACCCCAAGACCGAGCCACCAATGCCTTTGCACGGCAAGAGAATCTGATGGGACACCATATCAAATTCAGCGCTCAAGTCTAGTGGGATCAAGGCAGAAGCCTGCCCCTCATCCAATGAGTGCTGCAGATGTTCCGTGACCACCAGAAGGGCAGTTTCAGTGCTGTGTCGTGGACGGAAACCATTCTGAAAGGGGTCCAACAAATTGTTAGCGTCAATGAAGTTGGTGAGGATTGAATTAATGTGGGCTTCGGTGGTCTTAGATATCAGAGGAAGGAGGGAAATGGGGCAGAAATTCTCCGGTTTGGAGTCGTCTAAAGTGGGTTTTTTGAGCAGTGGACTCACCTTAGCGTGTTTCCAAGTGGCAGGGACCACAGCAGGGGCCAGAGACAGATTTATGAGATCACAAAACGGAGGAAGGAACTGTGGTAGAAATGTCTGAAACTGATCGGGTTTCATGGAGGAAACAGGTGATCGAGATGGATAAGTACACCATTCCCTCTGCTTGTCACAGGCCTCTGATATTGATTTCACCATTTCTTGTAGTTTTCTTTCACTAATAGGAGATGAATTTTGATTTACCTATGGAATTGCTTCTTGCCCTATAAATGGGGGATTGCACAGGAGAGGAGAGGAGAGAAATGCTTTCTCTTCTTGGAATGCTTATCCTTTCCTGCACCAGGCACAAACTTCTTAGAGCGATGAATATAATACATATTTTCTCTAGGCTCTACAAAAAAGTACCCAACAAAATCTGTTATTTCAGATTTTTAAAAGTGGAAAAAATAAAATAAATCATAAATCTTCAGACATATTGATCAAATGAATATGATAAGTAGGATGAATTGTAGTTGTTTTCATGACACATAGGGGTCTATTAGAATGTCGGGTGGATCGCCACTGCCCGACATTCTCCTCCGCCCGCATGCCATTTCTCCCCCGCCATATTAGTATGGCGGGGGGGACCCCGGCGGACAGAAAGACCGTCTGCCGGTTTTCCGCCGGTCACACAGGTGACCGGGCAGAAAAGGGGCCTGATATGGTGGCGGTGTCTCCTAGACACCGCCATCCATATTATGATGGCAGCAGGAAGCAGCCTTTCTGTGGTGGCGTTGCCGCCACGGAAAGGCATGCAGCTTCCTCAGTTGGGGGCCCATTGTGGGCCCCCAGGATGTTGGGTAGGTGGGGGGGTGCACATTGGGGGTACCTATGGTACCCCCCTGCATTTGCATGGACGACGTGGCAGGCACAGCGCGGTGCCTGTCTTGTTGTGCATGCAAATGCTCACTTGCCTTTTTTGTATTGCGGCTGGTGCTGCTGACATTTCCCAGGGCGATGGCGGGCGGACAAAGTCCGCCTGCCATCATAATAGACCCCATAGTATGAACAAAAAGAGAATACAAATATGCCTCATCCTCTCATTTTTACTTCCATTTTTATGGCTCAATTTTGTTTATTGTCATTTTAAAGGGAACAATTACCACAGCCATTTGTTTCTACAACCTGGAGGCCGGGAGCTGCCATCATTTACTAATACAACCATTTCACATCACCCATTCCCTCCCCCAAGCCACTACATTATATAGCAGTAAAATAAAAGAAAGGCAATCGTAAAACTAGAATTTTTATAGCATTGCAGATTTAGTCTCACTAAACGTCAGCATACACACATACTTCAGTGCTCTAACAGGTGTAAGAGCCACCCTATTACCCACCCCGGGGGAGCTAGACCTCCCTGGGTTTATCGTTTGGGGTGCAGGAATTCTGCAACTATCCACCACCCTACTATTTTGTGGTGCTGCTTACTGATCAGATGTTCTATCCTTTCTTTATTTACTTTCACCTGTAAGCTATTAGTTTGTCAGTTTTGTTATTGGCTAGGAAATAATTGTGTTTCAGCTAGAGTATAGCATATTCCATCATGTCAAGGTTGAGTAGCTGCAGTTGAGCCCATGCAGCAGTTGAAGCTCGTCACACTCTGGTGTATCAGTTTAATGTGTATCACTTCTACTTCCCTTACTGTCTTCTCTAGTTCTTCACTTCAACCCTTGTTTGTGTTAGCCAAGATGGCTATTAATTGGCCTTTAACAACAGAGCTTAGGATATCCCATACTGGTTTCTGATTTACCTCTTTTTTGCATTTACAGCCAGGTACTGCGTAATGGCTGATTGCATAGTTGCTTTACTGGTTTCACTTTGGATTAAGGCGTCTTGAAGTCTCTGGGGACTGGGAGCCCATCTAGCACTGAAGAAGCATAGATCAATAAGTATGAATGTATTATCCAAGAGGGCTGTGGGATGAATATCCACAACCATCATCCAACAAAGGGGAACACCCTTACGAGGTAGACCACCTAACGCCACGGGCTCAGGATAAATTAATGCTGTTTACCCCTCCAACAATCAAAGACCTAGAAAGCTTCTCGCCAAAAATAAATCAGGCTCCCCAGTGGACCCTCTCCCACCATAAGTTATGAGGCTCCTGGGAATATCCTATGCCCCATTTTTCACAATCTCTTCAATACTTCCTTGTGCTTGGGGGTAGTACCCCCTTCCTGGTAAAAGGAAAATGTAATTCCCCTCTTAAAAAAGCTGAATGCGGATCCTAAAACACTCTTGAATTTCAGACCTACTTCCCTACTCCCTGGGGACTCTAAGATCATTGAAAAAGTTGTTAACACTCAGTAAATGCAAATCTTGAAGACCTTGAAGCTTCTACATCCAGCCCAATCAGGTTGTAGGGCCCTTCACAGCACAGAAACAGAACTCATGGAAATTACTGATTCCATCAGATTTACGTTAGATGCCAGCCATAATGCCGCTCTAATTCTATTAGACCTCTCAATGGCTTTTGACACAATCTTGCACGGAATCCTATTACACCGACTCACCCACAATCACATTAGGGTGGAAGGGAAGGCCTTGGCCTGGCAGAGCTCCTTTCTAGAAGGGAGCGAACAAGTATTATGGCTCAAACCTCACTTCTCGGAAGCCAAATTACTTAAGTATTTGAGTGCCTCAGGGCTCAGCCAAGAGCCCCACACTTTTTAATATATATATGACACAGCTGGCATATCTTATTGAGTCCTTCGGTATCCAGGTGATCTCTTATGCAGTTGACACATAACTTCTGCTGACCTATAAAAACCATGAGTCAGATGCCAACGTTAAATTTGTGGCTTGTATGTTAGCTGTGCTGGGATGGATGAAGGCCAACTCCCTGCAATGCAACCTGGATAAAACTGAGGTACCCTAATTGGGTGATTCGGACGCTCTATAATTAAATTAAATAGAAATATAGAAATAGCTGGTCAGGGACTTGGCAGGAGAGCTGCACTGCATCCCCCCCACATCCTCCCCAGCCGAAGTGATAAGTAACTTTTGGATTACTGTCGGTACAAATCTATCCCTCAAACTCCAGATTTCTGCTGTGGTTAAAACCGCATGCTGGATTCTTAGGATGTTAAGAAAATTCCTCAATTTGTTCCTACGGGAAGCCCAGAAAACAATGGTACTGTCATTCATTCTGTTCAGGGTCAACTATATCAAAATCCTGTACCTGGGAATCCCAAATGACCTTATGCAGCTGCTACAAAAGGTACAAAACATGGTGGTTCTCCCGATGTTTATTCTTCCCAGACACTCCACGATCGCCCAATACACAAGCCAGCTTCACTGGCTCCCAGTGAAAGAAAGAGTCATCCTTAAAGCATTGACAATTGCACACTTAGCCTTCTATAAGATCAGCCCAGGATACCTACTTACCAGGATGACCCTATACTACCAATGTTACATTCGGTCCTTTTGTTGTCCATCCCTTTTGCCCAAAAAAGAAAATGGGGCAGCTCTACCTGCTCAGTGCTGGCAGTCAAATATTGGAGTGAAATCCCCCTGGCGCTTAGATGTATTCTGGATAAAACAATCTCTTCCGCAAACAACTGAAAACCAACCTGTTCAAGGGATAAGATGGTTTGTAATTCTCCCTTGACTATAAGCCTGGTGCCGAGATACTCTCGCATTCATTCATTCATTCATTCATTCAACAATCAGGGCAAATCCCAGGAAATAATTAGCAGAAATAAAATGCAAAAGTTTAGTGAGTAGTGTGGAATCTCCTCCACACAACCTCTACCCTTGTGTCCTTCAGCCATCATAACCCTAAATGGAAAGAGTCCCAGACTGGCCAAACCTTTGTCCAGATCTGTCCTTTTCAATATACATGACAATACTGAGGTCACCACTAACCAGTACCATAGCCAAAGGAAGTGTCCTTGTAAAATAACTGTGACTTCAGGAACATTAGATGCACAAAGAAGAAAACATTTTAAAATAAAGGGAGAACAAGATGATAAGACTGTTTGAATTAAGAGTATTTTACAAAATGCTGAAGGACACATTTTTAAACAGAGACACAAGAAATCATGTTCATTTTAAAATGTGTAAATCACACTAAAATGCAAGTGGATTTGAGGCCTAGTCTTGACAATGTTAAAAGCATTGCTATGTCAAATACAGCTCAGCTCAATTACATCATATATGACTATTCGTGTCAACTGGACACGCATTATATTTTAATTCTGAATTCACTGCCACAAGGGATTTGGCTTCAAGTTATTTGGGGATCAATTCACCCTCTGCCAGTCGAGGAGCAGGAGAGGAGGAGAACTGCCTGTCCCTAGATTTTGTGAGGGCTCATTGCTGGAGAGACACAGATTCTTGCTTCGGTCTTGGAACCTAAAATGATGCCAAAAGGGTGTCCCCAGACGTATTTTTTGTTTTTTTCTCGGAGAAAGTCAGTAACTGGTTGAAAGCCCCTTCGTTTCTGAAGTGTGATGGCAAATAAGTCATGGAAAAGGGAAAGGTTGTGGCCCTAAAATGTGATAGGCTCTTTTTGTCTTGCTACACAAAGGATATCTTTCTATCCCTAGAAATGGTGGTCATGCCAATATGTCTGGTACTCATTGACGCTTTATGCCAAAGCGCCCCACTCTGTGCTCCTCACTGATCTCAATCTCAATGGTGCCTTTGGTGAACAGGATGTGCTGGAAAAAAGCCTCTGCATGTACGGGAGATGTCTGAGCATTAACCGTTTTGTGGAACCCCACATAATTTAGCATTTTGTTGCCTAGAGCGGTTCTCCAGATCCTCTGCCTTTGCTAGTAGATCCAGCTGCTGATCTTTCAATGTGAGAATTTCTTGTTTTAGCATTGCTATTTTTTCCTCGCATGCCACACCAGTGTCTTCAGGGACAGATATCCTAATACTGATCTTTATGGTCCTGTTTCACTTCATGGAGTTGCCTTGTGAGGCCCTGCTTTACTGTTTGCAGGTCCGCTCTAAGGGAGTCGAAGAGGGATTCCATGAAAACTTTGCTGCGAGGTTCTACATTTGCTGGAATGTAAGAGTTCTGCCATTCCCAGGAGGGACACTGTGGGGCGGGGAGCTTTGCTAAGTAAGTCCGATTTTGCTCTCTGTGCATCTTTGCGGGCAGTATCATGGGGGTTGCCATCTGCTTAGTTCCTAGTTGCTCTTGCTTATGGGGTGGCAGGGCCATTTTGGTGTGTTCATGCTTATAATGATCTTTACCACCATCCCATACCTGGGGGAGGACGGTCTGTGTTCATGCCGTATTTGCTTGAGAGGAGCCCCCACCCTTCCTCAATTTGGTGCCCTTTCTTCACTGCCATGGTAACCCAATGTCCTCCCTTCCTTCAGCTAATCCTTTGCACAGGCCCCACCCATCACTCACAGATCGCATCAGAGGGTGCTGACCACTTTGACTACTGCCTCTGCCATACCTTGGGATGGGAATGTTTGAATGGCTGCTGTCTTGGTTGAGGAGGCGAGCCCCGGCTCCTGGGCCCTCCCTATTCTGGAGAACGGCACATCCCCACTGCACAGCAACTGTCATGGGCTGAATCTTGGTGGCTGCCATTTCATGCTACAACAAACACACATGACCCATGATAAGAGTAAAAGGCGAATTTATTAGGACATGGTTGCATATCTGTCACTTTATTAAAGAATAACATCAACTTTGTAACTAAGGCACAATCCCCTATACATCACGCGGCCACTCACATCTCTCACCAGCTTCCATTCCCCAAACGTCATACCTTGTTCCATCCTTCCCTACTCCAATCCTTACGTTCTTGCTGTCTCACTAGGCTTTCTTTATTTCCCAAACACCCTCCCCTGAAATCACTCCTCACTCGACAAGGTATCGCTCACTGCTTCATCTCCTGTGCTCCCCTCTTCTTCCCCGCCGAGGGTGTGGAAGAGCCCGCATGTGACTCTCCATCCCTCAAGACTTCCGCCTTCTACCCCTGCAACCTGTCCTAACTTTGGTAAACGAAACGCTGTAACACCAAAGCAAGTCCTCTGTTCCCTAAACCAATCCAAAATGCAGGGTGGGTGGGCGGGCAAAACTTTTTATTTCAACTCACCATCCCCCTGTGATGCACAGGGTCTAGAAGAGGCCTCTCTTGACCCTTATATGCTATTTTAATGACCTGCCCCTCACCCTTATCGCCCATCCCCACCCATGTCCTTTTTGGGATGAGTTACCCTGGGTAAAGACTAGTCTGCGATGTTCTATTCCCCAGGGGCCACCATTGCCCGCGAGGTCGCTGCCTCCCAAGGCCACCTGCTGCAGCAATGGGCGTTTCTGCCCTTGCTGAGCACTCCAGGCATGCTTCCTGATTTTCCCTCTCACGTTACTGCTTGCATGGGGGCGCTTCACCTGCTAATGGCAGGCTTCGGTCGCCAACGGACAGAAGGCAGCAGGCAATGTCCTAGCCATCCGTCAACTTCACTACTCACCCCTCTATTGGAACACATTTAGTAGAGAGAAATAAATGAGTTTATACCCAGAACATCATCGTATACGCGGACCCTCACACTTCTGACAGCTGACTGATGCCCTGGAAAGAATCCTGCGTGCCCAGAAAAGAATGCTCCTGACTGGAGTGTTGACGCAAGGGAGGAGCATGGGCCACTGAAACTGGGCTTCCATCTGAAAGCACCTGAACACTAGACTGCGCCAGAGTTCCGAACGCACTTCTGTGGTCACAAGTGCACATCATGCAGGCTCCAGCACCGTAAAGAAGATCTTCATGGCACATAGCTTGATTGCTGAACGTGCTAGAAGCTTTTTTGTACATTAAATCCTGTGGGCCACAGCATTACAGAGAAGCTAATTGAAGCTACCCTAGTATAACGAGGCGAAGACCTCACACTGAAGAAACTGCTAGTGATAAAACATACAAAAGTTCTGGTTGCGGGAGTGGCCTCGAGGGGTCCACATCCTCTGGGGCTTAAAGCCACTTGCTCCACTTTTGCGTCATTTTTAGGTCTCGCCTGACCCACCGCATGCGCTGGTCTGGCGAGACTTATTGAGAGGGCTACAAAAAGTGCTACCAGGCCAGCCAAGAGCTACAGTGCATGTGCGCGGGCGCGCGCACCAGGCTTTACCGCGATTACTTTCAATTTCGCGGCCGCATGCCGCTATGGTTAGCCAATAGATCTCGCTTTTGGGACCTTATAAGTATTTAGTTATGCAACTGTTGCATGGCTAAACACTTATAAGGTCCCAAAGGCGAGACCTATTGGCTATGCCAATGCTTGTTAACATGGGGAAAGTGACGTACGGGTGGCGCAAGGGACTTGTAAATAAGGCCCTCTGTGTTTAAGCACTCGACTGCACCCGGCCCCTGGGGCAGGTGTAATGCTGAACATGTATCGGAGAGGCCAGCTAGCTCACTACATCCCTTCCCACATTAGTGAAGGACCACGCTCAGTTCAATATTGTAGCAGGTCGATGGGTGTGAACCTGCAAACATAGTCCTTGAGTTGATGACTAGGGGCAGGATTTGGCCAGAGATGTTGGGTTTTCAGGCTCCTATCTTAGATGAGACATTCATTTGATTTGACACAAGGTGACTGAGGAGAGCCAGATTCCAGTGAAAAAAGTGACTCGACTTCCCACAAAGAGCCCGAGTGGGATCACCATGAAGGAGAGGGCACAGCTATTGTGAAAACAGCTCTAGTGGCAAAGTGGATGCAGTATTATTGCTGCAATGAGACAAAGAATGCTACACTCTATGGGCATACTTTGTCTGCCTTTATGGATTTCATTAGAGAGAAGCAGGACCAAAGTTGTGACATACAGGGTCTGAGAAAGGCACTTGTTCCGTTGGGCATGGCGGTGTCTCCGTGCCACCTGGTGAGACTCAATGTTCCGTGAGTTGATCAAAAAGTGATTGTATTTCTGGAAGTCAATGCAATGCAAGACTATATGAATCAAAATGATAAAGGGTGTGACTTACTCTGCAAGGTCTGAGGTTCCATAATACATTCCCTGGATGGAGTAGTCTAGGCTTGAAAGCTGGATGTTGGCAGCCACCGGGTTGGCGACCACTACTGGGCCTGTGCTGTCAACACCAGGGTAAATCTCTGACCTGGCAACACGCCCACCAAACAGCTGCCATGTCACAGTGACGATTGCTCCGCCCTATTAGGGTGGGCGACTGTCACTCATTTTACCTGCCTGTATCTGCCATGTTGGACAAGGAAGGGAAAATCTATTCTGAACCCAACTCATAGGGAGAAAAATCCCTGTCTTTTGGGGTCATTTATTGTTGTATTGAGAGAACAAACTGCAACTTTGGGAGTTTATATTCTTTAAAGAAAATAATTGATGCGGGCACCACCGCTGCAACTTTCTTCACAGCAGAGATACCTGCCAGACAGACATGGATCATTCGCTGCATGGTGGAGTTACGTCCCTGCAGGTAATAAATACTTCACCCAAAAAATAGAAAAACATTTGGAGGAATTTTATAACATTTTTGTGTTTCCATAATAGTCCATAATCAAACATGTTTCAGTAAAAGTACGTATTTGCCCTCTCACATTGCTTATGCACACCTGTCAATTCTCAAAATAGCTAGGAATTCCAAAGGTCTTATATTTCCCTTTTAATAAATAGATTTCGCCAGATGGGTCCCCTGATGTCATGCTGGAATATCTTTAGCCGAGTTGTCATATACCAAATATCACACATGTTCTGATTGGGCTGAGAACATTTTTTTCTTACAGTCCTGCGTTCCTGAAATTTAAATATTCCGTTTTTCATGTCATAGCCTTTCGCACCATTAGCATGAAATTAGGATCGCAACTTTTGCTAAACATAGTCACTCTCAGCTATCTCTTGGGGACTTGTAGTGAAAGGAAATACCCATTCGCTGCTTTCATTATAAACAACTTCTGTTTTTGGTATTATTTAAATAAATGTTAGAATTGTTTTTAGATACTCCGAGGACAGCTCAATAATTTTGGGGTGATTGCATTCATTTGGAGAACCCAAAAGTGTCTTTCTGTTATCCATTAAACTCGTGCACACCTCGGTCTAAAAAGACAGAGCAGGAATATGCATACCCTTGCCCCACCTGCCTGTCTATAATAAATTCAACTCTGCTAGTATTGATATCCAAGTGTGCATGAGCTCTTTGTACCAGCCTCACCAAACTGGAGAAGTGGAAACGGAAAATTATTTTCTGCAGAAAACCACTTTGGAATTGGTTGTTCATCAGGCCTCTTCTGCAACTAGCAATGTTGTTCTCTGGGTAAATACCTAATGAAGGATTTTTTGAGTAAGGGGCACTCCTGACCAAGATCTCTTTCGAAAAGGAGGAGGCGGGAAAGATGTGGAATTGCAAGGTCCATGAAAAGACCTTAGAGTGGGAGAATCCATGCAAGTTTTCACTGGCTCCATGAGTCCGGAAGAGCGGCATCCAGTAGAGCATGCTAGCTGCTGCAGCTCCCCCACTGAGGCAGAGGAGCATCGCCCCACTGCTTTTTGAGCAGGGGAAAAAGGAAAAATAAATGATAACACAATGTTATATCATTATCATTTTATTTTTCTATACTGAAGCAGGTTTACGAGGAGTGGCTGGGCTGTCGTCACAGCCAGCAGGGGAGGAGTGCTTGGGCCACTTAAGTGCACATGACAGTTTGGCCAGCCGTCTTAGGCCAGCCAAACCATTATGTGCACTTAGCATGTTCTCTACCTTGCTGTATCGTACAGCCCGGGTAGAGAACATGCATAGACTTCCATTGCCTGTCTGAACGCTGAACTATGGAGCTCAGACCAATGACAACACTGCTGTCTTGCTGGTGACAGGAGAGCCTGTGTGTACTTCCTGCTTCCGGCAGGAACAGAAGAGGATGGATGGGAGGCGGCGGCCAGCAGCCAGGTAAGTCAATTTTATTTATTTTTCTACCACCCCACTCCCCTGCCCCACCTGTACTGCTGAGTGGCAGCCACCACTGCAAGCTAGAGTATTCAAATTGATGCACCGTAGACGCTTACCTCTTTAGCCTATGGGACATCTGTCGGAATCCCCCCTTTATAAGGAAGTAGAGCCCTAGGCTTAGAGGTTTGATACTGAATCTCCTGCAGAGTGCCAAGGAAGATGTCTGCATCAATAGTAAATTCATATTAGTGGCATGTTGCCAAGGAGATTAGGAAGGGATATTCCACTCTGGTCTTCCGTAGGAAACGGATCGACACAGTCACAAACTCAATTTTTTAGTAAATGAAGAGGTACTACAAAATGCTATTCACTAACCTACGGGCAGTGAACTCCACCTCTCATATCTTTTCTGTGAGGACATGTCCACCACTGTGATGAAGATCTCTATTCTCATAAGCCTACAGTAAATGTGGGAGGGATAATGGGGAGTAGATAGAAAATGGAGAATACTTACTCGGAAATCTTTGCACCAACCGGGACCGTCCGCGACACTTGCCAATGCAAGACCTGCACGTTGAGCCAACAGCGACCTTCTGCAATGATCATCCAACACAAAGCACCAGTGATAACAGCTCTTCGCGCTGCAGTGACCCTCCATGATGTTCAACCTTCTCCTCACTCTGAAAGCCTGGTTCCATCCCCTCCACTGCGAGCAGAACTCTTCGTGTCAGACTTGAGAAGGTAACTCTTCAGTTGGATGACTCTGGGCCCTGTATGCAACTCATGTTCCATCACCGTTGGTGTGAACTTGGTACTTTCCCCATGTCTAGCATGACCAGATAACGGCAAGTGGCATTTTCTGCTACTTGGCACTATTTTTGCCTAACATTTTAAAAAGTAATATCTCCAGTTCTACTGACTGGATTTGTGTTGCTCTTGCATCATTCTGATTATTAACTTTCACTTAGGTTGAGTTGAGGCTTCCACCCCTCTCAACAAATATCCCAGTTTCTTAACGTGATCAGTTTTGGCGTTGCCGGTAGGCTCATCAGCAGAGCACACTGGGCAGATGCAATGCCCACCCGACTGCAAGCCACGCCTCCTTCAAATATTGCCAAATATAGGTCCATATCTTGCAGTGCATGGCAGGTGTTAAGTTGTACAATTATAAATGTATTCAGGAATGACACAAGGCTGGGGTCTCATGAAAGGTGGCACTAATGAGGATGTCTGGTGATGCCTGAGAAGTATCTGCACATACTCACCCAGCAACTGGTGGGAAAATAAAGGGCAGGTGCAAGAGCCGAAAGGAGCAGAAATGTAAAATGAACTAAAGGGCCACGAAACACATGAATACATTGGAGTAAGAATTCCTCACGTGTAATATCAATGATTGTTAACGAAACCGAAATCATTTGGAAGGCAATGTTGTTATGCCACATTCAATCAAGAATCTGTTTCTTCAATGAGTCTTGTTTGATGAACATATGATGTGAAAATTGGAACACGGGAAATGGTCTGACTGTCTTTAGCAGTCGGTAATGGAAGCTGCGCTTCGGGGGATTTTATCATTATTTGAAAGGGATAAGGGATCGATTTGCTCAAAGAGAGCAATGATTTATTTCGGAGGGGGCTGTTGCTTTCGACTGGTTGTCAAATTGTAAGTGTGGCATTTTATTTCAATATCAATCGAAGAAACATTTCATCCCTTCGGAACTTTACTAAGCGATACGTTGTTAGCATGTTATTAATGTAATTGTGGATTTCTCTAGGGGACTGGGTAGCTCTTCATTGAAATCTTGATTTAGTAAATGTGCAAGCCCTGTGCGCAACTGGAACGTCATTTTTTGTGACACAGGGCATAGCCATATCAACAAGGCCATGTAAAGCCGCCCTGCGTGGCTTTTCAAGGCCTTGTAGATAGGGAGTACGGCAAAGCAACGCAGGTCGCTGGATTACCTTACCCTGCGTAAAAGAGGCGTTCCATGGGTGTTGCTGTGGGTGTTCCCACGCAACACCCATGGACTTTGACGCTTTTCCAAATTTACAATATTTTATGAACCTGGGGCGGCGCCAAAACCTTGCTCCTCCCTAGAGAAGGCATAACGAGGAGAAATGTTTACAGCGCTCTTTGTTTTTTCCTCTTTCCACGTGTGCTGAATTCTGCAGAATACATGGAATGAGGAAAACGCCTCTTGGGGTTGTTTTTGTGCAGGAAGTTGCCCTTTACTGCACAAAAACAAACAACACAGACACCCTTGCACTGACTGCCTGCGTTGGTGTTAGGCTGCAAATTGTGCACCGACGCAGGCAGAAAGGACAGGAATGCACCATATCTTGTAAATACATTGCATTCCTGCCCTTTCGAATTGATGTAGGGCAGTGCAGCAAAATGACTGGCAGCGCTGCCCTACGGCAATTCTTTGCAAATTTGACCCTTGCATTCTAGTAGACGTATGGTGTAAGAAAAATCTCAACTTGGCAGGATTTCCATTCTGCATTAATGAAATAAAACACATGCAAGGAAATATTGATACTTCAAATCTGTCTACAAGATAACCGCTGAGCTGTTCTTGTATGGCCTCATACAGTTAAGAAAAACTATGGATTGTCCCCTAGTGGAATATACGCCAGACAGTTTCTGTTGTCCCAGAAACCAGAGGGAATTGCCCGTAAGAGACGAAGTACTATCCATAATCCTATGTCCCTTTTCTTCCGTACAGCCTAGGGATATGCACTAAGGAGCTTAGCTACAAGCTCTGTGCTCTGTACACCGCTGGACCTTCCGGTGGCACACAGGGCTTAGCCATATTTACGAGGCTACGTGAAGCCACCCTGCATGGCTTTTCAAGGCCTAGTAGATATGGAGTGAGGCAACATAGCACAAGTCATTGTGTTGCCTCACACTGCGATGGGGAGGTGTGCCATGGATCTTATGGTGGGTGTTGGCATGTGACACCCATGGCATTTGACACATTCCCAGATTTACAAGAATCTGTAAACCTGGGAATGCATCTAAATGTTATGCCTCCCCAGGAGAAGCAAACAATATCTTTATTTCTCCTCGTTTTGACCTCTTTCTATGTTTGCTGCATTCTGCATTCTGCAGCTCACATAGAAAGAGGAAAATGCCTCCATAGATTCATTTTGTGCAGGAAGGTATCTCTTCCTGCACAGAAACAATCTTGTATGCCACGCAGGCATCCTTGCACCATGGTGCAAGGGCGCCTGCATCAGCGCTAGGCAGCCCATTGTGTGCCAACGTAGGGTGAGAGGGCAGAAATGCGCCACATTTTGTAGATATGGCGCTTTTCTATCATTTCACTGTGGTGCAAGGGAGCTCAGCAAGGACACTTACTGCACTGCCCTGCACCACGGGGCTTGAAAAGTAAGTCCCTAAGTCCAGAGAAATATTTGTTAAATGCACTGATTGCTAAGAATAAGTCTATGAACTAGGATAGGCCTGATGATGCATGGTTCACTTGTAAAAGAAGATTTTAAATTTCTAGGAGTAAGGTGGGAAGCTGGCTACTTACCTGGTGGACAGAGATTAAGCCCCAATGAGGAGGCTTTTATAGGGTTGAAAGACACCCGGAAGCCGCTTCAACCTTGCAGCCAGCTGGTCAGAACTGACAAAATAAGCTTTGCAGGCCAAGAGGAAGCGGTGCCTCCAAAAAGCACTATAGGACTGCAGGTGTGGTTTGTCTTTCTCGTCTCTACACCAGCCGTATATATCTCTGAAGTTATGGGAGCTACTTAAAGTTATTGTTGCTGTTAGAAGGCGACCTCAGAGGAGCCCGGAGGGGCCCTGACTATCCTGAGACCAACCCTCGAGGTATCGTAGCCGGGCACTGGCGGGAGACTCCTCAGGGGAGGAATCTCGTATCTAGGATCGTACACTCGGCAACACACCACAAAGAGACACCACACCGGGAGTTCTTAAGAATAGATCTTTATCAGATCGGAGTTGTAGGATCTTTATGATCAGCACTGCAAATGTACACAAGTGGAGCGCGAGCTCACAGAGTCTTTGAGGGGGGTAAGAGGTAGCGGGACAGTCTTAGGGGGATATGGATCAAATGCAGGAGCGTACCCGGCGCACAGCTCACAATCCTCGAGCTGGGGGATACGCTTGTCGTCGTGGGGTCCGGCGGGACCAAGAGAGTCTGCGGGAGCCGCGAGTCACTCAGCAGGGCTCAGGTTCAGGTTCGGAGGTCTTACGATCTTCAGGGAGCCGCGAGTCACTCAGCAGGGCTCAAGCACAAGTTCGGAGGTCTTACGATCTTCAGGGAGCCGCGAGTCACTCAGCAGGGCTCAAGCACAAGTTCGGAGGTCTTACGATTTTCAGGGAGCCGCGAGTCACTCAGCAGGGCTCAGGTGTTTCCAAAGGCGAATCTCCCGGGCAGTCCCAGAGCACCCCTTGTTATAGGGCGACTCCTCTTTGATGTCCGGAGTCTGTGCAGGCAGGGGGTTTTGTCACCTGGGGGTCGCTTGTCGGGGTTTCCTGCCATTGTCTTTTGATCCTTTCAGGGCCGGGTTGGGAGGAGTCCCAGACACCCAGCAGGCGTGGAGCCAGCCCTCGGGGAGGCCGGCGGGCCGATCGAAACCCACCTTCCCAGGGAAGTGCAGAGGTGTGATAGAAACTGCACCTCCCTCTCTCATCCCAAGGCGAGCGTGATGTCCTCCAGCCGGAGTGGCGTCTCTAGGCCAGGGTTGTGCTGGGGCCGGGCGGCCATCTTGGTGCATGAAGTGGGCACGCAGGCCCGGTGTGGCCGAAAGGAGGAAGGCCACCGACGGGAAAGTCTGGGTCGGGTGTGTGTGTTCTGGGGGGAAGGGTCGGCTAGGTCGTGGGCTCGGGGGCGGTGTGAGGTGCAGGGGTCAGGTATAGCTATGTCCCGAGGGCCGGGTCTAACACGCGTCCCCCCCAGCTGAAAGCCGGAGAGAACTACCCATCCTCTTGGGCGTTCTCTTCGCTGAGGCGGAAGAACCGGGAGAGGCCATCGGCGTTGGCGTGGTCAGTCCCAGGGCGATGTTCCACGGTGAAATCCATCCCCTGGAGGGAGATTGACCACCGCAGTAGCTTGGGGTTTTCTCCTCGCATCTGCATGAGCCATCGCAAGGGGCGATGGTCGGTTTGGATCTTGAAATGGGTGCCGAACAGGTAAGGGCGTAACTTCTTGAGGGCCCAGACTACGGCAAACGCCTCGCGCTCGATGGTGCTCCATCTTTGTTCCCTGGGCAACAGCCTTCGGCTGAGGAAGGCCTCGGGCTGGTCTAGGCCTTGGTCATTCACCTGGGACAGGACGGCCCCAATTCCAGGCTCGGAGGCGTCCGTTTGGACCACAAACTCCTTGGAGTAGTCGGGAGCCTGGAGAACGGGGGCAGTGCACATGGCCGCTTTCAGGACATCGAATGCCTCCTGGCAGGCAGGGGTCCACTGCACTTTCTTGGGCTGTTTCTTAGACGTGAGTCCCGTGAGGGGACCGACCAGGCTGCCGTAATTCAGGATGAATCTCCGATAGTAGCCCGTGAGGCCCAGAAAGGCGCGGACCTCCGTTTGGGTAGTGGGGGGTTCCCAGGCTAGGATGGCGTCGATTTTGGGCTGTAGAGGAGCGACCTGACCGCTTCCGACCTGGTGCCCCAGGTAGGTTACCGAACCTTGCCCAATCTGGCATTTGTTGGCTTTCACGGTGAGGCCTGCCTGGCGCAGGGCGGTTAGCACCTTCCGGAGGTTCTGGAGGTGCTCACTCCATTCGGAACTAAAAACTGCGATATCGTCGAGATATGCAGCGCTGAATTTTTCCAGCCCGGCCAGGACTCTATTTACCAGTCGCTGGAAGGTGGCCGGGGCATTTTTCATCCCGAAGGGCATCACGCGAAAGCGATAGTGCCCATCCGGGGTGGAGAAGGCGGACCGCTCCTTGGCTCCTTCTGTGAGCGCAATTTGCCAGTAGCCGCAGGTGAGATCGAAGGTGCTGAGGAACTGAGCAGCCCCGAGTCGGTCAATGAGCTCGTCGGCTCAGGGAATGGGGTGGGCATCGGCCCGGGTGACTTCATTGAGTCCTCGGTAGTCCACGCAGAAGCGGAGTTCTGGGGCGACACCGGGGGCAGCTGCTTTCGGGACCAGGACCAAGGGGCTGGCCCAGGGACTGTCCGAGGGTTCGATTACTCCCAAGGTCAACATCTTCGAGACCTCGGCCTGAATGCAGGACCGGACCCGATCAGGGACTCGGTAGGCTCGGTGTTTCACCGGTGGGCTATCCCCGGTGTCCACGTCATGGACACACCAGTCGGTGACTCTGGGGACCAGGGAGAAGAGGTCGGAAAACTGCCCTAGGAGCTGGCGGCACTCCTCACGTTGCTGGGAAGTGAGGGACGGGGAGAGGTTCACCTCCTCTACGGAGCCGTCCTTCTCTTTGGTGCACAGGAGATCAGGGAGAGGATCCGACTCCTCCTCGGACCCGTCATCAGTGGCCAGTAGGAGGCTCAGCTCCGTCCGCACAAAGTGGGGCTTGAGGCGGTTCACGGGGAGGACCCGGAGGGGGTCTCGTGGTGACTGGACGTCCACCAAGTACGTGACCTGGCTCTTCCGTTCAACCACTTTGAAGGGCCCGGTCCATTTATCCTGGAGGGCGCAGGGTTTCACGGGGGCCATGACCCATACCTGCTGGCCCGGCTGAAACTCGACCAGCGTGGCATTCTGGTCGTACCAGCGCTTCATCTCCTCCTGGCTCGCCTCCAGGTTGGCCTCGGCCATCTCTCGGAACTTCCGAGTCTGGTTTGGAAGGGTCAGGACGTACCGGAACACATCTCGGGGGGGGCCTCGGGGCGCAGCCTCCCACCCTTCCTTGACCAGGCTGAGGGGCCCCCTGACGGGGTGCCCGTAGAGCAACTCAAAAGGGCTGAACCCCAAGGATTTCTGGGGAACTTCTCGGTAGGCGAATAGGAGGCAGGGGAGCAGGACGTCCCACTTACGCCGGAGGGGCTCTTCCAAGCCCGCGATCATCCCCTTCAGAGTCCGGTTAAACCGCTCTACCAGGCCGTTCCCTTGGGGGTGGTATGGGGTGGTGAATTTATAGGACACCCCGCATTGTTGCCACAAGGACGTCATGTATCTGGAGATGAAGTTGGTCCCGCGATCGCTCACGACCTCGCGGGGAAAACCCATGCGGGAGAAGATTCCCATCAACGCCCGGCCCACCACGGGGGCTGTGACTGTGCGCAGGGGGATGGCTTCAGGGTATCGGGTGGCATGATCCACCAGGACGAGGATAAAGCGATGCCCTTGGGAGGTTGGGGGGTCCAGGGGCCCCACGATGTCGATCCCGACCCGCTCAAAAGGGGTACTGACGACAGGGAATGGTTGGAGGGGAGCCTTGCGCTTTCCTCCGCTCTTCCCACTGGCCTGGCACGTGGGACAGGACTTGCAGTGGGCTTCTACATCGGCTTTCATTCTGGGCCAGTAGAAGTGAGTCACGAGGCGACTGTAGGTTTTGTCCTGGCCCAAGTGGCCTGCGAGGGGAACGTCGTGGGCCAAGCCTAGGAGGAGGTTTCGGAAGCGTAGGGGTACCACCAGCACCCGGCCAGATCCTAGTTCCACCGACTTCTGCTCGCTGTACAAAAGGTCATCCTCCCAATACACCCGGTGCGTCCCAGTCTGGTCGCCCGCGGCCTGAGCCTCTGCCTGTTGCCGTGGTCCGACCAGGGAAGGACAGGTAGCCTGCTCACGGCAGAACTCCTCTCGGGAGGGGCCCCCCTCGTGGCGCCATTGGGCCAGTTCGGGCAGATCGCCTAACTCAGTGACCTGGGCGGAGTCGGAAGGTGGGGGTTCGTCACCGGCGACCGACCCTTCTTGTGGGGGAATGTGGGGACCCTCGGCGGGGACCATCCTATCTTCAGTGGTCGGGGCATCGTCGACTTCCCCCAGGGGGGTCAGTCGGGCCGCCATGGATCGGGTGGTGGCGCACACCCACTCAGGGAGGCCCATCATCCCTAGGTGGGTCTTGCGCTCGACTTGTTTCCAGGGGGAACTTTCCAGGTCGTTCCCCAGGAGACAGTCGACTGGCTGGGAGGTTCTCACTGCGACCTTCAGTTTACCGACCACCCCTCCCCACTCAAAAGGCACCAGGGCTACTTTACACAGACTTTCCGTGTTGTCAGCGGAAATGACCGGGCAAAAGACGTTGGGGAGGACCTGGTCTTCGTGGACTAAATGACTGAGGACACCGGTGATGCTGGCCCCGGTGTCACGGAGGGCTTCTACTCGGTGGCCATTGATCGTTACGAGCTGCCCATATTTCTTTGTGTTGGAGGGCAGGAGGCTTCCAGGGACCATTTCTCTATCTCCTAAGGATACTAGGGCCATGGCTGCGGGTTCCCACTCTTCAGTCTCCTCAACCTCCTCCCCCAGTGCTATATTGGCTATCTGTCTAGCGGGGGGTGCGGCCTGTGTGGGGTGTGGGGCCATGGGGCATTCAGGGTCATTGGCATAATGCCCGGGCTTCTGACAACGGAAACAAGTGATGGTCACCCGGTGCCCCCGTCTCAGGGGGGGGCCGGATACAGCTGGTGGGGGTGCTGGCAAAGGCGGAGGTTGGGCCTTCGGGGAACTAGACTGGGACTCTCTCTGCCCTCCCTGGTTTCCCCCCCCCTCTCTGGCGGGGTGGTCCCTGACTGGCTCGGGGGTACTCTCCTACAGGGCCCCGGGAGACCCGGGTGTTGGTCCAGCGATCCGCCTCGACAGCCAGCTTTCTCGGATCCGTGAGCTTGCTGTCGAGCAGATGCTGGCGTAGTTCCACAAAGCAGTTTGCAGCCAGGTGTTCCCACAACATAAGGTCTGTTAGTTCTTCCAGGGTGGTTACCTTGCTGCCCTTGATCCACCCATCGAATGCGCGGCTGAAAAAGTTCACATATTCCACCCAGGTGGTACCCGGGATCTTCCTGCAGTCCCGGAACCGCTGGCGGTACATCTCCGGGGTGAGGCCGTACCGTGTGAGGAGGGCCTCCTTCATGTGGTCATAGGAGGTCTGCATGGAGATTGGTAGGTCGAGCATGGTGTCTCTCCCTTCGCTCAGGAATCGTCCCCACAACCCGGCCCCCCAATCCTTCTGCGGGACCCGATGGGAGGCCATGGCGACCTCGTAGGCCCGGAACCACTGTTGAATGTCATCGTTTTTTTAGTATTCTTTGACCACATCCTTTGGGATGTGGACCTTCTGCTCCGCCGGGGAGGCCGCCCCTCGGTTCCCCGGGGGCCGCGCTTCTTCGCTTTTCACTTTTAGCTCCATTTCCTTCAAGCTGCGTTCATGTTCCAGTTGAAGTCTCCTTCCTTCGTGTTCCCGTTGGAGTTTCTTCTCTTCTAGTTCTCCTTGCACCCGCATCTGTTCCACTGCTAGCTTTTTCTCGGCTAATTTCAACTCGCCCTCAATTTTGAGTTTGGCTAATTCGAGTTCGTGATGGCGACTTCTTTCTCTGTCTGCAAGTTCCTCCGGGGATAGGCCCCCGTCTGGTACGAAGCTTCGCGCCTAGCTGCTGCTGCGTTCTCCTTGGGAGGGTCCAGCTTCGTCGTGGGGCTCCACCACTCCTTCTGTGCGGGGGGCTCCAGAATCCACCCAAGCTTTCAGTGCCTTTTGCATATCTTCTTTGGTGTTGAGACCAGTGGTAGCGATTTTGAGTTCCTTGCAGAATTGCTTCAATTCTTTGTGTGTGTACTCTTCCAGTTGTTCCGCCTGGAACACGGTACTGGTGTCGTTTTCGGTGAGAACCACGTCGCTTCCTTCTGCCATCTTTGTCGGTAGTGCGTCAGCCGTTCACGGTACGATCTCTAGATTATGGGCCCGAATCCCATCGCTGCCACCAATGTTAGAAGGCGACCTCAGAGGAGCCCGGAGGGGCCCTGACTATCCTGAGACCAACCCTCGAGGTATCGTAGCCGGGCACTGGCGGGAGACTCCTCAGGGGAGGAATCTCGTATCTAGGATCTTACACTCGGCAACACACCACAAAGAGACACCACACCGGGAGTTCTTAAGAATAGATCTTTATCAGATCGGAGTTGTAGGATCTTTATGATCAGCACTGCAAATGTACACAAGTGGAGCGCGAGCTCACAGAGTCTTTGAGGGGGGTAAGAGGTAGCGGGACAGTCTTTGGGGGATATGGATCAAATGCAGGAGCATACCCGGCGCACAGCTCACAATCCTCGAGCTGGGGGATACGCTTGTCGTCGTGGGGTCCGGCGGGACCAAGAGAGTCTGCGGGAGCCGCGAGTCACTCAGCAGGGCTCAGGTTCAGGTTCGGAGGTCTTACGATCTTCAGGGAGCCGCGAGTCACTCAGCAGGGCTCAAGCACAAGTTCGGAGGTCTTACGATCTTCAGGGAGCCGCGAGTCACTCAGCAGGGCTCAAGCACAAGTTCGGAGGTCTTACGATCTTCAGGGAGCCGCGAGTCACTCAGCAGGGCTCAAGCACAAGTTCGGAGGTCTTACGATCTTCAGGGAGCCGCGAGTCACTCAGCAGGGCTCAGGTGTTTCCAAAGGCAAATCTCCTGGGCAGTCCCAGAGCACCCCTTGTTATAGGGCGACTCCTCTTTGATGTCCGGAGTCTGTGCAGGCAGGGTCTTGTCACCTGGGGGTCGCTTGTCGGGGTTTCCTGCCATTGTCTTTTGATCCTTTCAGGGCTGGGTTGGGAGGAGTCCCAGACACCCAGCAGGCGTGGAGCCAGCCCTCGGGGAGGCCGGCGGGCCGATCGAAACCCACCTTCCCAGGGAAGCGCAGAGGTATGATAGAAACTGCACCTCCCTCTCTCATCCCAAGGCGAGCGCGATGTCCTCCAGCCGGAGTGGCGTCTCTTGGCCAGGGTCGTGCTGGGGTCGGGCGGCCATCTTGGTGCATGAAGTGGGCACGCGGGCCCGGTGTGGCCGAAAGGAGGAAGGTCACGGACGGGAAAGTCTGGGTCGTGTGTGTGTGTTCTGGGGGGAAGGGTCGGCTAGGTCGTGGGCTCGGGGGCGGTGTGAGGTGCAGGGGTCAGGTATAGCTATGTCCCGAGGGCCGGGTCTAACAGTTGCCTACATCCGCCATTTTAGAAACTCAGAGGGACACATAGGTTTTCTGTCCATAGCCTAAGCCTCAGTATAGTGCTCTATTAGATAGTTATTGTCAAAACAAACTACAGTCTCACAGTTTGGTAGATTTAGTTAAGGGTTGATTGCAAAAATGATTAGTCTTTAGCATCTAAAGATAACCAACAATGGCAGCCTCCGTATATCCACTATGAAGCCAGACTCCCCACCACAAGGCGCTATGCAAATACATACCCACCTACACATACAGCTATTTTCTATCATTAATCACATGACAAAATTCGTACCAACTGAAAGGCAGTTGCCATGTCAATAACAAAAAATTTAACCAATTTCCACTTAGCAGGGACATAGCACATCTATGGCTCAGGGACGGGCACCTCCAGGAAGCCATGACTGCAGCAGGTTACAATGACATTAAAAGTGGGCAATGATTCTAAATGATTCCCCACTGTCAACCTGATTCCAGAAGCAGTTTGATTATTTCTACATTTCTCAGGGTTCCACATATATCCTAAAGTGGCATTTGAACTCTAGCCATGTATTCCTGTTCCAAGTGCCGAACTCTTTATTCCAGTGAGTACTTGGGTTCCGTGGGTGTGCCCTCAAGTGGAAGAATTTGCCTTCGACTGGATGCTTTTTAGATGTGACCCCTTGAGGTTTTGGTACCACCGACAGACATTCGATGCTAGTCCTTTTCCAGGACCAGGTCCAGTGGTGCTCACCTTGCTGAAGTGTGACTTCAAGGCCAGTTTGGACCTCACATGGAAACAGTGGTGTATTCACCCAAACCCCGTCCTTCCCCTTGATATCTTCACATGTTTATGGAGTGCTCACACACCTAGCAAGGTGGCTCTACTCATTGTGGGGCATATTATCAAGACAGTCGATAAAATTATCGCCGCTTTAGCGGCAGAAAACTGCCTCTAAAACGGCAATACTGGGCTTGATAATATGCTCTATGAAATTCCAATTGCAGCTCAGGTTAGATGTCCTTCACATCTAAAATGGGCTTCAATTGGAATTCTCTGTGGCATATTATCAAGCCCGTTATCGCAGTTTTAGCGGCAGTTTTCTGTCGCTAAAGCGGCGATAATTTTATCGCCTGTCTTGATAATATGCCCCTAAGTCTTTATAGTGACAGACACCTTGCCTGGCATTATCAGTTGTTCCAAGTGCCTGTGTGTGGCAATAGCTATCTGCTTAGCAAATTTCATACTGCTAAATGTCCGAAGTGCCTGGACGAATTCTCTTCACACACTGAGGACAATGCAGACATCACCGGAGGAAACTAGAGATGAATTTCATTGTCCATGTACTTGAAAGTCTTTTTTGACTAACTGCAGAGATGAATCAACAATCCTTCTTTTTTTTTTTTTATTGAAATTGAATGGTGTCATACATATGCAAACTACAAAATGCAAACTATAAAAAACTTTCTCATAGAGCATGCCCCGCTTTCAACAGCGGATATGGACAAAATAGTTAATTTACAATTTTTCATAATCGAAAGACAAAAAAAAAACAACGATTTTTACGAATTAATCAAGAAAAGCCCCCCAAATTTTCTTCCCCCCCCAATCCTCAAAGCATAGCTTCGCTCACTTATCTTTACTCTACGCATTTTGAATAACCATTCATGCATGGATGAAGTCTGATTTGTACGCCAGTTTTGAAGTAACAATGATCTGGCAACTGCCATGCAAATATAAACTAATTTAGCGAATGATTCAGATAAATTGAGGTGCGGATCGAAGCCATAAAGCATCAGTTTGACATTTGAAGATATCTGAGTATGAGAATTGAAGCTTAAAAAAACAAAAATGTCATCCCAGAATGCTTTTACCATACAACAATCAGCTATTACATGAGTCCAATTAGCAGGGGCGAAGTTTAAGCATCGGAAACAATTCGGAAGATAGTTACTATACATTTTGGCTATTGCCGCTGGGGTACGATACAAAAGCCATTTTCCCAAAAATAACATTCTGCGCCAGTTAGCTCCCCGTAATGTGGAGAAATTAAACTTATTAATGGTTCGCCACGTAGACAATGTCAAAACATGATTTTCTTGTTCCCACCATTTTTTTACAGCTTTAGCGCCCAGATCCCTTTGTCTGGACTGAGCGAGGCAACGCTTCCACTCTCCGGATTTCCTTATCAAAGTATTATTAAAAAAAAGATCATTGTTGAGAGAAGAAATCTGAGTAAACGATATGGGAGCATGTTGCTGCAGGAATTGATAAATGTAAGTGTAAGACCCGGCTAACAAAAAATTTCTTGAAATTAATAATCGCATCTCCGGCGGAGTTATCCACCTTGTATGTTGCAAAAAATCACCCACTTTGCTGAATCCAGCATTTGTCCAATGACCCATTAAATCAGAGCCAACCACCTGCCCATAAAATGAGAATAAATTAATCAATAAAGAGGAAGAATTAAACAGAGAAAGAGAATATCTTCTAAGCATAGCCGTACGCTTCCTAAAAAAACAGGCAATTATTTTATACCTAGCCAATTTGGGAGATTTAGGAACTTGAAGGGGGGGAGAAATTTGACTTTCCGAAAAAATTAAATCAAAGAAAAAACTAATAAATACGTTAGAGTTTGATATTGGAGATTTAAATCGAGTCAGATACTGAGCAAAGTAAGCATTATAATAATCTCTAATATTCGGTAGTGCGAGGCCTCCATTATCTAATTCCTCATAGAGAATGTTCAGCGCAATACGAGGCGTTTTATGTGCCCACAAAAAGCGCGAAAATATAGATTCGATTTTAGTAAAAAAAATACCCGGAAGAAAGCAGGGAATCGTTGAAAACAAGAAATTAAACAACGGTAAAATTGACATTTTAATCAAAGCAACTCGGCCCAAGATTGATAATGGTAATTTATTCCAGCAAGTGAGCATTGAGCCAACTTTCTGAAGGAGGGAATCAAAATTAAGACTATAGAGATCTTTAACTGAAGCTGTAAAAAAAACCCGAGATATCTTTTGGGTTTATTATTGATACAGCCCCTTAAATCCAGATGTAATTCAGGTTTATGATTGCCACAGACCAATATTTCTGTCTTCGTTTTGTTAATACGATAGCCCCCGAAAGTCTCAAATTCCTCAAAAAGCTAAAATACACGAACTTGTGACTGCAAATCGGATTTAATAAGAAGCATAATATCATCAGCGTATAGTTTTATCTTTGACATTAATGGAATCGGGGCGAAATCTCTACACACTGCCGAATTGCGATTGCAAGGGGTTCGATAAAAAAAAGCAAAAAGAATCGGTGATAAGGGACAGCCCTGGCGTGTACCCCGATTAACTAACACTGATCCTACTGTTAGTGAATTAATAATAATATTTGCTTTGGCACCCGTGTAAAGATTACGAATAAAATTAATAATAATTAATGGAATATGAAAATTTAGCAAAATAATAAAAAGTGTCTCCCAGACCACCAAATCAAAAGCTTTTTCCGCATCAAATAACATAATTAAAGCTGGAATCCTCAGTGTCTGAAAGTAATCCAGGGCTTCCGAAAGATAATGGGTATTAGTCATCAATTGTCTGCCAGCAATAAACCCATTTTGATCTTCGTGAATCAGATCTGAGGCAATATGATTAAATCGAATAGCGAGTAATTTAGTAACAATCTTATAATCCGAGTTTAAGAGGGTGATGGGATAATATGAATTAGGATCCCTAGCATCCTTCCCCTTCTTCAGAAAGCTAACCACAGTGCACTCGCGAAACGAGTCTGGGATGGAGACTCCAGTGAGCATGGAATTAAGAAGTTGTAAAAAAATATCAGAAAAAGCAGGAAAAAAAACTTTAAAAAATTCCGCGGGTAATCCGTCTGGGCCGGAAGCTTTCCCTGATGGAAGTTCTTTCACTACCGATTGTACCTCTTCTAAGAAGAATTCACTTACCATATTTAGTTGCTCGGATTCGGAGACGGAAGGGATCACATCCTTCCTCAAAAAAGCATTTAATTTTAGCTGATCTATTTCATGCTGATGGCTATATATTTTTTGATAGTGGGAGTGCATTATCTTACCTATCCCATCCGAGTCAGTTATATATTGATTAGTAACGGGACAAATTTAACCCCGAATTAGATTGGAGGCAACTTGTTCTTTAGCCTGCCAGGCCAGAAATCTACCCGTAAAATTACTTTCTTCGTAGACTTTCTGGTATTGACTACGAAAAAACGCCTCTCCTTGCTCAAATAGATATGTACTAAATTCACGTTTAGCTTCATTTAGTTGATCTTTAATATTTCTAGAGGGATTTTGTTGTCTTAGAGCACTAAGAACCTGTATACGATGTTCAAAGGAGTTTTTTATAGCCCTAGCAGCGATAGATGTGGCAGCATCTTTCCCAATAATAATTCCACAAATAAAAGCCTTTAGGGCATCCCAAATAATACTAAGAGGGGCGGTGCCAGTATTGCGAATTATGAATTCTCTAATCATAACTTTGAATTCGGAGACCCATATTTCGTTGTTAAGATATAATTTATTAAAGACCCATCTTTTAGGAGACCTTCTAATATCCCCAAAAATAAATTCCCTAATAAGCATAGCATGGTCGGAAAATACATTTTGCACCGTATTATAATAACCTAACCTGAGATTACGTGAGGCAAGAAAAAAATCAATGCGGGATGAAGACTTAAATCTACTCGACCAGCAAGTATATTCTTTTTTAGAGGGATTATCTAGACGCCAATGATCAGAGAGATCCAATAGTCTTTTATAATTGGAAATAGTCTGGAAAGCTTTAGGTTTAAGTTGTTTTTTTGATTGGAACGATGAGTCCAGTTTGGGATCCATCAAGATATTAAAGTCACCAGCCATCACAATATCCCCTGACACCGTCAATAAGGATTGGAACATATCTTCAAACATATTAGAATCATCATTTAATGGGCCATAGCAACTAAGAAAAATAAGAGGTCTCTGTCTATTTTTGACTCTGCATGAGACCCAGCACCAACGCCCTGAGCCTCCTTCTTCTGAATGAATAATTTCCGCATGTATGTTCTTATTTAAAAATATCGCCACCCCTCGTTTAGATTCGTTGCATGATGCGAAACACCGAAACGAAGCCCATGATTTAAATATTGAAAACTGATCTATCTTAAGAGAGGAAATATGAGTCTCCTGTAATAAGATTACAGAAGGATTTTTTGCCTTGATCCAGATTTCCACAGCTCGCCTTTTGTTAATATTATTTAAACCATTAACATTAAGAAAAAACAATTTCAAACTCTCCTTATTTGACATTGACATCTTAAATTATCTAATTGTAAGCAGTCATCATCAGGCCTCGCCTTGCCCATTGTAAACATTCTGGCATTTTGAATTGACACATACGTAAATAAAGAGAGCCTGGCACCATCAACTTCATTTTTTGTTATAACCCACCCATCACCACCCTGGCCCCCCTCCCTCAAAACTCTCCCCCAACCATCACCACCCTCACCCCCCCAGACCCTACCCTCCAATGGCCCAACTTCCCCCTCCCATGCTGACCATTGGAACCTACCCCACTGCATTGGGGTGACCTGTCGCACTCCCTGGGCCCCCTGGATTCCACACTCCCTCGTGCTCTGCTGACCCCGCCCAACCTTCCAGACAGTCCGCACCCACAAAAATCAAGACCTATGACATCTGTGAACACATAAAGAGCTCTACACAAATTCCTCCTAGTTTTAACTTGATTAAGAGATCGAAATCTCCTTGAGCAAGTCCTGCGCTGCTGCAATATCGGATAGCATAAAGAATTTGCCTTTCACTAAGACTTTGAGCTTAGACTGTTGCGCTATCGTGGCTAGGGCCCCTTTAGCTTTAAATAACTGTAACATTTGGACAAACTCTTTTCTTCTCCGAGCGGCAGAAGCGGACATGTCTGAAAAAATGCGACATTTCACAGTTTCAGTGACAAAAAATTGTCTTTTCTGAATTGCCGTCGAGAGAATAGTCTCTTTAATCCATATATCAGAAAATTTTTATAGAATTGTTCGAGGAAGGGAGGAATTTGGAAAAGGTTGGACGGGAACTCGATGTGCTCGCGTAATGGTTAGGTCACCCTCATGATTGGGAATCACTTTTGATTTTAAAAAAGAGGTAACCCACTGCAACGTGCTAGAACCTTCAAGACCTTCGGGAACCCCCACTATACGAAGGTTTGATTGACGATTATAATTCTCCAAATCATCTAGTTAGATTCTAGTAAACGTGAAGTGAGGGAAAGCCGATTTGCATCTTTTTTTACCTCGATCATTTGATCCTCCAGATTAGAGATGCAGGTTTCGGCTTCTTGGAGACGAGCAGGAAATGTAGAAAAAAGATCCTCCATTTTGTCCAGACGCTGATTAATCAAAGCGAGCTCAGATTTTTGAAACCTCTTCAACTCTCGGACCTCATCGAGAATTAGATTTAGCATATCTTTAACTGACACCTGGATCTCCCCGACGGTCTCAGTGTCCAAATCTAGCAAAGGACTGAGGGGACTGACATTAGAAACGGAGTCTACAGGGGTAATTGGAAGCTTGTCAGTAAGCAATGCAGCTGTAACCGTGTTTTCCAAAGTTGAAGCCTCTTTCTGAATATCATCCGTAATTTTGAGGGAGTGTACCAAAAGGTTATCTTTAAGTGAAGATGTCAAGATTGTAGAAGGTATAGAAGGTGCCAAAAGGTTAGGCTTATGCAAGAAATTTGGGGGTTGAATAATTGAAGAAGAGGAAGAAGGACAAACTTGGGCAGAGATGCTTTGGCAAGGTACAGCATTTTTCTTATCAAAAAGAGGGAATGGTTTAGCACCCTTAAGCACCTCCATTAAGCCATCTTGCTTGGAAGTGAAATCCTGAATAGGTGAAGAGCGTGCTGCCTCTACACTGTGAGAGGCCTCTAAATCCGGAGTCGGAGTCGAGAACTCCCCGAAAGACTCCTCCAGCTCTTCCGAACTTCCCGCACTGTCACTTTTTTCCTTCACATCGCCTTTATCGCCAGTAGTATCTTTATTTAGTAATTTATCTGCGTTTCTCGCTTCTCCGACCTGAATGCGCAGAGCTTTTGCTTTGCGAGTATTAATTAATTTCCCCATGCTGAGAACAAAAACAGTAATGAAAAGAGTAGTAATAGTTACTCCCTAAAATTTAGTCCCGGTACCTTTAAGTACCTGTAGTCCAAATGACACGAAGTCAAAAAAAGCAGCAACAGCAGTAAAAAACAAACAAAAAAAAATGTTTTTTTTTTACTGCCTGAACACAGAATAGGACTGTGAACTCCAAATCCAAGTCGCCGGGTACTGTTGATCCGTGTGGGCAAACCACAGAGTCTCAAGTAAACCAGCAACCTCTCCAGCGCCGCGCCGCAGGCGAAACTGAAGATGAAAAGAGCCGCTCCGCTCCGATAAGAAGAGCCGCTCTGCTCCGATCAAGTTCAGACTTCAGAACGCAGGGAATCGCCGCCCGCCAGCCGCCATCAACCTCTGCCTCAGCCGCAAAGCAGAAACGGCCGTAGGCGCGAAACTGAAGATGCCTGAACACTGGCGAAACTGGAGATGAAAAGAGCCGCTCCGCTCCGATGAAAAAAACCGCTCCGCTCCGATCAAACTCAGGCTTCAGAGGGCAGGGAATCCACACGATCAGGAAAACGCCGCCCGCCAGCCGCCATCAGCCTCTGCCTCAACCGCAGAACCTCGAGGAGGAGGGGAGGAGTCAGGAGCCGGAAAGCCTCAGGTGTGCATGGAGGCGTGGATCTCCATACACCAAGCCCAATCAACAATCCTTCGATAAGATTCTTTGCAGGTTTATTATCATGCCATCCTTAAGGATATGTCTGCTGTCTGGAATGCGCATTGCTATCATCCATGTAACTTCAGAGAAGACTGTGTTGCGACAGATGCGCACATCTGACATCTGTATAAACAGGGATCTGCTGTCTGAAAAATGGGTCTATTAAATATGTTTGAACTGAGGGACAGCTTTGCTCTCTTAACAGTTGGCCTGTAAACATCCATGATGCACAACTGTAGCGTTAGGGATAGCGCCATGTTCTGAGGTAAAAAAAATCTTATGTGGTCATAGCTTTACTCTAAATGGCTGAAGTATCATTTCGACAACTTGATGTTTATGGAAATGAGTGATGACAGGAGTTTAAGATGCATGACTTAACTTTTGATAATCTGATAGCTTTGCCTATTTTTGTGTCATCTTGCGATCTGGGGTACACCTACCTCTGTAACAACTGTGTATTTCAGATAAAGCTATTTTCTCTCATCCATGCAAGAACCATCTGTGCACCATGAGCAGTAGTTGTACCCTTGACTACACAATTAACTTCTATGTTTTCAACGAGCGAGCACTTTTGTATCGAGTCCACCTGGCACTTCTTTACTGTCGGTCCAAGATAAGGATCAGATCTGCCCTCCTAGAGATCATTTAAAAAAAATGTAAACTCTACTTGGATTTGCTCCCTTGGGCTTCTGCCAGAATCAACATTTGATAACCATGACTGCGAAAACAAATTATAATCTAAAGAGTGCCAACACTTGCCCGAGGATCGAGAGGAAGACAGCCCCATCTTTGAGCTTGGGCGCATGCATGTCTCTAATGTCAAAAGCAGGTCTGTTGGGCGCCGGGGGTAGGGTCTTCTTCAATGTAATGGCCGACTATTCCCGGAAACAAACCCAATTGCCAGAATGTAAGTGGGAGTCCAGAAAATAACATCCAGCTGGAATGAGAAAAAAAAAACACAAAATATTCCAGCTGTCCAGGCCAAACAGAAAGATGAAGAGCAAGTAGACACTGGAGGCCTTGGATAATCCACAGAGTTCAGTGAGTGAGCAATCAAGGCAGCACATTTGTGACTCACTGAACTCAAAATAGACTTCCCTTTACCAAAATATATAAAAGTATTTGAATGCAAAATTAAGAATATACATCTAATTGTGCATAGTGGCTTAAATGCCCTGAGTATATTTCTTGCATGAGGCAACTTACCGAGGCGTGAGCATGTAGAAGTCACCTCACATTCCTTTGCAGGGCTTGAGCAAGTTAGTTACCTGAGAAAACAGCAGATGGTGACTGAGAATGCACTGGCATCTCACCACCAGAGGCAGAAATGCGAGCAGGAACCCATGGGAGAGGCACACCGCGGCAGGGCCACGCCTGGCCTTGTTGAAAAGCAGGTAAAGTAGAAATCCTTATATGTAAAACAGTCAACCAAGACAGATAGCTATATACTTGAATATTACAATTACTGAAGTTTTCTGTGCTGTCTACTCCATTACTCTTACTATTTGAACAGCTTAAAGTCGACATAGATAGCAGAAAGACCAAGCTAGGTTTGTCCTAGTCCAAAATGTTACCATACGACTTATGACCCGATTTATACTTTGGCACAGATGGTCCCCCGTCGCAATGGAGAAAGAGTACCCTCTCCCCCAAAGTGAGGTTCGATTTGCTTCCTTTTGGATCAGGTGGAACAACAGTATGTAGACAGCTGAGGCTACTCTGTCTATGCTGCCTACATACATCTCTGATGGCACTTAATCCATTGGAGATTTGTTCGTATGTTTACCCACTCTACTTAGAGTGAACGAATACATGACCAGTTTTCATTCCCAGTGATAACAGACAGAAATAACTGCAAAATGCCCCCAAGCCATGGGAGAAATCTCTTATTGAGAGGATTTTTTTTTTCCAAAAAGGAATCTTTAGTTCTGGGATGTTCTTTTTAAAATAAGCAAAAAATATTAAGTCATCCGCCAAACTTTCAATACATTCACAGGAACCACCATGATGGTGGTTCCTCTAATGCAAGAGATGTCCGCTGGGCTGGCAGACATCTCTAACTTTGGTGGGCAGGGTATCATTGCCATGGCAAGTGTAGGAGAGTAGGATCTGCTTCACATGGGTACCCCCACTTTTTGTTGGTGTTTCACTGTTTTTTGACCTTAGTCTGGCTGTGGCCCTGCTTATCAGAACCACAGCCGAGCTGTTTTCACTCTAAAATAGTTTGCATATACATTAGCTACATATCTGATTGGATTCTGGAGTGCCTTATAAGCCCCTAGTATATGGTATACTATGTACCTAGGGCATAGGTACCTCAGAGGCCTACCAGGGGCTGAAGCATGTATTATGCCACTCCTGGGAAGCACTCCAAAATGGCACCACAGGTCTGCTATTGCACCCTGGGTAAGGGTGTGCTTGCACCCCTTACAGTGGTATAGGCTACCTATATCCACATAAATATACAGACACATATAAACCTATAAGCCACTCCTATGGCAGGCCTTGACAATCCTGAAGGCAGAGTGCTTGGTTTTATGTGAAAGGGTGCCCAAGCACGAGCTGAGCCCCTCTGCAGCTTTTGGAAATCCTTCCTTGTAGCTGTTCTGTGATACAGCCATACCATATACTCTTAAGTGCGTTATAACCTCGCGGTAAATGCTAACTTTGGGATGGCTGCATCAAAACATGTCGTGTTTGGTGTCAAACGCTTTGGAATACTGCCACCCCGCCAGTTCTGGCGGGGGGGGGGGAGCATTCCACCCTTCTAGAGGGAGAGACATGTTCACACTGGTCAAACCCGGTAGGACTTTCCTGAGCCCTGGCATCACAAACTGGATGCCTCTGCCACAGACAGAGGTCTGGCCTCCTGCTGCTGACTGAAACTCCGGCAGGGGAGGCCTGGACAATAGGTTTCCTGTCGAAGGGAGGTGTAACCACCTCCCCCGACAGGCAGATGTGTATTGGGGCTGGGCGGGAGCACTCTCTGGTGCTTTGAAGTCCTGCACTGGGGGCACGTTTGCTGTCCCTGTGCATAGCCCAGTTCAAACCGGTTGCAGGGGCTACCTGCCCCTGCTCTGGCACGAAACTGGACAAAGGAAATGGGTGTAACCACCCCTCTTTCCAAGCCCACCCATAGGTGGGGCCTTAGACTTAGTCCATCCCCTAAACTTGGTATAAGTATAGGAATCCAGTCCCCGTGACTTTAGATTACCCTGGACGAAACTCTGCAACATATATCCTGGACCTTCGATGTTCTATCCTGACTAGTAGACTGAAGAAATCTCCCCTGGGGCAGGCACCAAAGAAGCAACAGACCGGTCTGCATCGCTGAAGCTCCCGCCGGACGCCAAAGTCTTTACATCACCAGAGGTGGATTTCCAGACTTCCCTGAGGCTACCCTGAGTCTACAGAAAAGCTGAGGGCCGTGGCTATCGTAGGTGACGTGGAAACGTGACCCCTGGACACCGTGAACTTTTGCAGCAACACTATCTTCCTGGTCCTCCTCAAAGTTGTGCTTTGAGCTCCGACTAGCCCTAGCCTTGAGCACCTCCTGCACCGAAGATTGTTGGCCTCCACTCCACGAGTGACCGTGGGCCAGTTTCAAGAGCGACCGCTCGAGGCTCCTTCGCGATCACTAGCCCATTGGCTAGCAGGTCCCCGTGAAGGCAACTCCTTTTCTGATTGGGCTTTTCTGGTTGCTCCAGACATGTCCTGACTTACCCTCGCTGGGTGAGTCCCTCAGACCTTGACGGTCTACACCGCAGTCCTTTCTCTGAATTCCTGTGACTTGCCGTTGCCAAGGCTTGTTGGGTCCATCCTGGTCGCCGACACAGCAGCATTCGACAGACTTCGTGAGACAGCTCGAATCCAGCTTGTGGACTTCGTCGATGCCTCCTGGACCTCGTGGCTGAAGAGTAAAGACACCCATCAACTCACCTGAAGCACCCGACATCTGTGCGCATAGGTCCATCCTGCCCTTGGTCACTGGCTAGTGACCCAGACTCTGTCCCTTCTGCTTTCAAGTTCCTCCTTTGCTCAGCCTAGGGCCTTATGTTCCATTAGGAAGCTGAAGACAGGCAAACGTCCATCCACCCAGCATCTCATAAAGATACTTAAGCTGGATGATATCACAGGGCCTAGTGGGCCTGATGAGGTAGACAGTGTGGGTGGGGCAGCAGGTGAGGGTGGGCATGGGGGTAACAATTCCCCTGACCCTACCTCTAATGCTGACCAGACTGGTGACAATGACCAGACTCTGGTGAACACAGATCTCCTGGATGAGGATGTGGAGGATGACAATAATGCCACTTCCTTTATTCCTCCAGGTAGGCCTGACAACAGGGCTAGAAGGGATAGAGCTCTGTCAAGGAGATCTATCCAGTCTAACTCCTCTGTAGGGACCTCTGTTTCTTCTCACAGAGGGAGGGAAACCTCCCAGGAGAGGAGAGAGAGACTTCTGAAGTATGAGCAAGACAAGTCAACCTCAGAAAGCAGCAGATGGCCTTAGATAGGGAAGCCCTAGAGCTCTACAGAGCTAGTAAAAAGGAGGGACTAGAGTCCCTTGGTGGTAGCAATTTCCCTAGAGATAGGGAGAGGTCTTATGACCATAGAAACCTAAGTAAGATTGTCCCTGCCTTGGAGAGGGTCTGTAAAGTACAGAAGGTCCCTCAAGGTCAGTTGGCAGCAATCTTATGGCTCTTCTTTGCAGACAAAGGTAGAGACAAGCTCCTCACTGTAAGAGAAGAGGATGCTGATGATTACAAAGTCTTGAAAGGTGCACTAATAGATGGGTTTGGCCTAACCACTGAACAATACAGGTTAAAGTTCAGAGACACCCAAAAAGCACAAAATCAAGACTGGGTTGACTTTGTTGACTGTGTTGCTAAGGCTCTGGAAGGTTGGTTATTGGGCAGTAAAGTGTGTGATTTCAAAAGATTGTACAATCTGATAATGAGGGAGCAGATTCTTAATAACTCTAAAAATCAGCTGTTGCACCAGTACCTGGTAGACTCTGATCTGACCTCTCCCCAAGAATTGGGAAAGAGTGCAGACAAATGGGTCAGAACCAGGGTGAGGCAGAAGGTACAGAACCAAGGTGGTGACCCAAAGAAGCAAGATTCCAAAAACTCTGACAAGGGTGGGGGCAAGGGTAAAGACCAGAAGTCTTCTCAAGGGCCCCAAAAATCTTCTTCAGGTGGGGATTCACAGGCTAACAAAGGGAAAGGCCAAAATAAACATTGGTGCAAAATCTGTAAGCAGAAAACTCACTGGACCAGTGACTGCACCAAGGCCAATGAAAATACTCCAACCACCACCAATACCCCTAAGGCACCTGCTTCCCCTAGTGCAGTTACAATTGGTGGTGGGAATACATAGAATAAGGGTGTGGTAGGGTTGACCCTGGGTCCTGAGATGGACTCTGGCCTAGTCCGAGTACCAACTCAGGCTGTGCTTGTCAGTGATGGGGGCATGGATATGTCCCCCTTTGTGAGTCCCAGTAACTTGGGCAAATACAGACAGCATCCTTTAATTAATGGAGAAGAAGCTTGGGCATTCAGGGACACAGGAGCACGTGTCACAATGGTGACAAATTATCTTGTGGATCCTGGGCAGATTATACTTGGTGAAATGTACCAAGTGACCAATGCTAGCAATGTCAGAACAGCCCATTCTCTGGCAGTTGGTAACTTCTCCTGGGGAGGGGTAACTGGCCTTAAGACGGTTGTGGTAAGTGCAGACCTACCAGTACCGTGCTTGCTTGGCAATGATCTAGAGACTTCAGCTTGGGCTGAAGTGGAGCTCAGGACACATGCAGAAATGTTAGGGATCCCTGCACATATCTTTGCCGTGACTAGGTCACAGGCTAAAATGTCTAAAACTGGACAGGCCCTGGATTCTGGAATAATGGACCAGGTGCCTCAAAAGAGGAGGAGCAGTAGGGTTAAGGCAGAGCCTTCCCACCTGGCTCAGGATGCTGATCAGTCTCCTCAGGGAGATGATCTTGAGCCTGAAGAAGGAACTGTCCCAGAGGAGCTTGAACCTGACCAGGTTGAGTTCTTGGGGACAGGGGGCCCTTCCAGGTCTGATCTGAGCCAAGAGCAGAAAACCTGCCCCTCTCTTGAAACCCTCAGACAGCAAGCTGCTGATGAGGCTGCTGGGAATGCTAGTGGCACCCATAAAGTTTATTGGGATGATGGACTCCTTTATTCAGAGAGTAGAGACCCCAAGCCTGGTGCATCCAGGAGGCTGGTTATACCCCTGAAGTTTAGGGGTTTCCTATTGACACTAGCCCATGATATTCCCCTAGCAGGACACCTAGGCCAGAACAAGACTTGGGACAGAATTGTTCCTCACTTTCACTGACCCCACATGTTTGAAGACACAAAGGAGTTTTGTTCCTCCTGTGTAACCTGCCAAGCCAGTAGCAAAGGAGGTGGCACTACAAAGGTCCCCCTGATACCACTACCTGTGCTGGGGGTGCCCTTTGAAAGGGTAGGGATTGACATTGTTGGTCCCATGGATCCCCAAACAGCATCTGGGCACAGATTTATACTGGTGGTAGTGGATCATGCCACCAGGTATCCAGAAGCTATTCCCCACAGGACCACTACAGCACCTGTAGTGTCAAGAGCTCTCTTGAGTGTGTTCTCAAGAGTAGGCTTTCCTAAGGAGGTAGAATCTGACAGGGGTGCAAACCTCATGTCTAGATACTTGACTGCTATGTGGAAGGAGTGTGGAGTGAACTACAAGTTCACCACACCCTATCACCCACAATGCAATGGTTTAGTTGAGAGATTCAACAAAACCTTAAAGGGCATGATCAAAGGACTCCCAGAGAAGCTTAGGCGAAAATGGGACCTTCTCTTGCCCTACCTTTTATTTGCATACAGGGAGGTGCCTCAAAAGGGGGTTGGCCACAGCCCATTTGAACTTTTGTTTGGACACCCTGTCAGGGGTCCATTGTGTTTGGTGAAGGAAGGATACGAGTTACCTCTCAAGCCCCCAAAGCAAGACATAGTGGACTATGTACTTTGTCTCCGCTCCAGGATGGCTGTGTACATGAAAAAGGCAAACAAAAACCTTGAGACTAGCCAGGAACAGCAAAAAGCCAGGCATGACCAAAAGGCTGTACTGACTGTTTACCAGCCAGGACAGAAAGTGTTGGAGCCTGTGGCCCCAGCAGCTCTCCAGGACAAGTGGAGTGGACCCCACACTATTGTTGAACAAAAAGGGGAGGTTACCTATTTGGTAGACCTTGGAACCCCTAGGAGTCCCCACAGGGTACTTCATGTCAACAGACTAAAACCATATGTTGACAGGGCAGACATGGGTTTGAACATGGCTACTGATGAAGGACAGGAGGAAGAGAGTGACCCACTCCCTGACCTGCTTTCTTAGAACCCTGATGATGGGTCAGTTGATGGTGTAGCCTTGGCAGGCAGCCTCACTGCCCAGCAACAAACTGACTGCAGAAACCTTCTCAGCCAGTTTAGACATATGTTTGCTCTGACTCCAATTCAGACCACCTGGTGCTCTCATGAAGTGGACACTGGAGACAGTCTACCTTTGAAGAATAAGATCTACAGGCAACATGACCATGTAAGGGACTGTATAAGGACAGAAGTCCAAAAGATGTTTGATCTGGGTGTGATTGAACCCTCAGTTAGCCCTTGGGCTAGCCCAGTAGTCCTGGTACCTAAACCTCACACCAGTTGTGGAAAAAGAGAGATGAGGTTTCGTGTAGACTACTGTCACTAGGACTGATGCCCATCCCATCCCTAGGGCAGATGAGCTAATAGATACGTTGGCCTCAGCCAAGTTTCTAAGCACATTTGACCTAACAGCTGGCTACTGGCAGATCAGACTAGCTGATGATGCAAAGCCAAAGACAGCATTTTCTGCCCCTAGTGGGCACTATCAATTTGTGGTAATTCCCTTTGGTTTGAAGAATGCACCTGCCACTTTCCAAAGGTTGGTGAATCAAGTCCTTACAGGCCTGGAAGACTTTATTTCAGCATATCTAGATGATATTGCTGTCTTTAGCTCCACTTAGGAGGATCACCTGGTCCACCTGAGGAATGTTTTAGAGGCCCTGCAAAGGGCAGGCCTCACTATCAAGGCGACTAAGTGCCAGATAGGGCAGAGTCAGGTTGTGTACCTGGGTCACCTTTTAGGTGGAGGCCAGGTTCAACCATTGCAGAGCAAAATCCAAACCATAATGGAATGGATTGCTCCAACTGCCCAGACTCAGGTGAGAGCCTTCTTAGGCCTGACTGGGTACTATAGGAGATTTGTCAAAGGGTATGGATCAATAGTGACACCCTTAAATGACTTAACTTCTAAAAAGATGCCCAAAAAGGTTCAGTGGACAGCTAGCTGTCAAAAGGCATTTGATGACCTGAAGCAGGCCATGTGCACTGCTCCCATTCTGCAGAGTCCTGACTACTCCAAGAAGTTCATTGTCCAAACAGATGCATCTGAATTGGGGGTAGGGGCTGTACTGTCACAATTGAATGATGAAGGTCAGGATCAGCCAGTAGCTTTCATAAGCAGAAGACTGACCCCTAGAGAGAAACTTTGGTCAGCCATTGAGAGGGAGGCCTTTGCTGTGGTTTGGGCTCTGAAGAAGTTGAGGCCATACTTGTTTAGTACTCACTTCCTTGTTCAGACAGACCATAAGCCCCTCTTATGGCTAAAACAAATGAAGGGTGAAAACCCCAAACTGCTTAGGTGGTCCATTTCCCTACAGGGGATGGACTTTACAGTGGAACATAGACCTGGGAGTAACCATGCCAATGCAGATGGACTCTGCAGGTATTTCCAGTTAGAACATGAAGACTCAATTGGTCAAGGTTAGTTTAATGTCCCTGTGTTTGGGGGGGGGGGGGGTTGTATAGGAGAGTAGGATCTGCTTCACATGGGTACCCCCACTTTTTGCTGGTGTTTCACTGTTTTTCGACCTTAGTCTGGCTGTGGCCCTGCTAATCAGGACCACAGCCTAGCTGCTTCCTCTCTAAAATGGTTTGCATGTACATTAGGTACATATCTAATTGGATTCTAGAGAGCCTTATAAGCCCCTAGTATATGGTATACTATGTACCTAGGGCATAGGTACCTCGGAGGCCTACCAGGGGCTGAAGCATGTATTATGCCACCCCTGGAAGCACTCCAAAATGGCACCACAGGTCTGCTACTGCAGCCTAGGTAAGGTTGTGCTTGCACCCCTTACAGTGGAATAGACTACCTATATCCACATAAATAATCAGACACATATAATCCTATAAGCCACTCCTATGGCAGGCCTTGACAATCCTGAAGGCAGAGTGCTTGGTTTTATGTGAGAGGGTGCCTAAGCATGAGCTGAGCCCCTCTGCAGCTTTCGGAAATCCTTCCTTATTGCTGTTCTGTGATACAGCCATACCATATACTCTTAAGCGCATTATAACCTCACAGTAAATGCTAACTTTGGGACGACTGCATCAAAACATGTCGTGTTTGGTGTCAAATGCTTTGTAATACTACCCCCCCCCAGTTCCACCCTTCTAGAGGGAGAGACATGTTCACACTGGTCAAACCCGGTAGGACTTTCCTGAGCCCTGGCATCACAAAATGGATGCCTCTGCCACAGACACGGGTCTGGCCTCCTGCTGCTGACCGAAACTCTGGCAGGGGAGGCCAGGACAATAGGTTTCCTGTCGAAGGGAGGAGTAACCACCTCAAAGACAGGCAGATGTGTATTGGGGCTGGGCGGGAGCACTCTCTGGTGCTTTGAAGTCCTGCACCCAGGGCACGTTTTCTGTCCCTGTGCATAGCCCAGTTCAAACCAGTTTGCAGGGGCTACCTGCCCCTGCTCTGGTGTGAAACTGGACAAAGGAAATGGGTGTAACCACCCCTCTTTCCAAGCCCACCCATAGGTTGGGCCCTAGAGTTAGTCCATCCCTTAAACTTGGTATAAGTATAGGAATCCAGTCCCTAGGACTTTAGATTCCCCTAGACGAAACTCTGCAACATATATCCTGGACCTTCGACATTCTATCCTGACTAGAAGACTGAAGAAATCTTCCTTGGGGTCAAGGAGTGACTCCCCTGCTTGTCAGGCACCAAAGAAGCAACTGACCGGTGTGCATCGCTGAAGCTCCTGCCAGACGCTGAAGTCTTTGCATCACCAGAGGTGGATTTTCAGACTTCCCCGAGGCTACCTTGAGTCCACAGCAAAGCTGAGGCCCATGGCTATCGTGGGTGACATGGAACCGTGACCCCTGTACACCCTGAACTTTTGCAGCAACACTATCTTCCTGGTCTTCCTCGAACTTGTGCTTTGGGCTCCGAGTATCTCCATCCTTGAGCACCTCCTGCACTGAATATTGTTGGCCTCCACTCCACGAGTGACCCGTGGGCCAGTTTCAAGTGCGACCGCTTGAGGCTCCTTCGCGATCACTAGCCCGTTGGCTAGCAGGTCCCCACAAAGGCAACTCCTTTTCTGATTGGGCTTTCCTGATTGCTCCAGACTTGCCCTGACTTACACTTGCTGGGTGAGTCCCTCAGACCTTGCTGGTCTACACCGCAGTCCTTTCTCTGAATTCCTGTGACTTGCCATTGCCAAGGCCTGTTGGGTCTATCCTGGTCGCCAACACCGCAGCACTCGACAGACTTCATGGGACAGCTTGAATCCGGCTTGTGGACTTCGTCGATGCCTCCTGGACCTCGTGGCTGAAGAATCAAGACACCCATCAACTCACCTGAAGCACCTGACATCTGTGGGCATTGGTCCATCCTGCCCTTGGTCACTGGCTAGTGACCCAGACTCTGTCCCCTCTGCTTTCAAGTTCCTTCCATCCTAGATCCAGGCTTGGATCTCTTCAGACACTTCTCCTCTTCACGGCAGCAGCAGTTCTTTGCAGGCTTCCATTGAAATCGACGACCCGACACCAAAAGACGCCTATGCACCCGGCTTCTCTCGGTGTGGTAACTCGAGTACTCCGGTGCTCCCGTGGGTGCTAGCCCTAGAACTTCTTATGTCCAAAAGGGTTTGGTCCTGACTCGATTCGAAGTGTCCCTAATCTTTAAATTTCCAACCGCGACATTGCCCATAGAAGCTAACAGGAACCCGCGGTTGTGTTTACACACTGCATACAATCCCCGTGGGACCCCTGTGTCACTACCTTGGGTGGTTCCTTGAGGTCCCAGCAATTCTACAGGCTCTAGGCCTAGTGTCTATTCAAGTCATGGTTCTTATACCACTTTTTTGGTAAATGGTTTGGTACGCCCCTAGGGCCCAAACGTGTATTTGTGCTATTACTGATAATTGCTAACTTGTAAACAAAGTACTTCGAACTCCAGTTTCATAAAGAGACTAGAGGGGTGTGTTCTATCTTAAATACATATATTTTAAATATATACCTGGTGTGGTTGTCTTTCATTTGATCATTCAAGAGATTATAGACTGGTAAAACAAGTTGCTTTACATTCCTTCAAGACTTAGCCTGAAGTCTGCTCTCCATAGCTACCACTAGGATAGCTTTCAATAAAGGTTGTCTTTAACCATTCACCATAAGGGGTTGTTTGGACTGATACAAGGTGCCCACTAGAACTAGTGGACAGCATATATCAGGCCACCTTCTCACAGCGGGGTAAAGTATTCCTCCATGACAACGGTACTTAATCAAAGTCAAAATCATGCCTTTAATCCTTTAAATCTCAATCCATCACAGGAGTGCACTTCTAAAGCGCCCCAGGACCTCAGGGTGTCAGACAGAGGCCAACAGCAGTGTTCAGTACAAGTCCACTAAACAGAGAGAACAAACGGCAAACCAAGGTCAAGCACTTCCAGTCCATGTATACCAATTCGTATGGTGGTGCAGACTCTTCCCACACCCGCCGTCCAAGGGTGTTATATAGAAGCCAAAACAAAATAATTGTGCCAGTTTTGAACAATTTGTTGAATAAAAGGACTCTTTGTATGGAATAAGCGATTCACTTCACTTCACTGACTCTGAAACGAGTGCACCTTCCAATTATTTTGTTTTGGCTTCAGTACAAGTCCAGTTGGGACTGGTCAGCCGAGTACTTTTAGGAAAAGGTCTCTTGTAGCTTTTTCTATCCCTACAGCTTGAACAGGAGGTCAGCATTGTGATCCTTGAAGTCTACCCATGTATCCTAGGTACAAGAAGGATCTAGTACTGTCCTTTAGGGCTCCTCTCAGGTCACAGACAGCAAGTCGAGTCCTCTTCTGATCATCCACAGGTTACGAATGTGTTCTGGAGTCCATGCCTGAATCGACCACTTTTATGCCTGGCAGTTGCTAGTTCTTGCGAATGACTTCTGGACACACCCTAACCAATGAAGTAAAGCTTCTCTGGGCCAATCCTACCCAGGTTGGGCATTTTCAAGAAGGCAAACATCTAAAGCAACACCAAATTTAGGCTCTGCGGGCTATGGGTGTTTGTGGGGAGTTTGTTATGGCAATCCTAGTGTCCTCCCACATCTTAAAATAAAGGTTAGAAAGGGCCACTGGAATTATGGGATTGGGAGGCTGCGGCGATTTTTGCATTATGATAGATTTGCGGCATTGCCATATAATCCAACATCTGCTGCATAATCTGCAGATTTTAACACAAAACCATTTTTTTAAGCTCAAACTGTTCAAAAGTTAATAAAAATGCAGCAACACAAGTTGCTACTCAGTGGAAGGCCCTTTGCAAAGCTTGACCGATCACCTCTCTGTTGCTTAAAGCTATATTTGGGTGTTAAACTGATACTAATGAGGTGCAACCAATACCCATACAGAGTTATCAAGTTTAAAAATGATGAAACAATGAAGCAATATTATTACAAAATGTGCCATATTATGCTGAATAATTTGCCTTTTCTTGCCACATAATTTACTCAACCCTGCTACATCGTTTGGCCCTCTCCTGCTGCATAATTCCAGCGGCCTTGAGTTTAGTTTAAGGCAGCAGTTGTACTCACAACAAACCCAGAACCAGAAGTTTGGTAGGACAAAAGCAGAGTACTTCAGCAACCAAACCGTGTATTCAGAAGAATTGTCCTGACATCCTGTTCTTTCTCCTTTCAAGTGTGCCTCAAATGTTATATGTCGTTCAAACAGGATAGGCACAGTCCCCACCAGTTTGCGAAGCTCAAATGAATCATTCCTGCACATTCAACTCATCCTGCCAATCACAGTGGCCTATTGTGTACACCCTGTGAGGCTTTTCACACCTATTCAAAGTTACTTACTGTCTGGGAGAAACTAGAGGGCCAATGCAAATTAGCCTCCCGGCACTTCAGGGAGGGAAAAGGTTAAGTTCCCAAATTTACTTTTCGTAAATATTAATACAACATTTGACTTCACCATTTAATTGGATTTTTATTAACTATTAAAAATAGCGGTTTTATTATTTTTATAGCTGCTCCGATTCCCAATATACTGTAATAAGATTTTATTCTCTACTCATTTTTTTTTATATAAGACAGCTAGGCCTGCTGCAGTGAAAAAATGCTTTTGGAATGCCAGTCACTGTAAGAACATGTTAACATTAAATTTAGACATGTTACTACGTGTTTCTACAGGTACTTTTAAATGCCATGAAGCCTGCTGTGTTGGCTACAATGCCTACTTCAGGATGACTAATTCATATATCAAAGGGAAGTTTTTATCTCTCAAAAGGGTTTATTTTGAAAGGTCGAGTTGCAATAAATTTTTACACTGATACAGTCAGGCAAAATTGGTGGCCCTGAAGCCATGTTTACATTCCCATTGTAATGGATGGCACAATAGGTGCTGCAGTCCATTAGTGACATTTAACTTTCCGGCCCAGGATACACTTTGCACCATATACTAGGGACGTATAGGTACATGCAAATTAAATCTGCCATTTAGGATTATGCCAATTCGAAGATGTTTGTAGGGGTATTAAGGGCACTTTTCTCCTGGTTAGCAGGGGTAAAGTGCACAGAGATCTAAAACCATAAAAATAAAAGGTCCATCAAAAGGACACAGTCTGGGGTGTCCATGCAGAAAAGGCAGACATCCTACAATAAGCTAAAAGATTGTATAGGCATGCAATTTGATTAAAAAAAAAATCATTTTACTTTAAAAATCATATCAGATAGCAATAATGAGAAACGAGAAGGATAGTTTAGAGAAAAGCACAGATGGTGTGGGTTTAATTACACAGGAGTTTCTATCATGCTAATAATATCAGAGACTCAAGCAAAACATAGGTTCCAACTGTCTTAATAAAATAAATTAAAAATCCAATCTAAAAAACCAAATTCCAAGCTGATTGATTAAAAAAATGTAATTAAGTAATTGAAACATAATTGGTTCAAATTACTTACATGGAATATATGGTATCACCAGTGCATGTCCAGTTCTCCCATGTGAGTGCCCTTGGTTGCATGGAGCTTTGTGGCCTCTAATTCACTGGTGGCAATGTGACAGGCTGTCTTCAATTGACGGTTTTGTCTCCATTTCCTCTGTACTTTGACTTGTTTGTTATGTATATTTGTACAATGTTTTATTGTTCTGTGTTAGCTTTTCTGAGCACAAGGGCCATTCTGTGTTGCATTTACTTCCTGTGGTCTGAAAGGTTTGTTGTAAAGTGCTCGTTTCAAAACCGTAGTGCAAGGCATAGCTCTGATTTATGGAGGATGGCACTGTGTGTTTGTCTGTCTTAAAGTAGCAAACGCTGTCTCATATACGATCATTTTCATGGTTTCACATAGTTTTACGACTGTCAAGCCTCAACAAGTTTTCGTTGGCGAGAGACAGCGTTAGCTCTCTTAAAGCAGGAAATCCGCATTGCAATGTATGGCCTTCTTTTCAGGTTTATGGTCTTCATGGCTGAAGACAGTGGGCCCGATTCACAGAACTAACTTAAGACAAAATCCTAAACTTACTACCATTTTGGTATTCACAGAAGGCACTTACTCCTTTTGGTATTCACAGAAGGCACTTACTCATTTCGGTATTCACAGAAGTTAGGAGTCCTAAGTTTAGGACTCCTAAATGCCTTCTGTGAATACCGAAAGTCTTAAAATTAGGATTTTTCTCAGTTTAGTAGTAGTATAGTTAGGACTCCTAACTTTAGGACTCCTAAATGCCTTCTGTGAATACCGAAAGTCTTAAAATTAGGATTTTTCTCAGTTTAGTAGTAGTATAGTTAGGACTCCTAACTTTAGGACTCCTAAATGCCTTCTGTGAATACCGAAAGTCTTAAAATTAGGATTTTTCTCAATTTAGTAGTCCTAAGTTTAGGACTCTTAAGTTTAGGACTCCTAAATGCCTTCTGTGAATACCGAAAGTCTTAAAATTAGGAGTCTTCTCAGTTTAGTAGTAGTATAGTTAGGACTCCTAACTTTAGGACTCCTAAATGCCTTCTGTGAATACCGAAAGTCTTAAAATTAGGATTTTTCTCAATTTAGTAGTCCTAAATCTAAACTTAGGACTACTAAATTGAGAAAAATCCTAATTTTAAGACTTTCGGTATCACAGAAGGCATTTAGGAGTCCTAAAGTTAGGAGTCCTAACTATACTACTACTAAACTGAGAAAAATCCTAATTTTAAGACTTTCGGTATTCACAGAAGGCATTTAGGAGTCCTAAAGTTAGGACTCCTAACTTCTGTGAATAACGAAATGAGTAAGTGCCTTCTGTGAATACCAAAATGAGTAAGTGCCTTCTGTGAATACCAAAATGGTAGTAAGTTTAGGATTTTGTCTTAAGTTAGTTCTGTGAATCGGGCCCAGTCTGTCTTAAGTCAGCCACAATGTTTCGTGAAGCAGGTCCCCGACAACAAAACACAGATGCGAAAACTATGATTGCATGTGGCGGGAAACGTTTTTATCCATTCAATCATAGGACATGTTTCCCCTATTCAAGAGGTGTTGTAGTAATAAATGGGGTAAAGAAACAACCTTAATTCATGGATGACATTTAAGGGTCACCAGGGGTCGTAGCACTGGCAGTGCATTTGCGACCCCTAGCTCTGCAGTGGCAAAATCAGTGGAAGGATCAGAAACAGCTCGTCCTTATGGACGTCCTCGGGGGCTTCACTCACCTTGTTTTTCGTCAATCTTTGTATTATAATAATAGTGAATAATGTTACATTATTTAATATCAGTTTAATAAAGGAAGGAGTACAATAGCCGGAATATGCCTTTCTCTGGCAGCTGAGCGAAGTAAAAAAAATCAACTTTTAAATGTATGAATGTTATGTGCGTGCGTGCAGTTTTAAGTGTGTCCGTGAAAGAGAGGGTATGTGTGAATGTGTGTGCATGTGTAGGACGGGTGTGTGTGTATGTGTGAATGCCTGTGCATGTATAAGCCTATATATGTGTGGGCGAAAGTGAAGGTCAAGGGGCACGTGAAGTCACTTCCGCTACCCCTGCTATTTTGGTGAATTGACGTCCATGTCTTCATTCAGACAGATGCTGATCTCTGTGCTGCAATTAATTGAGGTGTAGCGAAAACATTTCAAGTACAAGCTATTTGCCTCTATAAAAAGACATTTAACACAAGTAGATGGAGGTTATAGTTCATGAAAGGCAAACTGCCGAGCAAAATACCTCATCCAGTGCTTTATTTGAGTAGGTGGTTTCAGGTGCTCGATGCTTAATTGTTAATTTGAAACCAGTCCCAGGATGCTTGCTTCTGGTTCAGGGAAGACCTGGCTTGGCAGTTCGGGCTGGACTGTTTCCATGAGGCACAGGGTCAGACTGGTTTGCATATGGCTGGGTCTGAACTGAGGTGGTGAATTGAGCTAAAGAATGATGATGTATTCAACCCAGATCTGTGACTGGGGGTGAGTGTCTGAAAGTTTCAGCGCTCCATCCATCATCTCCTTGTGTTTGCTTTGGTGCTCAATTGTCTGCATGGCTGATGAGTCTGCCACATCTATCTTAGGTATGTGCATAGCAACAGATGTTTATTTATTCAATATACATCAACATTGACTAATACCTGACACCCACGCCATTCTGATAGCTTTGGGGGCTTAAAATAGTATGAATTGTCACTCTTGCAAAAAGATAATGGTTAATAGTTGTGTTGGTACTATCATTGGCAGCGCTGGCGGGGGCAATTAATGGTGCAAGCTTCAGTGGCTTCCTGACAAGGGCCCTGGCACTTATGTTTTCACAAATTAAGCGCTGGTTCATCTGTGACTCAGCAATGGTATCACTATTTCATTTACAGTCCAGAAACTACTGACAACAACAAACAACATCGTGACGTGTGCATTTGTACAATATGACCAATTTGCAGTGAAACGCAAGGTTGGACTACATTTTTGAATAAAAAGGAGAATGTTTGCAGCTTTGTGGGTAGCGCCTGAATTATCCTTCCCAGCAACAATTACGTTGCACTGAAGCACATCCCTCACAGAAGTAGAGGAAACCTTTATCATTGTGATAGCTACAGGAGGACAGGACAAAAACAACGGTGGCAGTAATTGTTATAAAAGACCGTGCTCTTCAGACACCGTAAGTGTAACCATAGAAACTACTTTCCAGTAATGTATATTTATACAACCATAGGGGAAACCAATTTCTTACATGTCCAGACTGGTCTGGCAGAGCATTGTTGTCTTCAGTTTTACTTGATATCTGAAGTAGCCGAAGATGATTGCTATGGCTTTCCAAAAGTCTGCTCAGATCTAGAGCCCTTATCAGGAATGTGATTTGTGCTAAAAGCTACTTGGCGCCAGTGCGATGCTGGTCTGGTTATTATTTTTATTGGTTGAAATAATGTCCGCAGTTTTTTAAGTGCTTCTGTTCTCATGTAATTCATTCTTGCTTGCTTGTCGGAGTTTTTCGCAGCCCTTGGGAGAACCACAATCTAGACTCTGCAAGAAAAAGTCATCTTGGTTTAATAATATTTCTTTAGTGACATTTTTGGACATATGAGCCCAATATTTATCATCATGTTCGTAAAACTGTGAGGCATCTATCAAATTCATGAACCATATTGTGCAAAAAAATATTAGACATACAAGTCAAGCAATATCATGGGTGCAATTGATAGCCGTACCTAGTATATACATTAATTTAAGCAGAACACTGAGGTCTTCTGCACGGAGAAGATGGGTTCTATCTGTGCAACCAAACCTGGGCAAAGGAACCCAGACCATGCAGATTTTCCTCGCTATTTCTGAAGGAAAGTCTAGATTTCATTAAAGACACATAGGTGCGTATTATGCTTTACTTTCCTTGCTTTAACTGAACAGCACCAAAGATGAAAACCTATGATTATTTGGAAAAATACTCAATGGGAAACAAGTTGTAGAGAATCCATAAACAATGCTCTGTACCTATAATCATCTTGACTGTGAACAAGTCATTTTTTTATGGGTAAGAGGATATTGAACGAGTGGGATAATAAGCCGGACAATTAAACATGCTAATAATAACTTAGCGAAATCCTGGGTAAACTATTTAAAATGACTGGAAGAACCATCCTACATTTTCATTGACAAGCGTGTATTGGCAGACGGTAGATTAGAATGAGAAAAATTCTCTGCAATAGTAGGCCATTTCTTACGACACAGCATTGGACTGCAGAGATAGTGGTGAAACGCTAAGAGCTCAAATATGTGTCTGGCAGTTCACGGATTGCCAAACTCGTGGAGGCGGACTTCCAGCTGCCCTATTACAATAAGGACGGTCAGAATACCATAATTATATTCACTTAAAAAAACCACGGGTTTCAGGGACCTTGTAGTCAGGAATTAGCATTCAAAAAACCTTAGAAATTCACTGAAAAAAACTAAGCCTGGGTAGAGTGTGAGGAGTTGCACTCCATGGAATTCCACAGAGTCACCGAAAAAATATGTGGGATTCCGCAGAGTTCCGCGCAGTGACAGCCACCCCTAGGTGAAACCTCTAAGTTGAGGCACCCCACCTACCAGGGTTGCATACACTCCCAGATTTGAGCCCCCTTGGTGGCTTATCTCTGTAGGATGCGTGCAGCTCTCCTCCTCCTGCCTTCTTGAATGATGAGCTGCTGCATGCCAGCGACCGCTGGAGGGGCGTCATCTATGTTGGTCTGCAGCGAAAGAGGCGCTGTGCTCTGACACGCCACAGCAACCCCAGGGATGGAGCCACTGCAACGCTGCCTCTCTTTCACTGCCAGCCATCCACCGATTGGCCATCTGCCAGGCACGTCTTCTAACTTCCCACTGACGGACGGTGCTAAACTCTACCCTAGTACCACACGTGTTGCTACTTTTAGCCAATGTCCATGTTGAGATCTGCCCAAGTGATCCGCTGACACCCTTTCACAGGAGAGGGCAGCCAGGTGGCAAGCGGAGTGACGTCAGATGCAGGATGCATGCTGACACATCCCACTGAAGGTCTAATATGGTAGTGCCCAAGGATACTGTGGATCACTATTGAGGTGCATCAACTGAACTGCGTTTGGGGTCTCGCCTTGGTGTGAAGCGGACTGTGCTCGAGGTGGGGTCCCGATGACAGTAGCCTCGTACAACATGTGCCGCAGGTCAGCAACAGTTTGAAGTGCATAATAAAACATATGGGAACTGTGGTCCCATGTGCAATGAGGGCAGGGCCAGAGATGTAGCTCAAAACTAGCACCGGTAAAGTCTGCTCTGCTGGTAAGGTGGAGTTTTGCTGAACTCCGCGTTCCAAGCGAAGCACGGAGTGGCAAAAACTCAGCGAACTCTGCCAGCGGAGAGTAGTTTGCCACCCATCCTTAAAAAAAATCAGGTTTCAGGGACATTTTAGTTAGAAATTAGCATTTAAAAACCGTAGATATTCACTGAAATAACCACAGGTTACAGGAGCGTGATAGTTAGGCTGACATTTCACTCATAGAAAACCAGAGAGATTCAGCTGTTATAGTTAGCTGAGCTAACTATAACTCATACTTGGAATGCACTGCTGATGACGTCACATATTACATCACTCATGACGTGGTCAGTGTCATCACTGATGACATCACTGTGGCATCTCAAATGACATCACTGATGACATCATCCAGTGACTGGGTGTTTCTAAATACACCATGGTGGATTAGAAGAATGAGTGGGTATGTGAGTGTCTGTATGGATGATTTGATGGGTGCGTGACTGACTGTATAAGTGAGTGATTACACTTGTCTTAGTGAATGTATGGGTGAGTGACTAATCTTTTGTGAATGTGTGTATCAGTCTGTCAGTTGGTGTGTAAGTGGCTGCATGGGTTGGTGACTAGGTACATGAGTGTCTCTATGGGTTATTAATTCGTTGTCTGAGTACCTGTATGGGTGTCTGAGGGCCCGATTCACAGAACTAACTTAAGACAAAATCCTAAACTTACTACCATTTTGGTATTCACAGAAGGCACTTACTCATTTTGGTATTCACAGAAGGCACTTACTCATTTTGGTATTCACAGAAGTTAGGGGTCCTAACTTTAGGACCCCTAAATGCCTTCTGTGAATACCGAAAGTCTTAAAGTTAGGATTTTTCTCAGTTTAGGAGACCTAAAGTTAGGAGTCGTAACTTTAATACTCCTAAACTGAGAAAACTCCTAACTTTAAGACTTTCGGTATTCACAGAAGGCATTTAGGAGTCCTAAAGTTAGGACTCCTAACTTCTGTGAATACCGAAATGAGTAAGTGCCTTCTGTGAATACCAAAATGAGTAAGCGCCTTCTGGGAATACCAAAATGGTAGTAAGTTTAGGATTTTGTCTTAAGTTAGTTCTGTGAATCGGGCCCTGAGTGTCTGTGTGGGTGGGTGAGGGGGGTGTGACTCCTTGCACATATGTATGAGTGGGTGAATCCCTGGGTCCATGAGTGCATCTGTGAGGGACTGTATGGGTGAGTGAGTGTCCATATGGCTGTGTGGGTGAGTGAATGGATGTCTCAGCTGTATATGGGTGAGTAACTGCACATGTGAAAGTCAGTATATGTGAGTGTTTGAGTATATAAGTGACTGTATGTGTTAGTGAGTGATTGTGAGAGAGGCTGTGTGGGGGAGTGTGTGCTTGTGTCAGCGACTGTATAGGAGAGTAAGTATTTGTTAGTATATGTATGAGTAGTGGGTGTGTGTGTTTCTGTATAGGTCAGTAAGTGGCTGTATGATTGAGTGTTTGGGTGAGTGAGTAGGTGTGTGAGCAGCTCTATGGGTGACTGATATGTATGAGTGGCTGTATGGGTGTATGAGTGGATATATCAGTGGGTGTATTGGTGAGTGACTGACTGTATGAGTTCCTGTATGGGTGAGTGAGGGAATGTGTATGTAGATCTATGAATCAGTGAGTGGGTATGTATGTACTGGTATTGGTGTGTCAATGGTTTAAAAAATGGTAGTCTAAGATTTGCAGTGGGTGTATGAAAGGTTATATTGGGATGTGAGAAGGTGCATCGGAGATTATGTGGATGATGTAATCAATGATGCCATCAGTGAGGTAATTTGAGATGTCTTACTGACGGGTAGTGAGGTCTAAACTGCGCAAGATTTAGTAGTTAGAAAAATCCAAGTTCAAATTATCAGATTTGTATGCATCAAGGGAAAAACAGCCACCACCCAACGCTGTTAGCTTACGATTGCAAGCAATTGTAAAAGTTCAAATAAATGTTGATTCCCTGAGCAATGTTCTGAAATATATATCTCTATAACAGTTGATAAAAGTTTTCAAACCCAAGTGAAAAAATGGAAATAGTATCCAATCTTCATCCACAGTCTTTATTTTCAGCTTCTGTTGTTATTCTTGGAAGACTTGTTTAAACAAGAACTCTGTTTTCAAAGTAATCAATTTTTCAAATCCAGTCGTAATTTCTTGAATGACTTGTATTGAACATAAATTCTGTTCTTAGTTCGTACAAAGCGATACCAAAGGGGATGATGGATGGAGCGTTAGAGCAAATCAAACACTCACCCCCAGTTAACTGATCTGGGTTTAATCCATCATCATTCTTTAGCTCACTCCACCACCCCAGTTCAGACACGGCCATATGCAAATCAGTCTGACCCTGTGCCTCATGGGAACAGTCCAGCCCAAACTGCCAAGCCATATCTTCCCTGGACCGGAAACAAGCATCCTGGGACCGGTTTCGGGTTTATAACCCTCGTCAGCCAGGCTATCTTGAATCCAGTGGCAAAGTGAGCAAGGGACCCACGTCTGGGCATACCCTGCCAACTTAGGGCGAACAAAGCAATACCAAAGGGGATGATGGACGGAGCGTTAGAGCAAATCAAACACTCACCCCAGTCAACTGATCTGGGTTTAATCCATCATCATTCTTTAGCTCACTCCACCACCCTAGTTCAGACATGGCCATATGCAAATCAGTCTGAACCTGTGCCTCATGGGTACAGTCCAGCCCGAACTGCCAAGCCATGTCTTCCCTGGACCGGAAACAAGGGTCAGACTGATTTGCATATGGCCATGTCTGAACTGGGGTGGCAGAGTGGGCTAAAGAACGGTAATGGATTAAACCCAGATCGGTTGACTAGGGGTGAGTGCTTGCAATGTTCAACACTCCGTCCATCATTTCCTTTGGTTTTTGCTTAGTTCGTACAACCTCAAAACATACAGCCAACACGTGTTTCGTCTAAGGCAATATTTTCCAAAAGACTTCCTCAGGGCTGTAATAAACAGATATATCAATCAATCAATCAAGAAATTTGTATAGCGCGCTACTCACCCGGAGGGTCTCAAGGCGCTGGGGGGGGAGGGGGGGGGTCCGCTTCTGCTCGAACAGCCAGGTCTTCAGTTGCCTCCTGAAGGAGAGGTGGTCTTGGGTGAGGCGGAGGTGGATGGGGAGGGAATTCCAGGTCTTGGCTGCCAGGTAGGAGAAGGATCTACCTCCCATGGTTGTTCTTCGGATGCGTTGGACGGCGGCGAGGGTTTGGTTGGTCGATCGTAGTTGGCGGGTGGGAGTGTAGAAGGTCATGAGGTTGTTGAGGTACCTGGGGCCCAGGTCGTGGAGTGCTTTGTGTGTGTGGGCGAGGAGGCGGAACGTGATTCTTTTGCTGATGGGGAGCCAATGCAGGTCTCTCAGATGTCTGGAGATGTGGCTGTGGCGGGGGATGTCCAGGATGAGTCGTGCGGAGGCGTTCTGGATGTGTTGGAGTCTTTTCTGCAGTTTGGCTGTGGTTCCGGTGTAGAGGGTGTTTCCGTAGTCTAGTCGGCTGGTGACAAGTGTCTGGGTGACCGTCTTCCTGGTTTCGGTGGGGATCCATCTGAAGATCTTTCGGAGCATGCGTAGGATGTTGAAGCATGAAGATGAGACGGCGTTGACTTGTCTGGTCATCGACAGGGAGGAGTCCAGGATGAAGCCCAAGTTGCGTGCGTGGTCCGTTGGTTTGGGTGCGCAGCCTAGGGCCGGGGGCCACCAGGAGTCGTCCCAGGCAGATGGTGTTGACCCAAGGATGAGGACTTCCGTCTTGTCTGAGTTCAGTTTCAGGCGGCTGTTCTTCATCCACTCGGCTACTTCTTTCATCCCTTCGTGTAGGTTAGTTCTGGCGGTGGCGGGGTCGTTGGTGAGGGAGAGGATCAGCTGGGTGTCGTCGGGGTAGGAGATGATGTTGAGGCTGTGTCGGCGTGCGATGGCTGCGAGGGGGCTCATGTACACGTTGAAGAGGGTGGGGCTGAGTGATGAACCTTGTGGTACGCCGCAGATGACTTCGGTGGCCTCAGATTTGAATGGGGGGAGGCGGACTCTCTGGGTTCTTCCGGCGAGGAACGAGATGATCCACTCCAGAGCCTTCTCTTGGATTCCGACGTTGCTGAGGCGTTGAACTAGGGTGCGGTGGCAGACAGTATCGAACGCTGCGGAGAGGTCCAGGAGGATGAGGGCCGCTGTTTCCCCGTTGTCGAGCAGGGTTCGGATGTCGTCAGTGGCTGCGATGAGGGCGGTCTCGGTGCTGTGATTGGCTCAGAAGCCGGACTGTGAGTGGTCGAGGGATCCGTTCATCTCGAGGAAGGCGGCCAGCTGTTTGTTGACGGTCTTCTCGATGACTTTGGCGGGAAACGGGAGCAGCGAGACGGGGCGGTAGTTCTTGAGGTCGGTGGGGTCTGCCGATGGTTTCTTCAGGAGGGCGCTGAGTTCGGCGTGCTTCCAGCTCTCCGGGAAGGTGGCGGTGTTGAAGGAGCAGTTGATGATGTCCCGGAGTTGGGGTGCGATGACGGAGTCTGCCTTGTTGAAGACGTTGTGAGGGCATGGGTCGGTTGGTGATCCGGAGTGGATGGTGTTCATCGTCCGGATGGTGTCATAGGTGTTGACTAGGGTCCAGTCGTGGAGGGTGGTGGTGGGGAGCGTTGGTTCTATGGTAGGGTGCGTGGTCTGTTCGCCGAAGCTGTTGTGTATGTCTGCGATCTTGTTGTGGAAGAACGTGGCAAGTGAGTCACAGAGGTCTTGTGAGGGAGTGATGTCGTTGTTTCCGGCACTGGGGTTGGAGAGCTCTTTGACGATGCTGAAGAGCTCCTTGCTGTTGTGTGCGTTGTTGTCTAAACGTTCCTTGAATGCTGTCTTCTTGGTGGTGTGGATCAGCTGGTGGTGTTTGCGGGTGGCGTGCTTGAGGGCGGTCATGTTGTCTGTGGTCGGGTTCTTTCGCCAGGTTTTCTCAAGGGTGCGGCAGTTCTTCTTGGAGTTCTTGAGGTCGTCATTGAACCACGGGGCTTTCTTGCTTCCGGGCCTGCTGGGATGGGTTTTCAGGGGTGCGAGGTCGTCGGCGCAGTTGATGATCCATTGTGCGAGGTTGTGGGCCGCTTTGTTGGGGTCCGATGATCTGGCGGGAGGGTTCTGGTTCAGTGATACGGTGAGCTGGTCGGTGGTGATCTTGTTCCAGTTCCTGCGGGGAACCTGTTGCGGGAGGTGGTGAGTAGTGTTCTTTCTGAAGCTGAAGTGGACGCAGCTGTGGTCTGTCCAGTGAAGTCCGGTTGAGTGGCTGAAGGAGATGTGCTTGCTGGAAGTGAAGACTGGGTCAAGCGTGTGTCCGGCGTAGTGGGTGGGGGTGTTCACCAGTTGCTTGAGTCCGAGGTTAGCGAGGTTGTCCAGTAGGGTGGTGGTGTTGTTGTCGTTGTTGTTCTCCAGGTGGAAGTTGAGATCCCCAAGGAGGATGTAGTCGGCGGAGGGGAGGGCGTGTGTGCTGATGAAGTCTGCGATGTCTTCGCTGAATTGTGTGCGGGGTCCTGGGGGTCTGTAGATGAGGGTGCCTCTGAGTATGGTCTTGGGGTCGGTGTGTATCTGGAAGTGGAGATGTTCGGCGGCTGTGAGGGTGTCTTCGGAGTTGGACGAGATGCGGATGGTGTTTTTGTGGACGATGGCGATGCCTCCTCCAGTCTGGTTGGCGCGGTCCCTCCGGATGATCTTGTAGCCTTCCGGGATGGCAATGGCGATGTCGGGCGATGAGGAGGCGTTCATCCAGGTCTCCGTGAGGAAGGCGACGTCCGGGGATGTGGTGTCGAGCAGGTTCCATAGTTCCGCGGCATGTCTGTGGACGGAGCGGGTGTTGAGCAGGATGCACTTCAGGTGGTTGCTGTGGGTGCTAGGTTTGGCGGGTACGGGTGGGTTGCGGGTCCGGATGCAGGAGAACTCGCAGGATTGGCAGGTGAAGGGTCCGTGGGTGCGTCCTGGGGTGGCTCGGTGGCATCCGGAGAGGCGTCCGGTGTTGAGTGCGCTGAGGGTGGCGGCGTCGTACGTCTGGCGGGTGGGATGGCATCTGCGGGGGCCAGGGGGTCTGGTGCTGGGCGCGGTCCAGGCGCGGACGGGCACAGACGGGCTTACCTTTGGTGCGCCTTTGGCGCACCATTGGCGCGCCCGCTGCGCGTGACCGCTGCGCGTGACCGCTGCGCATACGCATGGACTCCGCCATAAATGGCGAAGTGGGGGGGCGGAGCGAGGGAGGAGCAGCTGGGAGGCGGGAGCGGGGTGGCGAGTGGGGGGGAGCGTGTGAGGATGCTGGAGGGAGCGGGGGTGGGGCCGCGGGGGAGCAGTGGCAGGGAGCGGGGTGGGGCAGGGAACAACGAGGACAATGGGCACTTACAGGGCACACACGAGAAACGGCAGAAAAATGGACAACGAGGACAAGCAGGCACAGGGACAGTCAGGGACAACAAGCAGGCACAGGGACAGTCAGGGACAGCTTACAATTTACAAGTATACGGGCAACACGAGAAAACCGAGGAAACGTGAAAACGGCAGCAGAAGTACAGCTAACAGCACAGGGACAGGCAAACCAAGACAGGGGCAGTCTTGACTCAGCTCAGCAGCGGCGGCGGCAGTGGGAGGAGAGCGGGCACACTCGGGGTGGCCATGCGGCAGGAAGAGCGACCGGACTGACCAGGTCAGGTCAGGTAGGTCACAGCTCCTTGCCCCGTTAGCCTCTCCTTAAGTACCTTTGTGGGAGGGAGGAGCAGCTGGGAGGCGGGAGCGGGGTGGCGAGTGGGGGGTAGCGTGCCAGGATATAAATCCATTACCAACTATTGCCTCTCTCAAGCTAAGTTTACTTAGACCTCCACCAAACAGGAGAAAGGCAAGGAGATAGAAACCGAGAATAAAGAAAAAAGCAAAAGAAAAAAACGAAAAGTGCACGAGTTACCAACCACCTTGCATAAAGTTTATAAAGAGAAGCAATCACATATAATCCCAACTTCATAATATTAAGAATCCATCAAGAATAATCATTAGATAATATTTTAATCAAAGGTTGAAATACCTTCAATTGTATTCACCATTACACGTGAGGCTCACGCACCCCATAGAGCACCCCATTCAATAGGGCCATAATATAACAAAACACTAACCTCAAGCGGTAATTGACGAAAATAGTCCTAAGAAAAAGTTTTACGTTCTTTATATGATCTAAAAATAAGAAGTATGAAAATGATTCTCTTATTATTTAAAAGCAAAAGTCACAAGAAGCCAACTTCGCTAAATCCATTTATCCACTCACCAAAATCCAAAGTAACGCTTCTTATTTATAGAAAATCCAATACAGAATTAGCAGTATGTGTAACGGCCAGCCCAAAACAATTCCTCTTTCTTAGCAGGCTCCTGACCTAAAAAGACACACATATATTAAATAACACTGAAGAGTACATTCGTTACACCAATTATTAATATTGTTTTATAATTCCAATAATAAAACTCTCTAATCCTTATTTAGAGACAATCGAATACAACAGAACTCATAGGAAAACTACAAAAGATACCAATCATAACCGTTCAATCCATTCACCAACTTCTAGAATTTAAAAGCGTGCTTGATATTAAAGACGTCAGGTACGAGAAACTTTTCTTATTCATTAAGTCAAGAAATAGCGCATCAAAGTACTCATACTCTAAATCCAAGTCCTTACCTCCAAATTCGAGGCAGAAGGTTCCAGCGCGTCCTGCCACACATTATTAATGGCGTATAGCAACAGCGCCATGTTTCCCTTTCTATTTATTCAAAACAAACACTCGTAAGAAGAGAGAAAGGACTAACGAACTAGTTGCGTGCCCATTTATTAATAAATCAGCGCCATCTTGGAATGAGTTTGCTTGAAATTTATCAGGCATTAGTAAACCTGGTTTTAATAATAGTTGGTGCATGTTCCATGTTATGGTATCAGTTCGAGTCTAACTTATCATAAAACAAATATACAGCAACAACATACATTACCCGTCACCCATTTTCCTTACATTAAAAAGACTAAGTGCGACATATTAAAACAAAAAGTACCAATAAGTATTATCCAAAGCAATCATCCGCTTCACCAAAGTTCCGAACCATGGATTTACACATCAAATTCTACACCATTAATTTAATCGTACCTGAAACAACTTATTTACTCAAAATGATCTTATTATCCTGATTGTTCAATAATGCATTAGCCTGGGTTAGCTTGTTAGAAAAACAACTTAAGGCATGGTAACTCATCATTAAGACGATGTTAGAGAAAGAGAGAAAAAGCAGAGTGAGGCGCACAGTAGGATAAGAGAAGTTAAGGACACAGTTAGTTTATGATGATAGGATCCTATTAAGGATCCAGCTAATCTAAATGAAGCAATATTAGTGAACATCACATAGTTTGTATTTTAGAATTAATACAGATCAAACAGTGTTTTCTTTTATTTATTTATTTAGTTTTTTTTTTAAACACTGTTTGATCTGTATTAAACATTAAACAATATTAGCTTTGGTGAAGCGGATGATTGCTTTGGATAATAATTATTGGTACTTTTTGTTTTAATATGTCGCACTTAGCCTTTTTAATGTAAGGAAAATGGGTGACGGGTAATGTCCGTTGTTGCTGTATTGGTGAATGGATTGAACGGTTAAGATTGGTATCTTTTGTAGTTTTCCTATGAGTTCTGTTGTATTCAATTGTCTCTAAATAAGAATTGAATGTTTTATTATTGGAATTATAAAACAATATTAATTATTGGTGTAACAAATGTACTCTTCAGTGTTATTTGATATATGTGTGTCTTTTTAGGTCAGGAGCCTGCTAAGAAAGAGGAATTGTTTTAGGCTGGCCGTTACATATACTGCTAATTCTGTATTGGATTTTCTATAAATAAGAAGCGTTACTTTGGATTTTGGTGAGTGGATAAATGGATTTAGCGAAGTTGGCTTCTTGTGACTTTTGCTTTTAAATAATAAGAGAATCATTTTCCTACTTCTTATTTTTAAATCCCATGAAGAACGTAAAACTTTTTCTTAGGACTATTTTCGTCAATTACCGCTTAAGGTTAGTGTTTTGTTATATTATGGCCCTATTGTATGGGGTGCTCTATGGGGTGCGTGAGCCTCACGTGTAATGGTGAATACAATTGAAGGTATTTCAACCTTTGATTAAAATATTATCTAATGATTATTCTTGATGGATTTTTAATATTAAGAAGCTGGGATTATATGTGATTGCTTCTCTTTATAAACTTTATGCAAGGTGGTTGGTAACTCGTGCACTTTTCGGTTTTTTCTTTTGCTTTATTCTTTATTCTCGGTTTCTATCTCCTTGCCTTTCTCCTGTTTGGTGGAGGTCTAAGTAAACTTAGCTTGAGAGAGGTAATAGTTGGTAATGGATTTATATATCTGTTTATTACAGCCCTGAGGAAGTCTTTTGGAAAATATTGCCTTAGACGAAACACGTGTTGGCTGTATGTTTTGAGGTTGTACGAACTAAGAACAGAATGTATGTTCAATACAAGTCATTCAAGAAAGTACGACTGGATTTGAAAAATTGATTACTTTGAAAACAGAGTTCTTGTTTAAACAAGTCTTCCAAGAATAACAACAGAAGCTGAAAATAAAGACTGTGGATGAAGATTGGATACTATTTCCATTTTTTCACTTGGGTTTGAAAACCTTTACAACTGTTATAGAGATATATATTTCAGAACATTGCTCAGGGAATCAACATTTATTTAATTTGAGATGTCATCAGTAATGTCATCAGGGATGTCACTGACCACGACATGAGTGATGTAATATGTGACATCATCAACAGTGCATTGCGGGGGCATGAGTTATAGTTAGCTCAGCTAACTATAATGGCTCCCTCTGCCTTTGCTGGGCCAGAGTACGTACATACTAGTAAATCACCACGTAAACTTATCACACAACTCTATGTGCTCATGCAAGCAAAGACACCTACAGGCACTGAGAGGGCACGCATGGCCTCGGTGGTGGACCTCCAAATGGATATATCTGAGGCTCAGTGGCAGCATTGTTGAGGGAAAATGAGTGGGCTGTCCCCCAACTGCAGGCTGCGATTGATACACTGTAACTATATACACAAAACATATTGCACACCAGCGCAGCTCCACAATATCGGACTAACAGTGGATTCCCGCTGCTTAAGATGTCAGTGTCCGAGTGCCACCTTTTTGCATCTGGTGTGGACATGTCCTAGTGTAGCTACCTTCTGGGCTGAGGTATGCAACATGACAAGTGCTATTATTGGCACTTCCATTAGGCCTGATCCCATAATATGCTTATTAGGATTTGTAAAGGACATTCCAGACGGATGCAGGCGGCTTGTGGCAATGTTACGGCTGCTGGCTAAGAGCAGGGTGGAGCCCCCTCGACAAGACGGGCCTGGATTGCTGCTATATCATACTGCCAGGAACAGTTGTCAGCCTATTGGGACCTCATGCCCATTGCTAATCGCCACTTGATATCTGGGAACCTGTGTTGTCATACCTAAGTTCACTTGGCAGGGACAGTACTTAAAAGCTGTGCCACGATGTACCATCCATAAAGTGTTGGACTATAAGTTACTACCCTTGGTGCTAGCACAGAAGTTGACAATGGTCAAGACACGCAGCGGTGGTAAAACGAGCCTGAGGCTGGGCTTTTTGAACACTGTGTATGTTATATATCATATGAGAAGAATACAAATAGTGATTTCTTGGGTTGGAAGGTCTCGAAGAAAGAGGGAATGTACAAGTTGTAGTTATGTAATTGCCTTTGCGTTATAAATGCCAATTAAAAACAGTTTAAAGAAAAACTATTGCGGCTGAATTTCTCTGGTTTTGTACGAGTAAAATGTCAGCCTAACTATAACATTCCTGGAACCTGCGTTTTTTTCAGTGAATATCTAAGGTTTTTTCAATTCTAATTTCTCACTATAACATCCATGAAACCTGTGTTTTTTTAATGAATTTCTAAGGTTTTTTAAATGCTAATTACTAAATATAACATCCCTGTAAAGAGACAAGAGAAGTGCAAAAAGAGGAAGAAAGGTGCAGAAAGAAACAAGCGAGGCGCAGAAAGAGGCAAGAGAAGTGTAGAAAGAGGAAGAAAGGTGCAGAAAGAAGCAACATAAGTTCATAAAGAAGCAAGAGATGTGCAGAAAGAAGCAAGAGAAGTGATAAAAGAGGCAAGAGGGGCACAGAAAGAAGCAAGAGAGGTGCAGAAAAAAGCAAGAGAGGTGCAGAAAGAAGCAATAGAGGTGCTGCAAGAGGGAAGAGAATTCCAGAAAGAGGCAATAGAGGCACAGAAAGAGGCAAGAGAAGTGCAGAAAGAAGCACGAGAACTGCAGAAAGAGGAAGAAAAATGCATAAAAAAGCAATAGAAGTGCAGAAAGAGGCAAGGGAGGTTCAGAAGGAAGCCAGTGAAGTGCAGAAAGAAGCAACTGAGGTGCAGAAAGAAGCAAGAGAGGTGCCTAAAGAGGAAGAAAGGTGCCAAAAGAGTAAGAAAGGCACAGAAAGAGGTGGTAAAGCGCAGAAAGAAGCAAGAGAAGTGCAGAAAGAAGCACGAGAGGTGCAGAAAGAAGTAAGAGAGGTGCAGAAACAAGCAAGAGAGGTGCAGAAAAAGGTAAGAGAAGTGCAGAAAGAAACAAGAGAGGTGCAGAAAGAAGAACGAAAACCGCAGAAAGAGGAAGAGAGGTGCCAAAAGAGACAAGAGAGCGGCAAATAGGGACAAGAGAAGTACAGAAAGAAGCAAGAGAGGTGCAGAAAGAAGCAAGAAAACTGCAGCAAGAGGAAGCGAGGTGCAGAAAGATGCAATAGAGGCGCAGAAAGAGGCAAGAGAAGTGCAGAAAGAAGCACAAGAACTGCAGAAAGAGGAATAAAGGTGCAGAAAGAGGACGAAAGGCACATATAGAAGCAAGAGAAGTGCAGAAACAAGCAAGAGAGGTACAGAAAGACGAAGAAAGCCGCAGAAGGAATCAAGAGGGATACAGAAAGAGGTAAGAGAAGTGCAGAAAAAAGCAAGAGAGGTGCAGAAAGAAGCAAAAAAACTGCAGAAAGAGGAAGAAAGGCACAGCAAGAGGAAGAAAGGTGCAAAAAGAGGAAGTAAGGTGCAGAAAGAAGCAAGAGAGATGCAGAAAGAAGCAAGTGAAGTACAGAAAGAAGCAAGTGAGGTAGAGAAAGACGCAAGAGAGGTACAAAAAGAGGAAGAAAGGCACAGAAAGAGGAAGAAAGGTGCAGAAAGAGGAAGTAAGGTGCAGAAAGAAGCAAGAGAGATGCAGAAAGAAGCAAGAGAGGTACAGAAATAGGTAAGAGAGGTGCAAAAAGAAGTACGATGTGCAGAAAGAGGAGAGTGACGTGCAGAAAGAGGAGGAAAGGTGCAGAAAGAAGCAAGAGAGATACAGAAAGAGGTAAGAGAAGTGCCGAAAGAAATAAGAGAGGTGTCGAAAAAGAAAGAAGACTGCAGAACGAGGAAGAGATGTGTACAAAGAGGCAAGAGAGGTGCAAAAAGGGGCAAGAGAAGTACAGAAACAAGCAAGAGAGGTGCAGAAAGAGGAAGAAAGCTGCAGAAGGAAGCAAGAGGGATACAGAAAGAGGTAAGAGAAGTGCAGGAAGAAGCAAGAGAGGTTCAGAAAGAAGCAAGAAAACTACAGAAAGAGGAAGAGAGGCACAGAAAGAGGAAGAAAGGGGCCGAAAGAGGAAGAAAGGTGCAGAAAGAAGCAAAAGAATTACAGAAAGAAGCAAGAGAGGTACAGAAAGAAGCAGGAGAGGTGCAGAAAGAAGCAGAAGACATGCAGAAAGAGGAAGAAATGTGCAGAAAGAGCCATGAGAAGTACACAAAGAAGCAAGAAAAAGTACAGAAAGAAGCAAGAGAATTGCAGAAAGAGGAAGAAAGGTGCAGAAAGAAGCAAGAGAATTGCAGAAAGAAGGAAGAGAGAAACAGAAAGAAGGGAGTGAGGTACAGAAAGATGCAGGAGAGGTACAGAAAGAGGCAAAAGAGGTGCTGAAAGAAGTGGTGTGCAGAAAGAAAGAAGAGATGTGCAGAAAGAGACAAGAGACGTGCAGAAAAAGGAAGAAAGGTGCAGAAGGAAGCAACAGAAATTCAGAAAGAGGCAAGAGAAGTACAGAAAGTGGAAGAAAGGTGCAGAAAGAAGCAAGAGAAGTGCAGAAAGAAGCAAGAGAGTTGCAGAAATATGCAAGAGAAGTGCAGAGAGAGGAAAGTAACAGAGGTGCAGAAAGAGGCAAGAGAGGTACAGAAAGAGCCAAGGGGGTACAGAAAGAAGCAAAAGAGGTGCAGAAAGAGGAAGAAAGGTACAGAAAGAGGAAGAAGAAATACAGAAAGAGGCAAGAGAGGTGCAGAAAGAAGCAAGAGAAGCAGAAAGAGGCAAGAGAGGTACAGAAAAAAGTGAGAGGTGCAGAAAGAAGCAAGTGAGGTGCAAGAGGAGGCAAAAGAGGTACGCGAGGTGCAGAAAGAGGTTTGGCCCTGGAGACCACATCCCCAGGGCCTGCCCTTTATTTATTGATTTTTTTAAATGTTTGGAGAGTGGCCCCTCTCCTGAAGCCCGTCTTGCCCCGGGGACCCCAGGGCATGGCCCCATACTCTGTTTAAAAAAAAAAATGGGTAGGTGGGCCCCAGGGACCCCATCCCCTGGGGCATGGCCATGTTTTTATTTATTTTAATTTATTTTAATTATAAAAGGGAGGGGGCTTCTTGGCTCCCCTTCTGGGCCATTTTCAGCCCTGGGGACACCATTCCTGGGGCTTCGCCTATCATTGGGACCCCGCGGTCCCTGCTGGCTCCCCACCTCCTGCAGGAGCGAGCATTGCTTTTGGGCAAAGGGAACTGCTTACATGCAGCTCCCTTTGTCCGAAAGCATTTCTGTTTTGCTTTGCTTTTTTCATGCTTCCATTAAGTGAAGCAGAGTTTGCTATTGAATGGCAGCAGCACTGCTCCTGCCATGCCTTAGCAAGCTGCCATGTCCCAGGCATGGGTACCTCGGGACATTGCTGGAGCCAGCCCTGGGGGGGGTCGCAGTCCCCAGGGCACCCGAGGACATGGCTGGAGCCAGCCCAGGGGAATGGCAGTTCCCAGGGCACCCCTTCCATCTCGTGTATAGCACCAGTCCCTGGGGCTGTGTGGGAGGGCTTTACCCCCCCACAATACATTAAAAACCATAGCCAAGGGAAGGTGGCGCTCCCCGGGACTGAGTAGGCGATAGTAGCCCCTCATGCCTTTTTTAAAATAATAAAACCCCGGGGAAGTGGCAGTCTCTGGAGCTGCGAGGGGCCATGTGGTCACCTGCTCTTGAAAACTTCCTGAAGATTTGTCAAACAACGCCAAAGATATTGGCAAATAAAAAAATGCTTTTCTTATGGAAACTAGGTCATAACTATAGCTACCTACTGGCGACCGCCAGTAGGTGATATATTTACTAATTAAAAAAAAGGTTAATGAAGTGTATATATCATTCACTGTAAAATCTTATTACATCACTCATGACATGTTCTATGACACCACTGATAACATCACTGCAACATTTGCAATTACATGATATATATCTATATATTCACTGTAAAAACCAAACGTTACAGGGACATTATAGTTAAGCTAAGATGTCACATGCAAAAAACCATGAAAATTCACCCGAGCTAACTGTAAATTATATGGCATTTTAGCTTATTGATATCTATGTTTTTAGTATTTTTGTGAAATAGCGCAGTATTTCTTGGTACCAAGAGTACATAGCAATGACAAGTCATTATGTGATTGGCTAATGGCTGGCTTTACAAATGTTATGTGTAGCCATGTAGTTTTTGAGCACACTTTGCCTGTGGTCTGCATTTCACTGAAAGTGGTAATTGGTAGGGAAAATATTTATATATTCTATATATTTTTTTCAAAATGTAAAGAATACTGTAATACTGCCTCAGGAATACCGCTGTACCAAAAATTATTTATAAAAAAATATATATGTTAAAGAATGTAAAATGCATTGTAGTAGTCCTATATTTACAAACATTGTGTACTACAGTGTAGTTTCCACTTTTAACATATTTAAAGCTTCAGTAAAAAGTCATGAGAGTACAGTGGTAATACCTACAAATTACTGTGCTACTTAAAAATGTTCTTTTGAATGCACAGTTCTTTCTAAACTGCTTGTAAAACTACATAGAAAATTAAAACTATATTTCTCTACCTAGTAACACTTTATTAAAGTGGTAATAAGTAGGAAACAACAATAAAACCTACTGCTTATTTAAGACCGTAATCCAGAACACAGCGATACATACATTTGAGACAAAATGTGCTGAAAACGACATGAGTGCTTTTTACCTTTGGTAAACACAGCCACAATGGCATACTGCCTTATCATGCACATGTACTGCGCTATACCACAAACATGCCATGGTATATCGCAGCACAATATATAACTAAGGGGCTCATTTAGATCTCGGAGGATGGATTACTCCATCACAACGGTGATGGATATGATGTGTGCCTAAATATAAATCCCATTATATTATATCCTATAGCATTTATATTTTGGGGGACGACACATCCGTCACCATTGTGACGGAGTAACCCAACCACCAAGATCTAAATCATGCCCATAGTATTTGAAAAAATATAACTTTAGCAATACTTATCCTATTCACACATACTGCCATAATTGACCATTTACACCAAATAATCTTTTTTCCTGCCATATTACAGGCCTCATTACGATGTAGGTCCGACTGACACTGCAATTACAATGCGACTACACATGGTGTGGTCGCATACTCCCATTTCTCTATGGGAGTTTGTGCTACGGCCATAAACCATGGAGAAATGGGAGAATCTCTCCATCCCTGCACCTCATGGCAGGAACCTGAGGGTGCCTGTCACACGGTGCAGGAATTAACAGGAGATCCCATAGGTGGCCACTCTGCCCCAAACCGGTGGCCACAGGTTGAAAGGGGCCCCTGATAGGGCTCCCCAATGTCGCTTTCCTACAGGCTTTCCTTGTCGGAAAGCCTGCTGTGGAAAGCCTGTCGGAAATGCCATACATAGGGCTCCATGCCTGTCTCTGCCTGACCGATGGTCTCCTTGAGCCCGTCAGAATCCAGCCAGAATGACTGGCCTGTTTCACTTTCGACCGCCTGCATCGTAATGCGGCGGTAAAAACTGAAAAAACTATGAGACTTGGAAGCCTTTGACTTGCAGTCTGAGGCTTTCTGACTTTGTAATTAATTCCTACATCTACATCTGTCAACACACTTTAATGCACTGTCTGTTTCAATTACCACTCTCCACTGCACGCCACTACATTCGATGCCACTTTATTCTATGACACTCTAGTCTACGCTATTACATCTATGCCACACCATTCTACATCACTCCACTAAATGCTACTCCACTCCACACTAATCTACTATGCATCACTCCACTCTACCCAGTCCACTTTAAACCACTCCACTCTACACCTCTACACTGCACACTATTACACTTTACACCACTCCACTTTATGACACAGTGCACACCTGCCACTCTACGCTTCTCCACTACTGTTCAAAATATCGGTTCACTAGGGTCAAAATATCGAAACCACAAAAATCGTTGTATATAAATATCAAGTCAAAATTATCGAACTCAAACATTTCATTATCCCATATTTATAATATAAATAACAAACATATTGAAAAAAATATCATTATACACTAATATCGAAGAAAAACAATTGTTTTGTAACATTTATATAATTAAAAATAATAAACATTCAATATAACAATATTTAATATAAATATAATAACAATATATGTAAATATTTTGTAAATATAGATATGTTTAAATATAAAACTCATATATATCTTTATGTGCATGTTTATATAAATGCATATCATTTATAAATATTATTAAAATATTATTTCATATTTATATTATTTTTTCCAAATTTTCTGTGAACTTTAAAAATTACAAATATATACGCAATAAATTAAAACCAATAACAAATGAACAATAAAAAGTTTTAAAAACAGACCAATTTATTTACACATAAAAAGTAAAAAACATAAAAAAATTAAATTTTACAAAATTTTATTACATTTCACAAATATTATTAAATAAAAATAATGTAATTTTAGATACACAAACATCATAATAATATAAATGTAATCAATATAAACAGAAATTTAAAATTGTACAAATTAGTATTCCCTCACCAGTCAGTGCAACAATAGAGAAAGTGTTGGATTGCGGAGGGGGTAAAGTTTACTATTCCCACTGTAGTCTATGCAAAGGTAGAGGAGGAATTGAATTGAGGCAGGGTAAAACAGTAGAGAGAAAGTAGTTCACCTCAGACAAAAAAAATATTTAACCAACTATATTTAAAACAAGAAATATAAATATTTAAATATAAAATAAATAGGAAAATTAAAAAAGTAAACTATTACACATTTATTACAATAACAAGCTTAGCAACAAAAAAATATAATGTAATTTAACCCTTTCCGTGGTCATGACGGAGCGGTTCCCTCATGAGGCACGGTCGGCCTGTGCTCATGACAGAGCCGCTCCATTATGTCACCCACCCATGGGGGAAGAGCTGGCGCTCCCCCCATGGGCAGAGGATCTAGCCCCCACAGAGGGGGATGGCAGAGGAAGAGTTTCCGCTGCCACCCCCGACACCCCCCACGCAATCCCATGATGTCAGCACGCGCCAACGTCATCAGGAAGCGCTGAGCGCACTGGAAACCATTTGTTTCCAGTGCGTCCAGGAGGAGCTGGTGAGTTTGTGTGCTCCGGTGGCGCGGGGTGGATTTAAAATGTATTGAGGCATCGGGGGAGAGGAAAGATTATTTCCTTTCCCCTGATGTCTCAAAACAGGGTATTCTTGCAGCATGATCGTGCACAGCGTCGTGATCGTGCTGCAGGAATGCCCCCACTAGGCACCAGGGATTCCTAATTTAGTTAAAGGAAGCGACCCCTTGGGCAAGGGTCGCTTCCTTAGGGGGCACATTTTTTTAAAGACTTTTTTGCCCCCCCTGGGGACAGATTGCCTGGGTTTTTGGTGTTTCTGGCACATTTTTAAATGTGTATTCTGCCCCCCCGCGGCCCGTGAATTTTGCCTTTCTGCACCCAGAATACCCCACTAGATACCCGGGAGTTCTTTAAAATCTAAATGGAAGCGACCCATTGGGCAAGGGTTTTTTTGGGGGGGGGGGGGTGGCATTTATTTTTTATGTGTATTCTGCCCTTGTTTTGGCCTTTCTGCCCAGGGGGGGGGGGCAGAAAACCCCACTAGGCACCAGGGGCTTATTTGAAATTAAAATGGAATCGACCACTTGGGCAAGGGTTGCTTCAAGGGGGCAGACTTTTTTTATATGTGTATTCTGCCCCCTCTGGGGGCAGAGCGGCCTGTTATTTTGGCCTTCCTGCCTCCAGGGGGGGGGCAGGAAACCCACTAGGCACCAGGGATTTTGTTTTTTGTGTAATGGAAGAGACATGGTTGCTTCCCAGGGGGTGAAATTTGGTTAATGTTTTTTCTGCCCCTCCTGGGGACAGATCTGCCCCTTTGTTTTGGCCTTTTTGCCCTAGGCGGGAGGGGGGAAGCTGAAAACACTACTAGGCACCAGGGATTTATTTCTTTTGCAAGGGGGGCACATTTCTGTCCGCTGTTTTCTGCCCCACCCTCAGACAAGCTCATCCGATCCCTTGAGCAAGTTCACCCCCCATTTTTCACAGCCCTATTTGAAGGCCCATCTGGCAGATTGAGCATTTGGGTAGTGACATAGTGTGTTATAATGTTAATTGTTTTATTTCTTGTGAATTGCAATTGTAATGCTTTATTTCTCCCTTTTTGTTCTAGTTGAAAGCTTTTGTTCTTTAGAGTGTTCCAGGTGGCAGTTTCGTTACTCTTTGTTCTGCTGTTTGTGTAGTTGCTTGTGTTTGGTAAGAGACTTTTTTTGTACAATGTAAATGAGTTTCATTTCTCTGCATGATTGTGTTTTTTGCAAATGGTGTAATAATAGCAGTATGTTTGGCTTCTATTGTTTGAGTGTCAAAAACTTTTTGCATTTGTGCTTGATGTGTATTTTGTTGTCTTGTGAGTAATTGGTTTTGTTTTTTTCTTTCTAGTGGGATATTGTTGTTTTTTGCTGAATCTCGGCAGAGTAGGTGCTGGTGAGTTTAGCTGTCTCTTGCAAGTGAATTGTATAGTTTGAGTATATAGATCTATGTGATAAAGGCACACATTTCTTTTTACTTACTTATTTTGCACAGTGTTGGTTGTTGTTGACTTGTTTGTGCAGTCTCCTTTCGTAGTAAGGAAAATGGCTAGCCGCAGGAATGCTGCTCAGCAGGTTGTTGGTATGCTCTTTGAGTCTTCCTCTGACCATGGTTCAGAGACTGACTCTGCATCTGAGGCAGAGGAGGGAGCGGAAGATTCAGGCAGTGAGTTTTCTCTCCACATAGAGTCATCGGATGATGAAGCTAATCTCAGTGCAGATGAAGCTACTCTTAGTGATGTGCCGATAGTGCAGCAAGAGGCATATTTATCCTCAGGCATAGTGCCAGATGAATGGAAATTCACCATTGTAAAACCATTAAAGAAAAAACAAAATATAGACCCCTCTAATCTTTCCAATTACAGGCCCATATCCTTACTACCTATTTTAGGTAAGATCACAGAGAGAATGGTCTATAAGGAACTCTCCAATTTTTCTGAATCAGCTCAGATCTTCCACCCCTGTCAAACTGGCTTTCGCCCGAAACATTCCACGGGATCCGCGCTACTGGAGATATCGGACACCCTGAAATTTATTACAGACAACGGCAGGAAGGCAGTTCTGATCCTTTTGGATATGTCTGCTGCGTTTGACACCATCTCTCATAACATCTTGCTAGCCAGACTAAAGTCTTGCGGCGATTCCGATATTGCTCTGGCCTGGATCACATCCTTCCTGTCGAATCAGAGGCAAGCAGTATCCCTGGGCACCCATTTTCTCTCCTCAGAACGTAGCATCACCACGGGTGTCCCACAGGGTGCCTCACTTAGTCCTCTTCTCTTTAATATATACATGGCCCCACTTATCTCCCTCATCTCGGCTCACAGGATTGAAACGACTTCTTATGCTAATGATACTCAGCTAATCCTGTCACTAGAAAAAAACTCCACGGAAGCTGAAGAAAATTTCAAAGCCTGTCTTACGGCGGTCATCAAATGGATGAAAAACAACCACCTCCGTTGCAATACAGATAATACCGAAATCCTATTGATAGGGAAAAATAATCCCCTACAACCCAAGGAAGGATGGCCAGAAGAGGCAGCAGCCCCTCCATCCACCGTCGATGTGGAAAAAAACCTGGGGGTGTGGTTTGATTCCTCCCTTTCCTTCAAACCCCATGCACTTAAGGTGGTGGGTACATGCTTTGGCCTAATTAAAACCTTGAAAAAATTATTTGATTTAATTCCGCTTGCTGCAAGGAAAACAGTGGCAGTGGCCTTAATACTCTCACGCCTAGACTACTGTAATAGCCTTCCGGCAGGGGTCAACAAATGAACCCTGAGGAGACTACAGGTAGTGCAACATGCAGCAGCTAGATTGGTCTTAAAGCTTCCCCGCAGGGCGTCAGCCTCAGTGGCTTTGAAAACCCTCCATTGGCTCCCGTTACCCAAAAGAATTTTATTCAAACTACTCCTCACGACCTTCAGAGCAATTTGCTAATTAGGGCTGGTATATCTCTCCACAAGATTTACACCATACTCGAGAACGAGGACACTCAGATACACTCCTGCAAACCTTTTGAAATTGCCAGGCTTCAAACTCAAAACCAAGGGAGGGAAGTCGGCAACTGTGTTAGGGGCAAGGGCTTGGAACTTTATGCCAAACAAATTAAGATCAATGGAGTCTGAAGAGCAGTTCAAGGAAGGATCTAAAGACATGGATCTATGGAACAGCTGATGAGTCCTGCCTTGCACACATCTAGATTCCAACTCCTTACTGCTGAAGCTCGTTATCTGGTAGCGCCAGGAGGCTCCTTTGGGAGTGACAGTTTGCGCTTTATAAATGCCACATTTCATTTCATTTCATTTAATCTGGGCTGCAGCCTGGGGCTGCAAGGCTTCCAGTTGGAAGAGATGACCTCTGGGTTGCCCCAGGTATGGTGCAGCTGGCATTGCCAGACTTTACTGGTGTTCCAGGGTCTCGAGTGAATACAGAAAATATTTTGCCGATACATTTTTTATCAGTTGTTTATGAACGGTGTGTTTTTGGCAGAGATTGTTGAGCAGACTAATTTGTATGCTGAACAGTTTTTGAGGGACAACAGTGCCAGCCTTGAGCCCCACTCTAGAGCTACCCAGTGGACTCCCACAAATCTGGAAGAGATGAAGAAGTTCTTGGGTTTAACTTTTTTGATGGGCTTGCTAAGGTTGGCCATCAACTTGATGGCAACGGCTATATTTCCGGCAGTCATGAGTAGTGATAGGTATTTGCTTCTGCTTCGGATGCTGCATTCTGTCGATAATGGTTTAGCGTAGCCATGAGATACCCTGATTGTGACCGTCTTTTTAAGATTCAGCCTGACATTGATCACTTTGTTGATCAATTTTCTGAGATCTATGCTCCAGGGAAAGAAATAGCAGTGGATGAGTCTTTGGTCTTGTTCAAGGGCCGCTTGGTTTTTAGGCAATACATTCCTAGTAAGAGGGCACGCTATGAAATTAAGCTGTATATGCTGTGTGGCAATAGGACTGGATACGTCTCTAATTTCAGGGTGTACACTGGTAAGGAATCCAGGATTAACACCCCTGGTTGTCCGTCCACTTTTGGAGTGACTGAGAAAATTGTGTGGGAACTTGGTAGAGGACTTTTTAATAAAGGTCACCATTTATATGTAGATCACTTCTACACTGGTGTGCGATTGTTCAGGGAATTTGCCAAAGTGGACACTGTTGCTTGTGGCACAATCCACTCTAACCATAAAGATTTCCCAAAAGAACTTGTTTGTCAAAAGCTTGTGCGAGGACAGTGCAGTGCGTTGAGTTGCGAGGAACTTCTAGCTGTGAAGTTTTCAGACAGGAGAGATGTCCACATGCTGGCTACCCTCCAAGATTAAAGCACTTCACCTGTGACTGTTTGGGGTCAGGTTGCTGAAGCGCGCAAATCTGTGTGCATTTTAGACTATAATAGGCACATGGGTGGTGTTGATAGAGTAGATCACAGGTTGGAACCTTACACTGCTCTTCGTAAGGCTTACATTTGATATAAGAAGTTGGCTATCCATCTTTTCCACTTGGCAACCTTTAATGCTTTTATTGTATTTAAGGATTCTTGTCCTGAGTCAAAGATGACTTTTGCTAAGTTTCAGGAGTCTGTAATAGGCAGCCTTGTTCTAGTGAAAGGCAAGTGTTCCTATAGTTGGAGTGGTGGAGGATGTTGCTAGATTGAAAGATAGCCACTTTCCTGATCACGTTCCTCCCACATCCTCAAAAGACTTTCCCAGTACGAGATGTAGAGTCTGTTGGCGAAGAGGTATGGGGAAGGAAACTCGTATGTATTTCCCTGAGTGTCCTTCTAACCCTGGGCTTTGTGTGCCTGCTTGTTTTAGAATGTACCACACACAAAACAATTTTTGGGAGCATCCATGAGTGGTAAAGTGAACTGCCTAGTCTAGATTGTTTTATATTTTTTGTTCAGTTTCAAGGTTGGCATTTGTGCAATGTATTTAGTTTCAGATTTTGTGTTAGTAGATTTGTATCTATTTGCAATTTGTTTGTGTTTTCTTTTTTGCATAAAAAAATCCTAAATGTGATGGCGGTGTGTGTAGGCTGGCACTTGGCTGGTGGTGTGCGTGGACTGGCACTTGGCTGGCGGTGTGTGTGGGCTGGTGCTTGGCGGTGTGCATGGGCTGGCGGTTTGCTTGGATTGGCGCTTGGCTGGTGGTGTGTGTGGGCTGGCGCTTGGCTGGTGGTGTGTGTGGGCTGGCGCTTGGCTGGTGGTGTGCCTGGACTGGCACTTGGCTGGCGGTGTGTGTGGACTGGTGCTTGGCTGGCGGTGTGAGTGGACTGGCGCTTGGCTGGCAGTGTGCCTGGACTGGCACTTGGCTGGCGGTGTGTGTGGACTGGTGCTTGGCTGGCGGTGTGCGTGGACTGGCACTTGGCTGGTGGTGTGCGTGGACTGGTGCTTGGCTGGCGGTGTGAGTGGACTGGTGCTTGGCTGGTGGTGTGAGGGGACTGGCGCTTGGCTGGCGGTGTGCGTGGGCTGGCGCTTGGCTGGCGGTGTGGATGGACTTGCGCTTGGCTAGCGGTGTGGGTGGACTGGCGCTTGGCTGGCAGTAGGGGTGGGTGGAATTTGTGTAGTCACGCTACACAAATCTCTGCGAAATGGTAAAAAATCTCCGCGAGCACAATTGGTTGTTCCACCTGTTTGCGAGGCTTTTTTCTGTTCGTGAATGCTGTTTGCATGCTCAGGGGGAAATATCTCACGAACACGCATTTTGAAAGCGCGAACATGCAAAAAATTCTGCGAAGCCGCGGATCGTGGAATTTTTGGCAATTCTGCGTACTCCGCGGAACGCGAAATTGACCAAATTCCATGAGCGGAATGGAATTTACCACCCAGGCCTAGCTGGCAGTGTGTGAGTAGTGACTTGCTGCTGGTCACTACACACACTTCTAGCCAAACACCACTCCACGCAATCTGTGAGCTGGTGTGGTTGCTGTGTCAGGAATGTGGGCGTGTGAAAGTGATGGGCCCTTGAATGGCGCTGTCTGCTGGTGTGAGTGTTGTAATGTGCTAGGCCCGCGGCTAGCGGTGTGAATGGTTTTGTATGTGTCACACGTATGAAAGGTGTATGAATGGCCTGTAAAGCGGTTGGTGCCTTGTCGTGGCTTTACAGCTCACGAGCTGTGAGTCAATGGTTCAGTTTCTCGTCCTTTCAATTATTAACAGTGCATTTCATTTTTGTGAAATCTCTGGTTAATACAACAGTGTATACTGAACCATCACTCACCCTCGTGTCAAATCCAACCAGTATGTATGTGTGCTTGAGGAATAGGTGGTTGTGCAGAAATATTTGTCTTTTCTGTTTTTGTCAAACAGGGTGTACCTTGTTCCTTTTTGTGGATGTTGTAATGTGTTGGTTTCGTGCCTGGTGGGGTGAATGGTCTTGTGTGAATCATGTATGAAAGGTGTGTGAATGGCCTGTAAAGCGATTGGTGCCTTGTTGTGGCTTTACAGCTCACAAGCTGTGAGTCAATGGTTCAGTTTCTCGTCCTTTCAATTATTAACAGTGTATTTCATTGTTGTGAAATCTCTGGTTAATACAACAGTATATACTGATCCATCACTCACCCTCGTGCCAAATCCAACCAGTATGTATGTTTGCTTGAGAAATAGGTGGTTGTGCAGAAATATTTGTCTTTTCTGTTTTTGTCAAACAGGGTGTATCTTGTGCCTTTTTGTGGATGTTTTAATGTGTTGGTTTCGTGCCTGGTGGGGTGAATGGTCTTGTGTGTATCATGTATGAAAGGTGTGTGGATGGCCTGTAAAGCGATTGGTGCCTTGTCGTGGCTTAACAGCTCACGAGCTGTGAGTCAATGGTTCAGTTTCTTGTCCTTTCAATTTTTAACAGTGCATTTAATTTTTGTGAAATCTCTGGTTAATACAACTGTGTATACTGAACCATCACTCACCCTCATGCCAAATCCAACCAGTATGTATGTGTGCTTGAGGAATAGGTGGTTGTGCAGAAATATTTGTCTTTTCTGTTTTTATCAAACAGGGTGTACTTTGTTCCTTTTTGTGAATGTTGTACTGTGTTGGTTTTGTGCCTGGTGGTGTGAATAGTCTTGTGTGTACCATGTATGAAAGGTGTGTGAATAGCCTGTAAAGCGGTTGGTGCCTTGTCATGGCTTTACAGCTCAGGAGCTGAGTCAATGGTTCAGTTTCTCGTCCTTTCAATTATTAACAGTGCATTTCATTTTTGTGAAATCTCTTGTTAATAATGTTTTATATGCTGAACCATCACTCACCCTCGTGCCAAATCCAACCAGTATGTGTGTGTGCTTGAAGAATAGATGGCTGTGCAGTAATATTTGTCTTTTTTTACTCTCTGCCAAGGTGTACATTTCATCTAAGAAAAACCTACCAACTGTAGATATTGTCGTAAACTAACCACCCATGGGAGTCATGGTTATGTCTCTCTTGTGGATCCCAACAAGTTATCTTACCCACAATGTCCTGCAAACCTCAAAATGTGACTGTCACATTTTCCTTGCATTATTGTGCTCAAATTTTCACGCTGCAGAAAGTAACAACACATTTCCAACCCCCCAGCATTTCTCCAAGTATCCCAATAGAAATGGTACCTCACTTGCGTGGGTGGGTCAAGGACCTGCGACAGGCAAGAGCCCAAAACCTATTGAGGCGACATCAAAATTACCTATCACAAACCAAACTGGTTTTGCAAGGGGGGGACCTATGAGTTTCTGGCCCGGGGCTCGGCGGCCATCTAGGGAAACCTACCAAACTCACACATTTCTGGAAACTAAACACCGGGGGGAGTCCAGTGAGGCATGACTTGCGTGGGTCCCCCAACACTCTCCTACCCAGAATCCCCTGCAAACAGCAAATGTTACTGAAAAAATCACTTCTTTCTCAAATTTCTGTGTGGGAAAGTTGTGGAATCTGCGTGGATCCACAGATTTCCTCCCACCCAGCGTTCCCCCAGGACTCCTGATAAAAATGATACCTCCCTTGCATGGGTGGGTCAAGGACCCGCGACAGGCAAAGGCCCAAAACCTATTGAGGCGACATCAAAATTACCTATCACAAACCAACCTGGTTTTGCTAGGGGGTCCCATGAGATTTTTGCCCGGGGCTCGCCGGCCTTCTAGGGAAACCTACCAAACCCACACATTTCTGGAAACTAGACACCCAGGGGAGTCCAGTGAGGTATGGCTTGCGTGGATTCCCCAACGTTTTCCTACCCAGAATGTCATGCAAACCTAATATTTAGCTGAAAAAAAAATGATCCACATATTTTTGTGTGATATCTAGGGGTGGGCGGAATTTGCGTAATCGCGTTACGCAAATCTCCGCGAAACGGTAAAAAATCTCCGCGAACACGCAGAAATTCCGCGAACACGCGGAATTGCTTGTTCGCGATGCTTTTTTCCTGTTAGCAATTGCTGTTTGCGTGCTCGAGGAGAATTATCTCGCGAACATGCAATTTGAGAAGGCGAACAAGCAAAAATTTCGCGAAATCGCGGAAAGCAGACTTTTGAGCAATTTCGCGTTCTCCGCGGAACGCGAAATTACGCAAATTCCGCAAATTCCGCGAGCGGAACGGAATTTGCCGCCCAGGCCTAGCTGATATCACCGTGCTGGCACAGCTGTCCTACCCCACAGCGTTCCCCTGAGTCTCCTGAGCAAAATGATAGCGCCGTTTCCTGTCGCGGGCACTAGTCCTACCCACACAAGTGAGGTACCATTTTTCTTGGAAGACTTTGGGGAATGCGGGGTGGGTGGAAATTTGCGGAGCGTCCTACAGATTATATAATATTGTGGGCGGAGTTCAAAACAGGAGACAGGTAAGGCAGCCCCTCGGTCCTCTGGGAGATGCAGTCCAACACTGCCCAGCACCCTCACAGCGACGCGTTTCCCACGAAGCGGAAAGCGCTAGGTCTTCTAATAGGTGCTATGGGCGGAGTTCAAAACTGGAGACAGGTGAGGCAGCCCCTCGGTCCTCTGGGAGATGCAGTCCAACACTGCCCAGCACCCTCACTTCGATGCGTTTCCCGTGAAGCGGGAAGCGCTAGGTCTCCTAATAGGCGCTATGGGCAGAGTTCAAAACTGGAGACAGGTGAGGCAGCCCCTCGGTCCTCTGGGAGATGCAGTCCAACACTGCCCAGCACCCTCACAGTGACGCATTTCCTGCGAAGCGGGAAGCGCTAGGTCTCCTAATAGGCGCTATGGGCGGAGTTCAAAACTGGAGACAGGTGAGGCAGCCCCTCGGTCCTCTGGGAGATGCAGTCCAACACAGCCCAGCACCCTCACAGCGATGCGTTTCCCACAAAGCGGGAAGTGCTAGGTCTTCTAATAGGCGCTATGGGCGGAGTTCAAAACAGGAGACAGGTGAGGCAGCCCCTCGGTCCTCTGGGAGATGCAGTCCAACACTGCCCAGCACCCTCACAGCGACGCGTTTCCCACGAAGCGGGAAGCGCTAGGTCTTCTAATAGGCGCTATGGGCGGAGTTCAAAACTGGAGACAGGTGAGGCAGCCCCTCGGTCCTCTGGGAGATGCAGTCCAACACTGCCCAGCACCCTCACAGCAACACGTTTCCCCTAGTTTTAAAAAATGTATAGGTTTGCTAGGTTTCCTTAGGTGCCATCAGAGTTAGGGTTCAAAAATTTCAGCTAGACACTTTGCAAAAAAAGGGTAATTTTCACTGTGAAATTGTTGTGTCCATGTTGCGTTTTGCACCGTTTTCTGTCGCGGGCACTAGACTTACACACACAAGTGAGGTGCCATTTTTCTTGGAAGACTTTGGGGAACACGGGAAGGGTGGAAATTTGGGGATCCACGCAGATTCCAAACTTTCCACCACAGAAATGTGAGGAAAATTTGTTTTTTGGGACAATTATTAGGTCTCGCCTACGCAGCGCGCATGTGCTGCTTAGGAAAAGAGACCTTTAGCCAATGGCACAGCTTTTGGGCAAAAACGTGCACGCGTTGCATTGCTTCCAATGGCAACGCGTGCACGTCTGGCGATTCCCTTGTAGGAGCGAGCTTTCAAATCATGTGTTACTTACTAACATATGGTTCCTGTTCGCTCCCGCAAAGGGAACAGGTACAGGCCCCCTCATCTCTCCCCTCCCCCTGCTGCCTCCTTTCAGTCCGAGGCGCATACGCTTGTTTCATCCCTGTTAAAGCCCTTATGTCGGTCACTAACTTTGGCTCGCAATACACTATAATACCTCTGCACGCTGGCAACTCTACAAAGAACACTAATGCTTTCTTTTAGGAATGTACAGATGTATACATGATCTGGAGTTTAACAGGCTGCAGTTTATTCGCATGTTCAAAATACAAGTCCACCTCCCCAGGTGCACGCGGACTCTTTCCCATTCATTGTTGTGTTGGTGCGTCACCGTGTGGCTAGAGTTGCGCACGCGCACTCTGGTTCTTTCCCACGGCCTTGTGCCCGGTGTGCTGTCGGAAGTGAGAGGCTGAGTGTTCTCCCGCTCAGTGTGTGAGCTGTCATGGTGGGGAGAGCAGGGAGTGAGCCAGGGCGTGTCTGTTGGGAGTCCGTGAGTCACCAGCGGCCAGTGTGGCCCGAGGCCGGCTCCCTTTGAAGTGGCTGCGCCGCTAAACCCACTATTCTCGTAAAGCGACAAAGCCGCGATAATGGTGTTGAAGTGATAGCAGCTCTGCTGGCCCAGCGGCACACATTATCTGACTTGACAGCCGATTTGCATGGGAAAGGCAGCCACTCAATCATGTTGTCTTGTCTCTGCCAGTGATGGGGAGTTAATCCCGTGAGACCCTACGCACCACATACTGCCTGGATTGAACTCACCAGCAGGAAGGCGGGCTAGAAGCGGGAAGTGTTAGCGCTGAGTGGCAGAACCAGGCCACTGCATAGCGAATGTTAAATTGTGCTCAAGTTGTGTATTATGGGAATGGTGGCAGAGCTCAGTAAAGGTACCGGTCTGGTACTCCAACGGACAAAATCCCAGAAGTTGCTTCTAATGTACCCAAAAATGAAGTGGGTGGGTGTTTGGGCAATAAATAAGCTGCAATGGACAAAATGTTGCTTGCACCTTGAAACTAGTATACCACAAACCTAAGCTACATTCACTGAACTGAATGAATTGTTTTTTAGATAGGGAGAAATGTAAGGTTTGAGGGTACAGGCCACCAAATTCCTATCTTGGCCAAACTGCTCTCTACACTGCCCACCTAGAGATAGACCTCAGAATCCCGCCCAGCACCCAATCACGTGCTCATTAGTTTGTGTAACAAAGTATTTGTTTACTGATAATTATCACGTTGTGTGAATACCCTGAACTGGCCTCATTTACAAGCCCCCCCCATATTATCAGGCAGGAGTATTCACGTTTTGCCGTGCGTCCACAAGCACGTTAATTCAATTATGAACAACTCCGATTAGCAGGAGGGCGACCTACAACTGCCCTCGGTGGGAAGGGCAGCTCCCTCGGCCAGCCTGACCGTCTCCTTCACGCAGAGAAGCTGGCAGTGTCGCTTTATGTTAAGATGTGTGGGCAGATTCCCCATGGGGGCGGAGAGGTGACATGACTTGAGTGATGATCCGTTGAAGAAACAAAAACTGTCCCGCACTTCCTGAGTTAATTATACAGTACTGGCCACTGCCCTGTGCTATCAGACACTTTCGAGCCATTCCATAGGTGACATTTCTTTTTCAACCCTATAAGCATTTATATCCTGGGACTTGCAGACCCACAAATAAATGCGGTGGCCACCTTACTCATGGGATTTTATTATCTAATGCATTCTGGGGTCTGTAGCCTTGGGTTGTTACCAATCTTAGTAGGGTCCTTCGTCTGCTTATTACAAAAATGTAATAATAATTTGCACCAAATCAATTTCATTTTTTAAATTGACCAATCCATCTCAGATCACAAAATGAAGGAAATTTGGGGACGCATCATTTCACAGGCATTTGCATGTATGAAGAAGCATGTGTCATCGCACATGCACACGCCTTCAAAATGACTGCCCGCAGACGCCATTGTACCCGTTTTTAGGTCCCACCTACGCAGCGCGCATGCGCTGATAGGAAAGAGACCTTTAGTCATCGACACAGCTTTACGGGCAAAAACCTGAACGCGTTGCATTGCTTCCAATGGCAACGCGTGCACGTCTGGCGATTCCTTTGCGGAAGCGAGCGGTGCCATATGGTAGCAATTATTGCGCTCGCTCCCGCAAGGGAAACGCTGCCTGCTCTCGGCCACACTTCCCCTCACCCCCTACTTGCGCGAGGCGTGCATGCTTGTTTTCCTTGGTATTGACAGCCCAGCGGTAGGGCCCTGTCGAAAAGCAATCACGGGCGTCTATAGTAAATTAATGGGCATTTTGAAAGCTGTATTTGGTGCTCTGTGTGCTCCTCGTCGTCTGCTTCCTTGCTGGCAATGTAGGCACCATTGCCAAGACCCAGGAGAGGGCCTGATGTGTGACTGACCATCCTCGACCATCGAGTGTGTCTAGGCATTGCGCCTTCTCCAGTGAAAGCTTCCTAGCCGCCTCGCTGTTATGCTTGGCAGGCTTGTGTCGGTTAACTTCCAAAGGCCTTTATTATTTGGACTGTTAAACATTGGACAGCGCCAGCGGTTGGGAAGACCTCTCACTGTACCGCTGGCTGGTGTCTCCTGTTCTCGAAGTCCACAGCGACAGTGTGAGTCTTACTTAAATAAAAGTGGTGTATTACTTGAATAGTAACAATGTGTTCTCTAGTTTATTAGGCAAGGTCATGATTCACATATAACACGAAATAGATTGAACTATGAAATGCTTGTAGTTAAAAATATACCTTTCATAACAGTTTTCTCCTTTGTGTCATTTAAAAATTACTGTTAGCTGCAAGCATAATTTTGTTGTATCTAGAGGTGAGCAAACAACCAGTGCACCATGAACAAAGCCCTGAAAATGTTTGGCATGTAAATTGTGCAATAAACACAAGGCAAAACTATTATTAAGTCTCTTTAAAATTAAAATAAAAGTGTATTTCTTTAGGCGTTTCACCGTACTTCACCTTATTACACATCACTGCATTGAAATACATTTATTATAAGTGACAGATTTTGAACATGTGCTTCGAGACATTCATTCCCTTGCCTGGCGACAATGCTGTTATTAGCTACATGCAACTCTGTTGTCATGTGCACCGTACATGTGGCCTTGATCCCTATTATACATGGAGCAACATAAGTGCCTATTAAATTAAGCTCAAGAAACGTTGTTGTACAGGGCATAGCCTGAACTCGTGCGATTATGAATAAAAAGGAGCCTCTGTGAAATAAAATATTTGCCTAAGATAACACAGCTCATCAAACACGGATTAATCTCTGATTTTTTGGTTTCACTTTGTGCAGTTTAGTCACTTGATGGGTATCTCAGTCTCATGTTCCACCATGTAGTGTCGCGGTCTAGTTGACGCGCGCACTACGTGAGGACGGCGATGGGCGTAGCGGCCATCTTGGACGCTACTGCGCATGCGCGAGCATAGCGCGCGAGGAGAGACGGCGATCGGAGCGTGTTGCCCGGCGCTCTCTCGGGAAATAGAGTTAAATGTTAATAAAGGCATCTACCTACCTACCAGAGTCTCCAGCAAGTTATTGGGGAATAGCAACTAACAACCAGAGCACCTAGCATCATTACAGTGGCGACGAGACTGGGCTGGTGAGAACCCTGTGTGGAACAGGAGGAAGGTGCCCCCAACTTGCTTCAGAGAGGAGTGTCCACTAGGAGGGACGTCACCCCACACGGTAAGAGGACCGAGGGGGTCGAGGACAGACGCCTACGCACCGGGAGAGCGCGGCAGTGGCAGATAGACGCCAGGAAGTGGCACGTGGGCAGTAAAGGAGCCAGCCACGAGGTAGAGGAAATCGCAGGTGGACAGCGGAGCGACAGAGGAGACCCTGGCGGAATCGGGGGACGACGGAGCAGCCAGCTCGAACGCAGTCCCAGGTACCCGAAGAAGGGGAGCGGGGACAGACGCACCAGGTAGCCCAAGGAAGTTAGTGGAAGCCAAAATGAGTGCACAGTCATCGACTCTGACGACGCCGATCCCGTTCCTACCACGCCCGGGAGAACCCATAATGAAGTGGGAAGACTGGAGGGAGTCCTTCAAAAACTACCTGGAAGCGCTGGAAGATGAGAACGAGGAGGCGTTCTCCAGTGCCAGGAGGAAGAGGATACTCCTACACAACCTGGGACCAGAAGGAATACGGGTGTTTCAAAACCTCACACCGAACGTCAGGCAGGGAGGGGACACAGACGTGTTCTCCCACGCCATAGAAGACTTGGACAACCACTATCGGCCAGCTGTGTGCACCTCTATCGACTGCTATAACTTCCAGCAGAGGAAGCAAGAAGCGGGGGAATCCATAGATGACTACGTGGCGGCGCTGCGAAAACTGGCGATGACGTGCAAGTATGGAGGGCTACAGGATGAATTCATCAAGGACCAGATCGTTATGCACACGACAAGCAAGTCAGTACAGGACACTCTGTGGGCGAATGGAGATGCGACGCTGAACGAGGTGATCGCCATAGTGAAACGAGCGGAACTAACCAAACGCTGCGCGGAAGCGGCAAAGAGAGACCCGGCCCCCAGACTCACAGTCAACAAGGTGGATGACGCGGACCATCAGGCACGGGGAAAACCAGCGACGGGGGATTACAGAGGAGCGACCAAAGGGAAAACAAGACCCGGACAGACATGGAGACAAGAAAAAAGCGAGGCGATGAGATGCTACAGGTGCGGAAGCTCGAGCCATGCAGCGCACGACAAACGGTGCCCCGCATTCAGAGCCAAGTGTGCGTTCTGCGGCCTAGTAGGTCATTACGAAAAAGTATGCCGAAGGAAAGGGAGACAGCAGGCGGTGAAATTCGTGGCACAGGACGAGGGGGAAGAAGTGGAAGGCCGAGAAGAAGACGAAGAAGTCCTGTGTATAGAGGACCAGGTACTGGGCATCGAGGGGAGAAGAACGCGCAAACCCCAGTGCGACATGATCATTGGAGGAATAAACATCACCATCGTGGCGGATTCAGGATCTCCATACACGATTGTTCAAAGATCGGTATGGAATGAGAGGTTCAGACCCACGTGGGGCGCGCAACTAGAACCCCCCGACATTCGACCGGTCACCTACACAGGGGATCCAATCCCGATGGTAGGGTTCAAGACGCTGAAGTTCCAGTTCAAAGAGCGGAGTGCCCTCTGCAAGCTGTACGTCGCGGAGAAGGGACCGTCAGTCCTGGGCTGGATGCACCAAGGAGAGTTAGGCGTACAGCTGAACCCAGGAGGGGACACCCAGGTGATGGTGACTCTGGACGGAGAGGAGTCGACGGCAGAAAAATGGCGGAGCGGACACCCGAAGGTTTTCGGCGGGAAGATTGGGAAACTAGAGAAGTTCTCCCACAAAATCGTCCTTAAAGAAAACGCCCGGCCGGTAGCGCACAAGGTACGGAACATCCCGATTGCGGTGAGAGAGGCGGTGCAACAGGAACTCCGCCAACTGGAAGAAGGGGGAATCATTGAGCCCATCGACAGTGCGGAGAGGTTGGCGCCTCTGGTGGTGGCCATGAAACCGTCAGGCAAGGTGCGCCTCTGTGTGGACCTCAGAGAGTTGAACAAGTGCATAGTGGTTGAAAAGTTCCCCTTGCCACGCATAGAGGAAATGTTGGCCCGCACGAAAGGCGTAAAATGGTTCTCCACCATTGACTTGCAATCGGCATACCACCAGGTAGTGCTACATTCGACAAGCAAAAAACTGACGTCGTTCATAACGCCGTTCGGCTGCTACCAATTCTGCCGCATGCCCTTCGGTCTTGCCTCGGCAGCGGCGGTGTTCCAGAAGCTAATGGCCCGCCTATTCAAGGACATTGAGGGAGTGCAATACTTCCAGGATGACATCCTAGTGATGGGGACAGAGCTGGAGGACCATGACAGGAAGCTGTCGGCAGTATTGAAGATCCTGGAAGAGAAGGGCCTGACGGCAGAGGGGAGAAATGTCACTTCGGGATGACGTCAGTCACCTACCTGGGGCACGAGATAGGTGCGCAAGGAATAACACCGAAGAGAGGGAACGTGAAGGCCATCTGCGAAGCACCACCGCCCACCTCCAAGGAAGAAGTACGGTCATTTCTAGGGATGGCGGAGTATATAGCAAGTTCGTCCACCACTTTGCCACAAAAACCCACCACATGAGGCAACTCACGAGGGACAAGACGGCGTTTATCTGGACCGAGGAGACGCAGGAGGAGTTCGACACAGTGAAACGGGAAATCGGTGGAGCGATCCCGCTGCAAGGGTACGATCCCCAGGGACGGTCAATATTGATGACAGACGCGAGTGAAAAAGGGCTTGGAGCGGTGCTCATGCAGGAAAGACCGGAAGGTGGAACGGAGACGATCAGCTTCGCGTCCAGGACGCTGACGGCGTCGGAACAAAAGTTCAGTGTGATTGAGAAAGAGATGCTGGCGGTGGTGTGGGCTATGGCGAAGTACCGTCAGTTCCTGTGGGGAACCAGATTTCAAGTGAAGACGGATCACAAGCCTCTAGTGAAGGTATTGACATCGGACGGCCATGCCAGCGCCACACCTCGGATTGCGAAAATGACACTGAAACTCCTGGAGTACAGGTACGACGTGGAGTATATCCCGGGCTCCAGAAACAAGATAGCGGACTACCTCAGCAGGGCATCTGCGATGGACAGTGCCTCCAATGACAGGGAAGACGACGACGAGATGGTGGCCCTGACTGACGACCCGGAAAAAGCCATCAGCAGGCAGGAATGGAAAAACGCGTATGAGGCGGATGACGATATGGGCGACATCAAGGCGTACATTGTACGAGGATGGCCAGAAAGGAGAAGACAAAGACCAAAAATCAGGCAGTTCTACCAGGTCAGAGAAGAGCTGTCGGTGGGAAACGACGGGGTGTTCGTCTACAGAGGTGACAGGGTGGTACCACCGGAGAACATCGTACCGACCCTGCTAACAATACTACACGAAGGCCACCTGGGAATCGTGAAGACAAAGGCCAGGACAAAACAAACATACTGGTGGCCAGGGATGGACACGCATATAGAGAGGCACGTGAGAGACTGTGTGCAGTGCCTGGGTGCAGACAAGACATTGAAACCAATGAGACCACCATTAGGGAAGTTCACGAACCCCAGCAACCCATGGGAAGAGGTGGCTGTGGACATATTGGGGCCGATACTGGACGACCAGGGGATCCCCAAATACCTCTGTGTATTAGTTGATAAGTACTCGAAATGGCCAGAAGTGCACATCAACGAGATCATGGACACGGATGAGATACTGCACTTACTCAAAGCGGTGTTCCTCAGGGAAGGCATACCCAGGATCATTATCAGCGACAATGGCCCCCAGTTCATCTCCGACAAGTGGGTCACGTTTGTGAACAGAAATGGCATACTACTTAGACACACCTCGATATACCACCCGTCCAGCAATGGACAAGTAGAGAGGTTCAACAGGGTGCTGATGGGCTCCATACAGGCGGCCATCACGAGGGGTAAAGACTGGGAGAAAGAAGTGCAAAGCACGATATGGGCGTACCGTATCACCCCCACCGGTACGGGGTACAGTCCCTTCCAGATCTTACGAGGAAGACAACCCTTCACCAGAGACAATGTGGCGTGGCAGGAGAAGACCATCACCAGCAAATGGTCTCCGGCGGTGGTGCAACACAACCTGGAGAAGGCACAACGCATCTATACGGAACACTACAACCGCCACAAGAGGGTGAAGGAGACGGCGTTGGAAAAAGGAGAGTGGGTCAGAGTGAAGCTGGCAGTCCTAAAGCGGAAGGGAGAAAGCAAGTACTCCCCACCCCTCAGAGTAGAAGAAGTGTACGACCGGGCAGCGTTGCTCAGCGACGGAAACGTGTGGTCTCATGAGCGCATGGCCAAATGCAATAAGATCTTACAATGGCCCCAAGAGGACACAGAAGGGGAAACCCCGACGGAAGGGCCGATAAGAGACACAGACTCGTCCGAAGGAGGCCGCAGAGAGAACATGAGCGGAGAGCAAGAGAGAGAGAGAGAGACACCCCAGGTGGAGGGTCCTTGGGTGAAACCACCCGGGAAGATGGTGAGGTAAAAGAGAGAGAGGGCCAGGGCACTCCGAAAGGTACCGACGGAGGCCCGGTCGCAGAGGGAAGCCGAGAAGGACATTCCACTCCGGTAAGACACACCCGGGGGGGAAGAGCAGTGGTGAGACCATCCAGGTTTAGAGACTTTGAAATGGACTGACCACTTGGTCTGGGACATTGTGTTGTGTGGTATGAAAAGGGGGAGATATGTAGTGTCGCGGTCTAGTTGACGCGCGCACTACGTGAGGACGGCGATGTGCGTAGCGGCCATCTTGGACGCTACTGCGCATGCGCGAGCATAGCGCGCAAGGAGAGACGGCGATCGGAGCGTGTTGCCCGGCGCTCTCTCGGGAAATAGAGTTAAATGTTAATAAAGGCATCTACCCACCTACCAGAGTCTCCAGCAAGTTATTGGGGAATAGCAACTAACAACCAGAGCACCTAGCATCATTACACACCTCAAAGGCCAAAGCTTTGTCTGGTCTTTCATTCCTGGTGCACGACAAGCCACATAAAAGCTCTGCTTGTTTTGGGCTCGAGGGTCCAAGAAGACTTCGAGCTGCCCAGCATCAGCGCGAGAATGTCGAGCCTTCAGTGGCTCTCCCCCTTCTAGCTCTATAATTTGATGGCTTGCTGTCCGAGCTTAGCGCATGTGAAATAATCATGTCATAGCATCCTTCTGTCCCCGATGCTGCTCTTGAATCATTCAAGATGCTCCAACCTTTCCACTTTCACATTTTGACCTGTTTTGCCTCTTTCTTTCTTTCCACGTGATCTGGTTTGGGTGATTTTAGTGCCCCAATTGTTGTGATAGACATTTAGTGGCAGACCTGTGATCAGCATGTTTAGCAGAACATTTTACAAAAACAAGCATTGGCATAGCCAATAGGTCTCGCCTTTGGGACCTTATAAGTATTTAGTTATGCAGCACAATATCCTTGGTGCAACAACATAAACTGTTGCATGGCTAAACACTTATAAGGTCCTAAAGGCGAGACCTATTGGCTATGCCAATGTTTGTTTAGGTTTGCAAGGGATTCTGGGTAACAGAACCTGGTGAGAGCCAGTCAAGTCACCCCATCCTTGATTCCCCTGTGTGTCTAGTTTCCAATTTTTTTTTGTTTTTTTAGGTTTCCCTAGGTGCTGGCAGAGCTAGGGTTCAAAAACTACAGCTAGGCACTTTGCAAAAAAAGGGTAAAATATGGTGTGTTCACGTTGCGTTTTGAGCAGTTTCCTGTCATGGGCACTAGGCCTACCCACACAAGTGAGGTACCATTTTTATTCGGAGACTTAGGGTAATTCAGTTAGAGCAACTGTTATTACCTATTGACTTTCGATGCATTTTTGCCTTACAAATGAAAGACAATGTGTAAAAAAGAAGTCATTTTGAAAAATGACTGATAATTCTCATGCTAGTATGAGTATTCTCAATTTCCGGAATGTACAAATATCTACTGTTACTCTATATTTTGTTCCCATTTCAGAACTACATAGGTGTCTTTCATACCAATTTTTCCATATATACATTTTCCCAGAATAATTGCTATATACCCGGTACATAATAAGAAACCATTGCAAGTTGCTGCTCAGTTTTTGGCTCTGGGTTCGTCGGGTTCTTGGTGAACCTACAAGTCCTATATATCCCCACAACCAGTAAGGTCCAGCAGATGTAACAGTATATTGCTTTCAAAGTGCTGTCATATTTAGAAGAAGTTACAGGTGAAAACGTTGACACAAATGGCTGCTTTTTTCAACTACTTTTCTATTTTTCCTATATTTAACTGTTAGTTTCTATAAAGAAACCTTGAAGGATCTACACAAATGACCCCTTGCTGAATTAAAAATGTTGTCTACGTTTCTAAAATGTATAGCGTTCCAGAATCCATTATTGCTTTCATATCCATCTCTACCATTAACTGGAAAGAGTTTGAAAGCCAAAAAATAGCAAAAATAGGCTATGTCCCAGAAAAATGCCAAAACTGTGTAAAAGATTTTGGTGTTCTGACAAAAGTCTGTCATTCCCTAAAAGCTGGGAAATTGTGATTTCAGCCTCACAAGCTCTATTTTGATACCATTTGCAGGGAAAAAAATAGACGGTTTCAATTGCAGCACTTTTTTTTCGATCTTTCCCAAAAAAAACATTTAGCTGTATTTTGGCTAATTTCTGGGTCCCTTCCAGGGGAATCCACAAACCCTAGGTACCTTTAGAATCCCCATGATGTTGGAAGAAAAGGATGCAAATTTGGCGTGGATACCTTATGTGGTCAAAAAGTTACAGGGGCCCAAGCGCTAACTACCCCAAATAGCCCCCAAAAGGCTTAGCACAGCAGGGGAAAAGGCCTAGCAGCAAACGGATTAAAATTAAAAAGCATAACACATTTATCACATAACATAATAAACAACACATTTAAAAAAATAACTACTTCTACATTTAATATAACTTAAATATCTTCCTACCCTATCCAAACTAAACAACACACACCTTAAATATAACTTAAAAATTATAATAACACATTTTACACATTTAATTATCAATTAAACAGTTAAAAATAATTAATTAATAATAAAATAATTATATTTCATTAACTTCCAATTCTTTATTCCTACGATAGCAACAATGCACTGTGTGGTATCCTTCTCTCTCCTCTGTCTAGTCCTCTCTCTCTGTCCAGTTCTCTGTTGCTCAGCCAGTCTTAGTGATGTCATAGAATGTTCCCTGTGTGTATATTTGAGTGTTATTGTCAGGTGATGTAAGCAGGCCAAGCAGCAAGGATGCTGCTCCCGGTGGGGCTAACTTTCCTGATTTATCTATTTTACCTGATTCTTCATATGTTCCTATCCTGACTGATCTTTGGAATAAAACTACAATCTGGATAAAACCACATTTCTGTCTACCACTTTTCATTGAACTTCACACTGGCAACGAGGAAGGGATACAAACCCACACGTGCAAAGCACAATGGATTAGCATTGATGGTAAATGTGCTGCGTTACATCGCTTCACTCGTGTGGTGCACATTGGATCTTGCTTGCATCCCCGTACAAAATGTGGTGGGCCAAGTTATGGTGTCTGTTTCAAGCATGCGACTTTTGAATATGCTGTGCCGCTCATCGCGTGTACTCTTACCTCTCCAGATTCCGATGGCTCGTGCATCCATTGTGGAACATCTGTGGTAACTTCAGTGAAGTTCTTCTCTTTCTGGCTACTGTGAGACACTATGCTGTTTTGTTGTGCCGTGAGCCACCCGGCTCAGCATTGCGAACGTGCCGCCATCTTGAGGTTGGCAGATGCCAGAAGTTTCCAATATATGCTGCACACATTAAGCGCAATTCCCTGGCATTGGTAAGTTTCCTGCGGGCTCAACAGACGCCGAGATAATTAGGTGACCACTTTGCCATGTAATGGTGGATGTCATGTCAAGAGCAATATGCATATTCGAGGACTTTGAAACAAAATAGAATTTACTGTTTGGAGAAAGAAACTTACTGGAACTGGATCTATTTGCGGCAAGAATTTGCGATCTAGAACTTTATGATCGTACTATTCGGGTGAGAAATCACTCACCTGCGGATGTGACTGTGTCATAATTTAGACTGTAATTGACATGAAAGTTTATCTAGTACTTTGCTTTTATTTTGTGCTGATGTTCTGTTTATTAGTACTGGGAGTGATTTACATGTTGGAATGGGTGTTTGTGTACTTGATGTTATTTTCTCCTTGTTGCCTAAACCTTTCTTAGTCAGTATACTGATGGTGTTGGGTAATTCTTCTCATTTCCATGTGGTGGGCAAGTAGTGCATCCTTCCTTTGCGTATATTTCTTTCTGGTGGTGAGCAAGTTATTTTTGGGACATTTTTGTGCTCAATTATTTTTACACTCACTAGTGATAGGATTACTGTGTGCTTGAATCCTAAACTATTGTTGGTCTTAATCTTTATCTGAGTTGACTGGTAGTGAGCATAAAATTAAGCTCATGCTATTTATTATGGGGCATATTACGTTCTCAATTCTGTTTGTCAATGTCCCAATCTTGACTGTGTGGTGGTGTTTATTTTTGTGTATGAATTCCCAAATCACTTTTACGGGGCTATTTCGCTCCATTGTTTTTTACATTTACTGTTGACACGTGGTGAACTTAATTGTTATGTCTAAACCTAATTTGTGTGGTGGTGGGTTTTTCGGTGTATGAATTCCCAAAGCACTTTTACGGGGCATTTTCGCTCCATCCTTTTGCGTTTACTGTGGACATTTGCGATTTTTAAACTTCTTTTGTGGGTGTGGGTGATGTTACTCAAACTACGTCTAGTGGGCACTTTCGCTCCATTTTTGCATGTTTATGTGCAGTTCTGAGTGGTGGTGGGTTTTACTAATTCTCAAATCACATTATGTGAGCATCTTCTTTGCTTTTACAGTTGTGTGCTATGTATTTTATTGTTAAGGGTGTTGAGATACTGTTTAGGGCTCAAACTCTTTCTTTATTTCTTGCATTTATCTTTTGGTTGAAAGGGGGGTGTGTGTGTTTTATGTCTTTTAACTTGTTTCCTCCCCTTTTACACATTTGTTTCTCTCTTCCTTACCTCTTGCCTCTTTATTTGTTCCTGTCTCTGTTATGGAGGTAGGTGTGTGGTATCCTTCTCCCTCCTCTGTCTAGTCCTTTCTCTGTGTCCTGTTCTCTGCTGCTCAGCCAGTCTTAGTGATGTCATAGAATGTTCCCTGTGTGTATGTTTGAGTGTTATTGTCAGTTGATGTACGCTTGCTGATCAGCAGAGATGCTGCTCTCGATGCGGCTAACTTTCCTGATTTATCTATTTTGCCAGATTTTTCATATGTTCCTGTCCTGACTGATCTTTGGAATAAAACTACAATCTGGATAAAACCACATTTCTGTCTACCACTTTTCATTGAACTTCACACACTTAATATATAAATGAAAAAATATCTTATTAACATATTTTACATAATTGATTATCAATTATTAACAATTAACTAAAATAAATGAAGTATATTTAATTAACTTCTCACCCATTACGCTACAATCCCAACAACCAACAACTTAAATATCACAATTACACAATTTACATAATTCATGATCAATTAAACAATTATTATTAATTAACATTTAGGGGCTTATTACGATGATAGTCGGAGTTGCCTCCGACCGACGCCGTCTCTGACTCAGGACCAACCGACCAGAGGATTCCCACTGTTCTCTATGGGAACTTGTGTCACGGCCAAATACCGGCTGTAATACAGGCTCCTACAGAGAAATGGATGTGTGTGTAAAACCCTGCACCCTGTGGCAGTTACCTCATGGTGCCTGCCACACAGTAAAGTATTTTACAGGGAGGTACCCTAGCAACCCCCTCGACCACCGACTGTAGACTGCAGAGACAAGAGGGCCCTGCTAGGGGCCCCCAAATTAGCTGTCCAACAGCCTTTCCGTGTCGTAATCCTGATGGTGAAATGCCGTCCATAGGGAATTGCGATGCGGTTTTGACCGGCTGGAAGACTCCGAGAGCCAACATCGCAATCCGTCGGTCTGACCAGAAACCGACGAAGTCGGTCGGGAAGCCTCCGACTAGCAGTCGGAGGCTTTCTGACCGACTTCGTAATCGGCCCCTAAGTATTCATCATTAGAATTAATTATACAAACATTTTATAATATATATACATTTAAATTATACGTTAAAATAACTAAAAAATTATATTATTTGCAATAATATTTTTGTAAACGAAACATAATTTTTTTAACACATCTTAATTACCTTCAAATCAATATTCTTATCAACAATATTTTTGCACACGATATTTGTGCATCATATTTACAACTCGATATTTTTGTCTCTCAATATTTTATTTTTGATATTTTGTTTTAAAACCCTTCACTAGGTGCTATTCAACTGCACTCAACTCCAATTGATGATGCTGCACTCTACTCCATTCCACTCTATGCCACAACAGTGTTTGTCACTTCAGTGTACGCTGCTCCACACTACACCACTCCACTATGTGTCACTCCAGTCTATGTTACTGCACTGTACACCATTCCATTATATGTCACTCCACTCTACGACAATCCTCTGTGTGCTATTAAACAGTACATCACTCCATTCTATGCCACTCAACTGTACGCCATTCCACTCTAAGCCAATCCACTCTACCTTACTACACTCTACTCTATTCCACTGAACTGAATGACACTCCATTCCCTTCCACTCTGGTGTACGCTATTCCACTATATGCCACTCCAATCTATATCACTCTATTGTACACAAGTAACACTCAGCATTATTCCACTAGACACCAATGCACTCTATGCTATTCCACTGTGTGACAGTTCACTCTAGAACACTTCACTCTACGCCACAGTATGTTATTGCACAGTACATCACTACAGTCTACCCCATTCCATTCTATCCCACTCCATTCTACAACACCCCACTATGCAGTAGTCCAGTCTACAAGACTACACTCTATGCTGCCGTACTATGTCCCAATCCACTGTATGCCACTCCAGTCTACACTATTCCACTAGACCCCACTACACTGTACCTTACTCCACTCTGTGGGTCTCCACTCTACCCACTTCAGTGTACACTAGTCCACTGTATGCCACTCCACTCTATATCACTCTATTGTACACCAGTAACACTCAGCATTCTTCCACTACACACCACTGCATTCTATGCTATTCCACTGTACGCCAATTCACTCTAGAACACTCCACTCTATGCCACAGTATATGTCTGCACTGTACATCACTACAGTCTACCCCATTCCATTCTATTCCACTCCATTTTACAACACCCCACACAGTGGTAGGCCACTCTACGACACCACTCTATACCGCTGTACTGTATGCCACCTCACTGTATACCACTGCAGTCTACACTATTACACTAGGACCTAACACACTGTACCTTACTCTACTCTATTGTCTCCACATTACTCCACTTCCCTCAACCCCACTTCAGTGTACACTATTCCACTGTATGCCACTCCAGTATAAGCCACTCCACTTTATGTCACTGCACTCTGCATTCCTCCAAAGTACACCACTACAGTGTACCTCACACCACTCCATGCCAATCCACTCTACAACATTCCACTGTATGCTACTCTGCTCTACGCTATTCCACTGTGAGCTCGCCAGTCTAAAACACTACGTGTACAACACTGCACTATACACCACTCCACTGTACGATATTCCACTGTATGCTGCTCAACTGTACGACACTCAAATCTACGGCACTCCACAGTACTCTACTACACTATATGCAAATTCATTCTATACCAGTCCACTCACGTTACGCAATTTCACTGTAAGACACTTCACTCTGCGATTTCACTCTATGCATCTCCACCTTTACACCATTCCACTCTACACCACTCTAATATACGCTATTCTACTGTTCGCCACTCCACTGTATACCACTCCATTTCCACTCGACCCCTCTCCACTCTATGCCAGTCCACTCTACACAACTCCACTCTATTGCACTCCAGTCTACTCCCTGCACTGTATGCTACTCCATTGCTTGACACGCAGCTCTACGCCACTACACTCAATGCTTTTTTACTGTACACCACTTCATAATACAACACTTCATTCTACGCCACTCCACAGTACACTATTAAACTGCACACCTCAACATTTTACCCCACTATACTCTACCCTGCTCCATTCTACAACACTCCACTCTACGGTATTCTACTCTACCACACTACACTCCATGCCACTATGCTGTATATCACTCGACTCTACGCCACTCCAGTTTATGCTATTCCACTGCACCTCACTTCACTGTACCTCACTCCACTGTATGCCACTGTACTGTACTGTACTTTACTATACTCCACACCACTCTACGCTTTTCCACTGTATGCCACTTAACTCTATACCATTCCACTATATGCCACAACACTCTAACACACTACACTCTATGCCACTATACTGTACACAACTACATTATACGCCAATCCACTATTCGACTGTACACGACTCCACTGTACACCAATACACAGTATGCAATGTCACTCTATACCAATCAGCTGAAGGCCACTCCACTGTATGCCACTCCAAACCTACACCACTCTACTCTATCCCACTCCACTCTATGCCACTCCACGCTATGCCACTGCACTCTATGCCACTGTACTCTATGCCACTGCACTCTATGCTAGTACTCTCTACACTACTCCACTCTATGCTATTCCATTGTACGCAACTTCACTCTTGCCACTATACTCTCTGCTATTTGACTCTACCATCCTTCTCTCTACGCCACTCCACTATTCTCCACTCCACTTTACGTCATTCCACTGAATGCAACTCCCCTCAACAACACTTCACTCTATGCTATTCCCCTCTACGCCACTCCACTATACCCCACTCCACTCTGCACCACCCCAATGTATGCTGTTCCACTGTACACCACTCCACCATACCACATTTAACTCTACTCCACTCGGATGTAGTCCACTCTACGACAGTATACAATACTACTGTACACTGTATGACACTCTGCTCCATTCGACTGTACCACACTACAATCGGCAACAGCAAACTCTACGATTAAAATATATGTATTTTTTTAAAATAAGAAGAACATTAAAATTCAATGAAAAAAACTCAAGTTAAGCCTTTGTTATAGCTAGGAAAACCTTATTTAGTCTTTCTATAGAAACATAACTTAAAATACACAAACATTAGAAATTCTTCCATTATAGTTGGGCACTATGGGAATGATGCCAGCCCATCATGGCCGCTTGGAGCTGATGCTCCGTGTTGAACCTTCCCATACCACGTCATTCACCATGTTGAGTGAGAATTACGGAGAGCAGCTTACCGTCTCCTGTGGTGCTGCATGTTGAAGTCTGGTTTTACCCGCCGAACACTTTTGGCGGAGGCATGCAATGTATTAGGCACCCCGTGCCTAACCGAGCACCCGCTCCTATGAGGCAAATTTGAAACACTTCCCCCGCCAAATAGATTTGAGGTCTCGGCATCCCCGCATCCATGCCGACTCACAGCCGTTTTTTTTGCCCTGTTCCACTATGCGGGTTATCCTTTCAAGTCCCTTTAAGGCCTTTCGTAAGCAAGAAACTAGATTATAGCAGGAAGCCAGCACGCTTAAGGGGGACTCATGTTTTCTTCATTGTCCTTGTCCCACACAGATTTACTCTTGAGATGACAGAGATCGGACGACCTGCAACTCTCCCAAAGTAACGTGCATGCAAGGCCGTTCTACAACAAGAGTAAGTTCTTTCTCATCAGACCACCAGGAGTTATTTTAATATGCTACAACCCTGGGCTACTCACTGACACCCACCTCTCTCTTCACACAGGTGCTCGACTGAGCCCACTCTCTACTTCGCCCAGCCCAAAGTCCTTAGCTGGAAGTATAAATAGGTAACTGATGTAACAGTTTCTCATCACATCCTTCATTAGCAAAGTATGCAATCACTCTAACACACGATATTTCATTATCTCTAGGTGCTCTACCACAGTCCTGATGAAGACCTTAACCTAAGGCTGGACTCACCTAGTTCTAGTTGTAGGGGGTCGAAACGTCGACGAATATACATTAAATTACAAGCTAGGACAATTATGTCAAACTAACAGTGTCCTCTTTAAGCTATGTATATTATGTGGAACAACTGACTTATTGATTATGCTGGATTTTTTACTACAATGTTAATGTGATGTATCCATGTCACACCACCTTGTCCGTGTCCACTACCCTCACAAACCCACAATGATCACAAAAACTCCTTTCCCTTCTCCTCCATCCTGAGCACCATAATGTGTAAATATCTGTATAAATAAGAAATACCAGGTGATTAGTACTGTTGTGATTTACAACAACAGCACAATAAATCGGTGATTCATCAAAATTTGTTATTGTGGATGTGAATGACTCTGTATATCTAAAATTGTTGCACACTACCTGACCAATATTTATTGTACTGATCTACTAACCCGGGTCTGGTAGATTTTCGGGTCTCCCCATTGATACGCAACACGCATGTTGTAGTCTGGGCAATTTTATCATTGCGAGGCCGTTTTCATCTCCACGGCGATATCCTCGTAAATAGTGCCTGACCCTAAAATGGCGGCTAAATAAGGACTTTGAAGAGCGTCTTATCTTCTACTTGGGTGCTGCGCGAAGAGACCTAGGCGTTTTGGACAATCGTTGCTGAACCTGTGCCCGCAGATTAAGAGGAGCGTTTCATTGAGGGGCCGATTATGTCTCCACGACGATCCTTACATTAACAAATGGCTGAAATGTCTCTGCCCCAGCGTTTTAGACCTGATCTCAGGATGGCCGCCCTCCCACTTCCCTTCTGGGCTATAGAGATTCATGGGGGCTGAATGAATTCGAACTTTCAAGGACTCATCCCCCTTGCCTTACTTCTATATGGCCGCCTCTGTGAGACCCTCCATGATGCTCTTTCCTCCCCTGGTCTATAATCATTGATCATCGTCTGGACCTTGACCAGCCTTCACACAACCCTGTTTCCTGCCCACCCACCCACCAGGACCTTTACTCTGAGAACTTTCCTCGACAGCTGAGACCTAGCCATTTTGACTGATGCCCGGTGGAGCTACCTCATGAGCTAAAGGGGATATGGACTTTGGATTCCCTCCTTGACCATCACCTACCCAGCCGGACTTTGGGCAAACTCTCCTGCCTTATCTTCCCCTTCCTCCTACCCCCACCCCTCTCCGCGCTACTCTTCTCTTCTCTCCAGCTACTGACCTTTGCCCTCACCTGTCCTTGCCCTTAGTCCCCACCCTGTGTATCTGTGAATTTTCCCTCGCCACTTGAGACCTAGCTAGACGTCACCTCCCCAGTCGGTCTTTAGACAGACTTCCTATCGTCTCTCCTGTCGTCTCTTCCCTCATCCTCCCTCTTCTCACCTCCCCTTTCCACCCTCCACTATTTTTTCTCTCCTTTCTCTCCTCTCTCAATGTATTGCTTATTTTTTGACGTAATGTGTAATTGTGATCATTTTCTGTTACATTGTGGAACCTAATGTAAAGCGCTCTGATACCTTCGGGTCTAGCCAGCGCTATATAAAACTCTTAAAATAAATAAATAAATAAAATAGTTATACCTTAAATTTATAATATATGCAGCACCTTTAAATTAATATCACTTTATTCATTGTTTATCTAAAAAAAAATGTAAGTACACAAATATATATAGTGTATTCAACTCAGTAGCCAAACTAAATTAACTTAACTAGCAACTTCTCCTTGTGCTGCTTATACCATTTTATATTATCTCAATTATATATTATCTCACTTATACCATGTAAAATAATAGTAGTTATAGGAGCAGTTATGACATCGCAAATGAAATCTTCTTTGAGAATACACTGCATGGTAGAGTGGAGAGGTATAGTTAATATAGTGTGACAACATATTTGAATACCCTTCCATGGGGGGGTGCGTAATTATAATAATTTGAAGGTGTTGTGTAATTTATAAATTAAAGATATAAATATAAGTTTAGAAACTTAAATTTTTGTGTACTTTAACTTTTGTTTTATTAACTATAATAAAGGTTTTTCATTGGTTGTATTTCTATCTATCTATCTATCTATCTATCTATCTATCTATCTATCTATCTATCTATCTATCTATCTATCTATCTATCTATCTATCTATCTATCTATATTCACTGAAAAACAACAAAGGTTAAAGTGACTTTATATTTATGTGAAAATGTCAGTTAAAACATACCATTGTAAACAAACAAAACCAGTGAAATTCACGAGTTAAAGTTATCTCAAGTATCTATAACTTGTGAACTAAATTAACTATAACTTGCAACCGCGCCATGCGCAGGGTTGTTGTCAATTATGTCCTTTCACCATTCCGACCACCATATTATGATTACACCATGGGGCTGGCTGTATTGTGTCAGCGGTGCCACGGTGGGGGCAGGGTTAGGCTCATAGAGAGCCTGAAGCATATGCCGCTGCCATTGGCGTACCACTTTCACGTCAGGGGCACTGTGTATCATGCATGTGTACCTTCAACCATTTTCGTGCATGGCGCACAGTGCAATAAGAGGGGGGGTGCAACATGTGCCACCATGCACTTGCCCAATAGGCAAAATCGCCTTGGGTCCCTTTTTGGGGCCCGACCCTGCCTTTCCACCAACCTTTTCATAAAAAGGTTGGCGGAAAGGCAGGTCATGATTGTGACATTGGTGCTGGCATCGCCCCCACCTCCCATCAATATTGCAATGTTAAATAATGGTCCAAAAATATTTTCAATAAAGTATTCTTTTACAAAAAATATTGAACATATTTTTGAATCTTTTTAAACATTATTCAAACCATAAAGTAGAGCAATAGAACCAACCCCAAGGGGTCACCAACTCAAGCTGGAGAGAATACATTTTTATCTTAGAGTGGTTAGAAAACCTGGGGTCATGAAGTCAATGGCCCAAGAGACATACCGTGATGTTTTTTAAATGTTGCTGTAGGGTTGTTGTGCTCCCTGCAGACCTCCACAACATTAAAAGAAAATGGTTTGTGGTCCCCTTGGCCCTTCTACAGTCACCAATGCAAACATAAAATATAATTTAAAAGCTCTCGCAGGGCATTAGGGGGTGTTCCATCCCTGGAGGAGTGAATAATAAATGAGCACTCATTTATTATTCTTTGTATTTGTTTTGGGATTTTTTTAGGACTCACTGGAACTCCCAAACTTAATTTCAACTTTGGGCTGCAGTTGGAGCCCCAAGGTGCCTGCTGGCTCCCCAGCCAGCACCTTTAGTGGGTGCTGGCAGGAGCCAGGCATTATTAGGTCGAGCTTCGATCAACCTGTTATATCTCTTCTGTGGGATTGGCACACCCACCAATTGCCATTGGGTTTTATCTGTGTCATGCAGAAGTGCTGGCTTGTTATTGGTGCATTTCAGTAAAAGTCCCTTATTTGTGTATTTAGCTCTCTTTCTGGTGATTTCACTCAGAGAACATTCTGTTTCGCCATCACACCGTACAGCGTGTGATGGCCCATCCACCATCCTCCTGTATGGGCATTGCAGCCCTATACACAGCTTGGTTCCCTCCCACCCAGCTGTTCCCAGCTGCATGGGTCGTTATCCTGTTTCAGCCATTGCCAGCCGCTCTGCCCTGTTGCCGTTGATCCGGTATGAATAATAGGACTGCCAGTCAGCTTTTGATCAGTTTGTGAGTGGTTATCTATAGCTCTACTTCCAACTTTCTTATGACGATCACAGTGTACAGTGCAGGGTTTGCTAATTATATCTATTGTTGGCTGAGGAGGTCAAGGCTAGCCATTGTACATGAAGAGTATTCATACCGTAATAGAGAGTAAGAGCAGTGGATACGCCAAACTGTGCTGAGGGCGATAAGGAAGAGGGTTGTATAACTATGCAACAATGAAACGGTAAAGAAATCACACTTTAAAAACTAGACCGGGTCACTTCTCTTTCTCATGATTCACATTGTCAAGTTGACGGCCATATTAAGTGTATGTTTACTGTACTGAATGGTCCAAAGGGCGCGGCTTAAGGGAAAAGGTGAAGCCTGAGCCTCCATTATTTCTTCCATTGGACGTGAATAGTTTACCTACAGCACAACGTGCCCACCTCCTAAGCCGTATGAGAGTCCACCCATATAGCCTAGCATTTTATTTAGATGCTGTTAATGGTCAGCTGCTCACGAAGACTGGAGGTGGGTGGCTGATATAGTCCCTTGCCCATGACCCCACCTCCCATGACAGGTGTCAATCACCAGACGTGTTCCTCCGCCTATCGAATGTTAATGAGGGCTAGTGATGAAACACACAGATAGAAATGGGGAATGGCAGACTGGCTGCCTAGTGCCGGAGCCCTCGGTGCTCACGGGCGGGGAAGGGGTTCAGGCGGGAGATTGACTCCTGATGGCACAGATTTATCCACTGTGTAGGTAAGAGGAAGACGCCCACAGCTGCCTGCACAGTTTGTTGTGAGAGCCGAGGGGCAGCGTTGCTTTCCACGGAAGTGAGCATGTAGGGTGCCAAAGCAGGAGGAGGCCAATGGGATTTGGGGGCAGGGAGAGTTGGGTTAAGCTGTTGCCTCTGACTTACTCCATCCTAACACCCCCATTATCAGGTGAAATGACCCCTTTCGAAAAACCCAACTTGACCACCATGAGGCATTTCCACAACGGATTCTTTGCCCCTCTGCGTCCACCTATCATGGGGTTTGGAGGCGGCCTTTGTTTACATGTGCCGTACCAGGAAGAGGAAAGGTAGAGTACATGAGGGCATGGGAGTACTGTTTAAATGAAGCACACACAAAGTATGTGTCCTGCTGGGCCTTCGCAGATTTTAAAAAGAAAAAAATAGTAACACATTCTCTTACCTACTCCATTAGTCAAACTTTGTGTCACAGCTTGATGTGATAAGCAGCTGCAGGGGTCAGGAAAGGTGAAAAGGAATAAACAAACTTATTTTCTCATGCACTGCATAGAAAAATAAATATCCATGCAGCAGAACATTGTCGCCTTTGCCATGTGGAGATGAAGGGGTGAAAAAATAAAGCCTCGTTAACATGTAAATGGTCTTTTCAAGACCTGTGAAGTACTCGGGTGCTGGCTGCGATAATCTCTAAAACTGTCAGTGTGTGTGCGCCCGGGAAGCTGTCTCGGCCTGGGTTGACTCACAACACGTGTGCTTTACGCGCCTGCATTCAAGCCCTCACTGCGAGGGCCAAGGCTCCTGTTTGGGTGGGCCAGGCTCATGTTTGGGTGGGCCTGCTAGAACCAGGCCTGGAGTCCTGAACTGAAAATAACCTACCTGCATCTGCTTGGCACTTGGTGACCACTACTCTATTAGTTTGTGTCTCCTCTGCACTAACACTAAACACTCCCGGGGCAGTGCACCCGGGTATCTGTGGTGGGCATGCAAGTGTCTACAATTCTGTGTCTAGCTACTGGTAATGCTCTGAATGTCTCGCCCCATGTCATGCTGATATTTAAAAACTCCTTGCAGCAGGGTTTACATTCCTGTCCCACTCCTTAACATGCAGAGGTTTTATTTTTTTTGTTTTTAAATTATTTTTATGTTTGTCTTATTAAATGGTGCTTATGGAATTCACTCATTCAAAATCTTTTAAAGGTATGTGAATAAGGGACGCTCGCCATTCTAAATGCTAGGTTTTGTGACTGGAGCAGTACTTTGCGGGCAGGAGTTATATATGATATGCAGAGTGTAACCATTGTGCTCTGATTATCTGGTGCTGTTGAATACCTGAAACCGATTTGGTTAGATATTTTCTGTCCTGCCCTATATGTATGTCCCTACATTGCTGATGTCAAAGTTTTATGGGTGCTAGACTAATGAAAAAGTGGAAGGGCAGAGCATAGTGAAAGAAAATTGTGCACCAAATAGTTTTTAGGTAGAACCTGGGCAGAGCATGAGCTCTGCCCAGGTTACTGAGGTAACTTGAAGCTCTGCCCACTCTCCGCCCATGTACAGTGGCGTAACGAAACTTGAGGTGGCCCCCCTGCAAAGCACATGGAGGGGTCCCCCCTCCACCGGCGGCGCGGCCCTCCATCTACCACTTTGCCCCACCACCCAGAAATCTAGCATATTTTGATTCGAAACCTCCAACATTTAAATGAAATGCCTCTATATTGTCTTTCTGTAAGTTCTAATGAGAAAGTGGGAAACACTCTTAACATACAAGCTATGCCATTTGTAACAATACTGTCAAAAGCAGATTATTTAACTGAGGCAGAAATCAGAACAATGCCAAGGAGCGATCCTATTGTCTCAGGAACTGCCTCCGGCTGAAGAACAAAGAACAACTATGAAGGGTCGAAATAGAACTGACAATACCTTGAAACTTTGAAAGACCAACCCAAACCTGCAATTCCATAAAAACTCGACTGACAATATACATGAGAAGTACACAAATTATAACTCAGTATCCTGCGAAAGTTAAGAGAAATAGACTGGTGAATTATCTGCATGCCACACACTAGCGACTGTCAAGGGTTGTGCATGATAATAACGTGAACTGAGGAAGCGATTTCAATCATAATGTCTTTATTAGTAAGCACTGCAAAATAGGCAGGCAAACAAGGCTGAGGAACAAAACTGTTTGGATGCTTCAGAACATTGATGCAGATGTTTGTCTGTTTTAATTTATCATTTCTGTAGTGTAAACAATGCTAAATACAAGATTTAAGGTACACGTATTACAGACAAGTGCAAGCAACACCATAAATAACACTGCGTGTAGAATAAAAACAAACCATATCAGCAATTACCTAATGACAATCTATACAAACTGTAGTTGGTAAAGCAAAAGAAAAAGTGCAAATACTTTCAAAGTGCAAAATAAAGCAATCACCAGTCAAGCAATATACAAAAATCAAGCATGTTTTGTAAAACAATCCAACTTTCTTCTTGCATCAATGTGAAAATACTTTCAAAGTGCATGGTAAAAACAAGTCCAGCAGCTTCCCTCACAAGGACTGACCTGAACCACCAGACTGGGCCTTAGTTCATAACAAACAGAGGCCTGAGACCTCAGTGTGTCAACACTGGCGGTATTTACAATTCACTAAGAGTATAGGCACGCCTGCTAAAGTACAGATTCACCATTGCCTCCAAATGGCTCTATCGTCACGTGTGACACCCCGCCAGCCAGGCCGGGATTTTAAGCCAACAGCGCCTTGCATTCTGGGAGTTGTGCTGTGACCATCTAAGTAAGGGGTTAAACATTCCAGCATGCAAAGTGTTGTTGGATAAAAGCTACGAATGGGCACAACATGGTGCCAATGCCACTTAGCAGCTATGTTTTATACAAGCACAAGGGGATGTTTAATTTCCTCAACACAAGCTGCAGAAGTCTGGCGTCAAATAGCAAACACGTTGTGCAGAGAACCCAGAAACGTGCTGTGTTTAGCCCCCGTGTATGGACCTGAGGTGTCATTCTCTAAGAGACCCAGTGGTAAAAGCCCACAGTTGTCTCTAATGCATGTTAGTGCTAGGCAGTGATCGAAGTGGGGGGAAAAAAGTAGGGGAACTGTGGGAGGAGAATCAGAGGGCGGGAATAACCAATGGATTGGGTCAGTGGGCAGATTGAGAGGTGTGGCAGAAAGAGCAAAATATCCCAATTTTTAGTATGTGTTTCCCATTTCACTAACCGGTTACAGCTTATTACATTATTTAATTTAACCAATAGATACACATGTTTATTCAAGGTTAAATAAGTGTTATTGACATTAAAATACAAACACAAAGTAGGATACATTTCCAATCACAGAATGTCCCAAATATCCTTAAAAGTGGAATCACAAGCCATTTGTCTCCCAGCCATGGAGTTTCTGTCATCAGCACTTCTCCTCCCTTTTTCCACAAGAGCAGTTGAAATGAAATGAAATAGCATTTATAAAGCGCGTGGTTACCCGAAGGCATCCCAGTGCTAGGGCAGAAACCTCACTAAGCTATGGCAATCAATTAGGGAAAAGCCAGGTTTTGAGCCTCCTGCGGAAGACGGTATGTTCTGGCTCTTTACGTAGCTGAAGCGGCAAGGAGTTCCAGAGTTTAGCGGCGTTGTAAGAGAAGAGCCGGCCCCCACTTCTGGACCTCTTGATTCTGGGAACAGACGACAGGTGGAGGTCATTTGAATGTAACCGCCTGTTGGCTTGGTAGGGCTGGACAAAGGAAGAATTGATAGCCGGTCCCACACCCCCTAGCATCTTATGGGTGGTGCAGAGGGCTTTAAAGTGGACTCTTTCCTCAATAGAAAGCCAATGTAAAGACCTAAGTGCAGCTTTGGCTGACTGGCGGCTTGGAGTACCCTCAAGAATCCTTGCGGCACAATTTTGCATGATTTGAAGTTTCTTAAAGACCGCACAGGGAGCACCGAGATAAAGAGCGTTGCCATAGTCCATGAGGGATAAGACAAGTGCCTGGACCACAAGAGTTCTTGCTTGAGGGGGTAGCAAAGGTAACACTTTACGCAGCAGTCTTAGAATACCGAAGTAGCAGGCAACAAGTTTCCTTGCTTGGGTTTTAAAGCTAAGCTTAGAATCAAGCCAGAAACCCAAACTCTTCATTTAAGATTTGGGGATAGGCACAGGGCCCATACATGCTGGCCAGATACAGGAAACCTCGAGGGGGGAGGGATTACCGAGCAACATAAGCTCGGTCTTATCACCGTTCAGTTTTAGATGGGAATGGCACATCCACCTCATCACCTCCTCGAGGCATGGGCCAGGACAAGTAGGGGAGCTGCTTTTGTAGTTAAATGCCACCACTAATTGAGTGTTGTCGGCATATGTAATTATATGCACCCCAAAGGGTAGAACAATGTCCGCGAGAGAAGCCATGTAAACATTAAAGAGAGTGGGACTCAGGGACGACCCCTGAGGCACTCCACAATAAAGGGGCCTAGGGCTTGAAATGGCCTCGCCCTCGAAGACCTGGAAGGATCTACCCTCGAGGAAAGAGCACAGCCAATTCAGGGCTGTTCCTGTCAAACCCAGATCTTTGAGTCGATGCATTAGAATACGGTGATTAACCATATCAAATGCCGCGCTGAGATCTAACAATATCACGGCTAGAGAACAACCTGCATCAAGAATCCTTCTAGAGTCTTCCGCGACTGCCAATAAGGCTGTTTCACTCCCTTGAGAGGGGTGAAACCCAGTTTGGGATGGATGCAGGAGTTTTCCAGCTTCAAGATGCCTAGAGAGAGTTCAAACATGAATGGCAAAATATCCTAGTTTGCAAATGTTTTCCACATAACTATGGCTTTGCCATATTTGCCACATAATACATCATCTGCTGCATAATCTGACGATTTTAACTAATAAATTGTTTATACCTCAAACACATCAAAAGTTACTAAAAAATGTGACTTGTGCTGCTGTGAAGTGGAGGGCCCTTTGCAAAGGTTGACTGGTCACCTTTCTCATTGCTGCAGTTGTATGTTCCACTAGTACTAATAAGGAAAAATCTTTGCAGAGACTGTTAGCATGTGTAAACATTTCAAAATAATAAAGTATCAGAAAATTTACAGCACCACTAATACCAGTGTAGGGTATCAGAGCACTTTACATCACACATATTACACAGAGACAATCATTCATATTTGTGTAAATCACTGTGCAGGAAATGTTACATAAGACAAAGGACTACAAGGTGTAGGAGTCACATGACAACCATACTAGTAGGCAGCATAGTTTAATAGTGATTGGTCTGCAGAAACACAAACTCAGAATTAAAAACATAATACCATGGTTAGGGGTTCTCTTTAATAATCAGAATTGATTTCTACCCAAATGAACCCTTTTTTGCAACATTAGGCTAATCGAAGACTGGGGAAAAAAACATAACTCTCTAATTTATACCTTGGAGTTTGCATGCAGCTCTTACATGACAATTAATAGCTCACTGTTCTATGTTAGGATTTTATAAACTTATTAACTGCAAGTAACAATAGGGTCTCTCTGAGAAAAGCAGTAACCCACTGACCTATTCACATTCTGTGCACTCTGTGATATGCATGGCACATGTTCTTAGCAGCATGCACGTTACACCTCTGCCATTCCTTTTCATGAGTCAAACCTTCCACTAGACAAAACACCATCTCTCTCTACTAAGAACATTAATCACTGGAGTTAAGACATTTTTATTGTTGCCCAAAAATGTTGGAGGCCAGGAAGGAGGCAGCAAGTGCTTTTAAAACCATAATATACTTACAAACATGACGCCCCCACCTGAAGTTAGCACCCGGTGTGGTCGCACTGCCCTAGAGCCACGCTGCTCAAGGGTCCTGTAACCTCAGTGACAGAGTCACTGCCACTCTATGGTGTGCTGCTTCATAGGTCTGTCCCCAAGACTGGAGGTGAACTTCATGGATGGCGGTGGACAGGCCTTCAAGGTTAATCCACACTTGCCACCGCTAGGGTCCACCTGCTGGTGCTAAGACACCAGGGCTTTTAAGATCTTGCGGCACCTTCTAAGGTGTAGCACAGGAATGTGCTCCCTCAGGAGAGTGGTCTGGGAGCCTGGCCATTAAGGCTGAACCTGGTTCACCAGTTCCACTTCAGCAGCTCTGACCATAGCGCCACATCCTCTCCCCCAGTGAACACCATACTGCCCCACTGAGAGAAACTTGCACTGCACTGACCCGCTATAAACACCTGGATGTGACTCAATTCTAATTACGCACTAGACAAGAGCAATATGTTGCCTAAAAAAAATTAACAACATCCTAGAAAAAACAAACACTCATAGGGAATGCAAGATTAAGTAAAGCATGTGAAATGTAAGCAGGAACAACATGGTTACCTTTTTCCTTTAACACTCATTATTAGTGAGTGCTTTTGCATGAGAAGGTAAGGCCATGGCTACAGGGCCCGGAAGGGACCCGTTTTAGTGCCCATTGCTTATATTCTTTCAAAACATAGGCAGTATGGTATAAAAAGACCACATTCGTAAACACACAGTTGCTGTACACATTTTGTTTTCCAATTCACCCATCAAGCAGGTATTTCAGTACCTCCAGGCTAGGTGCACTTTCCCACACAGGGAAAACAATGTTGTTCAAAGAGAGAGGAGTAAACAAAAGTATCACTTCACTGGCAAACACTGTAAAGTGGCACTAATGTGTTTAGGTGTAAATAAATCAATTTAGACATCTTGCAACCACTCTGTCTTGCTTTAATTAGTTATTTATTTTTCACATTTGGAATGTTTTATTTCTCTCCACCCGGAGGCTGCACTTGTGTCAGAAAAAGACAACGTTTCCAGCAAAAATGTTATTCTTTTTTGGATCCATTTCACAGGGGAGCAAATAAACGAAAGGAGGAAAGAGAGGGTAATACCCGTTTCTTGAAGTCTCGGTTTTCATTAAGGAGCGAGACCGAATGAGAGGGAAGACTCGGAGGCTTAGATGCCGTCACCGTGGTGTGCGCGCACAGCTTAATTTATGGGGACTTGGGGAGGCTGAAGAGGCTTGCTTGCAGGCGCAGCCGTCTCCCTCTGCTGAGAGTGAGGGGGCCCCTGGAGCGTGGGGGCCCCCGCACCGCGGGGGCTGGGGGGGTCCTGTGTTACGCCCCTGCCCATGTATTACATTGGCTTGTGTTATTTACCACTGTAAACTGTGTCTGTTCATTGGTCAATAGGCTTAGTAGTCCCTCCTTAGTTCCGCTTTGTTTTATTTTGTGACCTCCGATGGTGACACCCCGTGTGTTGTTTCTTGGTAGGCTTTAATTACAGCCTCCGAGCACTATTTTCTGAAAGAGCTTTGTCCTGCCTGATGTTGCAGGCAGGACACGCTCTCGCCTAACGCTTTTTAAAGTTTTTATAGCGCGGGCACTGAACACATTTGCAATGCCACTAGAGGCACCCACTACAGGCCAATCGGTGGCTCTGCTAGCAGGACCGCACCTCCTTCTGACAGTAGTAGGGAAATACCTGCCGATGCCGGTTATGAGGAGCTGAAGTCAGCACAATGTCTGAACAGAACATCTCTTCAGAAAGAAGTTGGCCACGTATGGGTCCGGAAGATTCTGAGGGAGTGAGGGAGTAAGATGCTGAAGCGTGAGGGTGAGCTGATAAATACAAAAATACCCTTTATTCAACCCTTAAAATATTCAAACATTAAACCATTAAAACAACAAATATAAGATAAATCAGATATAAATGTGTAACAAGGTAACTATCTTTCACAGGACGATGGTAGCCAAGATATACACTCTCTTCCAGATCACAAACTGGGAACCACAACCACATCTTTAAATGCAGACCCTCTTGTACAGTGCATTGTTGACGTTATGCACTCATCCCCATTTCTCAAACAAAGTTCCCAATATTGCTAGGCTACAGAAAATAAATGTTATCAATTGCACAGCGTATACATGTACCAACATCTAAACAGCAAGTATTGATTAGACGCAACTTTCTGTTAACGCAGACAGTTTGCAAATGATGTGGGGTTGACCCTTAATCACCCAGTTCTGGCGCACAGTCCAAGATGTCATAAAGACAGTTACCAGCAGGGAATACTACAATAACCAGAAGCCTGCCTTCTCGGACTGGAACCTCGACCAGAGCGAGGCAAAGCGAGCACAATGGGGTTGAGTAGGATGACCGCCGACCGTGAGTTTCCCCCGCCAAATTAGGATGGCGAGAGGAATCGTTTCTTGACCGAGGCGGACGGAAAGACCGTCCGCCTCTTGTCCGCCAGAAGCAATCATTCAGATTGCCTGGCGGACGGTCCAGGGACCATAAAATGGTGGCGGTGCCATTAGGCACCGTCTACCAAATTATGATGAGGGAAATTTCATGCCGCCATGGAAAGGCATTTGGGGATTAATTAGGGGGGCCCTTTTCGGGCCCCCATGTCCTGGGGGAGGTGAGGGTGCACTTGGGGGTACTCCTGGTACCCTCCTACAGTTCACAGCACTACTTGGCAGGCACCGTGTGGTACCTGCCACGTAGTGCAGTGACACGCACAACATGGTTTTTCGTTTTGCGGCGGGTGCTGCTGTGAGCAGCATCCGCCGCAATGTTAAAAACCAAAATGCGACCGCCATGTTGGCGGTCACATCCTGATTTGGTATGCAGGACCGCCGCATGTATTGCAGGTTTACTACAGGATGGCGGATGGCGGATGGACTCAAGTCCTTCCGCCATCCTAATGACCCCCTATGTTTGCAGTCCCGTTAATAATCTTGGTGAAACGTTCCATCTCTATGCAGTGGAAGTGGCCTACAGGTCCGTGTATTAAACAATGAAGGGCAGCCGTGGAACGCTTTAATGGCCCTAGGGCCGTAGCCATGCTGTGTGGGGAGGAAGGTGGCAGAGCCCAGCACCCCCATGTTGATGCTTGCCCCCTCCCCCGTGCTCCTCCTCACTCTCCCAACGTCCCTTTCGGAAAGCAGGTGTGAGAGCAATTTTCACCTCTGGAGAAATACAGTATGTAAACTAAAGTGTGCTCCAGTTAAGAATCAGCAGGATTTCCCAAACAGAGAGCTTAGCATTATTTTTACGCTGATGAGAGAGTCCGTTTTCTCTTTTTTATTTAAAAACTTTTCAGATTTTAGAGAGTGATGATTTGTGCTCCAGAAAGAGGCAGGAAACTGCACCACATTCTACATGAATCCAAAATGCAAGTTGTGAGCATATTACAGTTTTGCGATGTAGATATTTCTGATATATTCAGGAACATAATGGATCAGTAGATTACGTGGAATTTGGACTAAAGTGCAGGCTGGTGTCACATGCACAAAGCGAAAACATGAGAAGCTCACATTGGTGTCGGAGTTTGAAATTAAAAGACAGGTGTACATAAAATGTACGCCGGCCCTGTGAATCACACGAATGCATGAAGTGCAGATTGGTATTGACATTATATGCAATGGCTTCATTAAATACAATTGAGCCTAGGAACAGCATATATGAAAGAATAAAAGAAGATGAGGTTTGGGGCACAATGTGAGAATTCACAAAATGTAGATTGGACTGCGGAACACACATGTATGGAAACATACTGTTTTTATGAAGCTCCAAGCATATCCCTTGCACGCCTAAAGCACTTTTCTAGGTAGTCTGCTTTCAATAATTACATACCACCTCATACTAATGACGAGATCATGAAGCTCTCCAATTTGTATCAGCTGCCAGGGTGCATGGTTGAAGGGGGGGGGGGTTCTGTGGTTTGGCCTTTGTTGGACATTTTAAGTGAAGTGTATGAGGTTTGGTGGCGTTGTGGGCACATGGCACATTAACTGTTGCTGTGTAGAGGGTGTGACAAAGACTCAGACTTGCATACATGTAGTATGCATGGAATCCAAAGTTTATGTGCATCAGAAGGGTCCATTATGGTGTACGGTGCTCACCAAGTACCACCAGGAGACCATCATTATTTGGAGGCATTGTTAAATTACCAAGGAGTATTATATATGGAACAAAGTTCCCTTGCCATGCATGATATAGATATTGCAAGTCACCAGGAAGTCCTCACACCAAAGAAAGGAACAACGATGAAGGACAATTTCCTTTTTAAGGTAATGGAAATCCGAAGTAAGTGGCAAAATCCTTTTAATTGATTTTACTCCTTATAATTCATGGGCATAACATCACTCGTCTCACAAACCACATAAATCCTTGGTGCCTTACTATTTCATTATCATTACAGATAAAAAGTGTAAACATGCTATTGGTACTGCAAAATGAAGCACAACAAAAGCAGTTATTTTTTTTCAAAAATATAATAGAATCAGTTCTATGTAAATCGGGTTAAAAATGCTGTAGTCCAAAATTGTGTAGAAACATACAGAGATACTATATTTCATGTAATGACCTACAGTGAAAAAAAATAAACATGTTGCCATAAATATCTTCTTTCTGCTGATCACCTTTTCTTTTTGGAAAAAAATATCAGAAGAAGAAAAAACAAGTTCTCATTTTTGTTGATCAAACTGACTTTCATCCAACACTTCACGGGACCTACAGTGGGGAGGAAGGGGGGGGGGGGAGGGAGGCAGCAAGGCCTGGCACTCCCACGTTGATGCTTGGCCCTCCCGAAACGTCCCTCGCTTCAGTCAGGTGATTTAAAATAAAAACATATTTTATTGTATTTTGATAAACATTAACAAATCGTTGCTGCAATGGTCAGTGTCATACATTGTATCAGGGCTAGCAGAGTGGCACCAGCTAAGCATACATATGAAATGGTACGGGAGTTGTGGACTCAGTGGTGAGCCATGTAGATTGCATGAAATTGTGTGTCATATATTACTTTAGATTGAATAAGAGAAAAACAAAAGATGAACTACAAACCAACTACCTCCCCCAACATTGTCCATCACATTAAGAAGGCGTGGCTGTCCTATTAGAGCGTTGGAGCGTCACCGCCCTGCATTTTTGCCCCCTCAGCTCTGGTAGTAAATCATTCTAAGATTGATTTAGTTTAGGTTGTTTTTTCCTAGCTGTGAACTGCAATATTTTAATTTCAGGGCAGATGTTACTGTCAATTAGAACGAGTGAGAGTGCAGGGCCGGCAGACATGGGTGGGTCTTCACAGCAGGCTTGGTTTGAAGTAAAGTACCATGTCAGGCTGGACAGTGCCTTTCTGCATTCAACCCGACATGCACACTTGAAGCTTCTTCTATGTGCATCGTTAGTGAGCCTGGGGGAAGCAGCTTTTACAATGAGGTTTTTCCCACATTGTACCTTTACCACACATTTTTTACCATGCATGTTTTTAGAAAGCATATGCTTTTACAACACATGTCTTTACCATGCATTTAAGGTAAGTTCGGAGGTGTGGGGGGTCACCCCCCCACAAATACATTGTTTATATATATAAACAATGTGTGGTAAGGCATACAATGTAAAAGCATATGCAATCCCCAAAAATGCTGGGTAAAAAATGTGCGGTAAAGGCATGCAGAGTAGTGTTCCGTCATACAACCGAGCCTGGGGGTTTGCAGCTGCAACCCCTGGTCTCCTGAGGAGTGCTGGGTTTCCCTGCTCCAGATAATCCTAGTGCTACTTCCATGCTATTCGATAACATAAAAAGCAAGGAAGCAGCATCTGGATGGCCTCCAGAGATCAGGAAGGTGGTGCAACAAACATAATTTGTAGTTGTGGTGTGATACAGAGGCGGCTTTGAAAATAAACTGGCCACATTGGAGTTTAATGGTGCACACAATTTTCTTCCAGGACTCGCAGACTGAGGGACAAAATACAAGAGGGGGACCAAAGCCAAGCTTGTCAAAAATGAAAAGAGGAGTCGTAATCTAATCCATAAAAAAGTATGTGTTATAGTTTTCATACTGAAAACAAGGCTTGCATGTTTACTTTAATCTATTTTATTGATTTTATAGAAACATGATACACAATAACCCACCTACATCCATCGGCTGGTGTGATTCCAGTGGTGGAGAGCAGGCATCGCGCAACAGTAGAAGAAAATAGAAAGAATGAGAGAGAAATGATAGAAAGGATCAAGGTTGAGAGGAGGAGATGTGGGGGTGTGCGCCTGGTGTCTATGCTACCGATAAGGACACTGATGTTCTAGCGATCTGCAGCATGTGTTGTGGATGTCAAAAGCAGAATCCATAGGCAATGTAACTCATGAAGTTCGTCAGACAGGTACTGTATGCAGATTTGCCACATCTTATCGAAGCCGGGAAGTTTTTGTGTGGCAACTGCGCTCAGCTTTTCCATCCCTAGTACATCCCATATTTTGTGTAGCCAATCCAAATGTGTGGGCACTGTGTCTGTACCCCATCTGGCAAAAAGGATCTGTTTTGCCCCCCCAGTGCTAGGGTAATCGCTCTGCCTCTATGAGATCTCAGCGGTTAGGTGAGGGGGTTGGGGAGACTAAGTAGTATATAGCGGGGAATTTGTGTATATCTGTCACAGACATATCATTTACCGCATACAGGACCCCCACCCAGAAAAAATCCTGCGTAGGGCAGTGCCAAAGTAGATGTGTGAGTGTGCCCTGTTCTCCGCAGTGTCGCCAGCATTTCCCGCCTCCCGTGTGGTTCCAAGTAGCGATCCTGGCAGGGGTGAGGTACCAATAGTGAGCGATCTTCAGGAGCATTTCTTTACTAGTGGTGTTAAAGGAGGAGATGTGTGCCCAATGTAAAATGTTGTTCCATTCTTTAACTGTGAAGGTGAGCCCACATTCTCCCTCCTAGCTAACTGAGGTGTTATCAAAAAGGCATAAAGATCTGAGAGTAGTTTTCATCTGTGGAGAAAGTGAGAATCCTCTTTTCAAAAGCTGTCAATACCCTATTGGCATGTGGACAGATTCAAGGTTGGGTTACACAGTGTGCTACTGTCAGGAATTGCCAGTTTGCCGTGTCCGGGAGGTCTTCACAAGCCTGCAGTTTTGGGAAGTCTATAAGCCCTTCAGTGTCAAACAGGTCCCCCACTCGTTTACAGTAAACCTCCTGCCATACCTTAAATGCTGACCCTGTGGCTACCAGTGGAAAGTCTGGGTTACCTATCAGTTGTGTTTGTGGGGAGATCGGTGTGGAGCGACAATGCCGCAGTTGTACCCTGACTCAAACTCCAATCGTGGATCTTGCAACCGGGGAGATGTAGACGCCGACTGGCCTGTGCGGTTTAGGCACCCAGGGAATTTTCCAGATGTGTGTGGCTGCAATTGCCTAATCTATAAAACACCAATGTTTTTCAGTGAGGGTACAGGACCATTCCGCCATGTAGCGTCACTGTGCTGCCTGATAGTAGCAGCGCAGATTCGGAATTCCCAGCCCCCCAGCCAACATTGGAAGAAAAATGCATGTTTTGACCATCCATGCTTGTTTGCCCTCCCTGATAAAGTCTTAGATAAGTGATCGTAGGCTGTCCAGTGTCCGCGGGGGGCTGAAGTGGCAGGGTTTGCATGACATATAGGAGTTTAGGGAGTAGCGTCATTTTGACAGCTGCTCTATGCCCCACAGCCATGAGAGAACATTGGACTTCCACTTTGTGATGTCTGTCCTCGTGGCCGCTAATAATCTCCCACCATTGTATGCAGCGATGGACGTAAGTGTGGAGTGTACCTGTATCCCCAAATTTAGAATCCCACCCTCTGCCTACTGAAAAGGAAATTGAGCGCTGAGCCGAGCGCTCTCTGACTCGGGGACAGTAAAGCCAAGGATCAAACAGTTCTGCAGTAATGGCTGTTAGTAAATTATGAGGGTCAAAAGGACATCTTCCACATATAGCATGATCTTGTGTTCCCTCCCTCCCATTGGGATGCCTGCCACTTGTGGGTTGGTCCTTATTCGTTCTGCAAAAGGCTCCATATGGAGAACAAAAAGTAGAGGGGACAAGGGGCAACCCTGTCTGGTCCCCCGTTCTATAGGGAAGGCAGACTATCTCTTTCTGTTCACACATATGTTGGCTTCGGGGGCTGTGCACCCAGCTGCGGAATCATGTTCCAAGGCCCACGTGCTCCAGTACCCAATGTAAGTAGGGCCAGTGCACTCAATCAGATGATTTTTCAGCATCGATCGTTAGCCAAAGGGCTGGTACTTGCGAAAGTTTACCTTGTTCAGAAGATGGCAGAGTCATTTTGTGTTGCTGCTACACCCTCATTCCGGAATGAACTCGGCCTGATCGGGATCAACCAGTCCCTGGACATAGGGGGCTACCCTATGAACAAGGACAGTTGTAAATATTTTCACGTCTACATTTAAAAGGGAAATCAGAGGCGCAACGTTTGGTACCCTTGCCTGGTTTAGGGATCACCGTAATGGTAGAAAGACTCATCAAGTCCAGCAGCGTGTCCTTCCTACAAAATGAGTAAGTCTGGGCGGTGAACTCCGCTCTGCTCGCAGAGTTTGCAGAGTTTTCCACACTCCGCATTACGCGGAGTTCTGAGAAACTTCGCTTTGCAGAGCCGAGTTTTTTTCCTCGCTTGCATTCGTGAATGTCAAATTGGCGAGCGCGAGCGAGGAAAATCCACCTCTCGGCGAGATTTTACCTCGTTCGCAATCATCAACATCAAGTTGGCCAGCGAGAACATGGAAAATCAACCTTCCAGTAAGATTTCTCAACGCGGGTGGTCAGATTTCTCATTGCGAGTGATAACGTATGCTCGCGACCGCTCGGGTTGAGAAACCATCTGTTCACGTTGAGAAAGCTGCTGCTCGAGTAAAAATCGATTTGAGTGGCAGAAAGGAAGCAGCACTCCCTTGCGCTCTGCATGGTGCCGTTCGTGATGATTGCACAGTGCAGACATGCATATGGCACTGAAAATCACCATGAACGGCATTTATTTAGTGCACTCTGCTGCTCGCGGAGCTCCGCGTAGCGCGGCAGAGATTTTTTTGCACTTCACGGAACTCCGCGAACTACGCCCAGGCTTACAAAGGAGTTGAAAGCAGTGCCAGAATTGGGGTCAGCTGGGAGCCAAAGACTTTATAAAATTCCGCACTATAGCCGTCCGGGCCCGGCACCTTACTGGGCTGCAACTTATGTATGGCAGTGAGTACCTCCTGTGTTACAATATCTACTTCCAAGGCTGTAAGCGTGACAACAGTAGCATGGGGAGGGAAGCACCTGTGCTAGGTATGCCTTCTGTTTGAGACCAAGAGGGGCTCGGCGAGGTAGAGGGTACTATAAAGGTTTCAAAAGCGTTTGCTACATTCCTATCTTTGTCGCACATGCAGCCATCTGCCCCCACATTTCGGGGATCCTTCGATCCACCACATTGGCCCAAAGGTGGTGCACCAGCATGCTTACTGCTTTGTTACCCCCGGCATAATAATTCTGGCTTATTCTGAGCAGGATGGAGGTCAAGGCCGTCAGAGTGTCTGCACGTGTTTTGTCATTGGTGAGAAGTTTTGTATTGAGCCGCCAGCAGAGGGGAAATGGTGATTGCTCACTGGGGTTGAGTTGCAAGATGATGAGAGAATGATGGGAGAGAGCTGCTGCCTCAATATCTACCAAGAGTGTGTCCTGAGTTGCACCTGGGGTCGTGAAAAAATAGTCAATGCATGTGTATGTCTGATGGGCTGCCGTGATGGATGTGTATTCCACTTCTGTGGGTATGCCTCCATATAACCATCAATCCCATCTCGCTCATCCATTATTTGGTGCCTGATGTGAGTTCCCCATCTTGTCCCGCCCACATGGCAGACCTGTCCTTCCCCGTGTCCATTGCTATGTTGAAATCTTCCCCCACCACTAATTCCTTGTCTGGAAAAGTCAGCACTCATTCCAGTCCTGAGAAATGTTTCCTGTCTCTCATTAGGGGCGTAGACTTTGGCGTGTACCTGATTCCCTGTATTAAGACATGAAACGCTAACAGTGTACTAGGGGTCTCTATAAAAACCCGCTCCATCCTACCCGCATAGTGATTAGCAAACAAAATCGCCACTGGCGATTTCATTCAGGCATGTCATATACCCGCACTATCATCCTTGGAGCATAACCTCTGTATGTATGTTTTATGGTATGTAATGCTCAGACTCTCCAATAGCTCATCGTGTTGTATCTTGGTTTCCTGTAATTCACCCAAGCATGTGGGATCACATGCTGTCTCCTGTTCAAAGAGCCCCAATTGTGTTTCTATGCATTGTAAGTCACAGAGTACTGATTGCCTGGCACCCATGGCAGTGGCGACAGACACTCCCCTAGTTGCCACCTTAAATACCTACCACTGTACATGTGGCATGGATCCCAGGCCTGGACGTGCAGGGGAGGCCTCCAAGGGCCCACTGGACCCCCTTCTGGGCATCTTTCCATGTGGAAGGCCTGAGGACGGAGCCCAGGATGGGGAGGGCACCCGTCCCAGGGCCCTCGGGGCACCGTTCAGGGCTCCTGAACCTAGCCCAGCAGGGGAAAATTCCTCGGCCCGACAGAACCCTGTCCCGGGCCCTTGTTGGAGGTGCAGTCCGGGGAACTGAGCCAAGGGAGGGAGCAACCACCCTGGGATCCTGGGCCTGGATGCAAAAGGGAGGCCTGCCCGGGCCCAATGGACCCCGTCCCGGGCACTTTGCCGTGTGGCTGGCTGGAGGACAGAGCCCTGGACTGGTGGGGATTGCCAAGTCCTGGCCCATGTTCGCCGGCTGAGAACTGCCAGGCCTCAAGGGTTTCCAGTGTACCCTGCCCCTAGTAATACGGAGGAAGGCTACTCTCCTATCCGGTAATGTGTGCGCACTGGGTGACAGAGGAGACCTAAGGTGCCCACGTGCCCGGCCTCTCTGGAGCCATGGCCGGGCTCGCAGAACCAAACGAGCCCTCATCAGGACTTCCAGGTTAGCCCGGCCATCTGGTAGCACCATTGGAATGCATTGTGCATGACCTGAGGGCTGTTTGGTTGTGCGCAACCAGATGGCTAGGCCCAAAGGGCAGCAATCTGCTCACCCTGCACCTTAACGAAAGGGGTCCGCTTGCCATTGGCAGTCTTGGTGGCTCTGTGTCCTGGGAGCCCCAGCTGGGCCCCAGGCACGGGGCTACAATGGGTCTTCCCGGCGGGCCCCCCAGGCACCTTGCCATGCAGGCGAAGCGGGAGAGGCCTGCCCCCGTCATGGAGCCCCAACACAGGACTTTGGCCATGGGGCAGGCTGGAGGACGGAGCCCAAGGTGGGAGCTCCCATCCCTGTAGGGCCTCTGGACCCAGATGCGCTGTGGAGGCCTCCCAGGATGGCGGAAACCCATCCTGGGTGCTCTGGCAGGCAGTGGGCCCAAGGACCGAGCTCAGGATGGAGAAGGGCCTGTCCAGACCCTTCTGGTCAGTGGCTGAGAACCTCCAGACCCCAGGGGTCCTGAGGTACCCTTTCCCTAGTAATCTAGAGAAAGGCTACCCCCTTTACTGTCATCCATGCACACTAAGTGAGAGAGGGTACCAAAGCTGCAAAAGCACCCAGCCTCCTAGACCCCTCGCTAGGATCGGGGGAGCAAAGGATCCCCCATCGGGAATTCAAGGGTGGCCCGGCCATCTGGTAGTGCCATTGGAAGGCATTGCACACAACCAGATGGCAGGGCCCGAAGGACAGCCAACCGGTCGCGCTTTGCCTTAACGAAAAGGGCTGCTGCTTGCCCTTGAGGAGGACCGGGGCTCTGCGGCCCAGGGTCTAAGAGCCCCACCTGGGCCTCACCCTTTGCAGTGAGAGGGGGTGGGGGCCCCAATGGGCCTCCCACCTGAGGCCCAAAGGCACCTTCACAGGCAGGCAAAGCAGAGCGATGCCTCCCCAGGCCCAGTGGACCCGACCCATGACCTTGTTCCTGGGGCAGATCAAGGGATGGAGGCCAGGGTGGGAGCGCCCGCCCCGAGGCCTGACAGGGCCCAGTTTCGGTCAGAGATCTTGGGCCCTGAGACAAAGGGAAGGCCGCTCCTGGCCCAGGAAGGGGAGGTACCCATCCCAGGGCCCTTCGGGCCATGGTCAGGGATCCGGGACCCAGCCGGGCAGGGGAAGCCTCCCCGGGCCTCACTCAAGGATCAAATTCCCGGGCCTATGTCAGGGCGGCAGGCTAGAAGATGGAGCCCAGGGTGGGAGCGCCCGCCCCGAGGCCTGACAGGGCCCAGTTTCGGTCAGAGATCTTGGGCCCTGAGACAAAGGGAAGGCCGCTCCTGGCCCAGGAAGGGGAGGTACCCATCCCAGGGCCCTTCGGGCCATGGTCAGGGATCCGGGACCCAGCCGGGCAGGGGAAGCCTCCCCGGGCCTCACTCAAGGATCAAATTCCCGGGCCTATGTCAGGGCGGCAGGCTAGAAGATGGAGCCCAGGGTGGGAGTTCCTGCCGGAGGCCCGGCGGGGCCCCGTCGAAGCTCCTTGGCCTGGACGCGAAGGGAAGGCCTCCCCGGGCTCACAAGACCCCTTTCCGGGCGCTTTACCACATGTTGTGCCAGAAAACAGAGCCCAAAACGAGGAGCCATCTACCCCAGGTCCCGTCGGGGCCACAATCAGGGCTACTGGACCCAGCCAGGCAGGGGAGGACTCCCTGGGCAAGACGGATCAAACTCCTGGGCCCTTGTCAGGGCGGCGGACGGAGAAAAGAGCTCAGGGTCGGAGCACCCACCCCAAGGCCTGGCGGGGCCCCGGTTAGAGCTCCCAGGCCCAGACACGAAGGGAACACCTCCCCAGGCTCACGGGACCCTGTCCCAGGTGCTTTGCAACTCGTTGGGCCGCAGGACAGAAACCACAACAAGGAGTCACCCACCCCAGAGGCCATCGGGGCTGCGGTCAAGTATCCTGAACCCAGCCAGGCCTGGGAAGCCTCCCCGGGACTTACAGACCCCGTCCATGCCATGTGGCTGGCTGGAGAGGGAGCCCAGGGCTGGAGCGCCCACCCCGGGGCCAGGTGGGGCCCTGGGAGGCCCGGTCAGATCTTCTGGGCCAGGATGCGAAGGGAGGGCCTCCCCGGGCTCATGGGACTCCGTCCTGGGTGCTTTGCCATGCGGTTGGCCAGAAGACGGTGCCCAGGATGGGGGATCTCACCCAGTCAGAGCTCCTGAATTCAGCCAAGCAGGGAAAGCATACCCGGCTGGATGGAACCCTGTCCCTGGCCCTTGGCAGTGCAGCAGGCAGGAGGATGTAGCCCAGGGTGGGAGGGCCTTCCCTGGTGCCTGGCTGGGCCCTTGGGCCCGGTCTATGCACCTGGACTCTGCCTCACAGGTCAATCAATCAATCAATCACGACATTTGTAAAGCGCGCTACTCACCCGGAAGGGTCTCAAGGCGCTGGGGGGGAGGGGTACGTTACTGCTCGAACAGCCAGGTCTTGAGCTGCTACCTGAAGGAGAGATGGTCTTGGGTTAGCCGAAGGTGGATGGGGAGGGAGTTCCAAGTCTTGGCTGCCAGGTAGGAGAAGGATCTTCCTCCGGCGGTGGCTCTGCGGATGCGTGGGACGGTGGCGAGGGCGTGGCTGGTCGATCGTAGCTGGCGGGTGGGCGTGTAGAAGGTCATGCGGTCGTTGAGGTACTTGGGGCCCAGGTCGTGGAGAGCCTTGTGTGCGTGGGTGAGGAGTCTGAACGTGATTCTCTTGCTGACGGGGAGCCAGTGCAGCTCTCTCAGGTGTCCGGTGATGTGGTTTTGTCGGGGGGTGTCCAGGATGAGTCGTGCGGATGCGTTCTGGATGCGTTGGAGTCTTTTTTTTAAGTTTGGCTGTGGTTCCGGCGTAGAGGGTGTTCCTGCGGCTTGTGATGAGTGCCTGGGTAACGGTCTTCCTGGTTTCTGTGGGGATCCATCTGAAGATCTTGCGGAGCATGCGCAGTGTGTTGAAGCATGCTGAGGAGACGGCGTTGACTTGTCTGGTCATCGAGAGGGAGGAGTCCAGGATGAAGCCCAGGTTGAACGCGTGGTCCGTTGGTTTGGGAGTGGTGCCCAGGGCAGGGGGCCACCAGGAGTCGTCCCAGGCGGAGGGGGACGAACCCAGGATGAGGACTTCCGTCTTGTCTGAGTTCAGTTTCAGGCGGCTGTTCTTCATCCACTCGGCGACGTCTTTCATCCCGTTGTGTAGGCTGGCTCTGGCGGTAGCGGGGTCGTTGGTGAGGGAGAGGATCAGTTGGGTGTCGTCGGCGTAGGAGATGATGTTGAGGTTGTGTTGGCGTGCGATGGCTGCGAGGGGGCTCATGTAGACGTTGAAGAGGGTTGGGCTGAGTGATGATCTTTGTGGTACGCCGCAGATGACTTCGGTGGCCTCGGATCTGAACGGGGGGAGGCGGACTCTCTGGGTTCTTCCAGCGAGGAACAAGATGATCCACTCCAGTGCCTTCTCTTGGATTCCGATGTTGCTGAGGCGCTGCACTAGAGTGCGGTGGCAGACAGTGTCGAACGCAGCGGAGAGGTCCAGGAGGATGAGAGCCGCTGTTTCCCCGTTGTCGATCAGGGATCTGATGTCGTCGGTTGCTGCGATCAGGGCGGTCTCGGTGCTGTGGTTGGCCCGGAACCCGGACTGTGAGGGGTTGAGGGATCCGTTCGTCTCGAGGAAGGCGGCGAGCTGTCTGTTGACGGTCTTCTCGATGACTTTGGCAGGAAAAGGAAGGAGCGAGATGGGACGGTAGTTCTTGAGGTCAGTGGGGTCCGCCGTTGGTTTCTTCAGGAGGGCGCTGAGCTCAGCGTGCTTCCAGCTCTCTGGGAAGGTGGCGGTGTGGAAGGAGGTGTTGATGATGTCCCGGAGGTGGGGTGCGATGATGGCGTTGGCCTTGTTGAAGACGTGGTGGGGGCAGGGGTCGGTGGGGGATCCGGAGTGGATGGTGTTCATCATGTGGGTGGTGTCTTCGGTGCTGATCGGGGTCCAGTTGCCGAGGGTGGTGGTGGCGGGCGTTGGTTCGGTGGTAGGGTGCGTGGTCTGTGCGTTGAAGCTGTTGTGTATGTCGGCGATCTTGCGGTGGAAGAACGAGGCGAGTGAGTTGCACAGGTCTTGCGAGGGAGTGATGTCGTTGTTTCCGGCGCTGGGGTTGGAGAACTCTTTGATGATGCTGAAGAGTTCCTTGCTGTCGTGGGTGTTGTTGTCCAGTCGTTCTTTGAGTGTTGTTTTCTTGGTGGCGTGGATCAGCGGATGGTGTTTGCGGGTGGCGTGCTTGAGGGCGGTCCTGTTGTCTGTGGACTGGTCGAGCCGCCAGGCTTTCTCGAGGGTGCGGCAGTTCTTCTTGGAGTCCTTGAGTTCGTCGGTGAACCAGGGGGTTTTCTTGCTGCCGGGTCTGCTGGGAGGGTTTTTCAGTGGTGCGAGGTCATCGGCACAGGCGGTCAGCCACTTGGTGAGGTTGCTGGTGGCTTCGTTGGGGTCCGTTGTGCTGGTGGGAGGGTTGTGGCTGAGGGAGGCGGTGAGCTGCTCGGCGGTAATCTTGCTCCAGCTCCAGCGATGAACCTGTTGCGGGTGGTGGTGGTTCGTGGTTCTTCTGAAGCTGAAGTGGACGCAGCCGTGGTCAGTCCAGTGGAGTCCGGTGGAGTGGCTGAAGGATATGTGCTTGCTGGATGAGAAGACGGGGTCAAGCGTGTGGCCGGCGTAGTGGGTGGGGGTGTTCACCAGTTGCTTGAGTCCGAGGTTGGCGAGGTTGTCCAGAAGGGTGGTGGTGTTTCTGTCATTGTTGTTTTCCAGGTGGAAGTTGAGGTCCCCTAGGAGGATGTAGTCAACGGAGGGAAGGTTGTGCGGGCTGATGAAGTCTACGAAGTCTTCGCTGAATTGTGTGCGTGGTCCAGGGGGTCTGTAGATGAGGGTGCCTCTGAGGGTGGTCTTGGGGTCAGTGTGTATCTGGAAGTGGAGGTGTTCGGCGGCGGTGAAGGTTTCGTCGGAGTTGGTCGAGATGCGGATGGTGTTCTTGTGTACGATGGCGATGCCTCCTCCCGTCTGGTTGACGCGGTCTCTCTGGGTGATCTTCTATCCGTCCGTGATGGCTATGGCGATGTCGGGCACTGAGGAGGCGTTCATCCAGGTTTCAGTGCTGTTGCGTCGAGCAGGTTCCAGAGTTCGACTGCGTGCCTGTGGACGGAGCGGGTGTTGAGCAGGATGCACTTGAGGAGGTTGTTGCTCGTGTCTGACTTGGCGGGAGCGGTGCAGGTCCGGCGGTAGGTGAATTTGCAGTCTTGGCAGGTGAAGGGCCCGTGGGTGCGTCTCGGGGTGGGTCGGTAGCAGGCGGGGTTCCGGCCGGTGTTGAGTGCGTTGAGGGTGGTGAGGTCGTAAGTCCGTCGTGTTGTCTGGCGTTCTTGGGGTCCAGGGGTCCTGGCACTGGGCGCGGTCCAGGCGCGGACGGGCGCAGACGGGCTTGCCTTAGGTGCACCTTTGCCGCGCCAGCGGCGCGCGGCCGCTGCGCTCGGCCGCAGCGCGGCCTCCATATGAGGGGGAGAGGGAGGGAGGAGCAGCTGGGATGTGGGAGTGGGGTGGCCAATGGGAAACAAGGGGGCGGGGCCCCAGGGATGCAGCGGGGGGAATGGAACGGCGGGGGACACGGAGAAGAGAGAAGGGTACAACGAGGAGGTAAAACGGGCTCAGGGGTACAAAATGCAAGAAGGTGGCACATGCAGTGGGGACAGAAGACAAAGGGTACAATGAGAAGTAAAACGGGCTCGGGGATACAAAATGCAAGAAGGTGGCACAGGCAGTGGGGACAGAAGACAAAGGGTACAATGAGAAGTAAAACGGGCTCAGGGGTACAAAATGCAAGAAGGTGGCACAGGCAGTGGGGACAGAAGACAAAGGGTACAGTGAGAAGTAAAACGGGCTCAGGGGTACAAAAATGCAAAAGGTGGCACAGGCAGTGTGGACAGAAGACAAAGGGTACAGTGAGAAGTAGAAATGGGCTCAGGGGTACAAAATGCAAAAAGGTGGCACAGGCAGAGAGGCAACAAAGGAACAGTACTTTGCGGCTGGCACGTGCGTTAGAGGCGGCGAGAGTAGTGCACACAGGGGGCTGTGCGGCGGTGAGGGGAGCGACCTACCTGGTGGCAAGGTCAAAGGTCGCTCTCTCTACCGCTGCGCGGCCTCCATATGAGGGGGAGAGGGAGGGAGGAGCAGCTGGGAGGTGGGAGCGGAGCAGCCAATGGGAAACAAGGGGGCGGGGCCGCAGGGACGCAGCGGCGGGAATGGAACGGCAGGGGACACGGAGAAGAGAGAAGGGTACAACAAGGAGGTAAAACGGGCTCAGGGGTACAAAATGCAAGAAGGTGGCACAGGCAGTGGGGACAGAAGACAAAGGGTACAGTGAGAAGTAGAAACGGGCTCAGGGGTACAAAAATGCAAAAGGTGGCACAGGCAGTGGGGACAGAAGACAAAGGGTACAGTGAGAAGTAGAAACGGGCTCAGGGGTACAAAATGCAAAAAGGTGGCACAGGCAGAGAGGCAACAAAGGAACAGTACTTAGCGGCTGGCACGTGCGTTAGAGGCGGCGAGAGTAGTGCACACAGGGGGCTGTGCAGCGGTGAGGGGAGCGACCTACCTGGTGGCAAGGTCAAAGGTCGCTCTCTCTACCGCTGTGCGGCCTCCATATGAGGGGGAGGGGGAGGGAGGAGCAGCTGGGAGGTGGGAGCGGGGCGGCCAATGGGAAACAAGGGGGCGGGGCCGCAGGGATGCAGCGGCGGGAATGGAACGGCAGGGGACACGGAGAAGAGAGAAGGGTACAACAAGGAGGTAAAACGGGCTCAGGGGTACAAAATGCAAGAAGGTGGCACAGGCAGTGGGGACAGAAGACAAAGGGTACAATGAGAAGTAAAACGGGCTCAGGGGTACAATGTGCAAGAAGGTGGCACAGGCAGTGGGGACAGAAGACAAAGGGTACAGTGAGAAGTAAAAACGGGCTCAGGGGTACAAAAATGCAAAAGGTGGCACAGGCAGTGGGGACAGAAGACAAAGGGTACAGTGAGAAGTAGAAACGGTCTCAGGGGTACAAAAATGCAAAAAGATGGCACAGGCAGAGAGGCAACAAAGGAACAGTACTTAGCGGCTGGCACGAGCGTCAGAGGCGGCGAGAGTAGTGCACACAGGGGGCTGCGCGGCGGTGAGGGGAGCGACCTACCTGGTGGCAGGGTCAAAGGTCGCTCTCTCTACCGCTGCGCGGCCTCCATATGAGGGGGAGAGGGAGGGAGGAGCAGCTGGGAGGTGGGAGCGGGGCGGCCAATGGGAAACAAGGGGGCGGGGCCGCAGGGACGCAGCGGCGGGAATGGAACGGCGGGGGACACGGAGAAGAGAGAAGGGTACAACGAGGAGGTAAAACGGGCTCAGGGGTACAAAATGCAAGAAGGTGGCACAGGCAGTGGGGACAGAAGACAAAGGGTACAATGAGAAGTAAAAACGGGCTCAGGGGTACAAAATGCAAGAAGGTGGCACAGGCAGTGGGGACAGAAGACAAAGGGTACAGTGAGAAGTAAAAACGGGCTCAGGGGTACAAAAATGCAAAAGGTGGCACAGGCAGTGGGGACAGAAGACAAAGGGTACAGTGAGAAGTAGAAACGGGCTCAGGGGTACAAAGATGCAAAAAGGTGGCACAGGCAGAGAGGCAACAAAGGAACAGTACTTAGCGGCTGGCACGAGCGTCAGAGGCGGCGAGAGTAGTGCACACAGGGGGCTGTGCGGCGGTGAGGGGAGCGACCTACCTGGTGGCAGGGTCAAAAGTCGCTCTCTCTACCGCTGCGCGGCCTCCATATGAGGGGGAGAGGGAGGGAGGAGAATGGGAAACAAGGGGGCGGGGGCGCAGGGACGCAGCGGCGGGAATGGAACGGCGGGGGACACGGAGAAGAGAGAAGGGTACAACGAGGAGGTAAAACGGGCTCAGGGGTACAAAATGCAAGAAGGTGGCACAGGCTGTGGGGACAGAAGACAAAGGGTACAATGAGAAGTAAAAACGGGCTCAGGGGTACAAAATGCAAGAAGGTGGCACAGGCAGTGGGGACAGAAGACAAAGGGTACAGTGAGAAGTAAAAACGGGCTCAGGGGTACAAAAATGCAAAAGGTGGCACAGGCAGTGGGGACAGAAGACAAAGGGTACAGTGAGAAGTAGAAACGGGCTCAGGGGTACAAAAATGCAAAAAGGTGGCACAGGCAGAGAGGCAACAAAGGAACAGTACTTAGCGGCTGGCACGAGCGTCAGAGGCGGCGAGAGTAGTGCACACAGGGGGCTGTGCGGCGGTGAGGGGAGCGACCTACCTGGTGGCAGGTGAAGGCTCTCTGGGCCCGGAAAAATGCTAATAACACTTGATCTACCATATACCAGATTTTGGACCCTAGCTCTGCCAGCACCCAGGGAAACCTAGCCAACCGAGGGCTATCCAGGGTGGGCTGACGTGCATGGCTCCCACCATGTGGTATTACCCAGAATCTCTTGCAAACCTCAAATATTGATTATAAAAAACACATTTTCCTCCCAGCGGAGGGGTTTCCTGGATGTGTGCAGAGGACGTAACGGTTACGTCCTTGGCACACGGCCACTGTGGTGGAGGACATGACCGCTACTTCCTGGGTGCAGAAAGGGTTAAAGGAAAACAGGGTGCATTTAAAAAATGAAAAATTAAATGCTTCTGTTTAATTTTATAAAAGAAGCAGTGATCCGTGGGACCACTGCTAGCTCTTAAGAAATATTTTTGCTGCCCAACACAAAGGGGAAGGGGACCCCTTTTTCGTTTGCGGCTGGCTTACCACCTACTTGAAGTAGGTGGTAACTGCAATTAATTTGTGACCACATTTGCAGATTGTTAGACCTGGCACCTTGGCGTGGGTTTCCCTTCCACTTTTTGCTGATGTGCCTCATGTGTTTTGTTGGTGTTGGCTGCTCAGGGCACTGTGCCACTGCTAATCAGTGCCACAGTGCAAGTGCTCCCTATGGAAAAGTGTATACATTGATTGGTGTCCATGTTTGGCTTATTTGGTTTACTATCAGCCCCTAGTAAAGTGCACCAGGAGTGCCAGGGCTTGTAAATGCAAATGCTGCTGGTGGGCTTGCAGCACTGGTTGTGCCACCCACAGAAGCGGCCTAGTAAAATGTGTCTAGGGTCTGCCATTGCAGAACCTGCGTGCAGTCTGGGACTGTCATGCTGACTGCGCAAGTGCACCTACTTGCCAGTCCCTAAACCTTCCCTTAACTACATATTAGTCACCCCTCTGGTAGGCCCAAGGGCAGGGTGCATTGTAGGCATAAGGTAGGACATGCCCTGATGTGTGTGGCATGTCCTAATAGTGAATTACAGCCATTTTCGTTTTTCACTATTGAAGGCTACCTGCTCTCCATAGGCCAGAATGGGCTGCTGGAATTACTACACGCTGTAATCCCAGCAGACTCAGAGAGCATGGTAGAAAGTCAAGTTTAGTATGCCTGAACTCAGAATAATAAAATACTTATTTTAGTAAAGTTTATTTTAATATCCTGTGTTTGTAAATACTACTTTTATAAAGTTAGTATTTACTTGCTTAGCCATTTCAGTCCGCCTCTGCTGTGTGTGTGTGTGTGCTGCCTAGTTTCAGTGAGGGGCAGGGCATGGGAATACACCTTGACTCTGAATAGACCTGTGCTCTGCCATCACAATGCTGGCTCCGCCCCCTGTGGAGCGGCTGATGTCTCTGCCCTCTGCGCTGAAAGGAAAGAGCAGAGTCACCACAACAAAGTGCTCCAGAACCGGACTGAGCCAGGCACAGGCCCCCTGGCAATAAAGAAACTTGCTATAAAAGAAGGAGCCCTGCTCCTAAGAAATCAGATCCTGTTTGTGCCAAGAAGAACCTCTGCCCGAAGAGAAGGACCTGGGAAAGCTGCATGGAGGAATACTGTCTCTAAGCCTGAGAGACTGGCCTGTGGTGGGCGCCTTGCTGCTGAAGGAGAGGAGGAAAAGACTGAGAAAGACTTTGAATTCAACTTGTGCTTTTTAAACAATCTCCAAGGGCTTGCTTGTGAACTTGCCCCCTGAACTGCGCTCCAGGAACAGTGGGCGCTACCCCTCCCTGGAAGAGAAGGAAGCTGCTGTGGGTGGATTGCTGACGCTGACCCCAGAGAACCTGTGTGCCCCCCATCTCGCTGAGTAACGTGACTTCTGCCCGCCTGTTCTGCTGTGAGCACCGTGAAGGCCTGCCCTGCCTGGCTGAAACAAAGTAAACAGCTGCCCCCTCGAGCCGTAGGTCGCAACGTGAAGAAGAGACTACCTACGTCCAAGCGCCGAGCCTCTGCGACCCCCTGGCCGTGGAGATCACTGTGAGGACCGACGGTGCCCTGGTTCGGCGATCCTGGTCGACGCGACAGCGCTGCGTGCTGAGAAATCACCCCGAGCTGCCCCTCCTGCTTCTGACCCCCGAGGTGTGCTGTGACGTCCTGAAGCACCCCACGAAGCATCGTCGTCCACTGCCCAAGCGGGACTGCAACGCGATGTGGGACACCCCTCTACGGACTTCTGAGGCCGCCACGAACATTGCCCCCAAGAAACAAGGTACTGTGAGTCCAAGCGCCGTGGTACGAACCGTACTTTCCTGTGTAAGGCCCGTACTGCGCTATCGTACCGCTACGCGACTCACGTGGGAAGCGTGAGACTTGGTGCAGTTCGTCCCCAGCTCGGACGGTGCGTCCCGGCGCCTGTATGGTTCATCCAGCGTTAAAGATATACATGTTGCTCACGCAGGAAGCGTGAGGTGCGGCAAGAGGCGTACCGGACTTGTACGACGCGTACCTACGAAGGTACTTGCCCTGACTTAGAGGAAAGGGTCCCTGCTTGTCGCAAGTGCATACCTGCGCCAACCAGAGACCCCGGATTCTAACACAGACGCAAAAGATTCGCCACTCGCTATTAGGAAGGGATGCCCTTGGCGCGCCCCGTCCTAATTACAACTCACGACCCCTATTTTATGAGTCATTAATAGGTTACACACTCGCAGAATAGGATTTGTACATACCACAAACCTTTTTAGCCGACAATTTACTATTAGAGACTGGTAGAAAGTGTCATACATTTGGACCTAAATGTTCTGTTTACTTTAACATATTGAGTTCCTTTAGGGAAATATTAGGAATTACTCGGGAATCAGATCTGGCATTACCATTTCCCAGTGCTTAATCTGAGCTGTGTGGGAAAAACAGCACTGATTTCTGGAGACTGGCACTTATTTTTCGTCTTCAAGCATTTACAGAGAGCAACAAAGGGAAAAAATCACTATGAGGAAAGGAGGACTAGTAGAAAAGCGGAAAAACTGCAGAAAGAGGGAAAGCAGGAGCCCACAAAAGTGTACGGTGGATTCAAGATTACTTAGCCTTTGAATTGGGCAAGCTGACATTTAATAGCACCAGGTGTGGCTATCTGAGCAGAGATTTTGATACCGGCACTCGATATCTTAAAAATTAAGCACTGCTGATTTTTTCCGTAATTCCTAATTTCTTAGTAGATGCTTAGTGTTCTTCTCAAAAAGGGCCAGATATTCGCCAATCTTGTACTTACTGGGACCCTTGTTATCAGTCAATCGGAAAGGGAGAATCCAGCACATTTTCCAGGACCATTTTAATGAGGGCCCATAAGAACATTTTGCATATATGACTTGATAAGTCCAGTCATGAATCTACATCAGTAGGACTTAGGTTTGTGATAAACTTACAACATTTTTGAAAATGTCAAGAGCTTAGGAACATATGTATCAAAAATAGTTTTCGCGATTCTCAAAATGCGATTCTTAATGAATCGCATTTTGAGAATCGCAAAACCAGTTGTATATAAATGATTGCAAAATGTTAGCGATTCTCAGAAAATCGCAAAATAATAATGCGAATACCTAATATGCGATTCCTTAATTGCGATTTCGCAAATAAGGAATCGTAATTTAGAGAATCTGCAATTCAGGTGCAGCTTGATGACATCACAACCAGGAAGTGTGACTGCCCATGTTGCACCTGATTTCCAGAAGCTGAGGGAGAGGCTGGGAGGAGAGGGAAAGAACTGTGCACTGCTAGTCAGAGAAGGAAAAATGGATCCCCAGGAGAAAGAGAAGGTGCAGGAGGAGAATGTACATAAAAGGAAGCTGAAGTTTAGTGAGAGGGAACAGGAGGTGTTCATTCAGGAAATGGTAGTCAGCCATAAGCTCCTGTTTGGGAATAAATCCCTATGTGTGCCAGAGGCACGTAAAAGGAACATTTGGCTTGAAAACCAGGAGAAGGTGAATTCCATTGGCGTGACCCACTGCACTGTGGAGGACCTCCACAAAAGGGGGTATGACATGCATCAAAGATCCAAGGAAAAGGTGGCAACAAGGTTGGCAGAGGCGAAGAAGACTGGTGGGCGAACATCCACTGCAACTGAGTCCACGCCCATTGAGGAGTTGTTGGAGGGCACCCTTCAGCTGAGAGTATCAGTGGCGTGGCTGACCTGGACAGCTGCGACTCTCCAAACACCAGACAAGGTAAGATGCATGCCATTACTCCCCTGATACATCACCACCTCACACACACACACTCAGGAAACACCTAGACACTAAACAGGAATGCAACTCTAGTACATGTTAACAAGCACACCCAGCAATGCATTATGGGAGATGTAGTCATATGCACCAAACAGTGGAGCAGTGAGACACAGCAAGATAGAATCTGGATGAGTAATTCAGGGAAGGCAAAAAACAGACAAATAGTACTCATGTAACTCAAATTCTGAAAACTGTATTGCATGACCAATGCGAGGCAGGACACCAAATTGATATGTGCATTTACATTCACAGCACCACCTGAAACACAGGAAGACAGGTCAGAAGGTGAGGATGCAGACAACAATGAGGACAAGGCTGGGCAAGAGGAGAATCAGGAAGACAGACCAACAATCCCTGTGCCATGCAGACGGCGCCTCATAGTGCCACCAATCCCACTGCTGGAGGCAGGGCCAAAGGACACAAGTGGAGAATCCCAGCCAGTCCAGGGCCAGCATGCAGTACAGCAAAGAGCACAGTCCCCTGTCCTTACTAGTGAAGGAAGTGGGTCCAGACGCAGGGCACGGCCGTCCACCAGCGCTGCTGCCATAGATGAAGATTCCGTGTTTGGCGGGCTTGAAGGCACCATGGTTAAAGTCCAGCGCCTGCAAGCAAAAGCATTAAGATCAATACAGTGCCTGTTTGCCTCACACAACCACAACATGACCAAGATGAAAGATGGGTTCAGGGCCATGACAGATGCACTGCAAGGACTGTGTACCAAGCTGAGGAGAGAACGGGCAGCCAGACGCAGGGAGAGACAAAGCCAGCTGGACATGTACACCAAGGCTGTCAACCACCTGGGTACTGCCACGACCCTGCTGTCACATCGCTGTGTGAGCATGCAGCATGAAATGGCTCACTGCTGCCAGGATGAGGTCAAGGGACTGGTGCAGGTGAGGCATGCCGTGGACCAGCTGCAGGTGGATCAGGACCCCTGAGCTCATTGGAGAGTGAGGATCAGTCCAGTAGGAGCAGCATCACTCCACCAATTCCCCAGGACAGATGGTGGAGTGCGTGGCAGGGGAGAACACACAATGACTCAAGGGAGGGCAGTGGCCACCCTGAGGGAGGGGCAATAGGCCGTGCACGCAGGAGATGAAGTGGCATCATTGGAACATGGCAATGGGTGAGGCAACACATTGCATCTTGACTTATGTTTGTGCGAGATCCTTGCACTGTGGGACTAACATGTGAAAGCAATTGTGACACACTTTAGGTGTATGTCAGGCTGTGTGAGAGATATGTTCCTGCCCCCAAGGAAATAAAAATCACAGTTGTGCACCAATCTGTTGCATTGTGTCATCATTATTCACCTAGAAATAGTTCAGTGTGATCTCATCTCGTCTCTGGTGCCCGGCAGCTGCCCCGACACCACCTGCTGGTCTGCACTGTGGAGCTCGGCCCTCCTCATCCGATGACTCTGAATCTGTGAGCACCACTTGGGTGCCTTTCTTGGTGGCGATGTTGTGTAGCATGGCACGTGTGGCCACGATTTTGCAGCACGTCTCGGGGCTGTACTGTAGCACACCTCCACTTTTATGGAGGCAGCGGAAACAGCTCTTCAGGATTCCAAATGTTCTCTCAATGGCACAGCATGTGGCTCTTTGGGCGCTGTTATACCTCCGCTCCCCTGCAGTGGCTGGATTCAGGTACGGAGTCAGGATGTAGTCACGTACAACATACGCACTATCACCTGCAGGGTAACATGAATTAGGTTAAACACTGTCCTGCCATTTCAGACCTATACTGATTGTGTGTTTGAAAGCCATGCATTTACCTAACAGGTAGCCCTCACCAAACTTGCCATCTGTGAGTCGTCGGTTTATTCCACTGTGGCGAAACATGAATGAGTTGGGTGTGCTGCCCAGGTATTTAGCTACAATATCAGTGATGACATGTTTGGCATTGCACACTACCTCTATGTTCAGGGAATGATAGGGCTTGCGGTTCCTGAACACATACTCATTTTGTGATGGGGGGGGGGTGCGACATGGGTCCCATCTATGCAGCCAATTACATGGGGGAATTGGGCTATCTGGTAGAAATGTGTGCTGGGGAATTGGATGTGGTGATGCAGCCTCTGTACCACTGCATCAAGGAAAGCGTGAAATAAGCGCAACAGGCAACTCTGGGAGACCCCTCCTGCTACAGCTATCACCCCCTGAAAACTCCCTGATGCCAGTAAGTGCAGTGAGCACAGAACCTGTACATGGGTGGGAATGGTGTGGTCCTGAGTGTGGGGTGTTCTAGTATGGGTTTGAGCTCCTCTATTAAGTCCAGGATGCTGTCTGCATCCAGTCGATACTTCACATGGATCTCCTCCTTGGTCTGCTGGAACAGGGTGATGCGTGCTCTAAAGATCCTTTCCTGGTGTCTCCTTCTCTGTGCAGCAGCTCTGATTCGCAACCTCCTGGCTATCACATACAGCCCAGCCATTGTGAAACCCTCTGTAGCATTGTGGGCCAGTTTAAATAGGTTGCCCCTGGTTACCACCTGCTCAGAGTTGGTGGTAATTGCGAAGTGCAAAATTGCGATTTTCGCATATTCGCATATTCGCAATTTTTGATTTTTACATGCATATGATTTTGCGAATTCTCTATTTGCGAGCAGGTTATTAGCGAATATCGCAAATAACGTGTCGCTTATTGTGAATTCGCATATTTATTCGTAGATTCCTTGTCTCCCTAATTTGCTAATCGCTAAATTTGTGATTACTGTTTTTGCACACAGGATCCCTTTCTTACATAGGAACACTCTGTTTTGCGATCACAGACACCCTTTTTTTGCTATTCGTAGTGTTTGCAATCACAAAACAGCTTCATACATATGGCCCTTAATGAGTACTCCTGGGAATCTTGGACTGTCAGAGCTTACCAGGAATGTTCACATGCATACGCATTATGCTGTTAATTATACACTATGTATAATTACACATGTCCAAGGGTCTGATTAGAAGTTTGGTGGTCTGTGAACCACAGTGCCCACGGTTGCAGTTCGACTGCCGTGACCTCAGCGGTCCGACCGCTGTATTACAATACATGAGGTTCTTTGACAATAACACTACTGCAGTCTGGCAGACACCGCCAGCCAACCCCGACTGCAGTGGCTGCGGGACAGGCCAATGAGGCAGTGGAGGCTCAAATCTCCAATGAAATTGCCGCACCAGTTACAAGTAACTTAGCAGCTGGCGTGACTGTGGCGATCCAACCACACATCTGAGATGGCAGAAAGGGAGGGATACAAGGGCGAATCTGACCTCTACTCACCTCTACACATTTTGTACCACCTTGGAGCTGTTCGTACAGGTCCTACTGCTGCTGTACCTGCTTGATCATGTCCAAAACCCTTTCTGTTGTGGCAGAAATCAGTCATACAACTACCAGTCTCTATGGGCTTCTCAGCAAAACAATGCCCACCATGCACCAGACAAGGGTGTTGGGGTCCCTAAATAAAACATATTTACTGGTACCCTGTTTGGGGTTGTTTCACATGTATATAAAAAATACATCTGTAGGATGCCCTCTTAGACCAAAACACTGATACTGTAGAGGTACACTGTACTCCCATGGACATGTGTATAAAAAACAGATTCAGTGAAAGTGTTGTGTGCATTAATTTGTGTTCCGCAACAGCACCTTCTCATCAAAATCACACCTATTAATGTCTGTGACACACTCCTTTTGCCCATTATCAGTTGTCTAACATATTACAGCTGATGTTTACTTATCATGCAGCTTACCATTTGTCAAGACTTGCTAAAGTAAGATTGAAGTGACTACAGCTACCATAGGGCCCTGTGACTGGAATCTAACCAGGATGCTGTGGAGGGGTCTGTGTGTGTTGCTGTGTCATCTGTTCCCATGGGTGTGTCTGTAAAGGGCTCTGTGCGTGATGCTGTGTTGTCTGTGGGTATAGGTATGTCTGTGGAGGGCTATGTGTGTGTTGCTATGTTGTCTGTGGGTATGGATGTGTCTGTGGATGACTCTAGGTGAGTTTCTATGTCGTCTGCAGGTATGGGTGTGTCTGTGGATGGCTCTGGGTGTGTTGCTGTGTCATCTGGCAGTATGGGTGTGTCTGTGGGGGGCTCAGGGTTTGTTGCTGTAGTGCCTGGGGGAGTGTGGGGGTGGTTGCGATGGTAAGGGGGGTGAGTGTCTGCTGTATGTGTGTGCATGTTTCAGTTTTTTGCATGTTGTATTTGTGTGTGGGGATTGTGTCTGATGAAGTGTGTCAGTGCTTAGATATGCATGTGCTTGAGATAGGAATGGGGATAGGTAATGTGGATGGTGAAGGAGAAGGGGCAGGAGGTGGGGTGGGGTGGAAGGTTGAGATGGGTGGTGGGCTGCTATGAGGGAAGAGGCTAGAGCCTGAAAAGATCTGGCAGACATTGCAGTGTCACCATCTGGGTCAGCTGGTTTCCTTGCCCCTGAATGGCATTCAGGACTACAGTCTGACTTACAGAGCTGCTCCTCAGGATGTCAATGGCCTCCTCACTCAGGGTAGCAGGGCTAACAGGGGCAGGGGCTAAGGTGGCTGGAGTGAAGGAGATTGCTCCCCTCTTAGGAGAGAGGGAATGGCCAACTTGTTGGGGGACTACAGGGAGGGCGGAGATGGAAAAGGGGGGGTGGACAAGGATGAAGCTGGTAATGATCCTGGAAAACATGGAAGAAATCCACATATCACACCAGCTTCATGGTTCATCCTAGAGGCTTCAAAGTTAGCATAAGCACATGCATGCATGGCACATAACCTGCAAAGTGTTGGAGCTACTTATGCCATAATCCCAGACAGGGCCAAATACATTAATGAAGTTGTTTGCACTCCATCTTTATGTCCATGCTAGGATGGTTGATCACCCTGCATACTTTGGCACTTGTAGTATACCATCATAAAATGATGTCACCAAATAGGATGCATACAAGTGTGAGATTTACACAAGGCCCACACAAGGCCCATAGTGATACAAATTTACCTTTTACTCAAAAAATATGATGATGTGCTGAAGGTCAGGTTTAACACCAATGTACCAACAATTAGTGTTGTGGTAGATATTATGTTACATGCAAACGTTCAAAGCACACTGATGAAACTTTGCACTCAAAATCACAATACATGTACATTACCTGAAAAGTCAAATGAATGCTGTAAACATGTCGTTTTGCTAAGTATCACATTTACCATATCAAGTTACATGAAAATATTGAAGTCCAAACATTTGGGAGATAGATACTCTAAATTCACACAGCACAAGACTCTAAATGGCCATATGAACATTCCCTTTCCTGCTTGATACAGATGATGACACCAGTCGTAGATTGTACATCCATAACCCAATACACCTTTGATGGTCACTGATTATCTATGACATGAAGATGTGGAATCACTAGAGTCGCAATGGGTAGGCACATCACACCACTCTTTGGTGTTGCATACTCAGATTGCCTTGAAGGATCACTGTACATACTCACATATGATCTCTGCAGTTTTACATCTTACTCCCTCATGCATGTCACCAGTCTGTGAATGAGTCATTTGTAACACTATTGCAGATGAACCACAACTGGCAAAGGCACACTGGCCCACATGTGGGCACTAATGCCGATAACACCACTGATGTTTGCACTCTTATTTCACTGTATAGCCAGTACCTTCCAATGGGAACTGTGGTACAGTCACTGAATGTATTGTGCATTCTATGTCATGTCACATGTAATAGAGCCAGTATGCAGGCCATCAGGGTGGCCAGGGATAGGCGTGCGCCCTTTCCACGTGGGGAGAACTTCCCCAGATGGACCTGCATGATCTTCTGGGTCCAGCGCAGCAGGTCCTCCCACCTCTTTCTACAGTGGACGCTATGCTGGCTATAGACCCCCAGGGTACACACCTTCTGGGTGATGGCTCTCCAAATGGCCTTCTTCTGATGGGCGTTGACCTATATGGATGCAATAGATGTAGAAACAGAATATAACTGGACGTTTGAGGATTACTGTAGGGTTGATACACATTTTTCTGACATTTAGCACAAGCATTCATCAGGAGTCAACATAATACATGTGTCCATGGCACATACTAAACACAACTAAAACATGTATACACACTTTGTGGACATCTGGTAACTAACCTCAACCATGGTCATGATCTACACTGACTTAGGTAGCCCACTAACATCATGTAGGCAAGGGCCATCCTACATGGAATGTGATGTGAGGTACCATGACACACAGCACAACATTTGAACGTTCTGAAGAGTAAACTACATTTGCAAGACTGTCCAGACAGCCTTACTGCCAGGCCCATTGCATTGATACATATTGTCCATTTAGACAAGTACCACAGTATACACAACATCCTAAGACTAAGGTCACAATGTAAGGGCTGGTATGTTTGTCACTGAGAGTTACCTCTCCGTGGTATGTGTGTACATGTGGACTACTTTTTGGGATATCATAGTACCTCAGCAGGTGTTTGATGCTGTTCTAACTTACAAAGTGGACATGGATTTGTCCTGGGAATATCTGTCACAGACTTTGGGTATACAAAGCCGGTACCAAGACAGCGTGCACAGCGATAGGATGCAACTTGCGTGGCTTCCATTGGACTTGCTCCTTGTGGTGTGTTGGTCCTTATGCAATATGTGTGCCATTATGTGATCCAACACAATGTTGTGCTGGGCCTAATTCATGCTATCCCGCCTTCACATTGACTAATTCCTCATTGTGTATGAACTGTATGTCGCTATTGATGTGTCTCCTTATTGTAGGCCAACGTGCTTGTGGAACATCACTGACATTTGTGTGTGGCATTCCAGTAAGTGCAAGCAACACTGTATTGAAATGTCCCTGTGGTCAGAAACAGTTGTACTGACATGTGTCCGTTTATTTGTTTATTTGATGTGGGATTCCTTTTGTGAGGTAGGCAATATGGATACAGCAGATAATGTAGATCTAACATATTGTTACCTATTTTGTAGGATATTGTCGGATGTAGCACCTCCTCCCATGTTGTGAAAGTCTGCAAGTGATTATCTGATCATTGACACAGATTAACTGAGTCATGACTTATTTTTATAACCAACTTTTTATTGAGTTTAAAGGACAATCCATCAACACTACACAGCTGTTCGCCTACAACCATGATGGCCGACAGCAAAAGTCATAACTTCCAAAGGCAGTTACTTTAGAACAATGAAGACCTTCTGTACCCCGCGTCGCAGGCCCAGTTATAAGTGCCAATTACTAAATTATCCCCCCGCCCTCTAGGCATTGTGTCCTGTATATTCCCATGTCATAAACACCAGTTGAAACAAGTATAGCATTGCCGAGTTGGCTGTAGTTTATTAGAAGTCACCAGGCAGATCTAGCGTGATATTTGTAGATCTATGTAATTTATCCTGTGGCTTGGTTGCAAAAGTTTTTATACAAGCTTAAGTAACATATATTACAGCCGCATCAGACATTGCATCCTAACTATCGGCGTCAGCCCAAGCGGACTGTGCATATGTGACCCATCTGCTGTTTCTCTACCAGACGCTATAGAGAGTAGGCCTTTTAAAATTTTTATATTATACAAAATTTGTTCTAAACACATTCACTAGCATTTATGCATAACTTACAGTGCATTGTGAGACACAACAACCAGCAGGCAGTTCATAATATTACGGAGACGGGCGGAAGGGCACATCTGCTCTGCGATGCTGCGACGGTGTTGTAGTATCCATCCACTATATATCCTAAGTCAAGGTTTAATCAGAAAGACAACCAACCAATAAGTAGGGGGTTAAGGCGGGAGGAGAGGAGAGGGATACTGGTAAGGGGTAAACAGACATAGCGGGGGGACAAGGGATTGTAGGTCTCCACAACCGCTGTCTAGCCCCCCTTTTCTAACCCAGAGACGCCACCCGAGGGAGCCCGTGTTTCCTTTTGGCGGTGTACGTGATGCAGCAAGGGGTAATGGCCATGGTTTGTTCAGATGGTTTTAGCGGCTCCCCGACAGTGAGAGTGGCTGCTCTGTGAACCTCCAAAATCCCCCCGGATCAGTAGGGCATACCGCATCATCAAACAGCTTTAAGGCCCGGAGCCGTGGCGGTTGTAATCTAGCATGCTCTAGCCTCCCCAGATGGTCCACCAGAGGCTTCCATAGCTTCCGGAACTTAGTATCTCAGAATTGAAGGCATGCCGTGAGCAGCTCCATCGCCACCACATGCCACAAGCGGGTGAACCACACATTTACGGAAGGTGTCTCTGCCTTCTTCCAATATAGTGCCACCGTTTGCTTTGCCGCACCCAGCATGTGGAGGCTTAGGTGCCAATCCCGGCCCGTCATAGCTCGCTTAGTCGCTGGTCTAAGGCCCAAAATGATCGTAAGCGGGTCCTCTGGTAAGGGATATCCTAACACCCTTTTAATGTGGCTGAGGACCTCTTTCCAATAGGTAGTCAGGAGAGGACACGCCCACCAAATATGTAAAAAGTCTCCCAGTGCTTGAGTGCAGCGCCAGCATAGAGGTGACACCTTAGGAAACATCTTTTTAAGTCGGACGGGGGTATAGTACCATTGAGTCGTCACCTTGTAGGCTGATTCCTGCTGGGGGATGCTACGAAAGGTTTTGGGAATGTCGCCCCAAAGCCGCGCACACTGGGAAGGGGTAACACCTGAGCCGAAAAGGTTCTGCCACCGCAGTTGATATGGGTGGGGATCCAGACGCTGTGTATGCTGGAGCACCTTATATATGCGAGAGATCAGACCCTTATAAGTGCCAAATGTGCGCGCCAACCTCTCAAACGGTGTGAAGGGCCGTGTGGCCGCCGGAGTCAGGGAGAAGCCCTGTATCCAGTGCCGAAGCTGTATGTACTGGAATTTGTCCTTCTCCGTTAAGCCAAATTCTTGTTTGCATTGGGCAAAGGTTTCAAGGTCCCCTCCCAGAAATAAGTCCTGTATTGTCCTACAACCGGTTTCTGTCCAGTTCTCAAAATAGGGCGGGTGGCACGCTGGGGGGAACTGCGGGTTGTGGGCAATAGGGGTGTGAGGGGAGGGGAAGGTGGTAAGGCCCCTGCGAACTGCCACCTTGTCCCAGATCTCGAGGACCGTTTTAGTGGGGACAGCCATGTAGGCGCTGCGGTGGGGCGCCTCCCGAGGCAACCAAGCATGGTCCCAAAGTGGGCAACATGTAACTGCCCTATCCATGTGAAACCACACTTTTTCGCTCTCCCATGCTCCCCATTCTAGAACAAAGCGGAGATGCGACACCCAATAGTAGTCAAGCAGGTTGGGACAGGCAAGTCCGCCCGATCCCGGGGGAGCTTCAAAACTTTATTAGAGAAGCGTGGTTTCTTACCCCCCATATGAATGCGACCAGCTCGCGTTGCAACCCCTGAATTTGATGCTCCGGAATAGGCGTCGGTAAGGTTTGAATGAGGTAGAGGATCTTAGGTAGTATGGACATCTTAATTGCGTTGAGGCGGCCAAGCCAGGAAAGTGGCAGGGCTTTCCACGTGCGCAAATCGTCAAGGACTGAGAGCTTACATTCCTGCCAATTGGCCTGCGCCCAGGTAGCTAGGTCCGGGGTCAAGTTGAGGCCAAGGTATCTCACCGACCTGCTCACCCACTGATAGGGAACGCAGGCCTGTAGTGCCGTAATTTCCTCTTCTGGGATCGTGATGTTAAGAGCCCAGGACTTCGTGTGGTTAATTTTAAGCCCTGAGGCGTATTCATAGGTTTGGAGCAATGAGTGCACCGCAGGCAGTGAACGTAACGGGTCGGACAATGTGAGAAGAAGATCGTCTGCAAAGAGGGCAATCTTGTGTTCTACACCCCTAAGGGAGATACCACGAATATCGGGGGACTGGCGAATCAGAATGGCGAGAGGTTCCACCACTAGGGCAAACAGCAGAGGTGACAAGGGGCAACCCTGCCGGGTGCCCCTGCAGATAGAAAAAGGCTGCGTAAGCTGGCCATTCACTCGCACCCTGGCCACCAGCGAGATATAAGGAGCCATAATACGCGCCACCATTTTAGGACCCAGACCTACCTTCTTTAAAACTGCGCGGAGGAATGCCCAATCCACCCGGTCGAACGCTTTTTCAGCGTCAAGCGACCGGAGGCAGGCCGGTATTCCCCAATGCTTGGCCTTCCCAACAATATGGGCTATGTGGCGCACATTGTCTGCGCCTTGATGTTGGTGGATAAATCCCACCTGGTCCAGGTCAATGAGATTAGGTAAATGGACACTAAGCCGTTTAGCAACAATTTTAGTGTACAGCTTAAGATCCGTATTTAACAGGGCTATGGGCCGATAAGAGGAGCAGAGGGTATGGTCCGTCCCAGGCTTCGGGATGAGGGCTATTTCAGCCATCGCCATATCTGAGGAGCGTCCAACTGACTCCGCGAATGAGTTGAAAAGACGCAAGAGATATGGCTGTAATTGCGGCAGAAAGGCACGAAAAAACGACACTGGGAGCCCGTCAGGGCCAGGTGTTTTACCCAATGGGAGGTCTTTCAGAGCGCCAGCTATTTCTTCTAGAGTGATAGATTCTTCCAGGAGCTCAGAGTGGTGCCTACTCAGTGGCTCCCAATCGCATGCACCCAGGGCAGCCGAGATCAGGTCTGGTGCTGGTGGATCACCAGTGTAGAGAGATGAGTAATAATCACGAAATGTTTGGAGCTTCGCTGATTCCGTAATAGCCCAAGCTCCATCCGCCCCCTGAAATTTCGCAATGTGGGCCTTGGCCGGCCGTGTTCGTAAGCGCCGCGCTAGGACAGTGCCCACCCTGTCGCCGCCTTCATAAAAGCGCTGCCGGAGCGCGAGTAATGCATGCTCGGCCTTATTTGTTCTATGTACACGGAGCTGGCCCCGAAGGACTGCTATACGTCGCTTGTGAGCCACCAAAGGGCGCTCCTGGTCCATCTTTTCCAGTGTCCTAATTTCGCGTGTAAGCTTGTTTTCATATAGTTGGGCTTCTTGCGCCCTAGCGACGGCTATAGCTGTAAGGGTGCCTCTTATCGTAGCTTTGAAGGCATCCCACAGGAGCGGGAGAGGAGTCCCCGGTAAATCATTAGTTTCAAAGTACGCCAGTATAGCTGCCTGAATTTCCTCCCTATCAACCGGATCCCACAGAATATGATCCGGAAACCACCATCGGCACGATCGCTTCGAGCGGGTAAGGCGCTCGTGTAGGAGCAATTCCACGTGGGCATGATGGGAGACCGAGATGCTAGAGTGGGACGCCGGCAGGGTATCTTTAAGTAGAGAGTGGGACACAAAGAGAATGTCGATGCAGGAGTAGGAGCGATGCGAATGGGAGTAATATGTGTAGTCTCTCAGCCCCGGGGAGTGGTAGCGCCAGACATCCACCAGGTTTAGAGCGGTAAGGGATTTTTTCACTGTTGCAGACATGGCCCGACCCCGTGAAAGGCACCCCCACAGCTATCTAGATCCGCATCCCACACCAAGTTGAAGTCGCCTCCAACTATGAGGTCTGAGTTCACCGGCTCGAGGTGCTCCCTAATTATCCTGCGCAGAAAGGCATCTTGACCCTGATCGGGGGCATATATATTACAAAGTGTGAGTGTGCGGTGACCTCTCCCGACCTCCACCCTCAAAAGCCGACCCTCAGTGTCCCTAAGCACCTTAGTATCGCCCTGTGGGAAACCCGACCTGCAGAAAATGGCTACCCCCGCTGTCTTAGTGGCTGCTGAAGACCAAAATTGGTGAGGGAAACTTGGGTGGGCCATTCGAGCCACATCAGACTTGAGGAGGTGAGTCTCCTGTAGGAAGATTATATCGGGCTCTGCTGCAGCAGGTACCTCCATATTTGGCGCCTTTTGTTAGGCGAGTTGAGCCCTTTCACATTGAGGGAGTCAATCTTCCAAGAAGGTATGGTAGTCATTGACACTGATCATCAGGTGGTGCTGTCTCTGTGAGGCTCTTCCACATGCCCTCTTGTCCCCCCACCAGGAGGGTAGAAAGGGAAAAGGAAGGGAAGAAGGAGGGTAAGGACGGGGAAAATAACTGAAGCGCTGAAACGGCCAACATGGCCAACAAAGCCTTTTCCAGTCTAGGGAGTAGCCAGGCGCCATGGCACAGGCTGTCCCGGAGATGTCACTCTCCCAGGAATAGGAGTGGGGGTCGATCATCACCATCTCTATAAATCCAGAAGTCCGGGCTTCAGGCCCGGGCCGCCGCCCCAGAGAGGCAGATGCAGAGCCGAGAAATGGGCAGTACGCACGCCCCGAAGTGAGGCATCCAAGGCGTTGGACTGGGGCCCACGACAACTGCTGGTCAGTCAGGCGGAGAGCCTTCGTCTCCCTAAGGCCCGCGGCAAACACATCGCTGCGTTACTAAAGGATTCATTTGGGAGCGGATGCCTGCGATCCCGCCGGCGACGAGCCACCCTCCAGGGATCGGATATGCTGTATAATGTCTTGTTTGTCCCGTGATGATCTGCTTTCAGCAGGAGAGAGGAGGCGCCCAGGGCGACGCACCCTGGACCACCGAGGCTTAAGCTGGGCTCGGGGGCCGGCGGGGCGACGCGAGGGACTGACCGGCAGGGTGTCCGGGATCTGGAGTAACTGCGCCGCCTCTCTGTATGATCGCAGCACACGACGCCTGGATTCCAATTGGAACATGAGGGCAAAGGGATGGCCCCATTGGTAACGGATGTTGAGTTCCCTCAGCTTGTCAGTGATGGGTCGAAAATCCCTCTGGCGTCGGAGAGTCGTGGGGGCCAGGTCTTGAAACAGCTGGAACAGCTTGCCTCCGCACAGGATCTCGGGCTTGTCCCTAGCCGCTTTAAGGATGGCTTTGTCAGGATATCAGGAATTAGCCCAGGTCTCCCAGGCAGCCCAGACACCCTGTGCGCACGGTCCAGGGTTGGCGGTGAGGTGTCGTCATCCCCCCGGATTTCAAGGAGTAGGTCCGCCACAAACGCCATGATATCTGTACCTTCCGCTCCGATTGGAACACCTCGTATGCGTATGTTGTTTTGGCGCCCCCTATTCTCCAAGTCCTCCTGTCTAATCTGGAGCTCAACATGCTGCTACTCCAGGGTTGCAATTCGCTGCCAGAGGTGTTCCTGGTCTTCCGTGCGAGCATCGAGGGTCTTCTCCATATTGTCAACTCGTCCCCTAGTTCCCCCACATCTCTCCAGAGCTCTTTAACGCATGCCTGAACTTCCGTACGAAGCGAGCCAATTTCAGTTTTGAGGTCTTGCATAAACAGCGCCATGAAGGACTGCGTCACCGGCTCGGCTGAGTTTCCAGCACCCGACGGCAGAGCGCCCGCCGGTGCTGCACCAGGCTTGTTCCATAGATCCATAACTGTGGTGTCCTTGGAGGCCGCCGGCGGCTCCCTCCCTGATTTACTGCGAGTCATAGTTCAGCAGTGTCGTTAGTTAGACTCACAATGTGGTGGGACGGCGGCCACGCCACCTCCACACTCCGGCCCGGAGCAGCACCGTCCCAGCCGAACAGGAGGGAAGAGCAGGAGTATCCCCCCGTAGGCCACCGCGGTAGTCCAGCGCAGTAGATCAGAGATTCTCCACTCAGTCGCCACCCCCAGATATATATGCAGGCGCGCAGGGGCCCCCAGCCAGTCCGATGTAGCAGCGCCCGGCCCAGAGTCCACTCGCCTCCCCGGGTCCGGAGGGCATAAGCTAGAACTCTCAGCGTTACAGGACGTGGACAACAGGGCAAGCAGGCAGCAGTTCGCTGTGGCCCAGGCAAGCAGGGGGCTACTTTTGAGTTGTGTGCCCCTCCAGTCACTGCTCCCACGAGGCTCCGCCGCAGGGCCCCACCCGCCCAGCCACAACAAGCGCTTCAGAGTCCCAAAATGGTGGCGAGCACCCCTCCGTCCGCACCAGCACACCTCAGTCAGATGGCGCTGCCGCTAAAAGGACCCGGCCCCGATCTCTCCTCGCCGCGTAGCCCCTGCTCAGCGCCGCTCCTCCGGCCGGCAAAGTCGTCCCTGCGCCCCAGGAACCCTCAGCTTACCCCACCAGGGCGAAAGAACCGGCAGATGTCTCTCCACACCCGGCGTTCAGGAGTCCCACAGTCCGGACAGCAGGGAGCCGGCGGCGAAAGGGAACCCCCAGGGTGGAGCCCCACCAGACACAAGCAGCGCGGGCCCGGCCCCGCTCCACACGCCGCCCAGCACCAGAAGATCAGGGCAGTCAAGGCAGCAAGTTCTAGGCCTTCCCAGGCACGCGAATCAGGCCCTGGCCCCAGACCACTCTCAGTTCAGGGCAGGAGTCCGTGTTGCAATGGGACCATCCACCAATCCTCCCCAAGGCAGCGAAACGCCAGAGTCCAGCCCCCGGGAACAGCAGGGCACTGCCGCCCGGTATCTCACCAGGCCCTCGCAGAGTCAAGTGCAGTAGCGGCCGCAGCGCAGCATCGGCGGTAGGACGTGGCGTCCCCAACCAAGCGCTCCCGAACCAGCGATGGCGGTGCGCTCCCAGCCAGGTACCTCTGCAGCGTCGATCACCACTGCGGCGCCGCTGGTCCCGAAGTAGGCATCTCTCCGAGTGCCTCCGGGTGCAGGCCACAAAATGGCGGTCGCGGTCTTCCCCGCCTCTGAAGCCCGGTCTCCCCCGCCGTCAGCCAGCCAGGCAGGAAGATCACGTCTCTGCCGCCATCCGTCCACCTCACCGCTCCACAGGCTGCCCAAGTCACTCCGCCAGCGGCACCTATCTCATGCCTGCGGGGCTCGTCTCCTCCGTGGCGCGCTGAGGCTGAACGCGCAAAATGGCGGGCACGCTCTCTCCGGCCGGGGCCTCCCCTCCGACACAGCTTCTCTCCACAACCGCTCAGCTCCAGGGTCCCGAGCCGCCAGGAAGCTCCCCTCCGCTATTTGCTCACCCCCAGTTGAGGTGCCCTCTCGGCCGTCACACCGCTTTTAACTGCTGATTTCGCCGGCGGCGGCCCGGAGCCCCAGCAACGCGCGTCTCACTCCATCGATAGCGAGACCACGCCCCCGAGTCATGACTTACTTGATATATGTCTGACATCATGTCAGCCTATAATTGGAACAATGGAATAAAGATGTTATCACCCAAGACACTTTAATGAATGTGTTGTGACGTGGTATTGCATCTGAATTGAACTTTGTTTACAAACAACATACCCATGCTTCCAGATGTACCTTGTTTGGACATTGTAAAGTTCACATGCTAGTACATTCACATTGTTATATGTGAGAATCACAACAGGAGGCAATGATTTGGTGATGTGTGTTTTTGATGAAGTGAAGAAGGATAAGATAAATAAATGTTTGAAAAATTACATAGTGACAACTAAAAGTAAAGTACTCAGTCATGGTGGATGAAACCATTGTAGTAGAGTCCAAATTGTCTGGATGTTCAAAGTCCAACATACTCCTCTCATCAGCTAGTGTGCTAGAATAGTCCACAAAGTGTAGCACACACAGGAGGACATTAGGAGCAAGGTTTCATACTGGTGGTGGTGGGTATCTTGTCATCCCCACCTCCTGGAATCTTATGTGGACGTCCTTTCTTTCTGACTGAGGGGGAATCTGCAGCTGCTGAGAAAGGGGTGCATACTGGTGTGTCCTCCTCTCACAGGGCCTCCCTTCCTGTGGCTGCGGAAAATGTTGTGACCTGGCTGGACTTTGACAATAGGAATGGCTAGATACAGGTGGAAAAGCCCTGTCAAGGGAGGTGTTGCTGTCCGGCAACACCCAAACCAGGGAGGCCATGTTGATGTTGATTCCGGACAACTCAATGTATATGCCAGCCTCCCTGGTGTGTATCCCGGCAACCTCCTGGTATGTGTCCCTCTGCAGCTTCTTCATTTCCCAGGTTTTGGTCAATAACTGGCCTATCCCACTTAGGGAGACATGCTAGACTCCTAAGACTTAGGTGATGGCAACCTGGATGTCCGTGGCCCTGGAGGGCTCACTCTGTGGGCCCACAGTTTCCCTCCCATGACCCCTAGCCCCACAGGCCTGTGCCCTTGGCACATACTGCACTCATCCACTGGGTACTGGTTGCTCCACGACTAAGGTGGTGACAGCTACATCAGAATACAGGACTGGGAGGCATAGGATGGTACTGACTGTGCTAGGTACACAGGTTGTGGGTGCCGTGGTTTGCTATGTTGTTGCAACTGTGGTAGGAGGTGTTGTTATAGGCACAGTCAGCCCCACTGTTGATGTCTACCCAGGATGACCAGATGGGCCAGGACCGTCATCCACCTCCACATTTCCAGGAGTGTTTTCATCACTGAGGGCGCCATCTTGGGTTGCAGAGGAATTCTGTTTGGTTTTCAATCTCTATGCAGGTGTTGTGGCTGATCAACTTAGAATTGTTATTGCTGGAAGTGATGTATCTGCATTCAGGTTGTTTGTGTCAAAGTGAATAGGGACCAAGAATGAAGCAAAATAGGTAGATATTAGTATTGTCATTTATTTGTGTGGAGTTGAAGTCGGTTACTAGACATGTGAAGACATTCAATGCATGCAGGAGATTTCAACAGCTCATTAGATGTGCTGATAAGTGGCATTTTGGCTTTAAGAATAGATATGACATCTCCGAAACAATTAAAAAAACACAGTGTAGTTGTAACATTTTTCTTTGTCCATTCCAAGGCCTAGTTGTGTACAATACAGGCTCACAGCTTGGTTATATAGTTAGCATGGTTCATCATGCGAGGAGTGCAGTTTCAAGGGGTCACCTGCCACTGCTAATCAGCCTATTTTCCTTCACAGCTTACATATATTAAGGGTACACAGTTGTTATGGTGTCACTCATGTCATCAATAGTTTCAGCTGATGAGGAAAGTACTCCATCAAGCAAAGGGTTCAGACATACATCTGAGTAGAGCATTGTCTGTACCTTGCACAGTCCATGATATGTGTAGACCAGTTGTAACATGGCAGACAAGTGAGAAAGGGCAAAAGGAGCCTAGCATATTTGTTAGAGTTCCAGTCAGAGTGCTTCATGGAAGTCACTTCAATTTCACTTTAGCAAGGCTTGATAAATGGCAACCCGTATGATCAGTGAACATCAGTTGTGACATGGCAGACAAGTGAAAAGGAGCAAAAGGAGTCTAGCGTCTTGGTTAGAGTTACAGTCACAGGTCTCATGGTAGTTGTAGTTACTTCACTCTTACTTTACCAATACTTTACTTTACACTTTACCAACACTTTACCAGCTGAAAAGGCTTAGCGGCTAAACCGCAGCCCTGAAGGGGTCAGAGAATGCAATGCCAACATTGCAGACTGCCCCGGTCCCGGCAGGAAAATCGCTGTGCTCAGTGTTTCACTTATAATACAGCTGGCAGTAGACCACCATTGCAGCAGTGTCCTGGAGGCCCAGCAGTCAGGCATTCGGACCACCAAACTTGTAATCAGCCCCTTAATGTTTAAGGAAAGTACATTTGCACATCCTAACCTCATTAGTTTCTCCCTGAGGAAAATATTTTTCTTATAACTAAAGCACTCAAATGTTAAGGGCTTCACTTCCCATTCCTACCCTAAAAAGAGCTTTACTCCTGCCCTTGATAACGGTAAATGTAGTGGTGGAGTATTCCTCTCTCTGGCTGTGAAGAACTGAAAAGTCACGATCAACAAAAGTGACTAGTCTTGTTTGTGGCATTTTAGAAGAAACTTAAATTATTGTGGGGCTTGTGCCAGCAGAATTTAGAAACAATAAATTAGGGGAATGTTTGATAAATAGCTCTTTGCATGATGACCTTAGCCTTGAGCATAATTTTATGATGGACCCGCAGCCAATTAATTTTGTTTTCGGGGAGCAGGATATATGATGGCTTCTAGGCCCATAGGATATCAGACGAGCAGCAGCATTTGGGAGCACTTGGAGTAGATTAACTGATTTTCCAGGATCAGATAAATGGATGGAATTAACATTACTGAGAGGAGATTGTATAAGTGCATTCATGATAGCATCATATAATCAATTGTCAGTGAAAAGGAGGATGTTCTGAAGTGTTTTAACCTGCTACTTCAGCAACATGGGGACCAAAAGAGAGATTATAGTAACGATTTATACCTAGCTTACATACAACAGGGAGTATGTGGACATGGGGACTACACCCAAGTGGAGGACAAGTACTCCAGATTGAGTGTTATGCCATGAACAGTCATTAATTATGTTTCAGATGGAGTCAATTTCATAAAATGTTGTGACTTCCACCATCTTACTAAATGTAGAATGTGTGACCAGCAGGAAGTGTTGGGGGAGTCCGAATAAAACCCCAAAGATCAATTAGGTGTCATCCTCATACATGTAGGAGAATCTGGCAACAATCTGAGTTAGGGGTTGTCAAGAGGACGCATGTAGATGTTAAATAGAAGGAGAAATGGTAAATAACCTTGAGGGACAACACAAATGAGAGTTTTGTGTTTGGACTTGTGTTTGACCTGGCTTTTCCAGCGGGTTTATACCCACCTTTTGCTGTTTGGCCTCCTGTTTTAACCCTGTTTTTGTTGGTTTTATGGCTCTGGGCACTTTATTACTGCTGATCAGTGCTAAAGAGCGTATGCTTTCCCTGTAAATTGGGTTTATATAGATTGGTGATACCATGATTGGCATATTTTATTTACTGGTAAGTCCCTAGTACAGTGCTCTGTGTGTGCCTAGGACCTGTATATCAAATGTTACTTGTGGGCCTGAAGCACTAATTGTGCCACCCACATGAGCAGCCTGTAAATATAGCTCAAACCAGCCACTGCACTCTCTGTGCGCAGTTTGGTACTGTCAACCTTTTAGAAAGTTGGTATTTTCTTGCTTAGCTGTGTGCCTCTGCTGGTTTGTGGATTGACTGTCTGGCTTTTGAATGGCAGGGGCTGTGGATGTGCATTCTCTCAGATGGCCACCATGGTGAGGGGGAGTTGATGTGTGTCCTGCTTTTCCTTGATGAGTCAGGGCTGAGCTGAATAGACCGGGGCTGCATTTAGAGTAGGGGGAGGAGATTTCTTTCACACCTGAATGGGCCTGGTCTGCCTTGGACAATGCTGTCTCCACCTCCTGCCGGACAGCTGCACCAGAAAGGACAGAACTGGTTTTGGCTGGGCAAAGAGCTTCTTTGCCACCAGAGAACAAAGGAATTTCTAATATAAATGTTGGTGCCCAGACCCCTGAACTTTAGATTACTGCTGAACTAAGAAACATGCCAGGACGAAGAACCAGGAAAGCTGGAGGAGGAGTACTGCCCCTGTGCTGTGTGCTGTTTGGGTTGGCCTGCAGTGTTTGCTTCTGTCTTGGGCAGGGAAAGGACTGGACTGCTGTTAGAGTTTTCTCCAAGGGCTTGAAATAGAGCTTGCCTCTTGTTCTGAAGTCTCAGGGACACAAAGACTTGACCCCCAGAACCCCCTGAATTTCTTTGCTGGGAGTTCTGACCTGCTGAGAGGTGCATCACAGCAGTACGAGAATTTTCCGACGCATTGCCAGCAATGAAGAATTGATACAGCGCCAGCTCGCGGCTGAAGTGTCAGCCGTGCGATGAATCCTGTGCACCAATCTCCGACGTCCGAGATCACCACACTGATTCTGACACAGGCCCTGTTGTGGAAGAACCGGCGAATCGAGGGGATGCAGCTAAAATCACAGACCCCCCCCTGAAAGCGGGGGTTCAGTGTCCGGTGCCATAACTGACACCGAGCCCTGCAAGAATCTGGTTCTGGGTGCCCTGAGGCACCCAAAAGCAGAACAGGTAGCCCCCGTGCCCTCCCCACGGGTGCCAGTATGATGCCAGGCCCCTGTCCAATGGGGGGGACTGGCCTAGCGAGATACAAACTCCCCAATGGGTGGACAACACTTGCAAGGCGGCAAGAGTTGGGGTGGTATATAAGACTCTTCTCACCCAGGTAGCTCCTATCTTTGTGGGGCAGGGGAGTGGCACACTCACGTTTTCTGGACGCTTTCTCCGTGAGGACCCATCTTCTTTCAAGGAGGCGAAGCTCTGCTGGTGAGAGGACCCATCTTCTTTCAAGGAGGTGAAGCTCTGCTGGTGAAGCCCGGAACGAAGATATTTGATCGGAGGATCGGAGTGTGCCTGTTTCTGCTTTGCTTCGAGACCACTAGGGTTTGTTACAATCTCCGTAGCGCGGGCAGTTTTCATGGTCTCCCGCTCTCAATCTGCAGTGCCGGTTGATGCGAGGACGATCCAGTCCACACACCCTACCCCGCAGACGCAGCCTCTCAGCTAGCGGCCTCCTTCAGTGAAACTGCTGGAACATTGTGCTGTGCCCTGGGATTGTGTCCTTCTGTTTTGGTGAGGTGAGCGTTTTTCCTGGTCCCCCCGCTCTCACCTGAGGTTGGTATCGGCCTGGTACGAGAGCCGCCCTATGCATGTCCTCGCCAGCAGAACCTGCCTTCGCGTCGCGTGAGCGGTGCAGCGGGAGGTGCTCAAGGGGTGAGCCTCGCTTCAATTTGGCCGACTAGGTCATGAGCGGCCTTGCTTGGTGAAGCATGCGGTCCGGGAAAGAGAGGTCCAACGGCGGAAGGAAGGAGCTTCACTGCATTTCGCAGGCTGAGCACGAGAAGCGACTCGTGGAGCCCGCGCTGCAGGCAATTTGACTCTCACCGCTCACCTGCCATCAGTCAGCCTGGTTGGGGCATCCCTGAGCAGGTCCCACCTGCCATCAATCACCCGGTTTGGGGGAATCGAAAGAAGCAGTGTGTGTCCGTGGCAGCTGGGGTGAAGGGCTGACCACGTCCATATGAAGTGTACGGGCCGACCAGAGGAACGTGGTGGCAATGCATAGCCCTGCCCAGCTCTGGGAGGCTCGGACAGTTAAGGAGTCAGTGTGCGTTATTAGAGGGAACTGTTGGAGTGAGGGGGAGGGGGAGCGGCCAACAAGCATTGGCAAGAAAAAGGAGGGGGAACCTGTACCCAGGAGGCTGCTGGTTAGGTACTGCAAGCAGCCAGGAGGGGCAGTCACCGCTCAGGAGCAAAACCAGCAGTGCATTTGGTGCATTAGGAGGGCACCAGCACCCAGCTCAGTGGCAAGAAAAATGGAAGGTCAAGGCATTGGGGGGCAGTCAGAGGAGCTAGCTGATTTGCTGTGAAAAAATTGGGCTGCATCAGATGTTCATGGAATCTTCTGGCTACAGCCACACTTGGACCACGACGACGCGAGCAACCAAGCAGCCAGCGATGCCACGGCACCAGCACCCAAGAGGAGTCGGAGGACAGCACCAGAACCACCCCAGGAATAAGCGCCCAGGAAGAGAACCCAGAAGAAAGATCTGCCGCCTGTAGCCATCCCGGCGACGGCAGGAGCTCCCACTGAAAGCACCATCCCATTAACGAGTGGTGAGCACATTAATGCAATTGTACAGGAATGCTTGAAATCAATGGCACCTCTTTTGCTTAAGGGGCTGGGGTCACAGAGGGTTGAGAACACAAGGGGGCAGGCTACAGAAGAGGTATCTGGGCTACCTTGGCATTTGGTTGACCCAGGTTGGGCGCGCTAAGCACTGTTACGAGGGCATGCATTGCAGGGCGCACAGGGGAACTAGGATCCCTGTGGCGGCATGAGTCTGCGCGAGCACAAGAAATGACCCAGCCAGGGAGGTTTTAGTGGCAGAGGCTTATGCCAGACCCTCGCCAGGTCAGGCGTCCATGACCACAAGGGCCACTGGTTTAGCAAGTCCTATCCACTTGGCAGTGAAGGAAAGGATATGGTGGAAAGAATTTATCAACATATTTCCTTATTAGAGATTCAATTGGATGAGCTGGACCTGACAGTCTGTGATAAAAAGGATGAGGACAGAAGGGAAAGGCAAAAGGAGAGAAAAGAAAGGAATTTCGATAACTGTCTGGATGCTTTTAGAATAATGGCATGCATAATAGTCGAAAAAATTCCCGCACTGCGCAGCAGACTTGTGGTTATATGAGGCCAACATTCATGGAGCACAGAGGCAGTTTCCTGGTGATGCATGGTTGGAATATGACAAAGGTTTTAGGTTAAAAATGCAGAGGCACCCAGAAATGGAATGGAATGAGGAGGATGTGTCAGGGTTTACACATAAAATGATGGTAGCCAAGTAAGTGAAATCTTGGGCGGGAAAAAGTGAGCAGCCCTTTCCGGGGTCCTTCTACAAAGGGAAGGGCAAGTCCTTTCATAAACCCAAACAATTCAACACACGGAAACCCTTCTCCTCCAGCTGGTCATCAGCGGTCTGCTCGAAGTATGACTCCAGTGACTGCACTTGGGGCTCATCATGCAAATTCCAACACATATGTTCAATATGCGGGGGAGGGCTCCCTGCGGCGGGAGGCCGATGCAAAAAGGATCAGAAAGGGGACAAGAAAGATAAGAAAAGAAAGCAGTACCTTACGCAAGGAAGTTATGGGGGTCCCACAAGGGTTACACAACTGCTGGCTATTCAGGTCCCCCATCAACACACAGCAACTTCGCAGGTTAGCCAACAAATATCATAACAAAACAAATGCAGCAGTATTAGTGAAAGGTTTTGAGCAAGGATTCATCATACCATTTGAAGGTCCACTTCCGCTAGGTGTGGCAAACAACCTAAAGTCAGCACTACAGCACACAGACGTGATACGTCAAAAGCTTGAGAAAGAAAAGTCCTTGGGTAGGATAGAAGGTCCCTTGCCATCACATTTGCATGAGGGTGTGGTAATCTCACCACTGGGGTTGGTTCCCAAAAAGGAACCGGGACAGTTCAGATTAATCCACCACCTCTCCATCCCAGAGGGGACGTCAGTATATGATGGGATAGGTGTGGAGGCCTGCTCAGTGGGATACACTACAGTAGACGATGCCATCGACTTAGTAAGGTCAGCCAGCCAGGGGGCAATCATGGCTAAGGCGGATATTGAGTCAGCATTCTGCCTCCTGCCAGTACATCCATCAAGTTTTCACCTGTTGGGTTTCCAGTGGGACGGGGCCCAGTACATCGATAAAGCCATGGCGATGGGGTGCGCAGTGTCTTGCGCATATTTCGAGCAATTCAGCATCTTCCTGGAATGGACTCTGCACGACAGGCACCCCGGGCGGGAAAACTTCACTACCTGGACGACTTCTGGTTCACGGGCCCGCCGGGTCGGCAGAGTGTAGCAACACACTGGAGGCATTTCAGGAGTTAGCCAGGGAGTTAGGGATCCCACTGGCAGCAGAGAAGACGGTAAGCCCCGCAACAAAGATCACTTTCCTGGGGATAGAGCTGGATTTCAGGGAAGAAGTAAAAGGCTCTGTGGCCGCAACAAGGCAACTCTCCGCGACCTGCAACGGTTGATTGGAAAACGAAACTTCCCAGCTAGGGTAATTCCCTCATGTATAGTTTTCGCCAGGCGCCTCACCCAGCTAACAACAGGCCTCACACACAAACACCACTACATCCGGCTAGGGGCGGGAGTCAAGCAGGACCTACTCATGTGGGACACATTCTTGACTAAATTCAAAGGTCTCCTAATCTGGAGAAAAGGCTGGGTGACAGCTAGACAGATAACCCTATTTACAGACGCTTCAGGGAGCACAGGCTTTGGGACAATACTGGGCAACAAATGGTGCGCAGGCCAATGGCCAGCAGTTGGCACCAGCAAGGTATCACCAGCAACATAACATTTCTGGAACTGTTCCCCATAATAGTGGCCTTAACAGCCTGGAAACGAGAGTTGAGGCACGTGAAATTAACACTATGGTCAAACAACAAGGGGGTGGTGCAGGCCATCAACAGGGGATCAGAAAGGTGCCCTGACACGCTAAGACTAATGCAGCAATTGGTTAAGTTGCAGCTAGAGGGGAACGTGGACCTGAGGGACCGCCACGTATCAAGGGTGGAGAATGCAGTAGCAGACTCCCTGTCAAGAGCACAGATGAGCAGATTCAGGGAATGGGCCCCAGGGGAGGACAAGGTAACCCCTTTCCCAGAAGAGCTGTGGGGCCTGTCGGGATAGACTTATCTACATTGGTAAACGAAGACCTTACCCTAGAAGCAACCAAACGGTGCAAGAAATATGCAGCAACAGTGATGCAGATAGGGGGCATACAGTCTCTGGAGAACATGGTAGGAACACAAAGTGCAGTTGAGCAATTTTTGCCCAATGGGCGTTCACTAACGAAAAATCCAGATCATGGGCACAGGCCCACTTGGCGGCCATACCACATTTCATGAAGATACACGCAGGACAGGACCCCACCACATCCCTGTACCTCAAAGTGGCAATAAAGGGGTGGAAACAGGCTGAGGGGGAAAAGGCAGACTGCAGACGCCCAATAGATTTCACGAGATTGGGCCAGCCGATGGAGGCTTTAAAGGAATTACAAGGGACATCTTTGAGCTACACCTGTTTAGGGCAGCCTTCTCCACAGCATTCTTTGGAGCCTTTCGAATCAGTGAGCTAGTAGCCCCCAGGACGAACAGATGGGTGGGGCGGTGCCTCCAAGCCAGTGATGCTAAACCCAGGGCAGCCCGGGTTGAGATATTACTAAGGAAGTCCAAAACGGATCAGGCTGGCAAAAGAATGGTGGTGCAGCTACAATGCATCGAAGATCATAGATACTGTGCGGTGTGCTGCTTGTTCACTTACATGCTGGCTCGCCCGGTGGGTGACGGCCCGTTGTTTAAACATCAAGATGGGAGCCACTTAGGTAAGTTTTAATTCACTACAGTGATGTGCCATGCCCTCGCTACAGCCGGGCTCTGCCCAGTGGTGTTTGGTTCCCACTCTTTTAGGATTGGCACAGCAACCTCAGCAGCACAGTACAGCATGTACGAAGCAGGGGTACAGGCAGTAGGCAGTTGGCAGTCCCGGGCATACAAGACCTACATCAGGCCCCAGTTGCTGTAGCGCCCGCCAGCAGGGCAGCAAAAAGGGCTGTAGCTGAGGGAGGAGCACAGCCACCACCACAAGAGACCATTTGATATTTGTAACCTTTGTTTCAGCAGAAAAACACCCCCGGTTGTGTGGGTGGTGGGACACTCATTTGTGTCCAGTATGCAGACCTGGTGGCAGCAGGGGGGGAGAAAGGATGACAGGAAGACCAGTGAGCACGTGCATCTGCTGGCTGGGGAAACCAGGGATGAGATGGAACCAACTAACAGCGACTCTCAAGAATCTGCAGGCAGACACTGCCTGGCACCCAGGCATGCTGATTATACTACTCAGGGTAATGACCTGGCACAGAGAGGAAGGAAGGCCCTCCTGCAGGACATATAGGTGGCTCTCACGGAGGCATCTAAGATCTTTGGAAGCACAACCCGGTGTTTTGAATGGTTTGTTTAATTGTGATAAATGCGGTTGAAAGGTCTAAAAAGATGAATGCTCAAATGCCCCTGTTGTCTAACATTCAACAGACGTTATCCACTATCAAGACCACAACTAATTCGGTAATTGTCTCCTGCCTGGAATGCATTAACAATACTAATAGCCTCAACGTATTTTTAAAGTTGGGAGAAGACTAGTTTTGCCAGAAGTTTGGAGCAGGAATGGTGGAATGATATAGATATGAATTTATTAAGATCAGAGGGATCCAGGTTGTTTTGTTTAAATAGAGATTTTACTGCTGCTGTTTTCCACATGTGAGTAAACAGATCCAATGTTAAAGATTTATTAAAATGGCCCATGGGAGGAAAGCAATGTACAAGTTTAAATTTGCGTTTTGTGAATTGCAAAAGTATATTTGCAGTCGTTGGTCATGCCATTTGTGCACCTAAGTCTTACACATGTTTACAAATAGCCTTGTGACTCAAATAAAGCTATTACAATTGAAGAGCAAAGGTGTACATTAATTATTAAGATGCTGAATATGTCATTCTCTACTATAAACACTTTAAGCTTGCACATCCAATAATTTCACATTAAAACGGAAAATACAGTGTTACATTTGAAAATGATGTTCCATGAATTTTGATCTGTGCATTCTCACCTACATAACAGCTCAGAAAATGGCAAGCAGCATTGCGTAACCATAGTAACTTGTCTGTATCCTTCACATTGTCATTTTCCTTCCTTTCTGAAAGCACTTGGCCTTCCAGTTTCTAATCATTAATGAGGATGAAATCTGTTGTGATTTATTTTGACGATGTCAATTCCTTAATACATTTTGTGGCAACAAGCCCTGCCATTTTCAATAAGCATCGCCTGTAGTAAAGAACGATCAACTGTCTTGACTTCCCCAGACATGCACATCTATCATACACTCTTAATATATATAATGTGACAGTAAAACGGGGATTAAATACATTCTAGGAAAGCCAATATCGCTACATATCAGTGCCAAATTAAGGCAGACTTGTAATAAGTGTCAAATTTCCTCCCCTGATGACACTTTATACTAAAAATGTAACGCGTGGTAAATAATTTGATATCCAGCAATTCTTTTATCAATGACACGAACGTCGCTTCATATGCACTATGGTTTAGCCGCGGAGAATGTCTGGTTGTACTCATGCAGCTGAGCAGGATGCAATCGTTTTTTCTCTATGGGGTTGTTCCCTCCACATTCTTTCCATATTTCTGGGGTACTCTTTTTTTTAATTTAAAGTGTGCTCTCAGTGAGCATAAAGAGTTTGTTGCCATTCCTCAGGTCCGGCTTTAGGGCAGTGCGACTGGTGCGGCCGCACTGGGCGCTGACCTGTGGGTGCTGATCTCAGGGGGGGGGGTTGCGTTGTGTTTAGAGATTGGAGAGATGAGGGGCACTTTCGCCCGGTGGTAGTGAGATAATATGAGGAGGCGGTCATGGGGCGCGGGGGCGCCAAAAATGATTGTCGCGCAGGGCGCCAACAGCGCTAATGCCGGCCCTGCCTTTCCTCTTAGTGGAACCACCTGCAAAATAATGCATTCAAGTCAGAAGTGAAGATTTCGTTTGCACATTGTGTAAGTAGTGCCTCCATCTAGAGAGGGGTAATGAGCGTTATCTCTGGTGTTAGGATCTCTGGTGGAATGCACTTCTTAAAGTTATGAGGCCTTCAAGCTTTAGGATAAAACAGAAGTGTATAATCAGAAAACAATTAGGGGCAAATGATCAGTTTGGTGACCATCATTTTCTAATTAAAGATTAAGGGCCTCCTTTAGAGTTAAGTAGTAATGGGAAATCTGAAAAAAATCAACCTCAGTAAGAGATGTGCGAATGGTTGTGTTTTCTATGGTGGGGTCTCAACATATCAACTCCCTGCCTCTCACCTAGCAACAAGAAAGGCATTGGAAGGCTTGTCCTATTTGGAGAGGGTACTGCAATGTCATTCCTGTGAGCTTTTTTGATGCAGCGCTGGCACCTTGGTGGTCTTGGGTATGAACAACTTTCAAATGACCATCACACACTCTGAAAGACAACTTCCAACATATCAAGGACATTGGGGCATATTATCAAGACAGGCGATAAAATTATCGGCGCTTTAGTGGCAGAAAACTGCCTCTAAAACGGCGATAATGGGCTTGATAATATGCTCTATGGAATTCCAATTGAAGCCCATGTTAGATGTGAAGGACATCTAAAATGGGCTTCAATTGGAATTCCATAGAGCATATTATCAAGCCCATTATCGCCGTTTTAGAGGCAGTTTTCTGCCACTAAATAGTAATAATATGCCCCTAAGTTTTTTCTTTAATAAAGAGAAATCTCTGCAATGTCTTGGGAAAGTGGCCCAGCGTCGCTCGTTTTTGCTGTTTTCTGAATTACCGAGTAGGTACGGTCTAACTGCGTTTACTCCAGCTTGAAAATATGCAATTTCATTCCTTTGGGAATCCACTATCATTTATAAGCAGTCATAAAACTGGGTCTAAAGTCGAGGTCGACCCTCTTGTGGGACACATCTATATCATTAAACTTGGCTGTACATCTAGAGGTTCATTTCCAGAGGGACTGAGAGGGGTTCTTCCTACTAAAGCTATTGCTGAGATGCTAATCTATGCTGTTTTCATGCTTTTTGTTTCCTTGGGGCATATTATCAAGACAGACGATAAAATTATCGCCGCTTTAGCGGCAGCAAACTGCCACTAAAATGGCGATAATGGGCTTGATAATATGCTCTATGGAATTCCAATTGAAGCCCATGTTAGATGTGAAAGATATCTAACATGGGCTTCAATTAGAATTCCATAGAGCATATTATCAAGCCCATTATAGCCGTTTTAGCGGCAGTTTTCTGCCCCCAAATTCGGCCCTTGAGGGCCAGATCCATGCCAGATTTTTAGCATATCCCTATTTAGATACATGCAGTTAACTTAAAATATGGCATGGATGCGGCCATCCAGTTCCGACTTCGGAGAACCATGGTCTAATCGATGCAAGTGTTAATGATGATACTTGTGGTGACCTGCGGGCAGAGTAGCCAGGTGAGGCATAGGGTTGAGCAGCACGCCAATAATACGTACCCACACTCACTAATTAGTAGTATCGGGAGATAACCCACATGCGGTTCTCCCCTTTTATTTAACCCCGCAGGCCATGCCTGGCCTGCGGATGACATGGTCACAGCTCCGGCTAACGAGCTGGAACACAGGACTGCTAACCATTACATCCCTCTCCAACTTGGATCTTGAAAACGGCGCTTCGGGAAGTCCAGTAAACATACACAGTTCTATTGCATCAGTCTCTAGTGTCTCAACAAGCAAAATCCTGTAGATGTTGGCTAGGGCATGGATTGGGCAATAGGATGTAACGATGTTGTTGGCCTTGGAATGACGGTTCACTTGGCATCGGTCGACTTGGAGGCAAACCAGGAGGAAGTGATCCTGGGGGGGCAGATTCTGGAGTGTCGTCCTCGGCCCTGGGTGTTTCCACCCGGGCTTGGCGGGTGCCAAGGTTCATACTATACAGACTCTGCCAGGACCTCTATGAACCAGGAGATGTTAAGAGATATTTCCTCGCTCCCTCTTCAGGCTGTCACTATCGTTCCATTGCTGGTAACAACTGTCCAGGTGCCTGGTTTATGGACAGTCCAGAATTTTCCTCCCGGCCTGTGGTCTTTAAGTAGGCTGTGGCTCCCGGTCAGAGTGACCGGGGTTTGGTGTGGCATCAGACGCTAGCCCGGTGATTCTGCCGTTCCCGCCTTGCCTGGGTTTCTTGGACGTCCTGGGGTGGTGGTGTCCACCCTGGACACGTAGGGATCAAGTCTCTCCGTTGCCCTCTGAACATAAGGGACCAGGGGTTCGGTAGCGTGGTGCAGCGTGGGGGGCTCCGGTATTCCCTTAGGAACTCGTGGAGGCACCGCTCAGGATCCGCTTGTTCCATGCTGGCAATGTGTAGCATTTAGTTTAAGGTCCTCATAAAACGTTGGCTTGGGGCTATTGGGGTGTGACGCGGAGGTGATGGATCCCTCATTGAGGGAGGAAAGTAGCAAACTCAGCCCCTTGGAACGTGGGCCCATTGTCGCTCCGGATCTCAGTAGGGAACCCAAATGTGGCAAACACCTCCTCCAGGACTGGGGCAACATGGGCGAAGGCGGTCGACATGACTGGTTCCACTATGGGATATATAGAAAAAGCATCCACAAGGACGAGCGTGTGTTTCCCCCCAGGGAAACTCCCAAAATCTAGGCTCACTTTCGACCACAGGACAGTGCAGGCCTCTTCCGTGATTACGTGGGTCGGCCTCTCGGGTTCACTGGTTATCTGGCAGGCCGGACAACGGCTCACTAAGTCTTCAACCATTGCTTCGAGTTCTGGAAACTAGACTTTTTCTCTCATTTTTGCCTTCAGTTTGGTCACACCTTGGTGTCTCCCATGGGACAATTGAATTGCTTGATGCCTCAGAGCTTGCAGTATTGCTAGCCTCGGGCCTCTCAGGAGTATTCCATCTTCTGTGGCGCTCAATTGGCTCCTCACGCTCCATATTTTTGTCAGCTCTCCTTGGTCTTCCGGCGCCCACGTGTTAGCTTGTTGAAGGTAGTTCTTCCACAACCCTTCTTAGACCGCTTGGAGAGTCTGGGTGTATATGGAGTCTTGCTCGGCAGCCTTCTTGATTTCCTCGAGTGTTATTGCCTGGGGGAACGCCGCCACTGAGATCATCTTTATGCATTGTTCCGACCCTTCAAGGTCATCCATCTCTCCCTGGGGTGCTGGGTGTCGGGACAAAAGGTCCGCAGGGTTCTTTGCCCCAGGCTTGTATACTACTTCCATCTGGTGGGGCTGGAGTTGTACGGCCCATCGCTCAATCTGGGGAGGTGGATGAGGGACTGACCCTTTGAAGAGGGGAACCAAAGGCTGGTGGTCAGTAACCACGGTGAATGGCTGGGCCGTCAGGTACAGGTGGAAATGGTTGCAGGCCCACTTTATAGTGAGCACCTCATGTTCGATCTGAGCGTACCTTGCTTCAGTGGGGTTAAGAGACTTGCTGGCAAACAATAGGGCTGCCCACTGACCTGGCTCCTATTCCTGTACAAGCACTGCCCCTAGCCCCACAGGACTGGCGTCTCCCAGTAGTTCTTTCCTCATAGGCAAATATTTTGGTCTGGGACGGGGTGATCGGTAGTCGGGGTTGGAGGCGCCAGTATTGCTGAAGGCCCATCACGTTACGGATGCCCCGGTATCGATAATCACCTTCACTTCCGATCCTGCGATGTTAATCATACAGGTGGGTTCTGGCCTTCTGCGACATTTAAGCTCTTGTGTGAACGAGATCAGGTATGCTCCACCTCATCCTCTTCCGTGGATGAGTCTTCTGGCCCTCGGTACCTTCGGCTTGTACTTTGTGGCTCCTCCTTCTGTGCAAAGTCCATTGTGGACAGTCGTTGCACTGCCCGTGAGGGTGGCTTTTGTCCTTGAGTGTCTGGGACATTCCTTCTTCTGCACACTGCTTCAAAGTGATTGGGAATCCCACAATTTGCGCAGGTTTTGCCTTGCGCGGGCAGTCTTTTGCCACTCATGCTCTGAGTATCCACACCGCCTCTTGGTCGTTTCGGGCCTTGTCTTCTTGGGTGTACTGCTTCATGTCCTTGTGCAGAGGGCATTATCCTGCTCTATTTTGATGGTCTCTGGTCTTCCCTGAGGCTTTGTGAGAGCCTTGTCCATTTTATTAGCTCTTGCCGTGGATAGATCGTGGATCCTTGCTAATACGAGGATGTCTTCCAAGGCAATTTTTGGCTGGCTTAGGATAAGACCCCTGAGCATCTTGTCTCGGTACCCTTGGATGATCTGGGCCCTTATCTCCTTGGGTTGATCGTCCTTTGCACATATACTGGCCAGTTCACGCAGGCGGGCATAAAATGCATCAATCGACTCCCCTTCATTTGGCGGGCCTGGCGCAATTTGAATCGTTCAAAATCGGGATTAATGTCGCTACCGCTGCATTGTAGTCCGTGGCGATGCCCGTATTTGGTAAGTGTTTGAATAACTTGAATAGTGGAGAAGTAACTACCTCTTCCCTGCCCCGTCGGTCTCCCTTGTGGCTGCGAAATAGTTATTCAGGCATTCTATCCAGATTTTCCACCTCAGGGACGTTGTGGCCGGGTCTTCCAGTTCACTGAAGGGTGGCAGTACCCGGGAAAGTGTGTGTTGTACTGGGATTCTTTGCTGTGCCTGGTCATCATCACCCATACTTTCTGTGGGTAGGTGCCTTTCCTTATTTCTTCTGTTCTTGCCCCTTGTCTATGTGCAGCGTCCTGTAACTTGAATATCTTTGCTGCTATTTCCTCTACTGGTTGGGTGCTCACTTGTCTTCTCTGGTGCGCTGTGTGTCTCCTTTATTGCCCTCTTAACCCTGCAGCTCTGTGTCTGTTATTACTGTTGTGTTGCATAATCAAGCACTGCTCTCTCTCTCCCATGCAGTTTCTGCAGTTGGTCGTGCTTTCTCTCTCTTCTCCTCTCTTTTTTGTTCTATGACTGTCCAAGTATCTGCTAGAAAAGACCCTGCGAGGTCACTGGCTTCCTTGCAGATTATTCCTTCACCTCCTGGGGCCAGCGCACTCTCCCTGGGCTCTGAAGCAGTAACAAACACGCTCCTCGCGTATGCACGCTGGGCAGGGGCTCGTCTTCGCCTCTCTATGTGGGGCAGCTGTCACGCTGATCATCACCACCTCCGCAGAGACAGCACTCATCCTGTGGGTGGCGCGGCAGTCGGTCCATGCAGGGCAGCTCGCATTTGGATCGGGACTGATGCTGGGAACCGCCAGGCACCTCTCCCAAGCAGCTGGACACGTGGGGCACTGCAGCGGGGCTGCACTAACCCGCGGGGTGCAGGCGCCTCTCCTTCGTTGTCCCAGGCGATGCGGTGGGTCGCGGCTCCACAGTGCGACTCCTGTTGCGCCTTTCGCGGAGGAGCCAGCTGGTCATGGCCCTCCTTGTCGCCAATGTGGCGACCTGCGGGAACAGTGGCCAGGTGAGGCCTAGGGTTGCGCAGCATGGCAATAATACAGACTCACACTCACTAATTAGTAGTATCGGGAGATAACCCATGTACGGATTCTCCCCTTTTATTTAACTGCGTAAGCCACGCCTGGCCTGCGGATGACGAGGTCACAGTTCCGGCTAACAAGCTGGAACACAGGACTGCTAACCATCACAATACTCATTCCTGGTGGTTGAAATGTGTCTGAATTCGCAAAAGCGACCTAGAGACTATCTAAGAGAGGTTTCAGATGTTTCTAATGTTATTCCTGTACTCCTTGACCCACAATACTCTGTTTATATTTCCAGACCCATTTCTCTTTGCCGTCTCATAATTCTTTCAATGGGGGACTGTATGTAATTATGTATGGTGCTGTTGATTCCCTATTTCATATAACTTGAAATGTCCTAATATATGTTTTTGCCAATCAGAGATGCTTGTTTTAGGTGTGCCATTGTTATTGTTGCTTTTTTGCCAGGAATGGGGGGCAGGTGTCAAAATTGTACCGGATTGATGCCTTAATGGAAGATGGGTTTAAGAACTTTGTTTTCTTCATCTTCACCATGGCCCCCTTTGGGCACATGGATTTTTTGTTCACTTCTAACTGGTTCCCTGATGCTAGTCACCTGAGGTGGACTTAAATTAAATTTAACATTCTACCTGCTCTAAATTGAAAGTTATCACTCATCATCATCAAAAGTATCTTTATTCGGATATTAAAACATCCAGAAAAGAACAATATATTTACACATTTCAAATACAATAATATGAACAATTCATCTTAAAATATTAAAAAACAACATATCTGATGGACCATTCCAGGATATCAGTAGCAAAATTGGGCTCAAGATTTATACCAAATTACAAATTCATAAATTTTTTTTTTTTTTTTTTTATAAAGTGCAGTGAGATGACATCTGTACAGGTAGGGAATACCAACCTTTTGACAGTGAATAAAATACAAGATCGTAGTTTACATAAGATCAATCACGTTAAAAATAAGCCGTAGCCTGATTAAAACAAACTTCTTATAACATCCCAAGTACTATAAACATTGCAGTTCAACATTTGTGTAAACTCCATGAATCATCTCCTGTTCTGTGTACAATGTAAAACTATCATACGGGGGGCCTTTTAATCCGGATGCCTCCACTACAGCGTCCGGCAATCAGACTCACTTACACCTCCCTTCTAGATTTCCTCAGTTTCACAGCTAGTCTTAGAAAATTTACAGTGCAGAACAATGTGAAGGGTTCCACGGCCAGTTTTAAGTATAAGAGAGCTACTCTAACCTGGGTAAATTTATTCGCTCTTAGGATGGTTTTTAAAAAAAGAGCCCGCGGATATTCATAAAATGGACAAAAGAATACAAAATGTAGGGTATCCTGTGGAGATCCCAGATCTCAGCCACAGGGACCCTTTGTACCAGTTTCTTTCGTGTACCCCGCGGGAACTGCTAAAATATGGTGTAAAAGATCCAGTCTGAATCTGGTCATTAAAAATCTATCATTTTTGTTATAGATCAGTGCCAGGTAGGGTTCGAGACCTACAACAGATTTAGTTAATATATGAGATCTCACTGACCCTTTCAGAATTTCACTATCTTCCCGGGCACAGGCTATCCGCCTCATGTATTCTGCTTTTAACGTGACCTTTAGCTGCGGTGTTAGTGCCGATGGTTCCTTAAAGTATTTTGCAAAACCCAGCCACTCCAGTTTATCCTGAACATATTTAAGCCATGGAATCTTATGACCTTTATCCCTGTTAATACAGTCTGTTATTATTTCTCTGCTTAGACTTGCTTCAGGGTTGGTCCAGATTTTAATCCAACACAGTAATGGCCTGAAACTTAATCTGTCAGAGATATACGGGATCCCTAGCTCCTCGTGAATAATATGGGCCTGTGTACTTTGAGGAACCTGCAGGATCCTCCTAAGGAACTTGTTTTCCTCTAGTTGTATAGAGTCCACATTTCTAAATCCCCAAACCTCACTCCCATACATAATTTTAGAGCAACAGATTGAATTATATAAATTCAATATTTCCAGTACTGACCATCTACCTAATCTCGTGGCACGATTCATGATTGAGCCCATAATGCTCACGTGCTGTTTGCATTTTTTAGTGGTTAGTGCGCTAAAATTGAGATGTTTGTCGAAGGTAATCCCTAAATAATTAAAGACCTCGACCTTCTCTAATTTGTGTCCCCCAATTTTAAAAGTAAAATTCTTGGTTGGTCTTTTTCCTACTTCCATAATGTAGGATTTTGTGAGGTTAGGGGATAAATCTAGATTTGCCATAAACTCGCAGAAGCCATCAATAAGAGATTGCAGACCCCTCCCTGTACGCGAGAGGAGAACTGCATCATCTGCATACAATAAGACCGGGATACTTCTATTTGCAACTCTCGGACAATCAACTCCCAGTGTGCGCAGAGCATTGTCCAAACCATTTATATATAATGTAAATAAAAAAGGCGCCAGGATGCAGCCTTGTCTCACACCCCCTGTGCAAGAAAAGTGGTCAGTTAGATTCCCCTCGTTACTATACCGAACCTGGGCTGTGGTGCTAATGTGCAATGATTTTAAAATGAATAACAAGCTCAAATCTACCCCTAGCAACTCTAGAGTCTCCCATAATTTCCCTCGATTAACCCGGTCGAAGGCTGCTGTTAAGTCCATAAAAGCTAAAAAGACTGTACCTTCGCCAGCCACCGTGTATTTAGCGACCAGATTATATAAATTGAGGCATTGGTCAGTAGTTGAGCGACCCATTCTAAAACCATACTGGGTGTCTGTGACAATTTCCTTTTCCTCCGCCCAGTCAATGAGACGATTTAGAATCACCTTCCCTAACACTTTTGCAGACACGTCAATTAAAGAAATCGGTCGATAACATTGTGGGTTACTTTTATTTCCCTTTTTAAATATGGGGACAATATGGGCAGTTGACCAGGACCTTGGCAGTCCCTCTTCCACGGCTGTATTAAAAATTCTCACTAATATAGGTGCCCACAGCTCGACCTGTGATAAGAATAGATCTGGAGGAATCCCGTCTGGCCCCGGGGCCTTGTTTCTTGTCAGGGCACATTTTCCATTTTTAACTTCATCCACTGTAAACTCCACCCATGAATTTGGCAGAGTCCCCACATCTGTGGCTAATTGGGTTGGAGCGCTGGCATGATTATATAACTTACTGAAATGAGAAACCCATTCTTCTGGAAGGATGTTACAGACCATCTTCTCGCTATTTGATGTCTGAAAAATTGGATCATTTATCACCTTCCAGAATTTAGACATGTCTCTCAGCTCCGCTGCCTCCTTTAGATTCCCCCAAGCCTCAGATTGGATAGTTTGTTTCCTCCTTTTTATGGCCAGCTTGTATTGGGCCCTGCATTCCGTTATCCTACTCTTATCTTTCGGTACTTTTTTAAGTGCCCGTTTTAATTCTCTTTGGGCACTAGAGCAAGCTTTGTCAAACCATTTCGGTTGACTGTTGGACATAGGTGGAACTTTAGCCCTGAGTAACTTGTCGATTTCCTTTGCCATATTTATAAAGGCGTTTATCAATTTTTTGCCTTTCACATCCTGGTCTAAACACATCCAAATCCCACTATCGGGGGTTGCAATAAGATTTTTATAAAATACTTCCCCATCTATGTTCGACCAACGTATGCGCCTGCCTTGATCAATTGCATCTAGTTTGCCCCTCATCATACTGGCCTTTGCCTGAGAGGATGCATCCTCAACCATCAATGACAGCACCAAGGGGTTATGGTCACTAAAAATACTAATCTGTATACTAAAATCTACAATCCTGTGTTTAAGATCATTCGAAACAAAAATAAAATCGATGATGGTATCCCTACCTCTGCCTTTGAACGTCGGATTAATCACATTAGGGTTAGTGGGCTTGATTAAGTCCATCGTAGGGATTAAATCATATGAGCCCAGGATATTACCAAGTTTACTACCTTCTAGTGTGTGTTCTAGATGCCAGTCCTTGGTTAAGGGGCAAAAATCCCATTTAGCCCCTTCCCATTTTAAGTGTGGGCATTGATGGCAATTAAAATCGCCCGCCAGAATCAGGGTTGGGGGGTTATTTCCCCTAGAGTGTAAATCTGATAATCTATCCTCGAGCTCATTCAACCTCTGCGTTGGCTGTACTGCATTATAAAAATTTATTAAGACAAAACTTAAGCCCTTCCTGCGATAACTAATACCCTGTAAATGATCCGAACTCCAGCCCATGACCTCCCAGGACCCTTGTAGTATAAGAGACACATATATCAATAGTCCACCTTTCGCTCTTCCCATACTAGATTTCCGGGCCGGAACAAAAAACATTTTGTATCCCTCTAAGTGTACAGTGCTACTATCCGTCTCCCACGTCTCTTGAAGACAGATGATGTGGAATTTCTGGCTAAAGTCCAACCACTCCTTATTTTTCAACTTGGATGATAATCCTGCAATGTTCCAAGAGACCACCCTAAGTTCCTCCACCTCGTAATTTATTGTCCTCCTGATTAGGGTGGGCTGATTTTGGTCTAGGAACCCTGCAAGGCAAGTCTCTCCCGAAACCACGCTATTAACTAAAGGAGTTGGTGAGATTTCAATTCGCCTGGGGGAGAGTTCTAGAGTGTTTCCCGTGATATCCAGAAATTCCCTGTGCTCTACATTGGCTGAGGGAAATAGGGGCTCTAAAAGCTCTTCATGGGCCAGTCAGTCCAGTTCGTCCATCACTGCTGTCTCACATAATGGGGTGAACCGGTTAGGGCCAGACCACGGACTGTTATTTCTTGTAATAAGCTTTTCCCTTCTTCTCCAGTTCGTTTGTCTTTGCTCGGCTAGGTAGTCCCTATAGAAAAAATTAAGTGGGAGCATTTTTATTGTCGACCCACTATCAAAGAACCCGCAACTAAAAGCCAGTAATTCTTTTACCATTTGCGGGTCTCTGAAGTTAACAATAACGCAATCTCCTGGAAATTTTTTCTCTGATGGTCCAACCCAAGCTACCCTTCTTGCCATGAGGATATGAGTGTTCCTCGGATTAACTCCCCTGACGTTATTATATAACCAGTGATTAATTTTGTTTATCAGGGAGCATGTCGATTCTTCTCTGTCAGGGTTTTGGGCTGGAACTCCCGCCAGGACTATTGTGTATGGGCAGGAGGCTGGGGGCAAGTCCAATGTCTGAAGACCCGGAGTGCTTTTGTCCTGTGCCTCTGGAAGACTGTGAACTATTACCGTCCCACTGTTCTTACCCTCCTGCTGTGATCTAGGGGTTGCAATGATGGGGGGTGTAACTCTGTCCTTGTTCACTATAGTGTCAGCTCTCATATTGCTCCCTACCAGCCTGCTATTATTTGAATCGGCACTGGCTGGACACAGGTCACTCCTCAGCCCTTCCTGGCTCGTGTTTTTTCGGGCCACCGGCTGTTCCCTATTTTGTGCATCCATCAATCTGAATATTTTCCCCTCTATTTTGTTAATATGTTCTACTAAGGGGGCCAAGTGTTTGAGGAGAAGGGCTTCTATGTTAGACTCTAGTACTTTCATTGTCTCCATTAACCATTCCTTTCTGACTACCGGGGAACAGGATTCACATTGTGTGCAAGTAAGTCGAGATCTTGTGTCCTCAGTAGCTATGGGCTCGTTCCTAAGTGTACCTTTTTTAGATTTATTAACGTTTCTGGCTTTTTCGGTTCCTTTACGATGTGCATTTGGCAGGGACCTTGTATTCGCAATAGGGCCAGAAGCTAGAGTGTGGTCTGTCCCTAGTAACATTTTTTTCGATCGGGTAATCACTTCACTTTCCCTCCCTAGTGGGATGTCAGGTTCTCTCTCTACCCCAATGGCATTCCCGGCTTGTTCTTCAGCTCTAATTTCCCTGATACCCGGGGCTGGTGGCTCGGAGACTTCTGACACCATCGTATTTGAACTCAAGGGAGAGATATGGTGTTGACAGGGGGGGGTTATAGACCCCTCCAGTATTATTACCTCTTGTTCCCCCTCGTCTACCCTTGGTGTATGAACTAGCGCTGTGGTCACATGCTGGGTGTTACTATGGGCTAAGATGTTCTGACCTTCAAGGGTGCCCCCCCCAGGTGTGACACATTCAGCAATTGCTCCCAGTGACGATCGTTTGTGGGCCAGGAGGGAATCAAGAGATAACCTCCGCTCAGTCAATAATATTTCATGTGAAAGTAAGGATTCTGCCCGTGTAATGAATGCATCAAGGGTTCCCCTTACTCCTCCCCCTGGTCTACTCTGGGGTTTTTTCGTTTTTACCATGGTCCAACTTTAGCCTCCCGAGTTTATGCTATCATCTAACCACCACTTTAACAACCGGAGAGCTTTAGCCCTTCGGCATCCACGTGTGGCTAGCCAATACCATGCACAAAACAATAGGTGTTGTCTGACAGCAATGTGTAGCCCACAAATAAGCCCCCTGTAACTTATCTCCCCTGTCCTCTTGCGGGTGTGACAGTGATCTGGAATTGGCTCGAAGACCAAGAGTTATGGCCCGGCCCGGCCTCTTCCGACCTCTGACGGCCTCAGACGGTCCGCTCTTTGTCCGGGCTTCGTCCGGCGACCGCCCGCGCGCGTCCCGCGTCGCGAGGGCTCTCAATCACTTTATGCGCTTCAGGCGCGCTTCAGCTGGCGTTGGCGGTCTCGTCCCGCAAGGGCCGTCGGGAGCTGTAGTTTCCCTGCCCACAGCGGCCGTTTTGCTGGTGGATACGGCGGCGGCAGGGAAACCCCAAGGTGCGGTGATGAATGCGTCCCGCTAACGCTGATGTGGACACCGTGGCTCGTAACACAGGGAGTAAAGCAACCGCTTCACAAACAGGCAACCCCACTCTGCCAAGGGCTCTCAATCACTTTATGCGCTTCAGGCGCGCTTCAGCTGGCGTTGGCGGTCTCGTCCCGCAAGGGCCGTCGGGAGCTGTAGTTTCCCTGCCCACAGCGGCCGTTTTGCTGGTGGATACGGCGGCGGCAGGGAAACCCCAAGGTGCGGTGATGAATGCGTCCCGCTAACGCTGATGTGGACACCGTGGCTCGTAACACAGGGAGTAAAGCAACCGCTTCACAAACAGGCAACCCCACTCTGCCAAGGGCTCTCAATCACTTTATGCGCTTCAGGCGCGCTTCAGCTGGCGTTGGCGGTCTCGTCCCGCAAGGGCCGTCGGGAGCTGTAGTTTCCCTGCCCACAGCGGCCGTTTTGCTGGTGGATACGGCGGCGGCAGGGAAACCCCAAGGTGCGGTGATGAATGCGTCCCGCTAACGCTGATGTGGACACCGTGGCTCGTAACACAGGGAGTAAAGCAACCGCTTCACAAACAGGCAACCCTCATTAAATGTAATAAATTAATCCAATGTTATCCTATGAGAGACACAAGCCTTGCAGTAGTGAAAAATTAATTTAAGAGTTTTTCACTAATAGGACCTGTGATGGAGCAAGGTTTTGCGTTAAAATAAACTTGCTCATATGCAATCCTCTTGAATAACCTGTAATACTATAATCAATCCGTCCGTGAGTACTAACAGTGTACCACATTCAACATATTGTATCTAGGGGACTCTTTCCTATGTGCCTTACTAATGAATAATCCAAATGTTCTAAAATGGCCGCTGAAAACGCGGGAACTCTTCTGCGCATGTGTCTACTACATCTACGTAGTATGACATTTTCTGTCGCGTGGGGGGGAAAACTTTGCAACTGCGCAATAGCTTTTAAAATGGCCACTTTAAAGTAACGCATTAATGCACATGCTGTGCTGAAACTAACCTATGCAATTTCTACTAAGTTATTAATGCAAAAATGTATTAAGTAAATGGGGTTAGAGTAGAAGTAAGTGGTATACAGTGAATTCATTTAATTTTGTATTCCTTGACTTTGTTAATAGTTCACATTTGGGCCTTGGAGGGTGACCGTGTTTCTGTTCCCTTGTGGCTTCTACGCATGCGCAAAACGTATGCTTGCTCTTAACAAGTGAAGTAAATTGACTGGCTGCCAAACGCAAGCCCAGCAAGGACATGGGAAACCAACTTTTGACCCTACAAGAGGAAAGAGAAGCAACATTGTAAAATAGACTTACCGATCTACATATGAAATATTTGTGGGAATAAAGCTTGTGGGTATTAAAATTAAGGGGCGGAGAACTAGACAAAAGACTAAAGAAAAATATTGCACTTAGTATGTTACGATGTCCCCACCCCACTGCTTGGCCCAATCAAAATTGTGGGTGAACATGGAATTGAAACATTTGGGGGTGGATCATACATTTGAATTGGTATAACAGAGGTAAGTTCTAGATAGTTAGACACACTTGATGCTGAGATGCTGATGCTATGCTGAGATGCTGCCTGATTTTGCTGCAATCTGACTGAAGAATCCAACACCAAGGAAAATTTGTGGAACAACAGAGGAGGCACATCTAGGAAGGGGTCCGGACGACGTTACATTAGAAGAGGTCAGCTTCCCTGTCCTGAACCTGTCCTGAATCCTTGATTCTTTGATGTCGGGGTCTTCACACCATTCTAGGTAAATATATCTGTAGGGTAAATGCACCTTAAATGCTTCGTACTTGCTCTCTGTTCTTTCTCTCCTCAGGTGCTGCAATTGCAAGAATTTATTAATGCAAACTGATTATAAGCTAACTGTACTATTTTCCCTGATGGAAACTTCTGTTATATTCATGTGTATGTTGATTTGACTCACTAAATTATTAATTCAGATAAACTTTTAAAACTCCTTCTGAGTCTGTGGTTCTTTAACTAAAAGTTAAATGCATTATCGTATTTCCTCCCTATTGTAATATACTACTAGATCTATCGAATTGTTCATTTACTTAGGAGACAGGAATGGTAAGAATACTGGTGTAAAGGTTTCCTAGGGTAAAATAAAATTGATGACCAGTGGATATTTGCCAGCTCATTGCGTGTATGAATGTATATGGGCCCAAATGAGTGTTGTGTGTAGGAATGTGTTGAGCTGGGAAACTCCGCTGCATCAGTTTTACTTAGCAGAGGCATGGTTTGTATAGTTAGTTAGGTGAGGATTGTATTTTAAAATTGAATTATTGATTTATGTTTTAACCAAAACCCGTTATGTATTGTTTTATGTTGTCTGGAAATTCCCGGGAATATTGAATAGCTGGTGGCGAGTGGAAGCCACACTGCAGTGAGGTTATTGGTCTGGATCGAGAAATTGCTGAAAGTTACGCAGGACTGGAAGCACTAAGTTAGGGAAAATTTCTTGTATGTTAGTGAGAATAATTGGTAGCGAGGAGTTCGCTGGTGAAAGTTTGGTATTATATCACCTAGAAAGGGTAATACTGAAGGAGTAGCAGGTTCTCTGATGCTTGTGTGAAGAGTAAGCGGAAAGGTTTTACTCGTAGTGTGTGAAGATTAAGCGGAAGGGTTTTACTCGCAGTGAAAGAAATCTTACTATTCTTTGAATTAGTGGATCAGGCACAATAGCGAATGTTTATACGTTGTTAATTATTGAAATTGTGTGAAAAGTTTGTGAGAAAATAAGTTTTCGTATTACCTTGTGAAGGAGGGGTCAGTTGCGGGTGCTGGACTGACGTCACCGAGAGCCGCGCTGGGATTGGTTGAAACAGCGGGCATGTAGTTGATGTGAAATTTGTAAAGGAGGGGTCAGTTGTAAGGAGTGATATTGACATCACAGAGAAGTCGCGCAAGCATTGGCTGAGCGAGCGAGCGAGCAGAGCAGAAGTTAATTGGTCCTCAGAATAGAAAACACACTGGTATTGGAGTATCATTTAGAATTAAAGCAAGCGTCTAATTGGTTGGTAAAATAGAGATCCCGAGAATAATAATAGATAGTGAAATTTGCATGTACGATCCAACATTAACAGGGACCAGAGCAGATAGAAGGTTTGTAGGGTTTGCTTTCGAGCAGTACCTTAATAAGCACAAGCACCGCATGTACGGAGAAAAAAGAAAAATGACATTTATGCAAAAGGTAAAGAAATATTTCAAAAAGGACAAACCCATTCAGAGTAGAGAGGGGATTCTCATTCCTCCTCCAAATACACCTGCATCTTACATGAGGGTGGAGAGAGGTTTTCATTCTTGTGTATGGTTAGAAAATTGGGTAGAATACAAAAAGGATGATGGTATATTAGCATTTCCTGAGTATGGACGCTTTAATGGAAGAATACTGTACAATTTAAGAATACGAATGAATGAGTTAGAACCCAGACCTAGATTGACTCAATATGAGGCTTTAGAAGAATGGGAAATGGAAGCATTTGAACGTGACAGGCCCCGAAGCAACAGGACTTTAAGCAAATATTATCCGAAATATCCCCGGGAGACTAGAGATAGTCAAATGAAACAATGGAGACAGGCCATGGTGGCGGAAGGTTTATATCCTGTGTTAACATCAGCATAGTGCCCTGATGATAGGAACACCTTTGGTTCCACAGACAGTACACAACACCACAGATAGGGTACTTCAAGAAAAAGAAAGGGAAGCAATAAATAAAAATAGAGACAAATTGAATCAGAGAATAGCTCAGCTAAACGCACATCCTGAAGCATTGACCATACCAGTTACAATAGGTCCAGAGGTTCCATTGTATGGAGAAAAATCAAATTGTCCTAAAGTTCCTGTAATGCCTACTCCAAGCATAGAATCTAGAAAAGAAAAGGTAATAATAGATGATCAAGCCAGTGAATGTGAATGAGTAATATCATTGATGGATTTGCCTATAAGAGAGCCAATAATGGAAACCCCGAAAAGAAACTTGCCCAGTTGTTCAAAGGAAGATTAGAAACATCATCAGGAACTAGAAGTGCCACAATAGTAACCCCAGAAGATATAGAGAGATGGTCTCAAGAAATAGAGAAGCCAAAGTCACAGCCTAAAATATTAGACATTTTTAAATTGAGAGTAGAATTGGAAGAAATGGTTGCCGGAAATGTGGGTCTAGACAGATTAAACACATACAGTGAAGAAGAATTACTGTTTATCTGTCGAAGCATTACACAAATTACAAAGGCATTCCATGAGAAACTGACAAATTTGGCATCGGAAATGGGAATTGACAAAGGGAAATTCAAGGTGTTGCACAAACCATATGGAGCAGAATTCTCTGATAAGGATTTGGAAAACATGAATGTGTCTGGAAGTAAGTTGCAGATCAGGGAATTATTATTTCTATTGCAAAAGTGTGGAGATCTTGAAAGATGGAAAGTTAGATGGGCAAAGAAAAAGGAAGAAGCACAGGTAAATCGAACGACATTTGAATATGTCATGAGGGAAATAGAAAAAGCTGAAAGGTTGTATCCGATGAAAGAAGTACCCGGAGGGGGGTACGTACATGTGCCATGGAATAGACAGGATATTTTGTCTTTTACGAATGATTTCCCAAAACTTAGAGAGAAACCGGTGGAATGGTACAGACAAGTTGAGAGGTTTGTGAACGTTTCAAAAGTTTTATCGAAGGATCTGGATGGTCTGTTTGACATAGTAGTACCTGCAGATTTGTGGACAGAATGTAAGATTACTGTGGATTGGCCTAGTGAGGAATATCCAAGGGACTCAAAAAAGGAGCCACGTCAGAGGATGTAATGAAAAAGTATTTTATGTCTACCAATTCGGGACAAAATTCATGTATGTGGGTACACCAATGGTGCAAGCTTACTGAAAAAGAAGGTCCTTTGATGTTTCTAAAAGATGGTACTTTTGAATTGCAAGTTCTTGACAAATTAAGGGAAGTGTTATGTGAAATAAAGACACCATCTATAGCTGCACAACTTGAGGCCTTAAGCATGTGGGAAAAGACAGCAAGAGACAAAGCAAGTGAGTATAAGAAGGTAAAGCACCAGATGCAGGAGAAGGGAATTAATGATGATAAAAAGCTTCAAATAAATAATGATTTAGGGGATGAAATAATGGATGCATTGTTAACTGAGTGTCCACCACTTTATGTGGTTCCCATTGAAAATACAAAAAATAGTGTACCAGTAAGTACTACAGTGGCTACTACTTCTGTTGAACAGAGAGAAACACAGATTGAGAGAACTGTGCAGGCATTTCAGAATGACCCACTACCTGTTGATTCCGCACTGACAGTGATACCTTCAGGTGTTACTGCTTCAAATATGACTTATTGAGTCCAAATATCACAAACTGCAGATGCCCAGGCCGTGCCTAGAAAAATTGTGACTGTCCCAATTAATACATCTGTAGCCCAGGATAAAATGAATATATTTGAAGATGGGATTTTTCGAGCCTGCTTTGAGGAAGCAGCAGTGATAAAAAAAGATAAAAAGCATGGGGAACAAATTAACCCAGAGCCTGATAAAGAGAAACAAATTAACAGTCCCTGCTGTTTAAATGATGAAAATGGGAACCAGTGTCAGGAAAGAGAATTCATTTCCCTGAGTAAGGAAACAGATACATGTGCAGTAACTACACATGATATACTGACTGATTTGGCTCAAAAATATGAAATTGATGTTTCAGGAAGCTTTACATTTCAGAAAAGTTTTAGGGTACATATGAATGATGAGGCAAATGAGACAATGTGTTCTTCGGGAATGCAAGTGCACATTGCAGAAATGAAATATATTTTTTAATGCAATGGGTTTGAGAAATTAGGAGGCAAGTGGGCAAGAAAACATTAGAAGAAAATTAAACCACCAGACCTAAAAAGGAAACTAGATAAGAAAAAGAAACCACCAGATCTAGTTGAGGAAAATAATAAGCAGAAGGAGGGAGAAGCTCTTGCTTACTCATTGAGAGAAAAGGTGGGAGAAGTGCATGTGCCACGGAACAAAGGTGAACTTGCAGCATTTCTGAACACATTCCCACAATTGAGAGACAAAGTTATGCTGTGGTACCCACAAATTGATAGATTTGTTGACATTTTAAAGGGGTTATGCATTAATTTGGAAATGTTCTTTGACATTGCCATGCAGACTGAATTGTGGTTTGAATTTAAAGTTGTTGTGCAAAGGCCAGGTGAGGAGACAATGAGAAGGGTTTGCATGAATGCACCATCATTTTCTGTTGTTATGGAGAAAAAGGTAGCAGTGATTACTTTCCTGAAGGGCAGAGTGCCAGCAAAGGATGTTGATTGGGTACAGAATAAAAGAACACAGGATGGAAGTAAAGTTGTTTTGCTTTGTGCAAATTCGGGTATGGATGTTGCACTGCTGGAAACAGTATTCTTTTGCAATCTTTATAACAGATTTGAGCATTGAAAGAAGAAAGGTAAATTTAAACATGATGCAGCAGTTGGAAACACAGAGAGAAATGCAGGTGCAAGATGTGTCAGCCAAGCAAATGCAAATGTCAGTTCAGAAACAGGTACCAATGGCAGGAGTTTTTCAAGCCCAAATGGTCCCACAAAATATGGAAAATGCTAAAATGTATTTTAATAAGTTGTCCAGAGCAAATGTGAATTAGTTCCAGAAACAAAATAAGAACCCAGTTCAACAGGTTGCTGTATTTGAAAATGAGAGTTTTAACCCTAACAATTCTGAATTTGCTAAATCCATTGTGAAAGCAGTGGAAGGTCGAGACTTATTTGGAATTTTAAACAAAGAAATTACAAAACCAGATTTAGAAGAATTTGCACCACAAATAGGCCCATTTGAGGAAAGTCACCAATTTGTTGTTTATGACTAAGGTTTGGCAGGAAAACAATTGTTTTGCAAATTAAACAGCACAGATTACTGTACACCAGATAATGTTGATTTTCAGATTCCTGATGAGGATGTACATTTTGAAATGGCCCAACAAGAGTCAGCATTGTTCTCAGAAAAGACAGTTGAAAAATGACCTTCTGATTTGAAAGAAATAATAAACACAGAAGTGAAGGAGTTCACAGAGAAAAATGTCAGATTAATAAAATGTGCAGAGCATGCCTTATTCAAATTAGAATAAGATGACATGTATTCAAGAACATCATCAGTTGCAGAAATGTTACTCATAATTGGAGATAAACTGAGTAAAGTATTTTTGATGGAATTGATTGGGAGTTTATGTAACTTTCTGATCACAGGTTCACAGAAACTAAATGAAAAGAACAGATTAGTGCAGGAGATCAATAGCAAAACATTTCCATGTTGTCCTGTGGTACGGAATCCAGCCAATATAATTTTTCACATTCCATGTGCTGAAGAATGGCTTAATGTTATTGATTTTTGTCAAGTTCGTGTCATAGTGCCATTGCATGAGAATAGTCAGGGGTACTGTCAAAAAGAAAATGAATGTCTGGGACCCATAATTGGAAAGGGAGCTAGAAAGGTTCCACCAGAGAGAGTGGAAATAATTCACCATGAATCCACCTCAAATTCAGAAAGAAGTCAGGATGTTTTTGCGAATGGTCGGTTGCTATAGTGAGTGGTTACCAAACCTTTCCCTAGTGGCTAAGCCTTTACTGAGGCTGATACACAAGGATGTGTCTGATCCGCTTTCATTGGACAACAAATGCACAAAAGCATTCCTAGAGTTGAAAGAGAAAAAGTGTCATGCCCCAGCACTAGGAATGAAAGTTTATTTAAAAGAAAATACACCAATTTACAATGAGAGGAAGGACTGCGCTCTCTCAGTGTCTGTTCAAAAACATGGATTTGTTCAATGGTCTGTGATGTATTTCCCAATGACCCTTGACCCCATCACAGAAATGCCCAGCTGCTTTAATTTAGTAGCTTTGGTTGATGTCAGTCATAAAAAGAGTGAGTTTATAATAATGGAATTTCCAATTATTGTAATGGTCGCTTCCTTTGTGGAGTTGTGTTGGGAAAATACTGTGACCAAGAAATATCTAAATTCAAATGTATTTATCTTACTGCCAGCAAATGAAATTGTTTGTGATCAAACTGAACCTACATGTTTAAATGTCATGAATTTCTGCCTGAAACCAAAGTTAGACTTTAATCATGAACGTCTGATTCAGCCCAACAATTTTGTAGATGGCCCATATTTGAAAGGTAACAATGACACATTAAGAGCAGCACATGCTGTGCTTCCTATACATTATGTTGTCAAGGCTTCATTGCTTTCAGTAGTTACCTCAGCCCAAAATTTGAAAGTGATTGCCTTTACCATAACATGCAGTATAGCTGCTCAAATGGGAGTCACTGTTGTCATGGGAGGGAGAAATGCTAATTCAGTTGCACAAAATTGTGTTCTGTTAGCATATACATTCAATGGAATCTTCACAGGTGAATTAAAAGGGGTTCAAGAAAATGTTTTAGAAGCAGAACAACAGGGTTGTATCAGAATTGTTTTAGAGAAAAATGACAACTGGATAGTGGCAAATGTGTTATTGCAAAAACTGATGCCCAGGTATAGATTGCCAGTTTCTCTGAAATAAGATCATAATGAGCTCTCAAGGATGATGTGTGCAGAGCAACAGATTGAACAAGGATTGGATTGTAGCTATCTGCTTGAGGTCTCAAGCATAATAAAGCAACACAAAGACAGCACAGAGTTACACTTTGCAAAAGACTGTGTTTCAGCATCACCAAAGTGGCTTAAAATTGGACATGCAAATGCACATGCGAAAAACACAGATGGAAAGACTAGCCATTGCTGTGAAGGTCTGACTGATGTGGAGCGTGCCGTTTTTCACCAGATTGCATCTGCTACACAAGATCAACATAATGAATGGTGCCAAAACTTTCATCTAGAGATGCTGTGAAATGGAAAGGCCTGTTCCAAAGGATCCTGGTAAAGACTGTTGTGAAATGTGGTGGCCTTCCAAATTGGGTGCATGCCTCTCACACACGTATGGTCCAGTGTCCTCCTGATAAAACAGCTCATCTTCAAGAAGATATTCCAGCAGTGGTCAAAAGTCCACAGAAGAGGGTCAGTCAAGATGTAAGGGAACACACAGAGTCTGAAGCAGCGCTAGAGAAAACTGAGGTGGCACTGGAAAAGCAAAAAGTGGAAACTGACTCAGATGAAAGCGGTGTCCAAAGGGTGAAAGAGTCAGATGCAGCCTCTGAAGAAGAAATTTGTGCTGTGCGCCTACGAGTGGAGGTAGGAAAAAGCTGGCTGAAAGGGAATCCAAAAAGTTTGCAGTGGTCTCTTGAAAAATGATTTGCACCCACAGCTGAAACATCTGAATATGATGAAAGTGAAAATAAAAGTGAAAAGCTTGGTGTGGAAAAGTGCAAGAAATTGATGGTGCTCTGTCAGAGTTTCTCAGCACCTGTGTGGTCAAATTGCATGGAAAAAGTACAGAATGCCACACTCTTTGAGCCACCCTGAAGGCAAACTGGTGACAAAGAGAAAACGAAAGGCTGAAACAGTAACTGAGAATTGTCAAGAGCTGAAGGGAAAAAGAATGAAAAAGAAGAAAAGAAGAAAAGAAACGGTTCTGTTGAATTTTCCTTTTAATATTTTAGTTACTTATTTTAGAAAAAACTAACAGTTCCAAGAAGCTACTTACAGAACTCTGCACTAACCTTGAGCTTGGCTATATATGATCTGATTACAGACAAGATTTGTGTTTGCCTTAGAAATAGAAGTAAAATTGTTATATGCTCAGCTTCTGCATAAAAAATGTCACTTGTGAAATTAAATAAGTGTGATGATTTACAAATCATTTGAGGTATTATGATTTGATATCATCAAAGGGAGGATTGATGTAGCTCAGATTTCATCTGGAGTCAGGCATTGCTTTATTTTTGTGCTTCAGACAGACTGCATTTCAGTGGCAGATTTTGGTGCATGAAAAGTGAAAACATGAGTCAGATGCTTTTAAAGGGTAAAACCTTTGGTACCTACAAGTGAAAATATGAAATAAGGCCTGGTCAGAATGCTTTCTGTTTCAATATGTAATCTCACTATAGAACGCACATTAATTTAGAAAATATATTTGTACTTTCAAAATAGCATATAATTGTACTGAATTAACATGTATTTTTGCATGAGTAGAAATGTGCTGAAATTTGTTTTTGCACTGTAGAAAACCTCGTGATTTCAGTTTGCTTAAGTGGACCCAGCTTACTGCAGTTTTTGCCCTTGAAGATTAGAATGGAATGTGCTCCTCTTCCCTACCAACTTTCAATGAAAGGGCTTTGTTAATAAATAACACCCTCCTGTTAACGTCTCTTCGACCTTCACTATGTTGCATATTTATTTTTATTGTTTTGTAGCCTGTTTAAACAGTGGAGTGAAGAGAAACTGCAAAGCGCACATTTTTCTCATAAAATGCATGTTTCTGTTTCCTCATAAACAATAGTTTTTGTTACAGAAAATTTAATTGTTTTAAAATGTAAAAGGATGTGAAGTCATGTAATGAGGAACACGCCTGATTAATGACGTATCCAGTCAGCTCATGGGGAGACGATGTGTTTCGAAGTTCTGATTGGAGCAGCTATGACGACCAAGCACGTGGACTTTTGCTTGAAATATGGCTTACAAGTGGGAGGTGTGGTTTTTTGCCCATTTTTTCCTGAACACCAGGCAGGTCAGTAGTCAGATAACTGGAAGCCTTAGAGAGAGAAAGGAGGGGTTGCGTATGTGGGGGCTATTTATGCAGCTCCTGAGACAGAGTGACAGAGGGACAGCACAGCGAGGCAGAGAGAGAGCTGAGAGGATCAGAACAGCCTTAGATCTTCGGTGCTAAACTTTAAATTTGACTAACTGCTTTTGAAAAGATGTATTTGTCCTATGCATTTATTTTTCCTTATGGGAGATTTTTGCCATTTATTAATTATTGATTAGCCTTGCAAGACTCACTCTTTTCTTAGAAACTCTTTAACTGACATTTTGCACCATATTTTCTTTTCTTTCTTCATGTGATGCTTATATGCAGACTGTAATATGTTCTGTATTAATGCTATTTTGCCTAGTTTCCAAATTCTGTAACCTGATTGATATTTGACTAATGAATAAAGGGTCAGAAAAACTTCACTTTTAACTAGAAAATAAAACCCTTTAAAATACTCACAACTCTCTTTATTGGCTTAAATATTAAATTGATTTTTCATGTTTATGTAAAGTCTCCTGAAGGTAATATACAGTGGCAAGGGTCCAGTACCTTTACAGCGGTAAATATTAGAGTTAAATGAGGTTTTGCATTCAGCAATTACTGTGAAATTACCGCTGCATCACCTGTACTTGCCCTATGGGATCATCCATTCATCTGATCTGAAAACGTGTGTCCGTCCTCAGTCCCTACAGTGCACACACATAAAGCAGCTGTCCAAAACCTAATGAAAACCCAAGGAATGCTAATTACAAGAATTCTGATTAGAAGATGTTTGCAGACAGACACAGGCAACTTACACAAACACTAAGTCAAAGTTAAAGTTTCACTGTCATCAAAAAACATATCCATCCCAGGCGGCTCATATTCCTAATTCTACTGATTAAGCTTTTATGTGGGCTTGACAGGACAGGGGGAGGGTTTCACATCAGAATCTTTCAACAGTTCTGGTAATGAAGGGATATTGACACTTTCACTCAGATGCATATGGCTGATCTGTGTTTGGAGTAGCACAGTGGGAAAAAAACAGTGCATGGTCATGCAGCATAGAGCCATTGCCAGTGGCTGAGATGAATTCATACTTTCCTTCCATCACTTTATTGTTTACAGCTAAATCAAATTTCTGGTATAAACTCCTTAGTGTTCATGATATTTAACATCCACTGAGCTAGATCTAAGTTATATGATAAATATTAGCAGCCCCATTTAATTTTAAGAATACAAATAAAAGTGTACATTGGATAATGAACCCAATCTGCTTGCCTGCTTCCCAATTCTGTGATAGAATTGGATTCAATCTACCTTCCTGTTCTGCTACGACAATAAATGTGACACAACTTTGAATTAAAAGGACCCCAGGAGGAGGCGACTCAAACATCCCACCTCCTTGACTGTGTCCCCTTCCCAATGTAACCCATAACAGAAGCAAATAGTCCCTTTCCTTCTATCTCATGAACATGCCTTTCATTAGTGGTGACTCTCGCAGCATGTCTGATAAGACTGATGACCACTGCTTGGTGAGTTCACATACCCTAACTGATGACCTCATCATCACTGTCACACCAACCCATAGATAATTCTATTGCTTAGCCCTGCCAGTTCTATTTCACAAGCAAGGGTGAATCAGAAGAGACAGATGTGGAGACAAATATCCATTTGGCAGCTCCTTGAACCTCTACCCCAGCTTTGCTTGTATTCAGAGAGCCTTAGACCAAACCCCGGTTTCTAAGGGTATAATGTTTCGATCTAAGTTATCAATATAGTGGTCCAACCAGTCACATGTACTAAAGAAGTCAGCAGAAGATATTTAGTACTTCCAAGTTTATCAAGTAGGACGCTGAACCTGAGAGGAGGATTCTGAGGTGAGATTTGGCCATGCAAGGGCTGCTACCTTTGAAAAAAATGAACACCATTTCAACTGCAGATGATGCAACATCTCCCTTCCCCAGCTTGTCATGTTAATCTTTAACACACCACCACTGCTACAGTAATTCCAAGATCAATGGCTGACTACTTCACTCTAGGAAACTGTTGCAATTAAGCCCACACCACCAAGTTATTCCTCAAACGGAAACAGCAACAAACACAGACAGAGGGTAAATCACCCCACTGCTCTCCTGTATATAAAAACTATAGGATTTGTGAAGGCAAAAAAACAGAATATACATTTTGTTGCTCTGTACAAAATTCCCGCTTCCAAAATGAGAGGAACGGTGAAGAGGAGAAAAACTAGAGAAGGCAAACTTCTCCACTACAAAACTGGAGTATCAGCCCCATTTCCACCACCAGTGAAAGACAGCTAAAGATTTTAGTGGATGCCTTCTGATTTTGAGCACCAAGCACTCCCTCAGTTTATTCAATAGCATTTGAAACAACACCAGCAATCTTTTAAGAAGTAAAAGGTGCTAATTTTGTAGCACTAATATTAATATATGTATTAATCTTAAAGACAATCATCTTCTTCACATTGAGGGCCATATTACAATGTCGGGGGGAAATTCGACTGCTGACACTGTATCGGTATGGGAACCGCCTGACCATGGGTTGGCGGTTCCCCATACCTTATTACGATGTGACCCCACATGGTGCGGTTGCATATTCCCATTTTCCTCACGATGCAGGGATTTACAGGTGGGCACCATAGGTGCCCCCTTGGGCCTCAACCGGAGGCTGCAGGGAAAAGGGGGTCCTGCTAGGGGCCTTCAAAGTTGCTTTCCGACAGGCTTTCCATGTCAGACTTCCCAGCATGGAAAGCCTGTAGGAAACCGACATTGTAATCCCGACGGTGGAAACACTGTCCTTTTGGGATTACGTACCAGTTCTAACTGGCAGAGCCCGTCAGAATCCAGCCAGAATGACCGTACAATTTAACTTTCAACCGCTAGCATTGTAATGCGATGGACGAAAGTGAAACCTACAATGTGAATCGGAAAGCCTCCTATCACACACAGGTTAGAGGCTTTTCGACTCACATAGTAATTAGACCCAGAATGATTAAACATGGCTAAAATATGTACATCTTCAGTGACGATTGGCAAAGCAGAAATAAAGGCTGCCACTGACAGCATATTGGCTAGAAGACCACACACAGTAACCACTCACATAGAAATTGACACTAGCCACACAGCCTTCTTCCACCAGTTCTACACCATCTTTGATACAAATTAATTGTTTATAGGCGCTCAGCCAGATGTTAGTAAAATCCATACAACAACTGATAAAGCCTGAAATCTTCCAGAAATCAGCATGAAGATATTAATGAACCATATTTAAAACAATGGGCCAATCCTTTCTACTGGTTCACGGATTCCTCTGACAAAGTAGCACTGCTGTAGTTAGGGTCACAGAGACAACTCAGTTTTGTCGATATAGGAAACCCATACACGATTGATGAATTTTTGCTGTACTTCTCGCTGTCATCCCTACACGACTGATACATTTTTGTTGTATTTCTCGCTGTCATTTGCAGGCAGTTGCTGCTGCCTGGCCTGACCCTCAGGTGAAATATGCCTTCACTCCCATCCAATCAGTCCCTGTAGATTGCTCCCTTTTGTTCTTGAGTCCAGCCTGTTGTAACGCATAACTCTTAAAATAGACGCTTGCAAGGATAGTTGAATTATAAACATTTCCAGGCACAGATGACATCGAAGGGAGTCAGATGGAAAAAGTCAAAGACACTGACCGGGATCTTTAACCATTATTTGTTTTTATTTGCTTTATAAAGAACAAATATAAAATTTCTATCAGGAACGTTCTTTTACATTAGCAATTTAAGAGTACATAGAATAATGAATGGTAGGATGATTAAGATTATTGCAGAGACCACTTTTGAGAACGGCTTGGGGATGCCAAATTGCAAATATGTCATAAGAGAAGAGAAGCATACACGTTCTTGGAATAAGATTACAACTATAGGGCGCATTACTGGATTATTTGCATATTACAGGGGTGCGAGGGCTCTGCCATCTCTTCTCTTTCAAGTTCAGGAGATGCCATTGGAGCAAATGATTGGCCCCGTTGACTAAAGGTAGAGAGTTGCAGAGAAAAGCGGTCATAAGGTCAAATGAGCTGAGCTTGGAAGTTGTTGGGGCGGCTTGGGCACCACCAAAAGCTCTTGCAGATCTTGGGTTCTGGGTTGGGGTGTGGCAAGGTATGATCTCAGAGAGTAATTATGTGAGCGGTGATCCACTCACTACTTTAAGTACTAGAATCAATTGCACCTAAATGGCTCTGAGCTTGGCTGAGAGCCAGCTAGATATGTTAGTGGCCATATGCAGTAGCTGGATTATGTCTGGCCATGTTATACAAGGTTCTTGTGAGAAGGCTGAGCACTGAAGGAAGACCTACTTGTAGACCATTGTATTAGTCCAGCTTGCTGAATACCAGGAAATTGACAAGCGTTTTAGCAGTGGTGAATCAGATGTTTTGTCATATCTTTCATAGGTTCAATAATTGATATGGTGCACCAATGGCTGTGGTGAATTGAACATTATTGATAATGTATTATTTATTTGAAATGTCGGCATTTACGCGGCCTACCCTACCTGCTTCATAGGTCAAAAATGGCAGTCAATAAGACACTGCTCTTGGTGTCAAGAATTGGATGTTAAAAAAATATTGTATGATAAAAGATACTATTCTCAGTGATTAACTAAGTTGATCTCACAAGGTTTCTGGTGCATGGAATGAACTTCAAAGTGTCATAAGGAAACAGAATAGCGTCAAATAGAGATATTGGCGCTGACAACAAAGGAAAGTACAAGATCACAGTTTAAGAGTAATTTATCACGGTGGGCGTGGCCAACATCATGGCCGTGTAGCTGCGTTACTCGCGAGCTCCACCGGCCCTGAATGATATCTTGTATTTAATGCTGCTCCTCCTCACGTATTTGAAGGGATATCCCGAGCGGAAAGGCTGGACTACAGAGTGGCGGGATCGTGAAAGGATTCGCAGCCATCTTCCCACGGTATCCAGCTCCCTGTCGGCGCGGGGATCGGTGCGCAAGGCTTTGAAGATGGCGGCCCAGACGGACAGAGTAAGACAGTGAGGTATAGCCCTGAACTCTCGTCTGGGGAAGCGATCGCGATCGGTGGACAGTGACGAGGCAGCGGGGCACGGCGAGGTGTTCGGACCCCCTCCCCCCGTGACCGGAGCGGCTGCGGACTGTGATCACAGGCAGTGTGGGGGATTGTAAGCGCAACAAAGAGGGGGAGGAGACCAGCGATTCCTGCACTGCCCGAGCCGGTGGGGGAATGCGGCCGAGGCTCGGCTGAAGCGGCTGGACTGCCCAGTGATCACGGCATCGAGTGAGGCAGGTGACGGCTCCTTTTCATTTCCTCCACATTAATACTAACGCCGCTGCGAAGGGATATACGGCAACGAGGGTGGATGACTAGAGGCAGGGAACCCTGAGGTGGCAGCTGAACTCCTGAGGTTCCCGCTTAGGATGACCGTGGCATAGGACTGTGGGTTGTGGCCATATCACGCACCATTATGTCTGGCCCGGAGCCGCCCGATTGGGCAAGGGTACCTGCTGGTGAGCACAGCGATTGACTCAGGAGGGGGTGACGATGGGAGCTAATGGAGGCGGCGGTGATGTCCTGCGGAGAATGCGCGAAAGGCAGTAGCCACCTTGTGGACTAGCGGCATGCATACTGTTTTTAATCGGCCACCGCAACCACCAGAAGCTGATGGGTGTGCTGCAGCCGCCATAGGGGCACCGGCGAAGACGTGCTGCGTAGATTCTTACAGGCAGCGCAGTAACATATATCGGCAGTGTCTTTGCGTACTGGTGTTACGCCCCCCGCCTGGACAGCAGGAGAGCTGGTTGTCGTGGGGCGCCGGGCACTCCCCAGAGTGACCTGTGGCTGTGCGATTGTCCTTGCGGTGGCCATCGTGTGCCTCAGAGGGAGCCCACCCAGCCGAGACCAGAAGACCTCTGAGGGGTCGTAGATGTTACTGGGGAACGGAGGAGCTGTTGCTTGCACTTACCAGTACAAGATAGAGAGAGGCGGCCCAGACACCTTCCTGAGGGAGCCTGCATATTGTACCTTGAATGACACTATCTGAGCTGGAATATACTGGACTCCCCCAGAATATAGTTTGATTTAAACATACCGGGAACCCCATTGGAAAGGTGATAGGTGGATTGATTCCCGGGTGGCTGCCTTGCTGGGCTCAGGACAAAGCACTGTGGAATTTCTCCTGGTTCCACGGTCAGTGTTCCGGAGGCTCCAATACCTACCTGGCGAGGGAAAGACTCCGAGAACGAAGTCACGACCCCACGATTAGTAACTGTTTCTATAGACTTACTCTCTGGGCAACGATTGGTACAGGGCATAGTCAGAATGGTCAAGGATGAGGAGCCTAAATCCTCTAAACAGGGGAAGCTGGACCGCTTTACCAAAACGATGCCACCGCCCACTGGGGCTGAGGGAGACACTGCTCCTTGGCAAGACACAGATGCAATACTACAGGCAATCCATGCTTCCCATGAAAGCCTGGAAGGGAAAATTGTGGAGGTGTGAATAGAGGTCTCCTTACTACGACAGGATTTGCAAAAGGTTTCAGAGAGAGTTACTGAGGAGGAACAAAGGGTATCGGAGTTGGAAGACACCTCAAGGACTACATCTAAAGAAGTTAAGGGACTCATGAAGACAGGAAAGGAGATTGCCTGGAGAGTGGATGATGCCAAAAACAGGTCCCGCCGGAATAACCTCCGCTTCATAGGATTTCCGGAAAATGTGGAACATTCAGATCCAGGACGTTTTTTGTTGACATTTCTTAAAGAAACTCTGCCGGAAACGCAGTTCTCCTCCTGTTTCGTCATAGAGAGAGCTCACAGGATGCCGGGGATCCGACCGCAGCCGGGCGCCCCGCCACGACCTTTGATTGCCCGATTCTTAAATTTTCAAGATAGGGACACCATACTTAGGGACCTCAGAAAGAAGGGAGAGATCAAATTCCACAATACCCGGGTGATGGTGTTCCCTGACTACTCACGGGATGTCCAGAAATTGAGGAGCACCTTTGATCAGATAAAGGTGAAGCTACGAGCGCTCGGGTTACAGTATATGCTATTGTTCCCGGCAAAACTTAAAGTCATCTATCACGATAAAGCTCATTTCTTCCAAACACCGGAAGAGGCCTGGACATGGATAGAGGAGCGGTCGCAACCCATGTTGGCGAACCCAGTCAACACGGCGCCGAACTCCAGCTGTCAAATACCCAAAGAACGAAGGCAACGAAGAGTGCTGAAGCGGTGCACAGCCAGTGCTGCCACGCCGGCAAGAGCCCTAAGGGTGAGAAATCGGACGCTGAATATGTCAGACACTGACGAAGACACGGCGCTAGATCGTGAATCACGCACCTCTCGGAGATCAAACGATAACATGGATTCGGACCATTCGGAGAAACAAGATGTGGAGGACACTAACGCTGCTCACCCTCTGTTAGAAAGCATACAACGGCTGGAAGCCTCAGGAATGAGCCTTGTGGAGACTGACGTACAAAGGCAACAACTTTGTCGAAGTGGTGAGGAGGAAGGATGACTCGGGGCTGGGCGCCCTCCATAAAGATGCTGTAAGATTCCTGAGTGTTGGCGCACGTTTTGAGGGCTAGCCATACCGAAGGGACCTATACAGTGTGTTGTTGTTATCTTTAGATTGTGGTTCTAATTGTGTGATTAAGGGGAAGAGGGTGGGGCACAGACCTCTGAGTGGTTTCCTACACCAGTATTGTGATGTTGACGAAGTTGGGGATGGTGGGGGGGCCTGCAGAGTGTGGGGAGGGGGATACAGTGACTGCTGCAATCTGTTTTGAATATTGGTTACTGGGGAGGGTGGGGGGTAAGTTGTTTTGGTGTTATGATTTGAGTACTGACAGAAATGAACATGATGGGTTGTGGGTAATGTTCAGGGTATGCATTGTGGGAAGATACTTAAATGCTGGACGATGCACACCCCATGCAGGTACAAGGCAGTGGGGATTGCACGCACTACATTTACGAATTCTATGGTCGCAGAAGAATACACAGTCTTGACGTGGAACGTCAATGGATTGGGGAATAAGATTAAACGTGGTTTAGTCGCGAATTACCTCAAAAGGCTCAAGCCAAACTTTGTACTGTTACAAGAAACACATCTTATGGGTCCACACTGTTTATTCTTAAACAGGGGGCAATACATTACTCTGGCACATGCGGGTTTCTCTCGAGGTTCCAGAGGAGTCGCAATCCTAGCACGAAAGTCACCTCCCTTCAGGGTTGTACGAAAATGGGAAGACCCAGAAGGTACATATGTGGCAGTTCAGGGTGTCCGGAACTATACTGCATGGTTATTGGTTAGCGTATATGCTCCCCCACGTCTACAGCAAGGTAACTGCAATCCTTTTACAGGCAGGCCTTACAGGCCCCACCACACATATAATTGGGGGCAATTTCAATGATGTAAGCGATCTCTCCCTGGACCGATCGCTGGCCCAGACTGGGTCTGGCGAGGCCTCTGCACTTGCAAGATTTCAGCTGACCCTAGGGCTAACTGACCTATGGAGAAGTCGCCACCCGTTTAGACGTACATATTCATATTTCTCTGGAGCCCATCGGGTGTTCTTCCGGTTGGACTATTTATTTGCCCTAGCTGGAGAACTTTACAATGTAGAAGAAGTGGAATACTTGGCTATAGGGATATCTGATCACTCACCACTCTATATGAAGGTGGGGGACACAATGGGGCGGGCACAGGACCTCCTGGAAGCTGCGTGCATGGGCCCTGAAAGATCCACAAGTGGCCAAAGAAATCAGAGTAGAAATAGAACTTTACTTTCGGGAGAATGTTGGCTCGCTTCAATCAACCTTCACACTCTGGGAAGCTCTTAAAGCAGTGTTACGTGATAGAGCACAAAATATCATTGCGCATCAGAAGAGACGCGAAACTCAAATGCTCCTGACTTTAGAACATAAACTACTTGAACTCGAAAGCAAAGGGGCCCCTACATTAAACTCACGCATCCTCCACCAGATCGACATCACTAGGCGTGAGTACCAGGCGTTGGCCACCAGGGAAGTGCGTACGTATCAACTTGCAACACAGCATCGATTGTATGAGACGGGAGATAGAGCGGGTAAACTACTGGCATGGTTGGGAAGAAAGGAACAAGAATCTAGGTGGGTTGCTTCTATTAGGGAGGAAGACATATCCTACACGATGCCACAAGATATAGCTGGGGCCTTCGCCTGATTCTATGCCACACTTTTTACAGCCCGAACACAGGTGTGCGATGCACAATTATGCAAATATCTCAAAGACATTGATCTTCCTTGTCTCTTCTTGGAGGAGAAAGAGGCTCTAGATTTAGAAATCACATTGGAGGAGGTGGTAGAAGCAATAAACAGGTTGAAACTGGGGAAAGACCCGGGTCCCAACGGCCTTCCAGGAGAATTCTTTAAAAAACATATCTCTCTTCTGGTGCCGCACCTACTTAAAATGTTCCAGGAGTCTAAAGAAGAAGGGTTGCTCCCTACTGATCTTAGAGAGGCGATTGTAGCGGTGATTCACAAGGCCGGGCAACCTCCAGATGATTGTGGCTCCTACCGTCCTATATCATTGTTGAACATTGAAACTAAAATACTAGCCACCATCCTCGCTACACACCTCATATGGGTAATTACATCACTGGTTCAGGATGATCAATCTGGCTTTATGCCTAAACGTGCCACTCGTTATAATCTACGCAGGGTGGCCAATTGGATGGACATCGTTCAAGATTGAGACACTGCACATTTACTGCTATCCTTAGATGCTGAAAAAGCGTTTGACACCATTCATTGGCCCTTTATGAGGTATGTCCTGGAGAAATTTGGATTTGGGCCAAGTTTCCCAGAGTGGATAGCGCTACTTTATACGAAACCCATGGCTAGGGCTCGGGTCAACGGGGTTCTTTCTGAACCTTAACCAATACAACGGGGAACTAGACAGCGATGTCCTCTTTCCCCGTTATTTTTTTCTCTTATTTTGGAACCTCTTGCCTGTGTTATCAGAACTACCCCTGGATTAGGTGGGTTCGTAGACGATAACAGAACACTCAAAGAGGAACGCATATCTTTATATGCGGATGATATTTTATTGTACGTGACCGACCCCAGTGTGACCCTCCCCGAATCTTGCAGATTTTTTAGGTATACGGGAAGCATGCGGGATACAAAATCAATTGGAGTAAATCCACACTATACCCAATTGAGGGGGCGGTGGAACCACAGGGGCTCCCTGATTGTTTACGTTGGTCAACGGAAGGCTTCACATATCTTGGCCTTTACATTACCACTGATGTCGCGGAAAGCCTGGCACGTAATGTTAAGAGAGTTACCCACAATTTTCTAGAAGACGTTAAGAGGTGGCGCAAACTCCCCCTAATTATTATGGGCAGGGCCGCCATGTATAAAATGATTACGCTTCCACAGCTGCTCTATGTGCTGCAAAATATTTATCATACAATCCCAGACACATTGTTCAATCAAATAGATAGTGAGGTACGCTTGCTTCTATGGTATGGGGCATACCCACGGGTAGCACTTCAAACCTTGCAAAGAAGTGTATATAATGGTGGTCTGGCTCTTCCAGACATCAGGGCATATTACAGGGCATCCCAACTTATTGTTATTAATGAGTGGATCCATATACAAGGAGACCATTCGACATATAGGCTGGAAAGATCACAATTCAGAAATCGTACGTATCTTCACTATATATATGGTGGCAAGGGCAGTAGCCAATTACTTTAGGCAACCCGGAGGACACTGTAGGCTTGGAAACACGCGGAGAGGCAAATGCAGTGGGACAAGAAGTGCACCAGGGAGACCCCGCTATGGGAAGGGAATCAACTGTCCGAAATAGGGAAGCTTAGGGGTTTTAAAAAATGGGACCTAATTGGCATTTCCAAGATAGGGGACCTTCTGGAAAGTGGGGTGTTAGCCTCGTTTGAGACACTCAAAGACAGATATCAACTCCATGCTACACAAATGTATGCATATCTTCGGTTAAAACATGCATGGATTGCGGAGGGGTTAGAGGGGGAGGCACTACCAGAGTATGCCCCACTGGAGGGTCGCCTATTACAAGAGGAGATCCCGGCTAAAGCTGTTTCCTATACATATAAAACCCTACTCAATAATATGCCGGATAAGCTTGGTCCACTCCGAACCAAGTGGGAGGAGATTACCGGGACATTGGAAGACATAGATTGGGAGGCCGCTCTCATGCACCCTCGGGAGGTGGCAATCAAGTTTCGCTTACACCTCATTCAGTATAAAATTTTACATAGAACATACTTTGACAGAGCCCGCCTTCACAAAATGGGAAAAGCAGATAGTCCAAATTGCCTTAGATGTCATGGGATAGATGGGACTTTCATACATACCATATGGGAACGTAGGGAAATTCAGTCATACTGGGGGAAGATTGTGAATGAACTTAATAGTATCCTTGCGGTCCAGATAGAAATGGAGCCGAGGTTCCTTCTTTTGGGTATTTCCACAGAGGTAGATATCCTTCGACGAAAATTACTACTGGCAAACCTGGGATTAGTAGTTGCCAAGCGCGACATAGCGAAATATTGGGGTGTGCAACAAACACCCACACTAAAGGAATGGAGGGCATGTTTAGACCTATACATGGTTGCAGAGCAGGTGACGTACAAAGCTAGGGGCTGCCCGCTGAAATTTAAGAAAATATGGGCACCGTGGATGAAATATTATGGCTTAGAGTTGGAGGGGGAAGCAGAGAATTAGGGTTCATTATCTGGGAGGCGGAGGGAAAAACTCAGAATGAGGTAACTTATGACCCATTTGGCGTCGTGCAGGAATGTGCGCGGTTTATGTCATGATCTATGTACAATTGGATCTCTCGTATCCCTCAATGTATAGCCCTTTAGGGGATATGTATTATGAACACTGGCCGACTGAAATTGCTCTACAACTAATCATGTCAAGTACTCATATTATGTTCTATATGTTCTTTCATTGTCAAAATCCAATAAAAGAATATAAAAAAAAAAAAGAAAACAGCCATGAGCTCCAGTTTGCCTGCACACAGCAAGGACGACTTCTCACAAGCCAAAAACCTTTTCTATATCTGGATGTCTTAAAAGACCCCCTTGGAGACTCAGGATAATTCTATAAACTACTGCGACTCAATCAATATTTTCTCCTTCCTATTGCAACTCTGGGGTGGTGGTTGTTAGAGTTTAAGTTAGAAGCTTGTTTAACAAGTATTCTGTTGCTGCCAAGAGAAATGTTTTACGCTGGATATTGTATTATAGCTCTAAGTACTAGTTGCAGCCTTTGATCTAGCTTCAAATAAAAGACATCAATGCATGAAAAAAAAAATTAGTAATTTATCACAAGAGAGTGTAAGGCCATCTAGTGGAAGATGTCTGTGAGACAAGTTGATACCTGTGCTTGAAGGGTGGGTCCAGTGCTTAATTGGAGCCTGTAGTTGCAGTTGGGACACACCCTCACTCTTTTTTTGGGACCAGAACTTATTTTTAATCATTAGACTTTGACCCCGAACAAGAGCAAGAAAGGCAGCAAGGGGGAAAGGAGGAGGAATAGAAAGACAGAAAACAGGGACAAGGAGACAAAGTGAGGTGGAAAAGGAACCTGCAAAAGTGTCATAGAGGGACATGGAGAGGATGTTGGTGAAAGAAAGAGCCATGAACAGGGCCGGACTGGGAACCAAAACCGGCCCTGGCAAAGTGCTTGGCCAGCCCCTCGGGGGAGGGGGGAGGGTTGGGGTGCCGCTGAGCTCTTTGCCAGGGCCGGTTTTCGGCTGATTTTGTTACAGGGCCGATTTTGCAGCTATGCTGCAAAAACGTTCCTGTAACAAAAACGGCCCCCAGGGGCCTAAAACTGGCCCCCACCCGTGCGGCCCACCGGGGGATTGCCCGGTGCCCGCTACGGCCAGTCCGGCCCTGGGCATGAAGTAAATTCAGGACTATACAGCCTTGGTACTCGGCTACCCTGTCATTCAATGTGGTGCCAGCGGGCTTCAGAAAGAAATTTGCACCTTATTTATTTTTGTAATTTTTTAAGCGCATAGCTATCTTAAAAAATGTCCATCACATCTTCAACACCACAAAATACCAATAGATCCAGCAGAAGAATTTAGACAGGTGAGAGCAAACAGGTTTTTAGAAGCTTACCAGAAGCTGTCAGGGATTGACAAACTCTCAGCATTTGTGGCAAGGTGTTCAAGAGCTTCGGTCCACAAACGCAAATGCCCTGCCACCTTGCCGAGTTCTATTAACTCAGAACTGCTGCCAGGTCTAAGTGGCTGGAACGAAGTGAGCATTTGAGTGTATACGAGGCCACCACATCTCTCAAATACAAAGGCCTTATTTGAAAAAGGCACTTATGCATGTAGCATAAGGTCTTGAGTTGGACACGGCGCTCAATTGGTTGCCAGTGGAGAGACTGTAGCAAGCCGGCTAAAGAAGTGATTTTGGAAAGGTGGAGAAGAAGGTGATCTGCTGTGTTCTGAACAATCTGGAGATGCTTAAGTAGAATTTTGTAGCACCCAGATACAGAACATTGCCATAATCTGATCTGAAAGCCACCAGAGCCTGGACGGCACATCTTTGGTCTGCCAATGTAATAAAGGCCATCCTTTTCCTTCGCCATTTGAGGATTCCAAAGCACGTAACAGCTATTTTATTAATCTGTTTGCTCATAGAGAGCTTGTCGTCAACCCATACCCCCAAATATTTCACCACTTTCACAGGAGGAGGAGTCGAACCAATGGTTGACAGCCACAGATGTGGGCCCCAAAGGTGGGGGTGGTTGCCCACCAGAAGAACCTCTGTCTTGTCGCCATTAAGTTTCAGTGAGTTTGCACTGATCCATATTGAAACCTGCGCAATACAGCTGTTGAGGGCTTGTGCGTTTTTGTTGTCCTTAGAAGATAATTTGGGTACCATCTGCATAGGAAAACAGATTGAGCCCATGAGATTCAACTATCTCTGTTAGAGGTCAAACATGGAGATTAAAGAGAAATGGGCTCAGTGTAGAACCCCGTGGCACCCCTGAGGTATGCAGGTGAGATGTAGATCTTTTTTGATGTGAGTGGACCTGGACGGTATGGTTGTACAAAAAGAACCTTTGCCAGGACAGTACGATGCCTTGAATTCTCATCTCTCTGAGTCTGAGCAATAAGGCAGAATGGGTAACTGTGTTGAACACTGAGATGTAGACGTATCAGTGCCGCAGTCCAAACTGAGTCTAACCGACATTGAAGACATTCAGTAACCCCGAGAAGTGTCGACTCAGTGCTGTGACCTGCAGTGGTGGCTGGTGACTTTTGAAAGTGGTGAAGTCTTTCACGCTCCATAAACGATCGCAACTAGCAGCACAGACTGCATTAACCACAAAGATTTACATAACTTTCACCTTACTGCCTGCATTCAGCTTCAATAAACTGTCCCCAAGCTGTTCTGTTCCACCGCCCGCGCTCTTTGCGCCATGCTCGGATGGCTTCACAATGCCGCACTCCGATGTAGCTCATCATCTCAACCAATCCTGATTCTGCTTTCATACTGTTTGCATAAGAGAATAGTATGACAGCAGCACCCAATTAGTTAGAGTGGGCAGAGACAACTCTCACAGGAAGACCTGTAGGCTGCATATATATTCCCCGGGCTCACTGGTGCAGTGCTAGTTGCAAGAGCTGACAACATGCAAACTGATTACGCACTTCTTCTCACAGAGACAGACAGGTTGGCTGCCAATCATCATGCCTGGGAAGCAGCCCACATCTCCAAACCGGGTAAAGGTACGGGCAGAACAGACCAAAGGGGATATCAACAAGAGGCCGCGGTAATCATCGCAAATCACACTTAGCGCGATTTGTATTATCGCAGTATATCGCCGGTTCACATTGCCGTGTTAGCGGCGTATTTGCAACGATTTGCTAACAGGCGATGTTAAACCTTTGATATACGGCGATTTAAAGCAATATTGCCTGAAAACCAGTGAAGTCAGCACTGCGCTGAGTAAAATGCTGATAATAGGGAGAAGTGGATGTAACCTTACCATCCACCTCACATTATGCACATGGCTAAGTCGGAAAATTTCCAGACGTTAGTTTTCGGCGATGTCAGCGGTTAGCACGGCTTTTTTCATCGCTGCGCGTTGTCTGGGCCGGATTGTTGATACCGCGATGTGCGGTTAGCGATCAATTTCTCTGTTCTTTCCTGAAGATATGCCTACTTTGCATCTCATTAGCGATGCAAAGCGAGGCGTTACTAAAAAGGCATCAAACATGCGCTAATGCATGTTTTTCACTGCCTTGTTATTAGGGTGATGGCATTATCTTCGCTTTAGCGGCGAAAAGTGCGGCTAAAGCGGAGATAAAACCCTTGATAATATGCACCTAAGAACTTTATTTGACCTGTATGTGATAGCTCACTTACACATAGCTGGTCAAAGCCCATGTCGCTCGTTAGACGAGCTGCTCCTGGTAACCTGTCCTGAATCCGGATTGCACCTGCCACTTATTCTTTTTCAAATTAAGCACAGGCTGGGTCCAAAAGCAGGAAAGGAGTAAACTATTTTAATGTTACTGGCTGTTAAGGTCTGTCCAGTTTCCTCCTCAATTACTTGAGGACAAGGTGATTCATCCAGTTAGCCACTATGTCACCCTGCACAGTGTGACACATATGAAAGGAGTCAGGTGTCTACATAATAGGGACATAGTTTTGGAGGAAAAATACAACACAAAAAACTATGTTTGGAAATCTGATTGCAGATAGAAACATATGTCGCAAAATATAAGAGAAGCAGAAATCTCTGCCAGACATCAAGAAAAGAGTTGAAACAGGCACCATAATCCATGAAACAAATCCAAAAGGAATCCATCTGCAGGAAGCAAAAATCGGGGACAAAAATAGAAAAATGGAGTGATGAACATGATAAAAAAAATTAGAGAGAAGTTCATTGTGACACATTGTTCCTTTAGGTAATAATTAATTGACAATTAATGATAAATTGGTAAATAATTATGTAATTGATTAATATTTAATTGTATTTATTGTATCATTATTATTGATTATAAGTTATGCAAATTGTTTAATACTGATTTATTTTATTAACATTTTGGTGCCGATTCCGATCCTGTAAAACCCGGGTACAAATGGTCGTACGGAGCGTTTTCTCCGTACGACTCGTACCCGGGAATTCCACCGTACAAACCAGCAAGTACGATTCGTACAGAAATACCATTTCCGTACGAATCGTAAAAAACACAGTGCGGCTAAAAAATACATACAATTCCGATCCTGGACAGTACGTACACGACGTCCGCACGGAGTCAGGCAACATTTTACGGACCAGCAAGTACGATTCGTACTCACAGCACTCCGCACGGCTATATTTTTACGGGAGCCAAAAAGTGCCGGAAAAGCTAAGTACGCCGCGATGCACGAGGAAAAGGGGGCCCGGTACGCACCGTACCCCCAGCCCCCATATGTACGCACCATACCTCCAGCCCCCCGTATGTACGCACCGTACCCCCAGCCCCCCGTATGTACGCACCGTACCCCCAGCCCCCCGTATGTACGCACGCGCTGGGGGTACGGCGCGTGCATATGGGGGCTGGGGGTACGGTGCATACATACGGGGGGCTGGGGGTATGGTGCATACATACGGGGGGCTGGGGGTACGGTGCGGACATACGGGGCTGGGGGTACGGTGCGTACATACGGGGGGCTGGGGGTACGGTGCGTACATACGGGGGGCTGGGGATACGGTGCAGACGTACGCAGGAGGGGTGGGAGGCTGGGGGGGAGCCGTACGACTCGTACCCCGGGCCCAAGTGTACCCGGGGTAGGGGTCGTACAAACTTCGCTCCGTATGGGACGTTTTCCATACGCTTGTGTATTCGGGACGCCGGTACGGATCGGACTTGTGCGCTCGGACTTCAGTTTTACGACTCGTACGTAAAACTGTCCGGGGACGTGCCATAGAATTTTTTCGAGGTCATTCGTATGTATTTTTTACGTACGAATCGTACTTCGCCGTTTGTACGGGACTTGTACAATTCGTACGTAATTAAATACGGATACAAGTCGGTCGGTAAATTTTTTTAACGGATCGGAATCGACACCTTTATGTATGGGCTGCTGGCTTCTAGAGTATATCTTTGGAAGTTATATAAAATGAAATATAATAAAGTTTCATGTTTTTACATTATTTATTTGATTACTACATATGCAAATTAATTATGTTATTAATTATTGTGTAATTGTTTTACTGTTTAATACATTTTTCTATTGATTTAGTATATATATTTTAGTATTATACTTATAGTTTTTTAATATGTTTTACTATTTTTGGATGAGTTGGTTGGGAAGAAAATAAATATTTGTTTAATAATAAGTGATATTTATATGTAATTTATTCATTAGTAATTAAATCTGTACATTTTTACAAATGTATGCTTTTGTGTTGTGAAATTATGTTTGTGCTATGATATTTGCTATTTGAATTGTTTGTATGTATTAATTGAAATTAAATCTTTGACTAATGATTCTATCTTTGTGTTGATAGTTAGGGAATGTACTATATGTAATTAGATTTTTCCATTCTTTTTTATTTTTATATCAAATTGTTTTCATTTTTTAACAAATACATTTTTTAATGTTAACCTCTTAGGTGCAGGTGTCTTCCACACTACCTCTCTAGTATGTCTGTCAGCCATTGGTAGACCCTGGGGAGGTAAATAAAGACCCCCAGAGGTTGCCCTTTATTTGTTTTAACATCAGGCTGCTCTGGAAGAGCTCCCCAAGCAGGCTGATTCTTTTTCCGACTGTAATGACGATAAGCACACTGGGCACGCTGACATCATTACATTAAAAGTGAAAATAAAACGAGCCCAGACCCCTGAACACTGATTCTAACAGGAAAGATATCATTGGAAAGGGGACAATCTCCCCTTTACAAAGGTACTTCTGCCCAGTGGACCCCTGCTTGGGGATCACCACAAGAGAGCAATCTCACAGCAGGGATCCAGCAACTAGCCATCAGATATGGGGGTGCGGCCCACTGGGCAAGGGCTGTGCTATCCCTGGCTATTTTTTATAATGCTGTCTTTATGCCCTCCCTAAGGGGCAGATGGGGACAATAACCCCAATCTGCCCCCCCCCCCGGAGGCAGAAAGTATACTAGACACCAGGGATTAGTTTTTATGTAGGATAATAGGGTAGGGGCTGCCCAGAGTGGGCATAGCAATGCCCCCACCTATGTAAAATGGTGAAGAGTCTTTCTGCCCCCCTGGGGCAGAGTTGGGGGCAACAACCTCTGATCTGCCCCCCAGGGGGCAGAAAGCCCAATATATACAAGGGATTTATTTAAAAAAAATATATATATGGGGGGTGCTGCCCACCATGGGCGTTTCCATGCCTCTGCCCCAACTAAATGGGACAACAGCCTTTCTGCCTTCGGGGGCACATTGGAGTATTTACCCTTGGTCAGCCCCCTGGTCGAGGGGCAGAAAGCCCTCTGTAAACCAGGATTTTGTTTTATAAATGTAGGGCTGGGGGCTGCCCAGCAAGTGCATGGCTATGTCTCCACCTCAAGTAAATAGGGCAACAGTCTTTCTGCCCCTCCCGGAGGGCATATGGGGGTAATTAGCCTTGATCTTCCTCAATGGTGGTGCAGAAAGCCCACTAGTCTCCAGGGAAAGTTTAAAAAAAAATATTTATAGGGTGAGGGCTGCCCACCATGGGCATGATTATGCACCCAGCCCAACTAAAGAGAACAACAGTCTTTCTGCCCCTGGTTGGCAGATTGGGGTAATTACCCCTGATCTGCCCCCTGTGGGGGCAGGAAGCCCAATAGATGACAGGAAATGTTTTTTTCTTTTTACATATAGGGGTGGGGGCTCCCCAGCATGGGCATGAAAATGCCCCCCAAGTACATTGGAGCAACAGTCTTTCTGCCCCCTGGGAACAGATTGGGCAATTACCCCTATCTGTCCCCAAGGAGAAAAGATAGCCCACTGTATGGCAGCAATATATATTTTTGATAATATAATTGAGTGGGTCTATAGCATCCTAACATCAGGCGACACGCTCACCCCTAACACATCAACAGTATTTCTGCCCCCCTGCAGACTAATGCATCCCATCCCCATTGCAAGCAAGAGGACATTTGATTATTTTGGGTATTGTTTTTACAAATAGGCCAGGAGTGTTTGGTTAACTCCCAGTATCTTCCCACTTGCAATAGTGCATGGCTGCACTTTTTGGGCTTGGGTAGGCTGCCACCTGGAAAAACCTTCCAGGCCCAGACAGTTTTGAAAATTAGACATCTGAGGGAGTCTAGTGCGGTTTGCTTTGCATGCATCTCACATCATTTTCTTACCCACAATGCCTTGTAAACCTCAAACATTTATAAAAGCACACATTTTCGTCACATATTTCTGTGAGGAAAGCTTCTGGAAACTGTGGAGAGTCACACATTTCCAACCACACCACAGCCCCCCCAAGTCTCCCGATAAAAATGGTACCTCACTTAGACCTTGACACAAAAGATTCTAAAGTGCAACATGGAGAAATCAGCAATAGAGGTAACTACAGGATTTGGGGCCATACTCAGCCGCCACCCAAGGAAACCTACCAACCACACACATTTTTGAGAAGTAGACAACCAGGGGACTCCAGGGTGGTGTGCCTTGTGTGAACCACATGAGCGTTTCTTACCCACAATGCCCTGAAAACCTCAATCTTTGCCTGAAATCATAATTTTCCCTACATTTCTGTGATGGAAACTCACAGAAACCTGGAGGAATCTACAACATTTCTAATACCCAGCATTATCCCAATCATACCGATAAAACACAGTGCCACTTGTGTGGTTCGGCCCAGTGCTAGTGACAGGAACATATCAAACCGAGGCCAATAGGAGTCCCCAAGTAAGGGATCCATAGACCTTGGTTTGATCCATCATGTCGCGGCCACTTGGCCCAACCTCACAAGTGGGGAAGCGTTTTTATCTGTACAGGTGGGGCAATGCTGGGTGGTAGGAATTGTGAGGAGACCTGTGAGTTCTGGAAGCTTGAGGATACTTGGACATTGTGGGTAAATAAACTAATGGAATTCATGCAAGTCACCCATCCTGGATTTCACTAGATATCTAGTTTTCAAAAATGTAAAGCTTTTCCAGGTTTCTCTTGGTGCCGGCTGAGCTAGGGCCCAAAATCCACAGCTACACTCTTTGCAAAAAATGGGTCAGTTTTGAGTGGAACAATGTGAAGTATCCATGTTGTGTTTTGAGCACCAGCTCCTTGTGAGTAGCTCTCCTGTGTGAATCCCAGCCTCCTACAAAATAAACTGTTGCTTGGTTGAATTATTATTGATATGCCAAAATTAAAAAGCATACATTTGAGATGAAAATGTGTATATTTTTAGAACTCACAAGCTGTTGTTTAGAGAAAGATTTTGGAATTTTCAAAATGTATTTTAAGCCATTTTTTGAATTGGAGAGATTTTTTACTCCTGGCATTACTTGGAGCCGGTGGGTGCAGCTTTGACTTATGTATTACCCATGTAGAGGGGAATACTACTGGTAACCCTGTCTAATGCACTAATGTGATCACTGCTGACAGTATAGTTTGGGGTGGAAACTACTACATCACCAATATTACTAGCTCGGGATGATGTTCATTGAACATAAGTTGCTCTTATTACATAAAAGGTTGGAGACTCCTGCTCTAAATCATATGCTAGTCCAGGTGCCCACAAATTAAGAGATGTACAAATTACTTTTTGTCACAATGTCCCACTTACAGGAGTAATATACAGTTATGTCTGCTAGGCCCTCCTGTTTGTGGGTTGATATATAGGGTTTGTAGGTTTACTAAGAACCCAAGTTATCCAGAGCCAACAACTGAGCTGCACTGTACAATGTGTTTTCATTGTGTACTGAGACTAGATCAATTCATATGGCGAAATGTGTAGAGTGAAAAATAGATATCAAGGAAACCTATGTATTTCTGAAATGGGAACAAAAAATTGAGTTTAGGAGTTCCTGTTATTTGTACATCATATGATTTGCATTGGATTACGTCTTCCTTACCATACTCTTCATTATGGGTAGATCTGGACTGTGCAATCTTATTGCCTTTTTCATTTCGTGAATACCTATATTTCAAGCAAAAGTCCCAAAAGCTTGCCAATCCAATCTTCAAGAATACCTATAAATTATTGGTTTCTGTAAGTTTATACTCCCCCACAGACTTGCATTCCTTTTTGGACTCTACCATCTGGCAAAATCACTAAAGTAAAATAAAAAACGAGACCGATTTATTGGTCAGCTTAGAGGACTAAAGGGCTAGTTTGAGTTAATCAATTATATAACCAAGACGCCTTTATTTATTTCACTCATATCGATATATAGATTTATCACTCTACAGGACATCAATTATCAACCATATATCCACTTTAAAACTCTTTCTCCACCTACTCCAGCACCACTCACTAGTCTTCACACCAATATTGGTAAGCTGACGTGAATCTTTCTTGTATTACAAAAGGGGGGACAAAAGAGGGGGCTGGTTTTATGAGGTCCAGTGTACAGGCCCCAAAGGACTGTAAACAAAACAGGGTACAAAGTTCCTCTGGTACATAGAAGAGATCAAGGGGGAGCAGAAAGTGAGTGTGGGAAGGTTAATCCTCCACTCACTCCCGGGAGTGGCCGAGGGAAGGCCAGGGGAATTCCCTTGGTGGAACTAGAGCTCTCACACACCCAGCAAGCTAGGTGTCATGCTTCATCATATGAGCTTTGCCCCTCGTCAAGTCGGCGCTGCAATACTCGATGGGCTCCCGAACCGGGGCTCTTTATCGGGGATCTTTTGTTCCTGCCGGTTGGTGCATGGGGGTGAGGGGCCTAGTGTGTAGATGTGAATAGGAGTGGGTTAAAACGGGTCAGTTAGTCCTAGCCGGTATTTATTCAGAAGGTAAACTAGCAAGGGCTCATATCTGTAGATCCCTCAAGATGTTCCCCAAGAAACTTACTATTGAAATAAAGAAATACTTAAACTGAGTAGGAAAAATGGCCATTCGTGACAATGTTTTTATCTGTATTTTTTTTATAGGAATGCTTTATGGTATTAAGTGAAATCAAAAAATGTTATTCCACCCTCAACCTTGGGACACTTTAGTTTGAGTAAAGTCATGCAGGACTTTTTATTATTCCAGAGAAAAGAGGATAATATTGAGTAAATATTATTGTATTATTTAAGAGGAATATTTTTAAGGAATGTTGAATATAGTGAAAAGAATAATGGAAACTAAAATCACCTTGATGGTGTTGAGTCAACCCCACCAGGATAGGTGTAGAGGATGCCATCTATTGGTTAATGAGGGGAATTTATGATTGAAGGTATCAATATTAATGGAAATTATTAAGGAACTGGGTAAATTGAACATCAAGGTACTTGAGTTGTTTTGATTGCCACTTGAAGTTATAGGAACAAAAATCCTATTTAAGAGTGAACTTATTCAAGGGTAAGATTTCACATTTATCATTGTTAAATTAATAGCCAGAAACTAAAGCATAAGATGTAACTTCTAAAGAAAAATCAGGAAGTGAAGAATGACGTTTTGATATGAATAACAAAATATCATCAGAATATGTTGCTAATTTAACTTGTTGGGTGTTATGCGTGCAGCAATGTGTGTGTGTCTGTTTACCCTGATCCTAGACAAGAATTGTTGTAGAACTAGGTTAAAAAGAAACAGAGAAAGGGGACATCCTTGACTGACTCCCTACCAAGGGAATAATATGAGGTGGTCAACCTATTGGCAGAAAAGGGCTGCTTTAGGAGAGGAGTATAATAGAGAAAGCGAATTTAGGGCCACCAAACCAATTGAGGGTGTGGAATAGGAATCAACACATTTACCCGATCAAAAGCCTTCTCGGCATCCATGGCAATGGCTGTGAGGGATTCACACATACCAGTAGATTTGGAAAATGTTGAAGAACAGGCAAGTGTTGTCTTACCTAAAAGATCAGGAAGAAAGGATTCTAATTTAGAAGCTAGTGCCTTAGAGAAAATCTTTTAATCTAAGTTAACAAGTGAATAGGCCTATAATTCTTGCAATAATGTGGATCTTTCCCATCTTTCGCGATAAGGCAAATAAATGTTACGAGGATACAATGGTAGAAATGGCAGCCCGGGGCCTGCTGATGGTGGCCCAGGGGATCGCTGAGATGGAAGGGCAGAACGGGAGGGACCCGCTTCCGACAGGCATCCTGTGGTACTTCAGAGGAGTCGCATAAAGACGGAATTGCTGGTGCGGATCACACAGCGGACCTGAAGGAGAGGGGATCTGTGTGGCAGACGGGAGCTGAGTTGAGAGAGGGCCCACCGAGCGTCCCGACACCGGTGAAGAAGCTGTGAAAATACGATAAGCCCAAAGATGCCACAGAAGAGACTCACAGCAGGGCAGACGATTGATTTGCTGTTCCACGACAGGGCTTTCCGTGAAGGAATTAACTGCTGAGGCAGAGAGGAACTAGCCTGGCTGCATAATACGCAGCGGTACGGGCAGAAGGCTGGTCGCAGAGGCAGGTATGGCTATAATATCAAGAAACTTAGCATTACCCATAGGCCACGGAGGAGGGGAAAACATGAACAATCAAGAAGCTGAAACCACGCATCATCCCTTCATGGGCAGAGAGATGTAATAAAATTTGGGCTCATTCCAGAGGCAGGAATACTGAGCACAAGTGAGTAGGCATCATGGCCCAGAGGTTAGAAGTGCTATACTACACATAGAGAACCCCAAGCAGCAAAAAAGATACTAATTACTATAAGAACCCATCAAGTACTTCACGCACGGGAATATTAAACATGCAGGGGAAGTATTTGGGAAGTTACCTGGAGAACAGCTAAAGAGGAGCTGCAGAGGTTCAAACCAGGCAATGCTAGCCAGTTATGGGATCCTGACACCACTTCATAAGTCTCTGACATGCATTAACCATGGCAAAAGGTAAGGGCGCCAAGTCGCAAGCTAATAATTAACTACACAATACCCCTCCCACAAGGTCCAGGGAATTAGGTGGAGAGCATGACGGGGAGTGACAATGGAGACATTCGGAGCAAAAAGGCACCCCTCATTGCTAGACGTACTATAAGCAATTCAATCAACACATAAGGACATGGAGCACAGAATAGATGCAGTGGCCATAGTCATCAAACTGTTATGCTGTGATTTGAGGAAGGTGGCGGACAGGGTAACTACCACCGAGGAAAATGTAATCATACTACAAACTGAGACACATACCCTCAGAGACACTGTCATAGCACTGCAGAAAAGAGTAGTGAACTTGGACGAAAAAGCAGAAGACTCTGAAGGGAGGCCTAGGAGGAATAATCTCAGATTCGTGGGTTTTCCGTAGTGAGCTGAAGGCCCGTTGGCCGAACTCTTCCTAGAAGAATAGATTCAGAAAGAATTAGCCCCGAAAAGACTGCCCAAGTTCTTAAACATAGAGAGGGCACATAGATCCCTGGCTCCCCATCCGAGACCAGGAGCGCCACCTAAAGCCCTCATTTCCTGGTCTTCAATTATTGGGACACGGATGTAATCCTGCAGGCTATACGCATGAAGGGGTCATTGTTATTCGAGGGTCATCCCATATCGATATACCTTGACTATACCCAACGGGTCCAGGAACAAAGGAAGACGTACCTAAATGTCAATTGTTCCCTGCAAAATTAAGAGTGGAGACTGCTGGCAGAACCTTATTCTTTCAGTCAGCCGCTGAAGCAAGTGACTGGTTGAACTTCAGTGGGATACCAGGTGCTTGCCTGGTCCCCTCGAAAGGATCATCCAAAGTATCAAAGGCAGGGGATAAAACTTGAGAATGGCGAACGGGACCAAAGCAGAAAACACTAACTCGAGGAGGAAGTTCGGGCAGGAATCGGGTCCACCCAGACGGAACACTGCAGGCCTTGGACACTGAAACAGGGCAGGAATCCCTTTGGGAGATTCTATACATGTCAGCTCCCTATATGCGGATGATATGTTGGTCTACTTAAGATGCCCACCCATTTTGGTGCCTGTACTCTTAAGAGAGCTGTAAAAATTTGGAGAGCTCTTTGGGCGCCGTATACATTCAGGGAAGTCAATTATAATCCCATTTGGAAGACTGACACAGATACCATCAAGAGCCTATCCAGAAGTGGGTTTACCAGGGAAAACAGATGGTATAAGATATCTAGGGGTCCAACTGTGGCATTCTCCCTCACGATTTTGGAGCATAATATAGAGAGAATAATCAAAGGTATTTGTGCCTCCATGGGATTTTGGAAATCCCTGCCGCTTTCCTTGATGATAATACTACCCCGATGCCCATATGCACTACAACACTCATTCTATGAAATCTTGCAGGCATATGTCATTAGATAGTATACTAGTGGAATTGCTGTGGGGCAGCAAGCCTAAACGCATAAAACTAAGAACTCTCCAATGGAGATGTGCAGATGGAGGACTGGAGCTCCCCTGTATGAACCATTACTATATCATGGTTCAATTGCCACATGTGGTTCACAGGCTGGAGGAAAATAGTAACTGGGAAAAAAGACTACTGGTGGGCACCTATGGGGGTGCTCCCCTCACTGAGTTACTTATGACGGGAGCTGTGGTCCTATAGAATATCCATACATAATTAGACATGTAGCAAAAGTGTGGGTGGCCACGGGTAGGAGAGTAATCCGCAAGGCACCCTTGCCCCTGACATAGCAGTGTGGGTGGTAAGACCCTTTAAAACAATTGCTGACTCTATGTCCATCCAATGTTTAAAAGATGGAGAATGTCAATCTATGGGGGATTTATATAGTAATGGTAGGCTCCTGACAAGAGAAGAGGCTATAACTGCATGTGAACTGGGAGCGGGTCAATTCATACAATATGAGAAGACAGCAGCAGTGGCCCAAGAGGTATGGACCTCCTTCCCAGAGAAACCCCCAAGCACTGCATTTCTTATGAAGCTACTATCCATGGTGGGTGGAGACGATTAATTTCCCAAAGTGGGAGGAGAAATCAGAGAAACCCACAACAGAACGGGAATGGTTAAAGGTACAAGAGGGGGTGCGGGAAGTAAGTTCCAATGTACCATTCAAAAAATTCAATATAACATAGTTCACCAAGTCTATTTAAGCCTGAATAGATTCAGTAACATTTACCCAGAATGCTCTGATGCCTGCCCTAGATGTGGTGAGGCAGCAGCAAGCTTCGTACACATGATTTGGGCATGCCCGAGCTTGAACACCTACTGAGGGAGTCGTGGGAAAATACTCACAGCTACAAGGTGTACCATCCCTAAGACAAAATGCTCGGTCCTGTTAGACCTAATACCCACACCGAAACGGAAAAAGCTTAGTAGGAAATTTGTATTCCTGGAGTTGGTGTTTACAAAATGAAGAGTTGCAATTTCATGGCTCAGCCCGAACCCCCGCTACTATTTAATTGGTTAAGAGATATCAATGAATGGGCGACGGCTGAATATACCCGTATGAAAAAAATCAGAAAGGATGAAAAACTCGAAGATGACGTTCAGGTGTGGTCTGCGATGATTGCAGATATGAGAGATCTGTGTGGTGCTGAGGGGGTAGGCGGAGTCAATGCACAGCATTCCCTGGGTGCCAAGGAAACGGGGGCCGGAGAGGAATAAGATAAGTGCCATCTAGTGCATTCTGCTAAAGAACATAGAGCTTAGAAGAAGGATAAGAAAATGGACTCAGGACACAAAAGAGGAAGGGTAGGGGAATGAGAGTTTCATTAAGGTTTGAGATGCATAGTAGATACTATGAATGTGTTAAAATGTTAATTAGATCCAGACAAATTGGACTATTACTATTTGGGTATGTAATATATGAAACATCATGTTGGACTTATATCTAAAATGCCAATAAAGATTGTTTAAAAAAAACAATAATGACAATCAGGAGCGTTGGGACAATAAACATTAAAAAGAAAAATCCAAACCTTGTCAATACAGAGTTTAAGTAATAACCATCTCTCCTTTGTATCTATTTCTTGAGACCTCAGTTGAACATGTAAAGATTTGTGACATAGAATCATAACTCCATTCTTTTTAACATTACCCGGCAAAAAGAACCCTTCACCCACCTTTTTTGTAATTTCAGAGACTCCTTCTCTGCGAGTTGAGATTCTTGCAAGAAAGCAATATGAGCATTACATTTTGACATGTTGCAAGACTCTTTGTCTTTTGACTGGAGAGTTAAAACTCCTGATGTTCGTAGATACCAAATGAAGAATACAATCAGACATATTTTTGAAAAAGATAAAAAAAGAATTCAAGAAGTGGTATAAATAGCACCATCACAAAAGTGTATGATACAGCAATAAGTCCAGAACAATAGAAGAAACAAATAAGGAAGAAGAAAATAAAGTCAAAGAAATGAGACAAGGAAAAAAATAAAGTATGATGAGGCGGAAAAGGGAGGGAAAGAACAAAAATGGTAACAAAAAAGGAAAACATACATACAAATACTTTGATGAGGATGGAGATGGAGCCACATGAAAAGGACAGCACATCCAAGCCTCAGAGGGAAAGAAGGCGCACTAAGGGCAGCATTACATGAAACGAGAGACGGGAACATGGGACAACCAGAAAGCACTCCTACAATAAGAATAAAATGATGCTAAGTTAACTTAAATAATATGGAGGTTAATTCAACATTACTACGTTATAAAGTCAAATGAGAAAGCAGTAACAACAACATAACAATCCTGTATTGTCTATCTACCGCTAATATGGAACAAAAAAATGAAAACATAAAAATAATTTTGATGAATGAGCTGATGTGGTTACCTCCAAATTCTCTGCTCTACAAGTTGCAAGGACAGATTGTAGACAAGATGGGGCTAATAAGTTGTCGTCTTATTGTTATATGTGACTTTAAAAAGACATGGGTGAAAGAGACCAAAGTGTACTCCAAGAGAGCGAAGTGTCAGTCCCATGTTTAATAAATCCCTTTGTCGGTCTGTAGTACTTTTAGCATAGTCCTGGGAGAAAAAGATACCGTGACCAGACCAGGAGATATGCTTAAGTTGTCTGGCAGCTGAAAATAACTGTATGAACTCGATGTACTCCAGAAAATACAGAATGACTCCTCTAGGCTTTTAGAATTGGTTGGAACCGTAGAAAGATGACTCAATCTAAGTACCTGCTGGATGTTGAGAGCCAGGTTCTCAGGTAGCTTCAATATCTATGGTAAAAAGGTTTTGAATCATGAAAGATGATTCATCCCTGTGTGCCCTTAGGCAGACTATAAATTTGAAGATTGTTCCTTCTATTGCGATTTTCCAGGTCTTTAATTTGTTTCCATAAAATGACTACCTGCTCCTGAAGAAAATTTACTTTGAAAGACGTTTTGCTGAGGATGGAAATTTGTTGATCCACATTAGATAATCGCTCTTCCATGTGAGACCATCTATCGATAAGATTCTGCAGCCTGGCATTGGTTTCCTCCATAAAGGGGCATAAGGCGATAACTTCGTCCAATAGTAAGTCCAATGAGGCATTGGGAAGATATTTTGTGGGGGATGGAGGGTCCTTCTTGAGTCTTTTAATTGATGCCTTGCCAGCATTCGATTGCGAAGAAATGATAGCTGCGGCTGAGGAAGAAGAGGAAGCGGAGCTTTTATGTGATAAAGAATCCTCCATTTCAAGATGTGATAAAGACCCAGGAAAGTGCTTGAAAAATCTACTCACAAAGCTATGAGGAAATGTTTAGAATTCCTTAGTCTGCCCATAGACTTGATTCGAAAGCAGAGTGAATGAGTTTGCTTCTTGAATAGGAATTTACCTTGAAAAAATGAAAGACAAGAGGTGTTTGGCATAGCAGGAGCAATTGGCCTCATTAAACTCAGTGGCCAGGAGAGCAGGCAAAAGAGTCCGGGTCAAAGTACATTAGTTTAAGCCATCTTTTTATACATTTCACAGAGTGTAATAAAGCAATTTGGCATTCTTTATAAAACAGGAATTTGGACCTAGTCACAGAGTCATAAATATGCTCCCTTGATAAGAAACGCAGGTTGGTCTTGACCTTGAATGGACACAATGCAGAGCTCGTTAGTACGTTTCCAGATGTCCGACATGGGGAGTGTGTGATCACTGAATGTAATGTGTGTGCTGTGTTTTAATTGGCTGAGTGTTCCTACCTCAGTGCGGCATCTGACTTTATGGTGTTTGGAATGCACACCCCTCCTGCCAAATGTGTTTTATTGGGGGCCAGTCTCCTAAGACCATTGTGGTGTCACTGTCTATCTCTGGGATCAATCTGGGTTTTTCTGTTCACACTTTTCTCTAAGGGTTACATGTCCCCCACCTGTAATCTGTCAATCAGTTGCTTTGCACCTAGGTCGCAGGGCCTTCCTGGCTATTATTTCTGACTCGGAGTTGAGGGGAAGATCATATCGAGTGAATTAAACAACATCAATGCTAGTTCGTTATTATACATACATATATCATGGTGTATATCGACATCATATTTGTCAGTATGAACATTCCTATGAATTTTCAACTGCATCATTTACAACATACTTCATGACAGTCACATTATTCGAGGTTTGCATTCTACCTAACTTGAAGGCTGCGTTTTCACAGCTAAAAACCCCCACTTGTAGGAAACCGCACAAAGATAGCACAAACAGAACAATGGGAAAAATTATAGGTGCAGTCTGGTCACCCATCGGGGTCATCCAGGAAAATATGTCTATAAAACTAGTTCTGCTCAGGGACACCTCCCCCTTCTTCATGTCAGCTTGTAGATGATACAGTTGGTGAATGGCAAGAGTCAGTGTTCGATTTTGTAGGTCATTTCCGGGGATGAAAGTACAGCAGGAGCACCGATTTTGGCACACACCCCACCCTTCATGGCTGTCATTAAGTCCAACACATACTGATTTTGCATCACCATGAGGCAGATGGCTCTCTGTTCTTCCTTGATTGCATTTAGGCCAAGGTCAGTATTGTTGAACATTTTAAGTAGCTCCTGCATGGTTATGTACAACCAGCGGGCTTTTGCCTTTGTTTGCAAGGTGAAGAAGGGTATGGCCCCTCCTGCGTTTACTTGAGTTTAAGGAAAACAGTCTGAATTCTTCCGGAATGTCCTTGTACTGACCCAGCCAAAGTAATCAGCAGTTCTTTTTCTCAAGCCTGATGCATTAGAATTGTTTTCTTCTATAGGAGAAGTTGGTACAAATCAGACAGATCTTCTCCAGGGATTACCAGGGTCATGGTGTGTCTGGTTATGAGGGTGCAGAGGACCCACTGTACGGGAACGAACAGGGTGTAGGCAAACACCCCACACTGTCATTACAATTCCATCAACACAGAGGTGCCCCATTGCCGATCTGGTACGTACAGTATTGTTTCACAATGTTCGTTGCTAGCAAGCAGTATCATTCCTTTGCTTCCAAAACACAAGGAATACAGTGCAAGTTTCCATACAATTAGGGGTCGCCCATTCCCTTCTCCCTAAGTGCGCCTATCTATCTCAGTTTCTCAGTATTTCTGACATGAGTTATCTATGCTGGCATTTAAACCTTCCCTTCTAGACGCATTTCCCTTGATATCATCAAGGTGAGTGGTCCTACACTGAAAGTCCATGCTGGGGGTCCATTTGTTCTTAAAGAATACGGACCCAGATATGCTAATGGCCACCATGGGCTCACAGACAGAGGCAGGAGCGGATATGTTTATGCACTGGTGCGGTGATCTTCTTACCTCCAATAACCTCTTTTCTGGGAAATCCCTGGGCCAAACAGTGCCCTCCCCTATGGTGCCCTGCCTGAACATTCTGTAACTAGGCTCCGTGGAAAGGTGCAACGCTGTGGGATTGGGTTTTTACCGGGTGATGTTTACCAATACTCTATGGGGTTTTACTCTAACGGGTTGTATCTTGACCCTATTCCTACATAGGTACAGGTGGATGAGACCTTTTGCTTTCTCAGGGGCTATTTCTTGGGATAAGTAAAGTCTGTCTGCACCGACAGCATGGAGTACCAGCGAGCAGAAATAGCATGACTTAGCCGACATCTGGGCACCCACGGCAGTCATGCGTTGGTGCCATGTGTTGTATAGGAGTGCTCTGTGTAGTGGCTGTGGAGGACCAGCGTTTGGTTCAGTGTCAGTGTAAGTGAGATGAGAGAGGGCCGTACGCATACGCTGTAGAAATGTCGAGGTAGGCTCCATGTGATTAGGCAGATTTCTTGCTATGGATGGATGCAACCACACCCATGCTAAGCAGGTGATGCACAAAAATGCAATATTACATATTTTTTGGAACATTACAGGTCTTAGGATGGTGTCCGGAGGGGCCGTCTGCAGCTTTCTAGGGTCTGGGGGTGTCTTTGCTTGGCAGAGTGTAAAGATTCTATTTGTAAAAAATGTAAAAAATAGTCTGTGGTCTTTGTTAGCTTGAACCATCGGGCCTCTTTCAGACTTAGGCGATTCCTGCTGAATAAGTTGTGGGCCTGAGTAAAGGTGGTGCACTTACAGCTTGATTGCAGATCTGTTGGTTAAGAGCTGTCTGTTGTAGGTTCTCTTGTTAGAGAGAGACGTGTATCGTTACTTCATTTAGGAAATTCCTGAGCCTGCCCTTTTTGAGGGTTTCTGCGTGTCCATTTTGTGCAAGTTTTTGTGGGGTACTGAATGGGGGACCCCAGTTTGGGCATCATTTTTAGGAATCAGTGGATTTTGAACATGGGCCACCTGAATTTAATTTTGTGGGTCATTTGGTCCTCCCCTCCTTGTCATGATGGAGGTGAGAGTTTTAGTTGGGCACCCTTCTTGGTTTTGGATGCCTCTTTTTACCTAAGTGTTATTTTATGGGCATTGTCAGCCCTCTAATACCCTAGTTTCACTGATGTGTGGGTGTGTGTATGTGTGTATGTAGTTTTATCAATGCAGATGGTACCATTTGACCTGAACATGCGTGATATGTTGTGAAAGGAAGGGGGGCATGCTGTAATTTTGGGGGTCGTGGGTAATTGCAACTTGTCTGAGGACATCTGTATGCACCTCTGGTCCGTGCACGTGGCGTGTAACGTGGTTTACCCTAATGGAGTTGGGTGACTTGACTATGCCCTGTTTTTGGAAGGTTCGGTTTTGGGCCGCTTCCTGCAGGTTATTAGGTGCCTTATCACAGTCTCATGTGGTGTTGGTTGTATTGAGGCATACTGGTGGGTTTTGAGAAGCTGCTCTGCGGTTCCCATGTGGTTTGGTTGACAACTACTGGAATCAGGCCTATTGCTCCTAGGGCGATGTTCGCGAGGACCTGTATTTTTGCTTCAACAAGCTCATTGCAGTGATGTGTGTATCCATGCACCTAGTGTGGAGGCTGCGATGGTCATCTATGGTACTCCTTACCCTCCCGGAGCCTCTCTCTCCCTCGCATCCAGGATGCTTTGGGTCTGCCGCCCTCAGCGGGGATCAAGCACCTCTTACCCAGTGACACACTACTCTCACTATTTTGGAGGGACTTGCTCCCATGAGCAGGCTTTGGATGTGGGAAGTCTTACAACGGGAGTCAGGTGAATGGCTGGGACTTATTATAGTGTGAAACGGGGAGCCAGGTGAACGGCTGGGACTTGTCGTTGTGCGAGTAACAAACTGAGATGGCTGATTGCCCTAGTGAATCTCCCTACTGACTTGCTGCCAAATGGTTGCTTACTTGTGCGTGGACTACGGGGGTTCCATGGGGGACACCATCATCCCAAGTACATGGAAAACCTGACTTCCGGCAACAGAGTGTGACCTCGTTTTGGAATTGAAAGGGGGCCTCCATTTGCTGAAGGCCTACGATGAGTCCTTTTTATCTTGTAATAGGAACCCATCCCTATTGGACTTAGATGTGGGGACCTGGTTACTTGTTTTTTTGTGCTAGTCAGGGGTCACCACTTTCCCTTGTCAGGTTGCCCTCCCCCGGGGTGTGGCCAACCAAACCCACCCTGCAGGACTAGCAGCTGAGTGGGGCCTAGGCACCCAAGTGGCAGATTTTAGCACGGATTCTTGATCAACTGAACATACACTAGCCCTGAGTTTTTCCTGAAAGCAAGTAAAGGCTTCAGTTTTCTCCTAATTCTGTGTCACTAGTCTTTATTGCTGTGGTGAGTGTTGGTGTGAAGTGGATGGGTCATAATGGGATTTTTGGTTTTGCTGTGCACCTGTATGAATGCATTGCCTCCCCAGACAGTCAACGCTCCCTGCCTTGGCTGCAACCCCTGTTTTGCTGGGCTGGGTTCCCTGCGTGCTACGGTTGCCATGTGCTTGGCAACCACCCGGCCCTTATTGCAGCTGTAGTGTGTTTGCTGACTGATTTCCTTGAGGCTGAATATGTTGTGCGTTTAGGTTGATATGAGCTTGGTTTTGTGAATGGGAATTTTGCGTGCATTGGACCAGGCCTAATGATCTGTGATTGTGGTACACCTTCAAGCGGCATCGGACGGCCATGTGGCCCATTCAGTGACAGTAGTAGCACTCTTTGAGATCTGACAGCTGCCAGCCCCCCTGACCTCTGCCTTTAGGACTGGGTGAAAACCCTCTCGGATTCCGTTGTGGAGCTGCCTTCAAGACAGATGCCATAGGCACGTTTGCAACCAATGCAGCCCCCTCAAGGCTGGTCTTTTTTAATTTATGTCGGACCAGCTTAGCGGTGTTTCTTTGGACTTGCTCTTGATTTTCCTTGTTCTTTTCCTGCTTCTTTCTATAGTAATGTAATAAGTAGGCCTGTATTTCCCGCTAAGGTTTGGTGTCTAATCCTACTTGGTATCCAGCCCACTCTGTATTTCGGTGGGTAGTCCCTTTTTGATGATGTTGTAGAAGAATGCAACTTGGGGGCCGTGTCAGTCCATGGCTGTTCTGTCTCCTGTCCCCATCGCTCCCTCATTCTGTCTAGGAATTTAGTGACAGTTTTCCCAAGCTTCTTGCTTTCTGCCATTGATCCTCCTACATCTGGGCGGCCAGAGAATATTTCCTTAGGGGCCATCCATATCTGGTGTCTAAATTAATTAAATACAACCCCATCATGCTCGGTGTTGTTCAGCGTGACGACTGGGATGTGTGCTTGGAAAAACACCATGCTAGTCAGCGCCCTGATAAGGTTGTTGGCCGACTCTTGACATCATCTATTGCTAGGTTTATTCCTGTTGTGTTTTTCTCAAAACATGAGATCTATTTTCCCTTCCTGGCCATCAATGAGGGTAGTTTGGTCTTGAGCCCTTCTTTGTCCATCTGAGCCCATGGCACATAGATGGACATTTATGATAGTTTGGAGCCGCTCTGCTGGCTTTCCTCCAACAAATTGAGTTTGGGCTAGGCTACTCTGTTCTCATATTTCTTGATCTGCCTCCCCCCTCCTATGCTGACAGTCTGGCGGCGTATCTGTTCCCAGTGGAGGTCTAGAGGATATAGAGAGAAAGAGCCCCAGCCTTGGAAGCACAGAAGGAGAGCAGTGCGACACACCCTCCCCCGGAGGAGAGACAAGCTAGACCCCTGGTTCCGTGTGATGAGGACCCCAGGATAGAACCAGGGGTCTAGCTCGGCTCTCCTCCGGGGGAGGGTGTGTCGCTCTGCTCTCCCTCAGTGCTTCACAGGCAGGGGCTCTTTCCCTCTCTATGCTCAGCCCACGCCACTCTTCCAACTCCCACTTAGGCTGCCTTCTTTCCTTTATGCTGCACATGGTTTTACTTGGTAGGAACTTGTCCTCCAGCTCACTTCCTGTCATTTCTTCCACTGCCTGAGCATACCTTGGGGCATATACCCTGTGGCTTCCCCCTCAATGTTGGACCCCGGAGGGCTAGGACATTTTTCCACCCCCCTCCCCCACTGGTGGTGTGGCTATCCAGTACCGCTATGAACTTCCCAGTTACCTGAGAGCGCTCAACTGGGCAGGTTGAAAGGTATGGTCCCTCTGCTGCTGAAGCTTGATGGGTTGTGTGCAACGGTTGGGGGGGTCGAGCTTCGGGGAACCTAGCACCAAACTGGGATGAGGCCAGGATCGCCTGCGTTTGCTGATTTGGCAACCTCCCTGCCCTAGATCTAGTGAATCACTGCATGTGGGGGTCACTACAGCCCCCTCAACTGGTGGATTGGTGAAACTCAGTGCAGGAACGGGAGTGATTTCTGGCATTAGAGAGAGCACCTCTGTGCCTGAGTATGGTGGGGGGTTGGGGACGCCCTGCTTTCGGTGTCTGGGGCAGATTTGTAGGTTGTGGCCACCTTGACGACAGCCCAACGTTCTAATAGTGCTTCTCTTCTACCCTTCTTCTGACCTACATACATAGTACTGATATGTGTCCTTTTGTGTTCTATAAAGTTGTTGTCGAAGTTTCCCCCCTCTGGCCAAGTGAACTCATGCATCTTAGTGTGTGCTTGCCAATTATGGCAGAATTTATCTCGCTTCTTAACCTGCGTGGGGAACCTAGTTTGCTTGTGGTTTAATGACAAATCCATGATGGGTTGGTACATTTTTAAGGCCTAGAACACTTCGAACATAACAATTCTTTCAAACAAACTTGGGGGCATATCAACAACAACCGGCGATAATTATCGCAGAGCGCACTTAGCGCCAGGATAATTATCGCCGGCTAGCGTGAATTTTTATCGCTGAGATAGCGTGCTATTAGCAACGCTTATCTCAATAGCGATAAAAATCTACACGCTAACAGGCTAACGTGAGATTATCGCTGGAAACCCAGCGATAATCACACGTTACCTTGTTGATAGGGACAGGCAAACTTAGCCATGATATCCTCCTTCCATAGGATATCATGGCTAAGTCTGAAAATTAGCAGACGTAAAAAAGCAGCGTTAACCGCGGTTAGCGCTGCTTTTTTTGTCTCTAACAGGGTTAGCGACATTCTTGATAATAGGAGAAATGTCGCTTAGCGACATTTCTCCTATTATTTTACTCTGGAACGCCCCCTTTGCATCTCATTAGAGATGCAAGGGGAAGCGTAGAGTAAAAGGGTGCTAACATGCAAATTTGCGTGTTAGCACCCTGTTGTTGATAGGGCGCTAGTTTTATCTCTGCTTTTTTGTCTTTTAAAGCCAAAAAAGCAGAGATAACGCCCTTGTTGATATGCCCCTTAAATACTACTCTGATCATAGGGGATTATATGTACAAGGGATTACACTGGTAATTGCTTCTTTTACTATGAGCTCAGCTTAGGACAATGATGCGTAAAATAAACTTTCTCAATACATAAAACAATACATATGGAAGATAACAACCTGTAAGAAAGTGCAATGGTTAACTCAAAAACATTATGAACTATACTTTTAGTAGCAGAATAGCAAGATGTAAACAAATGACGGCTTTTTCTTGTGCACATAGAATAGTAAACTGGATATAATATTTGACATAAAACACAGTTTGCAATACGTTTATCAGCCCCACAATGTCAAGAAAACCCAGGAGTCATGCGTACCAGCTGTGTCACGCCTAGCTGACTTCGAGATTCATATACTTTCTGCCAGCTAGCTTGGTTCATTACAAAATAAGGCATTATGCGTGAGACAAGCAATTTTCAGTACAGTTCTGGCCTCGATAGGGAGCCAGTTGAGAGATCTAAATGATGGGGTAATGTGGTCAAAGCATCTAAAGCCTGTTACCAGTCTAGCTAACCCGTATCTGATAGTAATAAATTAATAAGTGACCAGTAGCTTAAGCTGCTGATTTGAAGGCCAAGATGTTATAACTAGTGTTCCTATTGATAAAAGCATATTCAGACACAAAGGTGTATGTCAGAAAATATAACCTTTACACCAGCCAGAAATTCACCAAGGTATTCCTGACAGGAGTAAATGCATTTACTTATGTTAATTTCTTCACCGCAAGAAACTTGCAGTAGTAAATTCAAAGGGTGTGAAGTGGGCATTCCAGGACGTGGTTTGACTCTGAAGTTTGAGAACGCCCATAAATATGTACATGCTAATCCACCTATTTACGCAATGGCGACGCAAACAATGCGGCAAATTTACAACATGACGCATCTAGGGAGATGCGTCACGTTGTAAAGCCCTGAATCACATTATACCTGTGCCAGATATAATGTATGCAGGGTGGGTGTTCCCACTCAAAAAGCCATGTAGAATGGACTCAGTGAAATGTACAACATTTCACTGCGTCACTCTACGCTTTCACTGCTTGAAAATCCCTACGCCTGCTCAGACCAGCACGGCTTTTTGTATGGGACTCACCTATCTGATGTGGCACATTGCTGGAGTTGCCTCACTTTCATGAGCAACTCCAGCAATTTGTTACTTTTGTGCCAACAGATGCGTCAGTATTTCTGACACATCTGTTAATCCTTGCGCCGTGGAGCACTGTATTGTAAATACAGCTCATCCATGGTGGCGCAGCGACATTTGGTACTGGCGCAAGGAAACTGACGTATCTATGCTGATGCGTCAGTTCCTTGTAAACCAGCCCCTTCATTTTTGCGCTTGCAGCTTCGCAGTTAACCTTATAAGAATGGGTTTATATTTGTTCAAAGGTTTTTGGATAAAATGCCTGGACTGGCTGAGGTTTTCACAAATGACTTAGGCCAGCTGGCAGTTGGATATGATAATGCTAAAAATAAAAAGCAATAATTTTTGTCAAAATGTCCGTAACAGTCAAAATTTCAATAACACCATTTTTAAATCCCTTACACATTTGGCTCCTTTGGCGCAAGGGTGCCTGTGTTCTGGGCAAGATTGTATTTGTGCAGATAGGGATACCTTCCTGCACAAAAATATCCTTAGATGCTTCTTCCAGTCGCAGATATGGGGTTTCTGAGAAGAAAATATTGAAAGAAAATAAAGTAAAATGGAGAGTTGTTTTGGGAAAAATCATTTATTATTTCCCTTTTCCCAACTTGTTACTTTAAATGTTTGCATGCTTGTTATGTTCTAGTCTGCATATATATCTAGCGTGAGAAACATATTATAACAGGAGTCGGCACCAAAAAGCAGGGGGCGTGTACAAAGAGACCCCATTTGACAGCCCTGATCCCACTTCCAATCATGTCTTTCTTCTCAGCCAGCCGTCCAAACAAAAAAATCCTCCTTTGAAGTCTGACCTATTTATATTTTGCAGAAGTTCCTGCCAAAGGAAAGCAATTTTTTCGTGACCCATCTCGCATGATTCTAAACAGGAAATTTTTCCTACCTCTGATTTGGCTAAATAAGTTTAAGAATAAAAGCACACGAAAATACAAAAGGTAGCTGCCTTTACTAGGCATCAATGTGTGAAGAATACCAGGCTATTCAACTCGGTCATATGTAATTACTCATAAATAGCTAATATCAGAATACGTTAATTCCTACCTCCTATACAATTTATGATTTCTAATTGACCATTTATGAAGTCTAATTGGCCTAATGTAAATGTTAAGTGACTAAAATAAAAACAAAGATAAGGGCATTAAAGCACACATAAATATTTAATTTCTATTATCTGTTTAACTTTTGTTTCTGAATACTATCGGGTTCAAAATAAAAAGGCATTATTAATGTCAGAAGCACAGTGATTAGGAAGTTGTGTATACAATGGTGTAGACAAAACCATTAAAGTTTGCCTTCTAGCAAGATTAATGTAAGAAATGAAAAAGCATCCTCCTTTTCATTCTCCATTTAATTGAATGTATTTTAATCGTTTGATAGTGCTGTTCTGGTTTATGGAAGATTAGGAGATATTGAAAAGAATAATAAGCAATGTTGATTAACCTTATTGTCTAATATATTTCATAATGATACACTAAAATAGCAAACTCGAAACGTTCCACTGTATTTTCTCACAGTATTTAGGATTCTCGTTTACGTAACACATAGGACTGTAGTGTTATAACAACAATAGGTCATTTTTGTTGGCAAAGGACAGATACTAATTGTATGAAATTGGGTTGTTGGTTGATAGGGGTGTGAGCCCTGGTCAAGCAACAATCACAATCCTTGTCAGGGTAAGGCACAAACAAACCCCAAATTAACCTGCGCTCAACCCCCTCATTGCTTGGCACAGAGCAGTCAGGCTTAACTTAGAGGCAATGTGTAAAGTATGTGTGAAACATTTCATACCGTAACACAGTGAGAACAGAACACAAAAGGAGCCTTCAATGGCAGTTGACAAATAGAGCTTAATGTAATGAATAAAACAAGACCAAAATGACAAAAGTCCAATTAGTAAAGCCTGAGGTATTGACGTTTAACATTTTTCATGAAAATAGTGCCAAAAGGCGTAAAGCAGCAACTGTGATATCTGGTTGTGCCAGACCGTAACAAAGCCACAGGTTTAGGCGTTCTGCGAGATGGTGCATGGGCCAGGTACAGGGACGCAATTAGGCCTGCTGAATAGAAGTACCTTCAGTCCTGGTTTGTGGAGCATTGCGTTGATCCACGGCGAAGATGCGTCATGCAGCCGAGGCAGTGCATTACTTCTGAGATGCGGCAAGGAAGTGGTGCGAAGTCCTGTTGCATCCACTATCTCCTGTGGTGCCACCTACTGCCTGGGCCTAAGCTTACCGCCTCAAGCCCTCTAGATTGGGCACTGTTTTTGTGCCTTGCAGAATTGCTCCCCGGTGAGCCCGCCCTCAACTTGCCAACCAGCAATCTCAGGCATGTCACCCTGGCGGCAATGTCCTACGCGGTTGGATCAGGGGCATCTTCCTCAGGTGCCCCGTCAACCTCGACCATGGGAACTTCAGTGGCCAGTTTCTCATGCCCCTTGCCCCTCTCCTTCTTGGCAGCAGTCTGGGCCTTTGTTCAAGGCTCCAGATGGCCTTGACTCCCATCCCGGGCAGCCATGGACCTTGTGGTCATACAGACCCATTCAGGCAATCCCAACATCTCCAAGTGTGACCTGAGCTCTACCTCTCACAAGATAGTGTTCTCCACGTCATTGCCCAACACACATACTACAAGCATGGCAGGACTCACAGCTACCTTTAGAGAACCTGAGACCCGTCCACTCAAAGGGAGCCAGAGCCACCGGTAGATAACCCCCACAATTGTCGGTGACTAGGGCTTGGTGAAATATGCTAGCGAGAACCTTCTCTGAGGACACCAACTGACACCTCACAGTAGTTATGCTGACTCCTCCACCCATTGCCCATCGATGGTAACCCATTTCCTGTACTTAGACGTATTTGCAGGCATATGGGCTTTTGGCACCATCTCCTTATCCTCCAGAGAAACTATGATCACCTCTGATTGCTCCCCAAAGCTAACTGGGACTATCTCCTCCCTGTGCACTACACTTGCCAACCCAGGTGCCTGCACACCAGTGGGAGGTGGTGCCCTTTTGGTACATTTGGAGTCGCCCCTGGAGTGCCCATACTTGTAGCACTCTGTGTGTTGAGATACAGACCTCCCTGTCTGCTTGCCAAAGAACCCCTTCTTCTTGGGCCCAGACTGGGACTGGCTACCAATAATCCATTGGGAATTATTTTGGGGCAGTTTCAGAACTCCTATTTTTAAGTCTTTGTCCCCTCTCTTCTGGTGGGACCCCAGATACTTTTTTGGACACTCTGGTGCTGGCCCAGAGATTTGCCTCATCAGCAAGCTTCCTGGGGTCAGTCAGTTTGCTGTCAAATAGGTGCTGGCACAGCTCTGAAAAACAAATACTGAGCAAATGCTCTCTCAAAATTTGATTGAACAACCCATTGTAATTATTTACATTGCCGTCCTGCACCCAACCATTCAGTGCCTTGCTGAAGTAATCCGCAAAATCTACCCAGGATTGGTTAGGGATCTTCTGGTTGTCCCTGAACCCTTTGTGGTACTTTTCAGGGGTCCACCCAAATTTAGTTATCAAGATAGCTTTCATGGGAGAGTACCCGGTTTGGTCCCCAACCTCTAAAGTAGGAATTGTGTCCTGCTCCATGATAGTCATGTTTTTCTTTGCACAAACACTTCCCTGTGGTCTTCTGGGATCTTGTGAACATTCAGGGCTAACTCATAGGCAGTAAAACACTTGTCAATGCCATCTCCCACCACATAGTTGGGCACCAAATCCCTGGAGGTGTGGGCATTTTTTCTCCTTCAGACACTGCTGGTATGCTGCTACCATCACTGCTGGATTCTGCCTGCCTGGCCTTGAGATCCAGCTCTTTCAAACTCAGTTAAAGAGCAAATAGTCACTTTTTCTCCTTTAAGATCGTCTCAACCTTAGGCTTCTTTTGTTCTGCCTCCATGGCTAGTTGTTTCTCTTCCATCCTGAGCCTGGCCATTTCCAGCTTGAACTCTCTCTCCTCCCTCCTCTCCACCAGCTCCTCTAAGGACAGGACATGAGAAGATACAAAACTATCTGCCCTGGCATGGAGCTCCAAATTGGGGGTGAAGTCACCCCCTTTAGCAGGCTGATGGCCCTCAGGAGTGAGGTCCAAATTTTCTCCTCCACTGTCCATCTCCTCACCTGCTTCTGTTGCTGTAGCCAGCGACTGGTAGGCTTCCGTCCAGGCCCTCAGTGCCTTTCGCAATTCCACCTTCCTGGTGGTGTTCTTTACAGAAATCTTTGAGCTAGGCCACAGTGTAGGACTCTATGTTTACCAGCTTAAGCTTCATGCTTGAAGAGGTGGATTCAGGCAGACCAGAGAGAAAGAGAATTTTGAAAACTCATTAAGGCCAATTAGGAAGAATTTTCTCAAATTGGTCTTCAATCATTTCTGTGGGTTGGTAGTGTAAAACAAAATTGCAGTATGGCACTGCACAAACACAAGTCCAATCCTCACCATTGAACACCAGGGTAAGAAATTTGCTTGCTTTTTGACTGAGGTGTGAACCCTGTCAGGGTACAGCCCAAGCTAACCCCAAATCAACCTGTGTTCAACCCCCCTGGTAACTTGGCACAGTGTAGCCAGGCTTAACTTAGAGACAATGCCTAAAGTATTTGTACAACACTTCATATAATAACACAGTGAAAACACACCACAAAAGAAGCCCACAACAGGACTAGAACAATAGAGCATAATTTAATAAAGAAAACACAACTAAAATGACAAAAATCTAATTAGGAGAACTGAAGATATTGCGTTTTAAATATTTCAGAGAAAATAGTGCCAAAAGGCGTAAAGTGGCACTGTGGAAATCTGGTTGAACCACACCAGGACAAAGTCACAAGTTCAGGCCGACTACAATGGAGTGCAGGCCGGGTACAGTGACACAGTTAGGCACGCTGAACAGAAGTACCTTCAATCCTGGATTGCTGAGTGTTGTGTGAATCTCTGTCGAAGATGCATGGTGCAGTCAAGGCAATGTGTTGGTTCTGAGATGCAGCTAGGCTGCGGTGCGAGGTCCTGTTGCATCAATGTCGAGGATTCCGTGAGTTGTGATGTGAAGTCCGTTCTCGTGAAAGCGACATGCAGTCAGGGCGATGCGTCGGTTCCAAAGAGCTGAGAGGCTGCGAGGTGGAGTCGAGCATTGTCAACGAGGCTGCCGTCAGTGAGGGATGCACAGTGGCTGTTCAAAAGGCAATGCGGGACCCAGTAGCAATGCAAGTCTTTTGCACAGGTCCAATCCATGCAGCAATGGAGATGCGTTTATTTTGCTCGAGTTGCATCGTGTAGCAAAGGAGATGCGTGGTTCCACTGGATCCATAGGCTCGCAGACCACCAGGGTCAGCTCCTATAATGTCCCGGGGTGCCCTTCCCGGAGACATTGCAGTTTGCTATGACTTGGCGGGAGCTTTACTGCTCCTACCAAGCCTGCGGTCCCAGTGAAGAGTGGGTGCCCTGGATGAATCCACATTGCAGGGCCAGGGCTGAATATGGCACAGGGAGGGCGACCACGCAGCCTCCCTTCACCACCTTTATATGACTGGGCTACAAGGGGTTGCGGTCGCCAGGGCCGAAATCGACTTGTCCCCCCACCATTTCTTTGAAATAATAAAATTAAAAAAATAAACGGCCAGGCTTGGGGGTTGGAGTCCCCTTGGGCGAAAACGGCCCGTGGAGGGGGAACCACATGCCCCATTTCTATATATAAAAAAGGCCTGGCCCAGGGGGATGGGGTCTCTGGGGCAGAAATCAGTCCAGGAAAGGGGGGGGGCACATAGCCCCCTTCCCTAATAAAACAAAAACACAGGCTAGTTGCCGGAGGCCCCCCCCTTGCAGCACCACTCTTCAAACGTGCTTCCTGACCCACTACTAGTTGAGTAATGAATTCCTCTTTACTCTTGAGGGCCTCAGGACTAAAGTAGACTTCTTTCCCCAACCAGCAGTGCACCAGGAGGTGTGTTTGCAGAGAGGTGGAGAAAGGGTCATGGCCTCCGACAACCTCTTAGCAATCCAGTTGTGTGGGACTTACTGGAGGGAATAGGAGGGCTTGTTGGCCCCCAAGGACCCTCAGCAGCCAAGGAGACCTCATTACCCAACCAGTAGTGCACCAGGAGGTGCATTTGCAGAGTGGTGGGAAAAGGGGGACATGGCCTCCAAAAGTCTCTAGGCAATTGTGGTGTGTGGGACTTATTAGAGGTAAAAGGAGGAGTGATTTGGGGATGAAGTCCTCTTGGATGTTAAGGGACCTTGGGGGCCAAGAAGCCCTCCTCATTCCTCCCGTAAGTCCTACACAGCAAGAATCCTGAGAGCTGGTTGGAGGCTCGCCGCTTTCTCCACCACTCCGCAAATGCGATTACTACTTAAAAAAACATAGAAGTTCACTGAAAAAAACAAAGTTTACAGTGACGTTTCAATTAGAAATTGGCATAAAAAAACTTTCAAAATTTGTTAAAAAACCAAAGGTTACAGGGACATAAACCCCACATATTACATCGCTCACTACATGATCAGAGACATCATTGATGACATCACTGATGACATCTCAAATGACATCACTCATGACATCATCCACAAAATCAGTAACGTATCGACTCACACCCCATAGAACCTTTCATACACCCACTCCAATCCCACACAACCATTCACAAACCCATTCACAAACCCATACCATTAGTTACACCCCACTCACTGATTCATAGATCTATACACATTCACTCCCTCACCCATACATTCACTCATACACCCACTCACTCACCAATACAGCCACTGACATATCCACTCATACACCCATACAGACACTCACACACTGAGCAAGTCATGCATAGAGCTACTCACACACCTACTGACTCACCCATTCAATCAATCACACAGCCACTTACCCATGCAGTTACACAAACACCCAGTTACCTACTCATACAGATACTAACACATACTCACTCACCTATACAGTCACTGACACAAGCGAACACTCACTCATACAGCAACTCTCACATTCACTCACTCACCCATAGTCACTCATATACCTCATCACTCACCTATACTGCATTTCACATACCTACTCATCCATATAACACTGACACATCCACATATTCACCACACTGCCTTACACACAGTCACTCACCTATACAGCCACTCACTAACCCATACAGCCACTGACTCACCCACTCTTTCATCCAAACAGACAGCCAGCACCCCTTCACCCACCCACACAGATACTCAGACACCCATGCAGGTACACAGGCAACCAATCACTCACCCACACAGCAACTCACGTACCCACTCTCACCCAAATACAGCCACTTAGACAACAACTGACATGCGTATACAGACATTCACACAACCATTCATTCACCCATATATTCACTGAGACACCTAATCTCTCACTTATACAGTCAGTGATGCACCCACTGAATCTTCCATACAGGCATTAATGCACCCACTGATTACCAATACACCTTGGTGTATATATATTTAACACTCAAACTTTTTTAAAACACTCACAGTGGCTAGATGATGTAATCAGTGATGTCACTGACCATGCCATGAGTGATGTAATATGTGAGGTCATAAGCAGTGCATTGTGGGGCAACAAGTTAAAGTTAGCTCAGCTGACAATAACTGCTGGATTTCAATGTTTTTTTACAAGTGAAACCTGAGACTAACTATAACATCCATGTAACATTTGGTGTTTTTCAGTAAAAAAAATAAATATATACATATATATATGTGTATATACGTGTGTGTATATTTATATGTGTGTGTGTATATATACATATGTGTGTACATATATATATACTTTTATATATATATATATATATATATATATATATATTCCCCCGTTATAGTTAGTTCAGCTAACTATAACTCGCGCGCCCGCAATGCACTGCTGATGACGTCACATATTACATCACTCATGACATGGTCGGTGACATCACTCATGACATCACTGATGACATCTCAAATGACATCACTGATGACATCATCCAGTGAATGTGTGTTTTTCTGAAAATTAAATATGTTTTATATATGTATATCTCAAGGTCGATGGAAGAATAAATGGGTATATAAGTGTCTAAATGGATGATTTTTTTTTGAAAAATTGATTGTGTAACTGACTCATTAAGTGTATCATAGTGAGTACATGGCTTAGTGAGTAATGTTTAAATATGTAAATATCTGTATCAGTCTCTCACTTTGTGTATAAGTGGCTGCATGGGTTGGTGAGTAGCTACATGGGTGTCTATATAGGTTATTAGTTGGTTTTTTGAGTATCAGTCTGAGTGTCTGCATGGTTCGGTGGGGGGTATTACGTAGTGCATAGGTGCATGAATGAGTGACTCACTCTTTGTATGTGTTGAAGACAGCATGTGTGCAGGACTGTATGGGTGGATGAGTGTGTGTATGGGTGTGTTATTGAGTGAATGACTGTCTCAATAGTGTCTTTATGAGTAACCACATATGTTTTAAACTAGTATATGTGACTAATGGTGTATATAAGTGAGTATATGTGAGAGTGAGAGATTGAAAGAGTTCCTGTATGAATAAGTATGTGTTTCTATAAGTGATTGTTTAAAAGACTAAGTATGTGTAAGTTTCCGTAGAAGTAAGTGTGGTGGTGTGTGTATAACTGTATATGCAAATAAATGTATGTTTGATTCTTTATTAGCATGAGTGACTATGTGTGTGAGTAACTCTATGGATGAGTGGCATTGTGTAACAGGATGTATAGGTGTATGAGTACATATGATGAGTGAATACATATATAAGTGACTGTATAGGACTGTTGGTGAATGAGTGGATGTGTATGTGGATCTTAGAATTACTGAAGAGGTTGTTGTAACTGGTATTGGTATGTCCATTGTTTTGAAAAGTTTAGTCTCTATTTTTGAATGTTTGTATCAAAGGTTATATTAGGGTGAGAGGAGGTCTGCCACTCTATCACAAGGATGATGTAATCAGTGATGTCATCAGTGATGTCATTTGAGATGTCATAAGTGATGTCATGAGTGATGTCACTGACCATGTCATGAGTGATGTAATATGTGACGTCATCAGCAGTGCATTGCGGGCGCGCGAGTTATAGTTAGCTGAACTAACTATAACGGGGGGATTTCAATGGTTTTGTACAAGTGAAAAGTCCAGCTAACTATAACACCCCTGAAACCTATGGTTTTTTCAGTGAATTTCTGAGGTTTTTTAAATGCTAATTCCTAACCATAACGTGCCTGAAACCTATGGTTTTTTCTGTGAATTTCAAAGGTTTTTTAAATGCTAATTTCTAACTATGCCTACAGAGATAGGACATGTGAAGAAAGAAGAAAAATGCACTGAAAGAAAAAAAAGAAGTGCAGAAAGAAGCAACAGAAGTCCTCAAAGACGAAGAAAAGTGCGGGAAGAAGGATAACGTGCAGAAAGAACAAAAAGGAAGAGCAGAAAGAAACCTTGTTGCAAAATCATCCTGTACCCTCAACTTTTTCAGACGGATACTGGTGGTAACTGAGTCTGACTTACCAGTCCTAGAGCCAGTGCTATGTTAAAAGACACTTAGAATACAGTGAAAACACCTACATACACTAGGGAACATTATGCGTTGGGGTCCCCCTGTGATTAGCATGACCTCCTCTGTAAGCCCCTAGTATATAATAGGGCAGGGGGATTAAAACTACCTCTTAAAACAGGCCACAGGGCGTTTTTGCACACGTTAACTCAGGCCCCGTCCCCTCCCTTCACCACTGTCAAAATACGCCCTGTGTCCGTTTTTAGTTGGGAGATTAAGTTCTTTTGAATCCTGTGGGTCCCTAGGTTCCAACTAGCCCACTAGGTACCTCCAGTAAGTGCCACAGAGCTGCGTTGCAGAGAGGTGTAAAAAGTGGCACGGCCTGGACCACCTCTCTGCAATGCAGCTCAGTGGTGCTTACTGGAAGCACTTGGTGGGCTAGTTAGCCCCCAGGGGCCCTCAGTATTGAAGGGAAATTATATCCCCAATTTAAAACGTGCCATAGTGCGTGTTTGCACACGTCACCTCAGGCCCCGTCCCCTCCCTTCACCACTGTGTAAACACGCCCTGTGGCTGTTCTAAGTTGAGAGATTAAGTCCCCTTGAATCCTAAGGGTCCCTAGGGTCAAACTAGACCACTAGGTACCTCCAGTAAGCGCCACAGAGCTGCACTGCAGAGAGGTGTAAAAAGGGGCTTGGCCTCAGAACACCTGTCTGCAGCGCAGCTCCCTGGTGTATACTGGAGATGCCTGTTGGGCTAGTTGGCCCTCAGGGACCCTCAGTATTGAAGAGGAATTAATTCCCCAACTTACAACTCGCCAGGGGGCGCGTTTGCAGAGTGCTGCAAGGAGGGGGCGTGGCCTCCGGCACGATGCCAGTCTTTTATTTATTTTAATTTTTTAAGAAGGGGGGCTGTGTGGTTCCCCTTCTTATTCTAATTTATTGGCCCTGATGACCCCATCCCCCAGGGCCTGTCTCCTAATTATATTTTTTTGACCCCAATCCCCAGGGCCGGCCACTGTTTTTTATTATTTTTAAAAAATATATATTTATAGACACACCTAGGACATGCTGGACAAACCGTACGTACCTATCACCATGACGATTTACGTGATATTCATTAAAAGGCGACTATGCATACAATGAATCCACGTGGAATGTATTTACATCACTAGTGAAGCTCTGACATGTCTGATGCCCTACCGTGCCTAATCCCGGTAGACACCCTTGTCGTTTATTTATACAAACATGGGTAGCTATTGACGGGCACATTTAATACACATGCACACCAAGCCATTAAAAGGGGATTCGACAAAAATTCGACTAACACTATGCAAGAAACCCCCCTCACGGTTAATAAAACACGCCATCCACTGCCGGATGTGTAATACTTTTTATTTTACTCTCTGGAAAGGGGACGAACATCACTTGAGAGTCACAGCGCGCTCCTGGCAGAGCCCAATGCTGTGTTACACCCACCATTGCCTGCTGAGTGCCACACACCTCTGTGTTGTATTCCACTAGCTAGTGCATATGCTATGACACTCTCTAGCCCAAGTGCACTGTAACACCACCCCGTGAATATGTCATGCCACACTTGTCTTCGCACGGGTTATATTGCCCCATCTAACGTTCCTTCCTCGATGCCTATGTTATAACGCACAGTGCTATGCCATACATATTACAATCTGGGATCCATATCTTTGTCACAGTGCATATGCAATGTTACACCCCCCAGCACATATTTTATATTACAACTTTAGAGACTAGTTAGGTTACACAACACTGCCCTGTGCATATTACACTCCAAGGCGCATATCGCATAGCACGCGCTAGTGCCTGTGCTATCTCGCGCTCTCCAATGGATCTGTCATTGCGCACAATGTATTGCAGATTATATTTCACGCCCGGTTCATCTGATATCACACTTTTTGGTGCATAGTTTATACCATACACTATATCTAGTTTTCATTTTCAATCGTGCTCTCAGGACTATGTTCTATATAACACTGTGTTCACCTACCCTTTTCCCGGGCATTACATTTTGCGATAGGGGGTGGAGGGTCAGGGGGTGTTTCTGCCAAGTGAGCCCGGAGTCACAGTCACAAACGTCCTCTTCTTCCTGAATAAAAGTGAGATTATGCTGCATACTTGTTCATATTTTAAGTAGTTCGCACAGACACACGTTTTAAAAACAATAAAGTTCCTAATACCCGCCTTCTCTGAACAGTTAGCTTGCTGCCCCATCCCCCTCCTCCCTATCCTCTGTTGTGTGAATCCATGGACTAGCCTCCTCCCTCCTGCCATGCATGGTCTGATGTGCTGCCACTGCCCTCAATTTAGTATGATGTACCAGTCCACTCCTCCCGCCCTCCATTGCCCAATTCTATGCCCCATCATTGACCTCCTGCTTAAACTCTGTGCTTAGCTTGCTGCCCCTATTCTCCTTCCCCCTGCCTTCCGATGTCTTTGTGCATGCCCCTGCTCCATCCTTTTTGCCCACCATGTTCCGTGGATCTGCCACTCCTATCTACTCTGAGTGTTCTGTTGAGCTGCCACTCCCCTCCCACCTGCCTAGCATTGTAACCTGTCCCTGCCACCTCCACCCTGCCTGTCCACATGCCATGCCCCTATCCTCTTCCTCCTGTCCTACATGGTCCATTGTACTGCCACACCCTTCTGCCCTCCCTGGTCTGTTGTGCTGCAACTGCTCCTCCTGCCTGCCCCGTGCGGTCTGTTGTGAGGCCCCTTCCCCTGAACTTTCTTGTCTGTGCACAGGTCCTGACCCTCCCTTCTATCCTCCATCGTCCTTTGTGCATGCCCCTGCACCCTCCTTCTTGCCCATCATAGCCATTGTGCTACCACTAACCCTCCCACTTGCCATGCATGGTCTTCTGTGCTGCCATGGCCCCTCCCACCTTCCCTGTGTGGTCCGTTAGCTGCCCCTGAACCCCTCCCACCTTCCCTCCATGGTCTGTGTGTATGCCATCACAGTCTCACTGTTGCTCTTCATGGTGTGTCTTGCTTCTAGTGCCCATCCTGCCTGACCTCCATGGCTATCTTGCTGCTCCTGCCCTGCCCCCTTGCCCCCAGCCCTCTGTTTACATGTGCAGACCCCTACTCCCTCCCTCCTGGCTTGTCTGTTCCATTGTAATGCCCCTGATCCATCCCTCCTGCCCTTTATGGTCTGTTATGCTGCAGCTTTCTCTCCTGTCTGTCCATTACGGTCCTGCCTCTTGCCCCTCTGTTCTCTGTTGTCCATGTGCATGGTCCTGTCCCCTCCCTCTTGCTTTCTATGGATTGTTGTGCTGCACTCCCGTCCCGCATGCCCTGTGTGGTGTATTGTGCTGCTGCAAACCCTGATGCCTGCCGTGCAGGATCAGTTTGGTGCACCTCTCCATGTCCCTCCTGTCCTCTGTTATCCAAGTCCATGTCCCTACCCCATTTCCTTCCATGATCCAATGTACCATACTTGCGAACATTTTGAACTTGATAATAGGGAGATTTTGAAAAAAAACTAGGGTATTGATTTTCCCCTTTGAGTTACATTGAAAAAAAGGAGATTGTAGACAGGAGACAGATAAAATAAAGCCCATTTGAGCTTAAAAACTTTGGACGTTTCCTGGCTGAATCGGGTCTGTTGGCATGTATGGTTGTACTACCATTGCCTCTTCCTTCTGCCCACAATGGTCTATTACATTGCCACAGCCTCTCTTGCAAGTCCTGTATTGTTGGTTTGTTGCCCCTGCCCCCCTTTCCACTGCCCTCCATAGTCTGTTGTGCTGCCACGGCCCTTCCTGCCTGCTCAGTGTGGTTAAATTGTTGCCTTTGCACCCTCCTACCTGCCTTCAATTTTCAGAGTCCGTGTCCCTGGCCTCTGCCTCTCAACAGTATCCTAATGAACAACTAGATTGCTAACATTCTATATTTATTACAAAAGTGTGGAACGCCTGACGTCATCTTGATGTAATCAAAACTGTAATACCTAGAGCATTTCCTTTAGAAATTACATATATGAGAGGGTCTTATTGGCATCAAAATTATGGTTAGTGCTCTAAAAGACTAAAATAAGGACATATTTTCTGAGTTTTCAAATAGCGAGAAAGCACTTTTAAATTATTTGTTACCTTTATGTTTTTTTATCCAGTTGACCACTTGATTAAATGTTGCACTTAGGGGAGAGGATGTGGTGTTACTTCCAGAACTGCAGACTTTGCAACTGGGGAACCAGGTTGGAGTTTCTGCTTCAGCTCGACATTCTGTGATTCTGGTCAAATCACTTAGTCTCCCCATGTCTACAACCAAAATGAATTTGTTCTTGTGTGATGTAACCAATGCTCATGTAAAGCACCCCAATACCTGACAAGTCTGCACTATATAACACTGCAAAAACACAAAATAATAAGTGTTTTGCACACTTCTGTCATTGGGCTATATTTGGGCTACATCTGGGTGATTTTGGGCTACATTTGGGCTCTTTTGTCTCCGGTGGCCAGCTTGGGAGATTTATTTGTTATGAAGTTTCCTAATTTCCTCATGTACTGCAGTCTCCTCAGTAGGAAATGCTTTCAGTTTTTTACTTTGATTCCATCATGAAGGTATTCAGATATGTCACACATTTGCCATAAATTCTGAATGTTAGCACTCTAGTTGCTCATTAGATCACTGTAGTAAAACTACTGTTCACAATGGAAGTCTGCTCCTGGTATTAAAAGTGCATGTTTCAGTCTGCATGTCAGAATTTTTTAATGAAATAGAAGAGGATTTGAGACGTCACTCAAAATGTGCCCTCATTTTCTTTCTTCAGCATTAATCATAATTTCTATGCCAAAATGAACCCCCTCATTGTGTTCCTTTTTAAATTAAATGTTTTATGTGTTACCAGTTTATTCCAATCAAGATGGCTTCAGGTGTGTCATACTTTTGTCATAATGAAGACAGTAAGCGCTCCAGTTGTTTTTAAGAACACTCTGGGACATTCTGTCATTGGGCTATACTTGGGCTACATCTGGGTGATATTTGGGCTACATTTGAACTCTTTTGTCTCTGGTGGCCATCTTGGCAGACTTATTTGTTATGAAGTTTCCTAATTTCCTCATTTACTGCAGTCTCCTCAGTAGGAAATACTTTCAGTTTTTTACTTTGATTCCAAAGGCATTCAGATGAGTCACACATTTGCCATAAATTCAGAATGTTAGCACTCTTTTTGCTCATTAGATCACTGTAGTAAAGCTACTTCTCACCAGGGAAAACTGCTGCTGGTACTGAAAGTGCATGTTTCAGTCTGCATGTCAGAATTTATTAATGAAATAGAAGAGGATTTGAGAAGTCACTCAAAATGTGCCCTAATTTTTCTTTCTGCAGCACTAATCATACTTTTTATGGAAAAATGAACCCCCTCATTTTGTTCCTTTTTAAATTAAATGTTTTAAGAGTTACCACTTTAATCCAAGCAAGATGGCTTCAGGTGTGCCATACGTTTATCATAAGTAGGACTGTTAGCGCTCTAGTTGTTCTTTGGAACACTCTGGGAAGCTGCAGTAGAACACAAAGGAATCAACTGACAGTCTCTGCCCTTGTTGGATGTACATGTTTTACTGAGAATGTCAGACTTCATTCTTACATGACTGAGAAAGATAATGTGAATTTACAGAAAATAAGCTCTCAGTTTATCTTATAGATCACCTTCCAAACCTCTGTGGGAAAAGCATGAGAAAATATTTTTCTCTCAATCATGATATCCCAGCAGAAGGCTTTTTCACATGGTGAAATCCCCTTAGAACTAGGCCTGGGCTGTAAATTCCGTTCCGTTCGCGGAATTTGCGGAATTTGGGTAATTTTGCGTTCTGCGGAGAACGCGAAATTGCCCAAAATTCCGCTTTCCGCAACTTCGCGAAATTTTTGCTTGTTCGCGTTCTCAAAATGCGTGTTCGCGAGATATTTCTCCCCGAGCACGCAAACAGCGACTGTGAACAGGAAAAAAGCATTGCGAACAAGCAATTCCGCGTGTTCGCGGAACTTCTGCGTGTTCGCGGAGATTTTTTACCGTTTCGCGGAGATTTGCGTAACGCGATTACGCAAATTCCGCCCACCCCTACTTAGAACATACCACAATTCCTAAAATGAGTATGGTACCATCAACAAATGATTTATAATGTAACTAAAGTCTTAAAACCTTTTATTAACTGCAATGCTTTTTAATGAGGTGCTATCATGTATAGTGGTCCCAAGATGGCTGCCAACACTTCTTGGATGAAGTGCTGACAGCCAATCAGATCTCAGGATGAGATGTGTGGTTAGGCTCCGCCAACATATATATATGATTTTACTTTTGATTTTCTCAGGAACTACTGAACAGATTGACACCAGACCTGCAAAAGGCACATCCCTTACCTGAGGACTACCTCTCTGCCAAATTTCAAGTAATTCTGTTCAGCTGTTCGGGCTGTACCTTGGACTAAAGGTCCCTATGGAAAAGTGCATGGGGAAAACGCGTTTTGGGACCCCCCTTTTTTCTCAGCCTCCGCTTGACGAATCCCCCCGCGACTTTCAGGGTAGGAGCGGAGCGGAGCGCCCCACCTATTTTTAAAATTTCGCGAGGATTCGTCAACCGGCGCCAAAGTTATTCCAAATAGAATGTTGCGGATTTCCTTTGGAAACACGGTCCTAACTATAGCTATCTACTGGCGACCGCCAGTAGATTATATATATATATATATATATATATATATATATATATATATATATATATATATATATATATATATATATATATATATATATATATATATATATATATATATATATATATCCTTGTACACCACTTTTTGGAAACAGCTCCGTTCTGTTAAAGCAGGCGCAGACCACAGGTAGGTGCTTCAATTATTTTTTATTGTCGGCCACAATGCGTTTCGGTCCAGCCGGACCTTGATCACATGACCATCAGTGATGTAATTTGAGATGTCATCAGTGATATCATCAGTGGTGACACTGACCATGTCATGAAAGATGTAATATGCGACGTCATCAGCAGTGCATTACGGGGGCTTGAGTTATAGTTAGCTCAACTAACTATAACGGCTGAATTTCTCTGGTTTTGTACAAGTGAAATGCCCAACTAACTATAACATCCCTGAAACCTATGGCTTTTTTAGTGAATTTCTATGCTTTTTTAAATGCTAATTTCTAACTATAACGTCCCTGAAACCTATGGTTTTTTCAGTGAATTTCAAAGGTTTTTTACATGATAATTTCTAACTATGTCTACAGAGGTAAAACGTGAAGAAAGACAAAGAAAAGTGCAGAAAGAAGCAAGAGATATACAGAAAGAACCAACAGAGGAGCAGAAAGAGGCCTTGTTGCAAAGTCATCCTGTGCCCCTAACCTTCTGCTGACTAGTACTGGTGGTAACTGACTGACTAACCAGGCCCAGAGCCAGTGCTATGCTGAAATACACTTACAATACAGTCAAAACACCTACATACACTAGGGTACACTATGGGTTGGGGTACCCCTGTGATTGGAATTAACTCCCCTGTAAGGCTCTAGTACACAATAGGGCAGGGGGATTAACACTAACTCTAAGAAAGAGGTGCAGAAAGAGGCAAGAGAAGTGCATAAAGAAGCAAGAGAGGTGCAGAAAGAGGTGAGAGGTACAGAAATAAGCAAGTGAAGTGCATAAAGAGGCAAGAGAGGTGCAGAAAGAAGCAAGAGCAGTACAGAAAGAACCAACAGAGGTGCAAAAAGAGGGAAGAGGGGTGTAGAAAAAGGTAGGAGCGGTACGCAAAGAGGCAAGAGAGGTACAGAAAGAGGCAGGATGAGTGCGGAAAGAAGGAAGAAAAGTACAGAAAAAAGCAACAGAGGTGCCAAAAGAGGCAAGAGAGGTGCAGAAAGAAGCAATTGAAGTTCAGAAAGAGGTAACATAGTTACAGAAAGACACAAGAGAGGTGCAGAAACAAGCAAGAGAAGTGCAGAAAGAGGCAAGAGAATTGCTGAAAGAAGCAACAGAGGTGTAGAAAGAAGCAAGAGAAGTACCAAAAGAACCAACAGAGGTGTAAAAAGAGGCAAGGAGGGTATAGAAAGAGTAAGGAGGGGTGCACAAAGAAGCACAAGAGCTACAGAAAATGTCAGGAGGGGTGCAGAAAGAAGGAAGAGAAGTGTTGAAAGAGGCAAGTGATATGCAGAAAGAAGCAAGAGCAGTGCAGAAAGAACCAGCAGAGGTGCAAAAAGAGGCAAGTGGGGTGCAGAAAGAAGTAGGGGAGGAGCAAAAAGAGGCAAGTGAGACATGGAAAGAGGCAGAGGGGTGCAGAAAGAAGGAAGAGAAGTGCTGAAAGAGGCAAGAGAATTTCTGAAATAGGCAACAGAGGTGTAGAAAAAAGCAAGAGAAGTGCAGAATTAGGCAAGTGAGGTACAGGAAGAAGCAAGATGCAGTGCAGAAAGAACCAACAGAGGTACAGAAAGAGGCAGCAGGAGTGCAGAAAGAAGGAAGAGAAGTGTAAAAAGGGGCAAGTAAGGTACGGAAAGAGGCAAGAGAGATGCAAAAAAGGGAAGAAGGGTGCAGAAAGAAGGAAGTGAGGTACAGAAAGAGGCAAGAGAAGTGCAAAAAGAGGTAAGAGAGGTACAGAAAGAGGGAAGCCGAGTGCAGGAAGAGACAACAGGGGCACAGAATGAGACAACAGGGGTGTAGAAAGAAGCAAATGAGGTGCAGAAAGAGGCAATAGAAGTACAGAAATAAACAATAGAGGTGCAGAAAGAGGCAAGAGGGGTGCACAAAGAGGAGAGAGAAGTGCAGAAAAAAGCAAAAGAGGTACACAAAGAGGCAACAGGGATGCAGAAAGAGGCAAGAGCAGTGTAAAAAGAACCAAGTGATGTGCAGAATGAGGCAAGAGACATGCAGAAAGAGACAAGAGATGTGCAGAAAAAGGAAGAAGGGTTTAGAAAGAAGCAAGAGAGGTGTAGAAAGAGGCCATAGAAGTGCAGAGAGAAGCAAGAGCGGTGCAGAAGGAAGGAAGATGAGTGCAGAAAGAGACAACAGGGGTGCAGAAAGAAGCAAGAGAGATGCAGAAAAAGGCAGTACGAGTGCATGTCATGTGTAGCTTTTATGCTTTATTTTGAGTATGTTCAGCACCCTGAGTAGTTACAGAATTGTGAGGCTGCGGTACAAAAGTGTATACCATGACATAAACCTGACCTTTGAGCTGCAGTATCAGTATTCTGAGAATACTTAGAATGTTGCTGTCCTCCAATCACTCAGGCACTTCTGTAGTGCTACTCCAATCACTCAGGCAGTACATATGCACTTACAAAATTACTTAGGCACTTCCTATGTACTCCTGTAATCTCCCAGATATTATCCCTGCAATCATGGAATCACTAGGCATTACCTATGCACTCCGTTAATCCCACAGACATTACTCCTGCAATCACCAATGTTTTAGTTATACACTGGTTTAATTATGCAGGCACTAGTCTTGTACTCTTCCAATCCCCCTGTCAGGATCAATGCACTCCACCAATCACTTAGCCAGTGTCCACGCACTTATAAAATGGCAGAGGAATTACCTTTACACTCCTTCATTCACTGAGGCACTTCCAGAGTATTACTGCAATTACTGAGGCAGTACTGATTCACTTATACAATTAACCAGGCTCTTTCTATGTACTACTGTAGTCCCCCAGATAATACTTGTGAACTCATGCAATCACCAATGCATTAGCTATACACTGCTTCAATCACTCTGGCACTATCTTTGCACTCTTTCAATCACACATGCACTACTCTTGTACTTATGTAATCACTCAACCAGTACTCATGCACTTAAAAGATCACCCAGGCATTACCTTTGCACTTCAGTAATCGCTCAGGCACTACCTTAGTACTGGTATAATCACACAGGTAGTACTCATGGACTTATAAATCACCCACTCACTTCCTATGTACTCCACTAATCCTCCAGATAGTACCTCTGCAGTCATGCAATCACCCAGGCACTAGTAATGTACTACCCCTGCAGTCATGCAATCATGCAGGCTGTATATATGAACTCATGTAATAACCCAGGTACTACTCAATGAGTCATCTACATATTTAGGTGCTATTCCTACACTTATCCATGCACTCAATGTTTATGTGTGCACTCATGCAATTAGCCATTCACTATCTATGTTCTCCTGCAATTACCCAGCGACTACCTTTGGAATCACACAATCACCCAAGCATTACACATGGAGTTATGCATTCACTCAAGCAGATATATTGCGTGTCTCAGTTTCTAGATTTCACTATATTCCACAAATACTGTATATATATTTATTTTAGATATGATGATTTGAAAAGGTAGAGACATTTGTATGCATGCTTTTAATGATATAGAGAGACTTATGGTTGAGTCATGTAATAGTCTGCTGCTTTATATTTGGCTAGGCCCAACACTCATGCAGTTATAAAAACACCCAAGTACTACCCATGTAGTCTTCCAATGATCCAGTCACTACATATACCCTGGTGTAATCACTCAGGCATTAGTCCTGCACTCATGCAAACATCCAGGCACTATCTATACACTCAAGTAATCACCAAGGTATTACCCATGCACTCTTTGAATCATATAGCCACTGCTCATGCACTTATATAATCAGTCAGGCACTAATGTTACACTCCTTCAATCACGTAGACACTACCCTTGTACTTATGTAATCACTCAGCCAGTAGTCATACTGTTATGAAATCACCCAGGAAGTACATTTGCACTCCTTTATTCACTCAGACACTACCTCATTACTCCTGCAATCACTAAAGCAGTACTCATGCACTTATAAAATCACTCACTCACTTCCTCTGTACTACAGTAATCCCCAGATATTACCCCTGTAATCATAGAATCACCCAGGCACTACATATGTAGTATCTTTGCAGTCATAGAATCATGGAGTGTCTACCAATTCAGTCATGTAATAACCCACACACTACCCTTGCAGTCATAGAATCACCCAGGATCTACTATTACAGTAATCTATTCACCTAGGTACTACTCCATGACTTATCTATGCCTTCAGGTGCTATTAATACACTTATACATGTAATCGACCTTTATGTGTGCACTCATGTGATTAGCCAGTCACTATCCATCTTCTCTTGCAATTACCTACTTACTACGTTTGGAGTTATACAATTATCGTAGCACTACACATGGAGTTATGCAATCACTCAGGCTTATCTATTACAAGTGTCAATTTATAGGTTTCACTATATTTCAGAAATATTGTATACGTATTTCTTTTAGATATGATGATGATTTGAAAAGGTAGAGATGTATGTATGCATTCTTTTAACAATATGAAGAGACTTATGGTTGAGTCATGTAATCATGTGCTGCCTTGTATTTGGCTAGGCCCAACACTCATGCAGGTATAAAAACATCGAAGTACTACCCATTCAGTCTTCCAATGATCCAGGCAGTACATATGCACTGATGCAATCACCCAGGTTATTACCCCTGCACTCATAAAATTATCCAGGCACTACGTATGTACTCATGCAATCAGCCAGGTATTACCAATGCGCTCCTTCAATCACCCAGCTATTATCTATAAACTTATATAATCTCTCAGGTACTATCCTTGCACTCCTTCTATCATATAGGTATTACCCTTGTACTTATGAAGTCACTCAGTCAGTACTCATGCACTTATAAAATCACCCAGGCACTACCTTTGAACTCCTTCAAGCACTCAGGCATTCCCTCAGTACTCCTGCAATCACCCAAGCAGTACTTATGTAGTTATAAAATCACCCACTGATTTGCTATGTACTCCATTAATCCTCTAGATATTACTCCTTCAGTCATGCAATCACTCAGGCACTAGTTATGTGCTACTCTTGCAGTTGTTGAATCATCCATGTTCTACTGTTGCATTTATGTATTCAGCTATGCACCACTCAATGTATTTCTTCATTTATAGATGACAATATTTGTATATAATTATTTTAATAAATATTTTTTGAAAGGTAATAAACTTTCTTTTTTGTTTTTTTTTAGAAATTCTCCATATTTATTGAGAAATATTCAGTATGGCAAGAAAAGAGCAAAAGAAAAGACAACAAAGAAAACAAAACTATTTAAAGGACAGAGAAAAGCAGAAAGTAGATGAAGGACAAAATGTGATGTTAAAAAAAAAGTCTTCTGGTAGGAAAACAAAAGAATTCGTTAAACGTCTTTTAAAAATCTAAAAGATTTTCAAAATGACGCAAAGAGAAAGGAAACTACTACAAGCAATCAGAAGGAAAAGAAAAAAGAACAAATTAATGCGAAATCAGGTTATAGGAAAGCAATCCATGTTGAAAAGAGGATGAGAGAATATGAAGACATTAGGAAGAGAGTGTATAAATGTAGAGTACTACAAAATTTATTGAAAGATTGCAAGAAATATAAAAGAAGACCAGTATTTTACAAGAAAAAACAACAGATTGAAAGTGTAGTCGAAAAGGCTTTTGAATTAAAAAGAAAATTGTTTATATTAGTGTTAAAGAGAATGAAAACATTGAATAAAACAATGCAGTTTATGAAGGTGAAAAGTAAAAGAAAAAGACTGGTTAATAGAACTAACTTTTGCAAAAATAAATTTGGGTGAATGGAAGCACACTTCTAGTACTGAAACATCTTTTAATGAAGAAAGCTATTTTCAACAAAGTACATTAGTTCATGCAGTTGATGCCAGGGGTCATTGCTATGAGGTTAAAATCGGTTGTCCAAATGAAAAAGAAAAGATGGTTGCTAGAAATGTGGAAGAAGTAATAGCTGAAGAAGTTCAAGGGAGATGTACACAAACTCCAGTGTATAAGTGTGATTGTAATAGTATCTGTAGTATACAACAATTCTTACGAGATTATGGTAATAAAAGTGTTACACAGAAGATTAAGATATTGCACGGACTAGATCCTTGTAAAGTGAGAAAATATAGTAACTTGCAGGGCCATTCTCTGGCTTGTCTTTCTGGAAAAGTGTGTCAAAGTACTTTTCATAATTTAAGTATGTTAGCAGTACATCATTCAGAAATACGGAAGTTAGTAAGAAGATTGTACTATGTAAAAAGTCCTGCAGTATCTTAAGTGAAATAAACAGTGCTCTTCTGCATGGTTCAGTTTTGGATGTAAAAAAAGTTTATGATGATATACAGATTTGTGTCTTTGGTCCTCAAGAGTAGTGTATAGAAAATGAGAGTTTCTTAAGTGTAGGTGTTGAAGAAGATGCGGAAGATAGTACTACTGAGAAGTTTGAAGAAGAAATTACAAAGTTTAAGGTAGTTTCTTGTGAAAAACCAAACTATGTTTGTATTTGTTGTCGACGTACTCACTATAGAAGTCAAACTAGGAATGTTGATGAGTATTTAAAAAGTGAAAATGAAAACAATGATAAGTGGGAGCAATTTGGTGCTTATTTGTTTGTGAAAGGTCATTTTGAGTTGGGTAGTGATCAACGTATTTGTAAATATTGTTACAGCAAATTAGAAGAGAACAAAATGCCAGCTAGAGCTGCACATAATACCCTAGAGTTGGTAGCCATTCCTCCGGAACTGGTAGATTTAAATACATATGAGCCCATTCTTATTCAATCTGTGCACCCATTTCAGGCTATAGTTCGTATGGAGCCCAAAACAGGTAAGCTACCTCCAACAGATTTACAAAGAGGTTTAAAAGGAAGAGTTGTGTATTTACCTTTATATTTTAAGACAAATATTGAAACTGTTGGTGTAGAGAGAGTGGAAAGTGAACCTGCAGTTATTCTAGTTAATGGTGTACCAACAAAGAGTCAGAAAATATGGCAAGAGTTAGTAGATGTCACCAAACTTCAAAAGGCTACGTTATATCTTATACAAAACAATATTTATTATACAAATATATATCTGGAAGAACAAGAATTATCTTTAGAAGATGGTAGAGAAATTTTAACTGGCCAAATTGAAAAAGTAGACAACTCCAGGAATGAAGAAATTTATGAACATTATAGTATACATCCTTTACATTCAAAAGAAGTGATTGGAAACACTATTGAATTATTCCAAATGAAGAAAGCTTAGAAGCTCGTTGTTTTCCACAGGTCCTCCCCACTGGAAAAGGTGGACGATATGATGAACGACCACTACAGATTCCAGCTTCAGAAAACAGTTCAACAAGATTGTACTCAGAAGATCCAAGATTTCAACAGTGTGTTCAATATTTATTTCATCTTCTGTTTGAAAGTTACTTGTCTGGACTTTCATATGCAGTGAACTACATAATAAAAACAGGAGTTAATCTTACACATCAGTCCGCAAAGGAATTTTTCTATAAAGTTCAACCAAGAGACGATCATTTATAATTAGTTTGATAGTGTGTCAAAGTGGTACTAATGAGTATTGGTATCGTCGTTACAGAAAACTTAAATGTATGTTAAGGAACTTAGGAACCCCTACGTGGTTTGTTACGCTTAGCTGTGCTGAGTACGCATGGGACAATTTACTTGAATTCTAAGAGAAGCATATTCAAATGTAAAGAACATTAAATTAAAAATAGCCGGAGAACTGTGTTCCTTGGATCCTGTAAATGTGTGCAGATATTTTAATCATAGGTGTCAAGCTATGATGTCTTCTATCTGCAATAAAAATAATCCACCTCTTGGAGAAGTTATTGATTTCTTTTGGAGAAAGGAGTACCAAGCCAGAGGTGCACCTCACATTCACATTCTGTTATGGATCAAGAATGCACCAACATTTGAAACTGATACCGATGAAAGTATTTTGTCTTTCATTGAAAAATATGTTACCTGTGCCATACCAAAAGAAGGAGGAGAAAACAACTTGAGACAGCAAGTTTTACGGTTTCAAAGTCATCGATGTGGGAAATATTGTCGACAGAAATATGAGTCAAAGGGAAAATTGTATACAAAATGTCGTTTTGGATTCCCACGTCCAGTAATTTCAAAAGGAAGAGTCAACAGTTTCATGTCAGCAGTAAGGCATACTATAACTCGGAAATCTCTGAAGAATATTTACAACATAAAAAGAACTGAAGATTCAAAGTATATTAATGACTACAATCCAGTGATTTTGATGATGTGGAATGCAAATATGGATATCCAATATCTTGCAGATAATTCGATTGCTGTTGCTCGCTATGTTACATCATATATAACCAAATTTGATAAGATGGAGTTGAAAGAAATGTGGGAAGAAATTTCACAAGAGAGAACTCTTAGTAACAAATTGTACAGCTTTAGTTTGAAGATGCTTTCCCATGGAGAGATTGGATCCAACGAATGTTCAGATCAAGTGAGCTCTGCAAGTTTATATTCAAAGTCAAGAGGAATCATTTGGGTAAGTCTAGGTCTTGCTGTAACATGAAATCGAGTATTGAAATCTGTACAAAAAATGTAATACTTAGCATTGAATGATCCAGAAAGTACAGATATTGTTAAAACAAATATGTTGGATATGTACTATCCTAAAAGAAGTCCACATCTGGAAAACATGTCTCTCTGAAGTACTGCAACATTACAGTTTTAAGAGAAATGTTACAGAAAATATAAATGAAGAAAAATATGCAGTAATTGGATGTGATGGATGTTTGGTAAAACATGCCAAAGGAAATCTTATTAATCACAGGAAACTCAGTTGTGATACTCCAGATAAGAGGGACTTTTTCTATTTAGCACTTCTGCAACTCTTCAAACCTTGGCGTACTGAAATGGAATTCCTTGGAAATTTTGACTGCTATGAAGATTCTTTTAATGCATGTAAAGATAGCATTGAATGCACAATTCTTCCAAATTATCGACACATGTTGAATGAAGACGTTGAACAAGAAAGTAGCATTGCAGCTGAAATGGCTAGAGATATTTCTCAAGATAGTCAAAGTTCTGCTCCACTATGCCAAGATCCACTAGGACAAATAATTATTGAAAATGAAACAGCAATGGTCATGAATGAAGTAGAAATAGCAATGCAACAGGCACAACAGGATATTATTGAATTGGGATACTTGGAAGAACAAACAAATTTTGAACAAAAAGAAATATATCAGCAAGTTACACAACAGATACAGCATGGTTTACTGCATGATAAAAAAGAATGCTAATGCACATCATTTAAACCTATTCAAATGTATATCAGTGGGCAAGCTGTAACAGGAAAAAGTCTCCTAATAAAGTTTTGACCAGGTATCTACACAAAACCACTGAATCACATTTATCTTGTGTTGTAACCGCTCCAACCGGGTTAGCAGCACATAACATTAAAGGGAATTTATTACATCGATTACTCATGCAACTGAACATGAAAATAAGTTGAAATATCACAAGCTATCTGGAGAAGCCTGTTATTAAGTTTCAAGGGTGCTATAGAAAATGAAACTTCTGATCATTGATGAGGTGAGCATGGTCTCAAACGTAATGCTTGCCTTTATACATTTAAGAATGCAACAGATTTTAAAAACAGATTATGATGTTTTATTTGGAGGTAAACATGTAATTGTATTTGGCGATCTACTACAACTTACTCCTGTGAAAGGACAACCAGTTTTTAAAACACTTATCCATTAAGAAACTAAGAAATCTTTGGGAAGTATTGGAAATGTGAAGATTTGGTCTGTTCTGAATATAAATAACTTATTAAGAATATGCGACAACCAAGTGATGATCATTATGGAAACATTCTTCAAGATATTAGAATTGGTGTTTTGAGAAAACATTGTAAAGAAGCTTTACAAAGTCGGCTACTAACAAACTTGTTCCCAAATGAAAATATTGCACCTGAAATAATGTACTTAAAAACTGGAGAAAAGAAGTCTATAGTTTGCCTAATGCCAACATTGCAAGAGTATTCTACATTCAATCAAGAACTTTTGAAACTGGAGAAACAACCAATAGTGAAAATGGAAGCCATTGATAAAATGGAACATGAAGGAGTTACTATTCCTCTCTCAGAGAAATTACAGTCAAAATTGGATTCCTTGGAGAAGTTTGTATCTAAGGCTGCTGGTTTAGAAAAGACTTTATATGTAGGTGTAAACTGCCGGGTATTATTACGGGGTAATTTGGATGTAGAAAAAGGTTTAGTAAATGGAGCAATGGAAAAAGTTGTTGATTTTGTAAATTTTCAGAACACAGATGGAGTTGAATTTTTGAAGATTACAATTGGTCAGATTGAAGAGGTAAAACAGATTGGACGTTGTGCTGTTCATTTTTTGCTTGTAAAAGACTTGTATGTTCGTAGAAAACAGTTTCCTCTTTCTTTAGCATATGCAGTGACCATTCATAAATCTCAAGGTTTAAGTGTAGACAGTGCTTTGGTAAATTTTGGAAGTACAGTGTTTAAAGAGGGTATGGCATATGTTGCATTGTCTCGAGTAAAAACATTATCTGGTTTTTATTTGATTGATTTTGATGAGAAAAAGTTAAGTGCTGATGCAAATTGTGTAAGAGAGTATAATCGGTTAAGAAGACTGTATGCTCCTAACTTGGGTGAATATCCCATATATGAAAAATGTGTAGTGTGCCCAAAACGGAAATACGACAAACATTCTAGTAAGGTTCTAAACATGAAAACAATTAAAGAGAATGATGATGCTGCAAAGAAATTGAAAATGAACACTGTTAATGAAATTGTAGGATACCAGTTAGAAAATAGTTCAGGTATCAACTGCTATGCTCATGTAATTGTAAATGTTGTTTTTTATCTAAAAGATCTTCATTATGAAATTATGGAAAATAGAGAGAAAAAAGATGCTGTTCTTTACTACATTTTATTTTTCAAAAGTTGGTAACTGATAGAAGTAAAATCCATACTGCTTCTGGCATTTGGCATCTTTTGGATATATGTACTGGTTCTTCGCAATTTACACTGAATATACATCAAGATGCACAAGAATGTCTTATGTTTATGCTTGGAGTATTCGAAGATGAAGGAATAGAAATTGAAAATGTATTTTGACTAAGTTACAGATGGGATCATAAATCTGAAGAGTGTTCATTTTGTTCTACCACTCAAATAGACGCTGAACGATTCATATATTTGAAAATACCAGATTGCAAATCAGTGTCTTTGAACAAATTAGTAAAAACAGCTAATCAAGATATGAAATGTTCTCATTGTAAATCAGAAATCTTGTCAACATTATCCATAGAAAGATTTGTAAAATATGTAATTTTAATGCTACAACGTTGTAGAGCAAATGGAAGAAAATTGGAAACTAAAATAAAACATTTTGTGGCAAGTCAAGTGTCATTTTCAGGAAGAACGTTTAAAGCAGTGGCTAATATATTTCATGATGGACCTACTACAACACCTGGACACTATACTGTGTATTTAAAGTGCAATAAAGGATGGACACATTACAATGATGCCCATTTGGAATTCAAAGGTAGGTTGCCTTACGAATTACCAAATTCATATCTGATATTTTTGATGCCAAAAATTTTGAAAACATCATTTGGCCTATTGGGAAGATGTGAACAAAAAACTAATAAGCTTACTTTGGATATTCTCAATGCAAATGGATTTGGAAACATTATTCGGCCTATTGGGAAGATGTGAACAATTACTGTTTGGATTATTATTTGTGCTATTTTTTCTTGCATTTGCAAAATTGTGTTTGAAGGAACTACATTATATATTTGATCTTTATATTGTATGCAATGCAAATGAGAGTGTATATTTTAAAAGATTTACTTCAGAGAAATAAATAATTTAATGTAGTTGAAGAATGTAATTTAGAAAGTGTAGATAGGTAAATAGATAGTTGAATTTGTTGTAAATATTTTTGACACAGATTCGTTTTTTTTCACAATCACATTGATTGTTTTTTTCCCTGCTGTTACATGATGATCTACGTTGAAGTCACTGTGTATGGTGAAATTCACTAGAATCTGAAAACAGCAAAAAAGGGAATCTGAATATGTTATGTAATTGTAAAACTATCTCGTGTTCTAAAAACCATAATATTAGATGTAAAAACAGTTTTCCTTCTTTTTTATTACAGAAAGTAATTGTAAACCTTGAAAAGATTTTTTATTCAGTTTACAACAAAACAACTGTAAAATAGTTTCACTGAGTTTGGTATGTATTTGAATAAAGAAGGTAAGATGAAATATTGTAATAAGCATAATAATATGAAGTAATGTGTACAATCATTTTTATTGCACTGATCCATTTTTTCAAATTCCTCCCATGCACTGATCTATATAATTAGACACTATTCTCATACTCTTTCCATCACCCATGCACTATCCAAGCATTTCTCCATTCACCTAGCCTGAATCTATATACTTATAATATCACTCAGAGACTACGTATGTACTCTTCCAATCACCCAAGCACTACCTATGCAGTCTTCCAATCATCCACACACTACTCCGGCACTCATGCAATCACCCAGGCACTACCCTTGCGCTTCTCCAGTCATCCAGGCACTATTCATGCAGTGCTCTAATCACCCCGGCACTACCTATGCACTTATAAAATCACCAAGGCACTCCAAATACTCTCATTTAATCAGTCAGGCACTGCCCATGCACTCCTTTATTCACCCAGACATTACTCCTGCATTCATGCAATCACCCGGGTATTACCCTTGCACTACTTCAATCACTTAGGCACTGCCCATGCAGCCATACATGTGCTCAGGCACTTCTGCAGCACTCATGAAATCAACCGAGCACTACCCATGCAGTCTTCCAATCATCCACACACTACTCCTGTACTCATGCAATCACCCTGCTACTACTTATACACTCCTCCAATCACCCACATACTACACAGGCAGTCCTTTATGCAGCCAGGCACTACACATGCACTCTTCCATGCACCCATGCATTACCCATGCACTCCTTCAAACACCCAGACATTACTCCTACACTCATACAACCACACAGACATTAGCCATGCACTACCCCTGCAGTCACGCAATCACCCGGGCACTACTTATTCACTCATGGAATAATCCAGACACTACTCCTGCATTCCTCCAGTCATCCAGATACTATACATTCACTCATGCAATAAGTCAAGCACTACCTATACACAAATGCAATCAGGCAGGGACTATTAAACCACTCATTCAATCCCTCAAACACTATCAATGCACTCATTCTATGACTCAGCCACTACTGCTGCACTCATTCATTCACTGAGACAGTACTGATTCACTTATACAATGACTCCGACATCACCATAACAGTCATTCACAGAACACATATAAGTTTGCCTATTTTTAACCAATTAGGTGGTTCTGAAAAGAACCATTTTTTCTTCTTTTTTTGTTTTATATTTTGTTTTGTATTTGCTAATCCTTTTTTGAATTTTTTTGGTGTTGAAAAAAAAAATGAATAAACAGAACCAACAGTGAACATGATGAAAAAATTATGCAATTATAAACTCATTGCATAGAAAATAATAAAATAAATAACAGTGGATATTTCTTATAGCAAGCAAGACAGCGTCCAGTGATTGCTCTCCGAAACAGAGAATTTTTTGGCATTTTATGCAACGCTGCTCCACTCGCGCGAAGTCAGGGAAGAAGTTGGCTGTGGTAGAAGATGTTGAAGCACTTGACGTGCCAGGTCCAGTAGCGTTGTTGTCACTTCTTTGCCTCTCTTGTTTCCGTCTAAGCTGTTCCTTAGATAGAGTTCGAGGATGCATTGTTTGTAGATGTTTCAACATCGACGACGTTCCACAGGAATATTTTTTATCAGACCTCGTTAGAGGACATTTTGGCAAATAGTGCACTTAACTTTATGGGCATTTACTTTTTTTTCTCCTGGAGGAATAGAGAAAAATGCCCATATGACACTTTCATACCTCTTCTTTACAGTTAGTACCTACCCACTCACTGATTCATAGGTCTACACACACATCTGCTCACTCACTGATACAGTCACTCATACATGCAATCACTAATCAATACAGACTCTGATATATGCACTCATACATCTATACAGATACCCACACACCACACCTCACCCATAGAGTTACTAACACACCTAGTCAGTCACCCAAAGACTCAATCATTGTGCCATGTACTCACCAATAGAGTTATACACACACCACCTCACATTTTCATGCAGATACTAACACATACTTACTCTCTTATACAATCACTGAAACAAGCATACACTCATCCATACAGCCACTCTCATAATCACCCACTCTCACATATAGTCACTTATATACTCCAACACTTACATATAATGCCTTTCACATATGTAGTTACTCACACATATGTCACTGAGACATCCATTCACTCTCCAACACAGTCATATGCATACTTACTCACCCATAAAGCCCCTGGCAAACACTCTCATGAACCCATACATCCCCTGAATCACCCACTCACACATCCATGCAGGGAGTTACACCCCCACCCACCCACTCAGACAATCAATCATTAACTCATATAGACACTCATGTAGCTTCTCACCAACCCATGCAGCCACTTACATACCAACTGACAAAATTATACAGACATTCACACAGATTAGTCACTCACCCATGCATTCACTAAGATACATGTAATCACTCACTTATACAGTCAGTCACACACCCACTAAATTATCCATTCAGGCACACATACACCCACTCATTCTTCAATACACCTTGGCATACATATATATATCACAGTCTTAATTTTTTGAGAAACACGCACAGTCACTGGATGATGTCATCAGTGATGTCATTTGAGATGTCATCAGTGATGTCACTGACCATGTAATGAGTGATGTAATATGTGACGTCATCAGCAGTGCATTGCGGGAGCGCGAGTTATAGTTACTTCAGCGAACTATAACAGCCTAATTTCTCTGGTATTGTACGAGTGAAATGTCCAACTAATTATAACTTCCCTGAAACCTGTGTTTTTTTTCACTGAATTTTTAGCATATGTTTAGGCATGTTGTTTCTTTGGCAGCTTATAGGTATATTGTGCATCTTGCATTAGGCTATGGCCGAAACGCATAGGTCTGTTTAATGGATGTTATGCACCGTGCACTTTGCTGATTATTCACTCCATGATGCAGGGCAGCTTTTTGAAGCCCAAATAAAGTGCCTCATTAAAGGATCTCCATCTGCCGTTCTTCTGTTTGTCCTGCGAAAAGCTGTATGGAAAGCTGGGCTGTGCACCGAAGCTTTGAAGTAATTGGATACGTAGAGCCGGACTAAGCGAAACGTGCACCCGGAAGTGAGGCTGCTCCTAATGACCTGCTTTTTCTGGTAGTGTTTATGTGAGAAAGAACAGCCTCCAACTATCGAGCCATGACGGAGGAAGAAAAGACGGGTGTGGAACTGTTTGCAGGAGCACTGAATTGTGCAGACTGATGGGCAGCGGGGCTGGGGAGAACTGACGCTTAGAGCTGCTTGATTTTCAGGCATGCACGAGTGTCTGCCTTCCACACGTCGGTGCTGGGCATTTCTCTCCATCTTTCAAACAGCCCATCACTGCAACATTGTATCCGTGTGCCAAATTCTGTGGCTTGGTTAGACTGTATTTCGGTAACACTGCAGTCGGAAATGATTTAATAATACACTGCGTGTGTTTTGAGATCCTAAAGAGGTGAAGGCTTTGAATAAGAAGAAATCTATACTGGGGTGCATACATTCTTGCTATGAGTAAAGAGAAAAACACTGTGCTTTAAAGAGAAACTCTGCAGTGTGAACTTTGAATTTGAATTGATATCAGCAGAGACAAAGTGTTTGATTTATTTTTGAAACATGGCAGACAGGTGGAGCAAACGTGAACTTTTGCTCAAAGACATGTTTAATGAAAGTGGAGACGTGCAGGAAGGACAAACTTACAGCCAAGGTCCCAATACACAGAATACACCAGGACAACTTAGAGAACTGGAACAAGCCAGGATTATGGAAGTCAATAAATGCAGGGAAAGTGTAACCCTAAAAAAATACATTGAATGCAAGCAAATTCCCAGGGGGCTAAGAATCTTTGTTTTGCCGACCCTCTGTGACCTGCATTCTGACCTACTCCTCAAATGGCAGAATGATACCACGAAGTGCTCTATGAATATGATAGAGACACTTATAATACATGCAGAGAGAAGGTTAAAAACTACAATGGAAAAAATCACTGCCCTGGAAAAATCTTTAGAGAAATTCTCTGAAACTTCAGAAGGAAAGAAACTATTGCAAGATTTGGAGAACAGGTTGGAAAAACATGAGAAAGAGATACAGCTGAAAAAGATGAAAACATTTAACAGGGATAGAAATTACTATGCCACTGGAATGGTTTACAATTTTGCCTGCTGATATGACTCCAACTTTAAGAAACAAACCATGGAACAGATTCTGGAACACGAACAACTAAGACTCTCAAGCGCAGAGAGTTCTTCGGTCAGCTCGGGGGACGAAGGCGTCACGGTGGCAGACCGAGGATGGATTTTTTTTCGGGGGGAAAAGCGACTGCTGCGCATGATGACTTGGGGGAGAGGGAGAGGAGGCATCCCACCTCCCCCCCTCGGAACAGAAGAACAAAAAGAACCAGGCGCAGCAGGAAGAGGCAAAGGGAGAGGAAAGAAAGTGAAAAAATTTAAATTGACCCCGTGGACATAAAGCAAGGCAATTTGGTAATCAACTTATCTAGTAAGATCTTTAATGAAAAACACATTAATTTGCTCAACAAAGGACTTACATTATGTCCTGATTCAGGGTGGACCTATATAAATTCTGCAGGAAACTGAAATTAAAAAAGTTGTTTGCCAATAGGCCCACTCCTAAACCTAGATCTGAGCCCATACAATCTCTATCCAATCTCACTGGAGATGACATTGAACATTTGATGGCCTTACATAATCTGATGAGTGAAGAAGAAACTCAGGAAGATACACCTGATGGGGAAATGAATCTGGACTACTGTGTAACAATGGGCATAGGAACGGATAAGCCTGTTAGCAGTAAATGCAGAAGTAAATCCAAATTTTGCCCACAATTACCTCCAGGTAACAAAGTGGATATCTTTCAGGAACTTTTGGCAGAAGACCTGAGATAAATATATATCAAAGAAAAGATAAGTAGAAATCATAGACATTCCAATATGCAAAGTGAAGAATGGTTGGCACTCACAGACTTACGTGAAGATATGAACATCATAACTAAGCAATCAGATAAGGACGGAAATATCATGGTGATGGATTGTACCACATATCATCAAGATTAAGTCAGAAGACAGCTGGGTGACTCCACTAACTATGAAAGATTAAAAAACAATCCTATTAACCAGATCATGTCAAATTTCCACACAAAACTACAACTTTGGCATGATGAATTTCTAATTGATGAGGATGAACTGCAATATCTAAATGTGAAACATACCATTATCCCGACCCTGCATGTATTGCCCAAAGTGCACAAGAACTTAGAAACCCCCCTGGCAGTCCCATTGTCAGCTCCTGTGGTTCCCTTTTGGAAAACACCTCAAGATTTGCAGATATTTCTTATTTCCTTATGTAATGGATCTACGGTCCTATATACGAGACTCCATGGACTTCTTGAAACGTATCAACAATACCCCTTGGAAACCTGGATACATCATAGCCACAGTGGACATGGTCTCTCTTTACACCTCAATAATCCATGAGGATGGCCTGATGGCATGCGAATCTTTTATGAGATCACGTTCCCTGAGCCTACTCAGCCACACAAAAATGCTCCTTGAGATGATGTCCTTTTGCCTAACAAACAATATTTTTATCTTTGATGGAAAATTTTATAGGCAAAAATAAGGCACTGCCATGGGCACATCATTTGCTCCCACATATGCGAATCTCACAATGGGCTTTTGGGAAGGTAGTACTATGGGTCCGTCATATCGATGATCTGTTCTTTATATGGGAAGGGGAGGAAAGTGATCTTAAAAACGTTTTAACATCATTGAAAAACAACTGCCTAAATCTACGATTCACCCATAATATAGTAAGAGCTCTATTGACTATCTCGACATACGGCTCTATATCAAAGAGGACAGAATGTGCACCACCCTTTTCCGCAAAACCACAGCGTGCAATAGTTTTTTATCAGCTAACAGTGCACACCCAATAGCTCTGAAATGCAGCATTCCATTCAGAGAATTCCTGTGAGCCCACAGGAACTGCTCTGAGGATGATGAGTATGTAAGACAAATTGACTTGATGTATGACAGATTTCAAAGGAGAGGATACCCTTTAATTGTTCTGGAGGATGCATGCAGAAGGGCTACTAAACAAAAGAGAGACAATCTATTGCTGCCCAAAAAACTGATGACATTTACTGAAAAAAAAACTGATGACATTTACTGAATTAACTTCAGAAATAACAAGATTCATCAGGGATTTTAATAGCTCAAATAAAATCATTAAACAAGCAATCTCCAACCATTGAAAATTTTAAAGAAAGACCAGGGACTGAAACATCATATTCCTGAACATGTAAACATTACATACAGAAAGGTACCCTCCTTGGGAATTTGCTAACCCACAGGTATTTCACCAATAACAATTCACAAAAAAGTAATTGACTCACACATAATGGTTTTGTGAAATGCCCCAAATGTAAAGCATGCAATTATGGCTGCAACAGAGTGGATGTAACAGCTATACAAGGTACCAAGAAACCCATCAAAGAAAGGATTACCTGTGAGACCACCCATGTTATCTACCTTCTAGAATGTGGATGTGGCAAACAATATGTGGGCAGTACTGTAAATAAATTGAAACTACGCATTCTTCTACATCTGCGGGCTGTGGCCAATAAGGATTTCACATAGGTGCTGGCCAAACATATTTGGAAAGAACATGAGGGCATTCTAGAAAACAACTTCTCGTACTCTAGTATCAAGCATATCAAAATTAAAATCAGGGGAGGAGACGGAGAATTGGCCCTGAGGCGTGCAGAATCAAGTTGATTAATCACACTTGGCACAGAAAATCCGTGGGGCCTAAATACAGATGCCGAGCTCTATACTTTTCTGTAGGTTCTATCTATGCTGTTTTATGATTTCTATGATTGGTATCTATGATGAGCTCTGAGTTTTTGCATCTGAGGTTTTGCATCTGAGTTTTTGCACCTGAGTTCTTGTATTTGAGTGTTTGCACCTGAGTTTTTTGCAACCGAATTTCAATGAAATCAGGCTAACAAGATGCTTGAACTATATGAATTTGTTTATCGGACTCTGAAGGTCATGTGCCTATGATAGTGACATGCAATTAATTTTGTGTCATCAAAATCAAATGAAGTCTTTTTTCTGTGATTTCTCATATACGCAGCTGCCACTTTTGTAAATATGGGACAAACTCTGCACAGGACACTTTCATGAAACATGTGCAATCTTTTTGAGTTGACGAGGATCAGGATAACTAATTGTTTAATTCTGTACTTTACAGAAAATCTTAAGCTACACTTCATCTTTATATAATTAGGAGCAATAATATATGTGTCCTAAATTTGAAAGGAGATTACATGATGCACTCTTATATATTTTGGGAGAATTATGGAATTTCAATTATTGGATACTTATGCAATATGGGAGGTTGTCTGTATAAGGCTTTTGCACAATGATATGACTTTGCAGCTTGCCAAATACAGGATTTTAAAAACAGTACCCTATCTGTACTTGCATATGCAGTTCTCTATATGGGAGATGGGCATGGCCAATTCCATGTAGATATTGTGGTGATGGGGGAAGAGACAGAGGAGTGGTTTCCAACTCCATCATATCTACATTGAGGATTAATCAAGCACTTGTCACATTACATTCTTGAATTTAGTACTGTAGCATATGCTTAGGCATGTTGTTTCTTTGGCAGCTTATAGGTATATTGTGTATCTTGCATTAGCACTTTACAAGTTGTTCTTGAAATCTGGAAACTTTGTTGGGTAATATGATATATATATTGTGTTAGCACTTTGCACTTTATGTATATATTTATCGATATATATTTGTCACGATTGGTAGGCAGGATCTTAGAGATTCTGTTGGTCCAATGGCACAATTGATAAGCTGTGAATAGACTTGAATCTCCCATTTTTGCTAATTGGGGGCTAATTGTGTGTGTATGAAACAGTGCGGTCCTGAGGCGGAAGCCGGGACTTTTACTTAAACCTTCTCCTATTGCTGTTTGGTACGTGGTTTTATATTTGTAACCTGCTGCTGTTTTTATTGCACTCGTTATTTTAATATTTATACCTGAATCCGCTCAGCTTGTATCTTTGCTCTTTTGCACAATCGGGGATCGAACCCGTGACGAGTGGCCCGTTGTTCCGCCCTCGTGACAGAGGAGGTGGGCGAGCAGACTAGTGCTCCGCCCCTCACTCCACGAGTTGTATAAACTTCCCGCCCTCACATCACAGCTGTTGTTTGTGTGTGTATGAAACAGTGCGGTCCTGAGGCGGAAGCCGGGACTTTTACTTAAACCTTCTCCTATTGCTGTTTGGTACGTGGTTTTATATTTGTAACCTGCTGCTGTTTTTATTGCACTCGTTATTTTAATATTTATACCTGAATCCGCTCAGCTTGTATCTTTGCTCTTTTGCACAATCGGGGATCGAACCCGTGACGAGTGGCCCGTTGTTCCGCCCTCGTGACAGAGGAGGTGGGCCAGCAGACTAGTGCTCCGCCCCTCACTCCACGAGTTGTATAAACTTCCCGCCCTCATATCACAGCTGTTGTTTGTGTGTGTATGAAACAGTGCGGTCCTGAGGCGGAAGCCGGGACTTTTACTTAAACCTTCTCCTATTGCTGTTTGGTACTGGTTTTATATTTGTAACCTGCTGCTGTTTTTATTGCACTCGTTATTTTAATATTTATACCTGAATCCGCTCAGCTTGTATCTGTGCTCTTTTGCACAATCGGGGATCGAACCCGTGACGAGTGGCCCGTTGTTCCGCCCTCGTGACAGAGGAGGTGGGCGAGCAGACTAGTGCTCCGCCCCTCACTCCACGAGTTGTATAAACTTCCCGCCCTCACATCACAGCTGTTGTTTGTGTGTGTATGAAACAGTGCGGTCCTGAGGCGGAAGCCGGGACTTTTACTTAAACCTTCTCCTATTGCTGTTTGGTACGTGGTTTTATATTTGTAACCTGCTGCTGTTTTTATTGCACTCGTTATTTTAATATTTATACCTGAATCCGCTCAGCTTGTATCTTTGCTCTTTTGCACAATCGGGGATCGAACCTGTGACGAGTGGCCCGTTGTTCCGCCCTCGTGACAGAGGAGGTGGGCGAGCAGACTAGTGCTCCGCCCCTCACTCCACGAGTTGTATAAACTTAACACCCTCACATCACAGCTGTTGTTTGTGTGTGTATGAAACAGTGCGGTCCTGAGGCGGAAGCCGGGACTTTTACTTAAACCTTCTCCTATTGCTGTTTGGTACGTGGTTTTATATTTGTAACCTGCTGCTGTTTTTATTGCACTCGTTATTTTAATATTTATACCTGAATCCGCTCAGCTTGTATCTTTGCTCTTTTGCACAATCGGGGATCGAACCCGTGACGAGTGGCCCGTTGTTCCGCCCTCGTGACAGAGGAGGTGGGCGAGCAGACTAGTGCTCCGCCCCTCACTCCACGAGTTGTATAAACTTCCCGCCCTCACATCACAGCTGTTGTTTGTGTGTGTATGAAACAGTGCGGTCCTGAGGCGGAAGCCGGGACTTTTACTTAAACCTTCTCCTATTGCTGTTTGGTACGTGGTTTTATATTTGTAACCTGCTGCTGTTTTTATTGCACTCGTTATTTTAATATTTATACCTGAATCCGCTCAGCTTGTATCTTTGCTCTTTTGCACAATCGGGGATCGAACCCGTGACGAGTGGCCCGTTGTTCCGCCCTCGTGACAGAGGAGGTGGGCGAGCAGACTAGTGCTCCGCCCCTCACTCCACGAGTTGTATAAACTTCCCGCCCTCACATCACAGCTGTTGTTTGTGTGTGTATGAAACAGTGCGGTCCTGAGGCGGAAGCCGGGACTTTTACTTAAACCTTCTCCTATTGCTGTTTGGTACTGGTTTTATATTTGTAACCTGCTGCTGTTTTTATTGCACTCGTTATTTTAATATTTATACCTGAATCCGCACAGCTTGTATCTGTGCTCTTTTGCACAATCGGGGATCGAACCCGTGACGAGTGGCCCGTTGTTCCGCCCTCGTGACAGAGGAGGTGGGCGAGCAGACTAGTGCTCCGCCCCTCACTCCACGAGTTGTATAAAATGGCTACTTTCCCCAGGAAGCGCAGCGGACGAGCGCAGCGGGCGCGCCGGCGGCGCGCCGAAGGCTCGCCAAAGGCAAGCCCGTCTGCGCCCGTCCGCGCCGGTTCCGTGCCTGGTGCCGGAACCTATGGTCCGGGGTCATGGAAAACGTCAAGTCATCTTGTCTACTGCCGTGACACCCTCCTGGCTCTTCGATATAAAGGTAGGAGCTCGGGATGCGCGATTTTAGAAATGTGCGAGGATGGATTGCCCCCCCCACAGCAATGCATCAATTGCAATCAAGCTCTCCCCAAGTTCTACTGGCATACTAGTAAGCTCTGTTCGGCCTCATCAGTGCCTTGGGCTAGGAAAGAGCACACTACAGTTAAATGCCTGTTACTTAATGCTAGATCCTTGGTGAGACACAGCATAGAGTTAGCCGACCTCATAGTGGAAACTAAATCACAGATAGCATTCGTAACAGAATCCTGGACAGATGCTGCCTCAGGTCCGGATATCGTCAAAGCTACCCCCCCTGAGTACGACTGCTTTGTCCAGAACAGAGGAATTAAAAAGGGGGGAGGTCTCGCTATTATCTACCATAATTCTATCAGAGGTTCATTCCAGTCGGGTACCACCGACTATTTTGAAGCCCTTACCTTCAACCTGACCCTTTCTAACCATCAATCTTTCAAGGGCGGCCTAATTTACAGGCCACCTGGACCCAAAGCCCCGTTCCTCCCTGCACTTAGTTGCTTGCTAGAAGAAGCACTTTGCGCTAAAACATTCACTGCGCTGGGAGATTTTAACTTTCACCTGGAATGTGAGTCAGATCCCGATACACGGAATCTTTTAGATCTGATGCATGGGGTTGAGCTCAACCAAAGGGTGATTGGCCCAACCCACAGGGCTGGGCACACTCTAGATGGGATTTTCTCCAATCTTCCCAACCTTGAAATCTCGGCTATCCTCCCGGTCTCCTGGTCGGACCATGCGGTAGTGCACTTTGAAATCAGCCTGGCCCTGCCTTCTAGACCTAGTAAAGTCATGAACCCCCCTAGGACGATCAGGAGGTGGAAAAACATAGATGGAGAGGCTCTAGAGAATCTGCTCAAAACCTCCATGCAGCCCCTTATGGCTAACGTGGAAGATGCAGCCACTTCATACACCAATTGGCTGGAAGCAGCATGCCTCAACCTTGCCCCTCCAAAAATGTTTCACTCCACCCGATCCAGCCCCTCTGCGCCCTGGTTCTCTGAACATATCAGGGACCATAAAATGTTGTGTAAAAAGCAGGAAAGAATCTGGCGAAAAAATTACAAAGAGAAGGATAGAAAGCTTCTCTATCTAGAGATAAAAAGGTACAAATTGGCGATCCAAGAGGCAAAACATGACTTCTATACAAAACGTATCAAGGAGGCCAGTAATTCCGCCAAGGAATTATTTCGCACAGTTTCATCCCTGGCAGCCATCAAACCAGTGGAGATACCTCCTAGCCGCAAATTATGCCAAGAGCTGGCGAATTTCTTTTTAGAAAAGGTAGATATTATCTTCCGTCCGCTAGACATGCGTGTCAATACCCCCGCTCCTGAATTTAACCCTGAGGCAGACATCAACCTTCCGAAGCTTCTCAACTTTTCCCCCATTAGGGAGGAAGAGGTGGTGAGCAGACTTCTACGGACAAACTCAGGCTTCCCCAATGACCCGTGCCCTGCCAGCGTGGTCAAACTGGCCTCATCGGCCGTCGCCGCAGGGCTCACCCCACTGTTCAATGCCATGCTGGAAAAGGGGGAATTTCCCTTACGTTGGAAACAAGCCTCCATCTTACCCCTGTTGAAGAAGCCTAATTTAGCGGTAACTGACCTGAACAACTTTCGGCCAATAGCCAGGCTACCCCTTCCGACGAAAATCCTGGAGGGTATCCTAAACAATCAGCTAAGCGCTTTTCTAGGGGCAGGCCATGGCCTGGATGGTTCCCAACATGGATTCAGGGCAGGGCATAGTACCGAATCTGCCCTGATTAAAGCAACTGAAGATGTGAGAACAGTGATGGACGCAGGAGGCAAAGCTGCCCTGATCCTGTTGGACTTGTCCGCGGCCTTTGATACGGTCCACCATAAGATACTTGGGGACCGGCTCAGGGCCACTGGGATCCAGGGCAATGCGCTAAAACTCCTGCTTGCCTTTTTGTCGGACAGGACTCAGAAAGTGGCACTAGGGGACTACGAATCAGACCCTTTCATGCTGCCCTGCGGAGTCCCGCAGGGATCCTCCTTGAGTCCCACCCTTTTTAATATATACGTCTCCACCCTTGCACCAGTGATCAAATCTTTCGGCTTTAAGTTAACCTCTTACGCAGATGATACTCAGATAGTGGTATCTCTGCTGCCCGGGGAAACTGACAGCACAGCGGATAGATTCAGAGGCTGTATGCGGGAAGTTAGTAACTGGATGGCTGATAATTGCCTCAAATTAAATTCTACTAAAACCGAAGTCTTGCTGTTCGGGTCCAGCAATAACTTCTGGTCCCCACGTTGGTGGCCCGAGGAAATGGGCACCCCGCCAGCTCCGCTCCCTAAGGTCAAAAACCTGGGTGTACTTATGGACAACTCTCTGTCCTTTAAGCCCCAAATTAATGCACTTTCCTCAGCAACTCATTTTGTTCTAAAAACCATTCGGAAAGTCTTGCCGTTTCTTGCAGATGAGTACAAGAAGACCGTGGTTACAGGGCTGGTGATGTCCAGGCTGGACTATTATAACAGCCTTCTGTTGAACGCCCAACAGGGGCTCCTCAACAAACTCCAAACTAATCACAGGCAGCCCGACTAATCACAGGCACTACTAAATTCGCCTCGGTTTCCCGGGACCTGGCCAAGCTACATTGGCTTCCAGTTCGCAAAAGAATTATGTTTAAATCACTTTGCGTAACTTTTAAGGCCTTGCATGGTCTAGGCCCCCACTGTATCTCCCAACTCTTTCAGTGGCATAGACCAACAAGACCTCTGAGATCAGCTGAGCAGAGTCTGGTAGTCATCCCCAGAGCCAGGAAAGCCCGCTGGGGAGGCAGGAGCTTCTCTCTAGGGGCGGCTAAGGCATGGAATGCGCTACCACTAAACCTCAGACAACTACCGGACCTCCTGTCTTTTAGGAAAGCTTTAAAGACCTGGCTGTTCACACAGTAACCCTCTGCTTATGCACACTCTCTTAACTAGCGCCAGGACACCTCCGGGTAACAGTGCGCTCTATAAATGTGAAAAATAAAATAAATAAATAAATAAATAACCTCTTCGGCAACGTGGCCAATTGTCAAATACTTACTGTTGAAACCATACAGCATATTATGACTTTGCGTACTTCACATATATTGGTTTTTAACTATAGTGCATTCAAGGTTCCCGCTTTTGCTCCTTTGACCGTTTGCTTCAGAAATTTGAAAACCTTGACTCGCTGCAATGATTTACTTATATTTACTTTTGTGCAATAGAAATGTAACATACTTTGGTTGTTTCCCCTTTAAGCACATTGGCAGTTTTTAATTGGTGGTGGGAAAGGGCAGTGCTTCCCCTTTAAATTTACACTCTATGCACTGCACTCTATTACCCAGTAGAAGGCTATGGCTGAAACGCGTAGGTCTGCTTACTGGATATTATGCACTGTGCACTTTGCTGATTATTCGCTCCATGACGCATGGCAGGTTTTTGCCTTTCTTCTGTTTGTCCTGAGAAAAGCTGTACGGATAGCAGGGCTGTGCACAGAAGCTTTGATGTAATATATATATATTATATATTACCTATTGGCGGTTGCCAGTAGGTAGTTATAGTAAGAACCTATTACCCATAGGAAATCTGCAACATTCTATTTGGAATAACTTTGGCGCCGCTTGACGAATCTTCGTGAAATTTTCAAAACTGGTGGGGCGCTCCGGTCCGTTCCTATCTTGAAAGTCTCAGGGTGATTCGTCAAGCTGGGGCCGAGAAAAAATGGGTGTCCTAAAACGTGTTCTCCCCATGCAATTTTCCATAGGAACCTTTAATCGCAGCTACAGCTCGAACTGCTGAATGGAATTACACCTAATTTTGCAAAAAGGTAGCCCTTGGTTCAGAGTCGTGCCTTTTCGTTAAATGGCATAAATCCGTTCAGTAGTTCCTGAGAAAATCAAAAGTAAAATCACATATATATCTGGGCGGAGCCTAACCACGCATCTCATCGTGAGATCTGATTGGCTGCCAGCACTTCATCCAAGAAGTGTTGGCAGCCATCTTGGGGCCAATATACATGATGGCACCTCATTAAGAAGCACTGCAGTTAATAGAAGATTTTAAGACTTTAGTTACGTTATAAATTATTTGTTGATGGTACCATACTCATTTTAGGAATTGTGGTGTGTTCTAAGGTGATTTTACCATGTGAAAAAGCCTTCTGCTGGGATATCATGAATCATATTTGAGAGAAAACTATTTTCTCATGTTTTTCCTTCAGAGGTTTGGAAGGTGATCTATAAGCTAAACTGAGAGCATATTTTCTGTAAATTCACATTATCTTTCTCAGTCATGTGAGAATGATGTCTGACATTCTCAGCAAAACATGTACATCCAACAAGGGCAGAGACTGTCAGTTGATTCCTTTGTGTTCTACTGCAGCTTCCCAGAATGATCTAAAGAACAACTAGAGCGCTAACAGTCCTACTTATGACAAACGTATTGCACACCTGAAGCCATCTTGATTGGAATAAGGTGGTAACTCTTAAAACATTTAATTTAAAAAGTAACGAAATTAGGGGGTTCATTTTGCCATAGAAAGTATGATTAGTGCTGCAGAAAGAAAAATTAGGGCACATTTTGAGTGACTTCTCAAATCCTCTTTTATTTCATTAAAACATTCTGACATGCAGAATGAAACATGCACTTTCAATACTAGCAGCAGACTTCCCTGGTGAGCAGTAGCTTTACTGCAGTGATCTAATGAGCAACTAGTGTGCTAACATTCTGAACTTATGGCAAATGTGTGACACATCTGAATGCTTTCTTGGTGGAATCAAAGTAAAAAACTGAAAGTATTTCCTACTGAGGAGACTGTAGTAAATGAGGAAATTAGGAAACTTCATAACAAATAAGTCTCCCAAGATGGCCACCAGAGACAAAAGAGCCCAAATGTAGCACAAATACCACCCGGATGTAGCCCAAGTATAGCCCAATGACAGAATGTCCCAGAGTGTTCTAAGGAACAACTAGAGCGCTAACAGTCTTACTTATGACAAAAGTAAGGCACACCTGAAGTCATCTTGATTGGAACAAAGTGGTAACACTTAAAACATTTAATTTGCAAAGGAACAAAATGAGGGGGTTCATTTTGCCATAGAAATTATGATTAGTGCTGCTGAAAGAAAAATTAGGGCACATTTTGACTTCTCAAATCCTCTTCTATTTCATTAAAAATTTTTGATATGCAGACTGCAACATGCACTTTGAATACCGGCAGTAGATTTCCCTGGTGAGCAGTAGCTTTACTACAGTGATCTAATGAGCAACTAGAGTGCTAACATTCAGAATTTATAGCATATGTGTGACACATCTGAATGCCTTCTTGATGGAACCAAAGTAAAAAACTGAAAGTATTTCCTACTGAGGAGACTGCAGTAAATGAGGAAATTAGGAAACTTCATAACAAATAAATCTCCCAAGATGGCCACCAGAGACAAAAGAGCCCAAATGTAGCACAAATATCACCCAGATGTAGCCAAACTATAGTCCAATGACAGAATGTCCCAGAGTTTTCTTAAGAACAACTGGAGCACTTACTGTCTTACTTATGAGAAAAGTATGGGACACCTAAAGCCATCTTGATTGGAATAAACTGGTAACACTTAAAACATTTAATTTGCAAAGGAACGCAATGAGGGGGTTCATTTTGCCATAGAAATTATGATTAGTGCTGCTGAAAGAAAAATTAGGGCACATTTTGACTTCTCAAATCCTCTTCTATTTCATTAAAAATTCTGACATGCAGACTGAAACATGCACTTTCAATACCAACAGCAGACTTCCGTGGTGAGCAGTGGCTTTACTACAGTGATCTAATGAGCAACTACAGGGCTAACATTCAGACTTTATGGCAAATGTGTGACATATCTGAATACCTTCTTGATGGAACCAAAGTAAAAAACTGAAAGTATTTCCTACTGAGGAGACTGCAACTTAGAACGGCCACAGGTCGCGTTTACACAGTGGTGAAGGGAGGGCACGGGGCCTTAGGTGACGTATGCAAACACGCCCTGTGGCACGTAGTAAGTTGGGGAAATAATTCCCTTTCAATCCTGAGGGACCCCGGGGGGCCAACTAGCCCACCAGGTGCTTCCAGTAAGCGCCACTGCGCTGCGTTGCAGAGAGGTGGTGCAGGCCTTGCACCTTTTTGCACCTCTCTGCAATGGCGCTTACTGGACGTACCTAGTGGGCTATTTTGCCCCTACGGACCCTCAAGATTCATGGGAACTTAATCTCCTAACTTAAAACGGCCACAGGGTGTGTTTACACAGTGGGGAATGGAGGTGACGGGGCCTGAGGTGACGTGTGCAAACACGCCCTATGGCGCGTTTTAAGTTGGGGAAATAATTCTACTTCAATCCTGAGGGCCCCTGGGGGCTAACTAGCCCACCAGGTGCTTCCAGTAAGCGTCACTGCGCTGCGTTGCAGAGAGGTGGTCCAGGCCGTGCCACTTTTTACACCTCTCTGCAACGCAGCTCTGTGGCGCTTACTGGAGGTACCTAGTGGGCTAGTTGGACCCTAGGGACCCTCAGGATTCAAATGAACGTAATCTCCCAACTAAAAACGGCCACAGGGCCTGTTTACACAGTGGTGAAGGGAGGGGACGGGGCATGAGGTGACGTGTGCAAACACGCCCTGTGGCGCGTTTTAAGAGGTAGTTTTAATCCCCCTGCCCTATTATATACTAAGGGGTTACAGAGGAGGTCATGCTAATCACAGGGGGACCCCAACGCATAGTGTTCCCTAGTGTATGTAGGTGTTTTCACTGTATTCTAAGTGTCTTTTAACATAGCACTGGCTCTAGGACTGGTTAGTCAGACTCAGTTACCACCAGTATCTGTCTGAAAAAGTTGAGGGTACAGGATGATTTTGCAACAAGCCTTCTTTCTGCTCTTCTGTTTGTTATTTCTGCATGTTATCCTTCTTCCTGCACTTTTCTTCGTCTTTGAGGACTTCTGTTGCTTCTTTCTGCATTTCTTTTTTTTCTTTCGGTGCGTTTTTTCTTCTTTCTTCACGTCCTATCTCTGTTGGCATAGTTAGAAATTAGCATTTAAAAAATCTTTGAAATTCACTGAAAAAAACATAGGTTTCAGGCACGCTATAGTTGGGAATTAGCATTTAAAAAACCTTAGAAATTCACTGAAAAAACGATAGGGTTCATGGGCGTTATAGTTAGCCGGACTTTTCACTCGTACAAAACCATTGAAATTCCCCCATTATTGTTAGTTCAGCTAACTATAACTTGCGCGCCCGCAATGCACTGCTGATGACGTCACATATTACATCACTCATGACATGGTCAGTAATATCACTCATGACATCACTGATGAAAAGTTTAGCTAACTATAATGCCCCTGAAACCTATGTTTTTTTCAGTGAATATCTAAGGTTTTTTAAATGCTAATTACTAACTATAACGTCCCTGAAACCTACGTTTTTTTCAGTGAATATATATATATATATGAATAACATTGGTGGGGACCAGTGTCTGAGATTATAAGCGCCGGGCAATTTACCTGTTACCCAACCCTCTTTCTGCATATATATATATATATATGATTTCATTGTTTCACTGCTAAAGCATTCCCCATGCCTACGACGCTGGTGCCGTCAGTGGTCGCAGTACCCACTCCAAATGGTTACGATCCTGTCCTCAAAGTATAAATCCAGAGGAAAAAGGGACAGCACACCAGGAAACAGCACAAAATAACTTTATTTGTGCACTAGCTTAATTCAGGACGACGCGTTTTGGCGTTAGCCTTTGTCAAGTAACTTCCTGTGTTCCCACAGGCCGTAGAAATACACGGACATGGTTGATAGACATAAAGGAAATACTGCTATTGATTCAAGCATAGCGTACGAATTGCATAAATTAATTCTATAATTCAATTCACATCCATAAATGACAGTCGCAATCTATTTACAAATTCATAGACTGAAATTATTCCAATGATACCAAAATATTGTCGTAATTCAATGCGATCATGTACTATAAAAATAGACAAAGTATTGAGTCCCTCATGATCATGACATGGCCTAATATAAAATTACATTAGTGACTCATGCAAGTGTATTCAACAGGAAATGGCAATATAATTGTAAGCTATGCCCCATCTGACAATTGTTTTTAACAATTGTCACCACCCCAAAAACCACCACCCCAAAAACAGATTAGCTAGACTAGGGGCAAAGCAAGTACCCATCGCGGTACCAGACCGCTGTCGGTACAGTGATTTCTCAAAAAGGAAGATATTATTTTGGATGCAGAAAAGCATCATTGTTTCTAGCATTCTGTTGTGCTCCCAATAATCAATGTTTCTACTTTTCAAAAAATACATGCATGCCGCTACCCCTTTGTGTTGGTCAATACATGTATAAAGAGAGCAGACATCCAGACTGATCATCATATATCCCTCTTCCCATTGCACATCGTATAGTCTGCGCAGAAAATCTGAACTGTCTTTGCAATACGACATTAAATTTAATACATATTTAGACAGGTATGAATCAAGGAAAATAGATGTGTTCTCTAAAAGTCCCCCATTTGAAGAGACAATTGGACGCCCTGGTGGTGAAGTGGCATTTTTGTGTATCTTCGGCAGAAAGTACACACATGGTACACGTGGTTTTTCAGTTCTTAAGAAATTAAATTCATCACTGTCAATTAGACCTAGAAAGTACCAATTGTTTAGTAGTCTATGATAATCCAGGATGGTCTGTTTGTATCGGCTCCAGTCGATGAGTTCGTAACATGTTTCATCCGTAAGTTGCCTCATAGCCTCTAATCTGTAGTCTTCAACATTCATTACTACGACATTGCCCCCTTTGTCAGAAGGCTTGATGACGATCGTGGGATCTGATTCCAAGGTCTTAAGTGCATTTCTTTGTTCACTTGTTAGATTATCCCATTTCGAATTTTGAAATGTATTTCTCATTCTCTTTAATTCAGTGATGACAGCAGAGCTGTATGCTTCAATGTTGTCGTAGGGTACATTAGGATTAAATTTGGATTTCCTTTTCAATCCACTATGCTCATTCAGAGCTCCACGTGTTTGTAGTAAGGCATGCTCACTCTCATCATTGTTTCCACCCATTTCTAAGTCATGCATAACTTTCAGTAATTCCATATCCTTGACTTGTAAATTATACAATTCATGATTATCTGATGTAGATGATAATTGTTTCACCTTGGTTTTCACATGTGTTTCATACATTTTCAGTAATTTAAGTTTGCGGATATATAAGAATAAGTCAATTCTGGTATTTGTATAGTTTAAATTACTATTTGGGCAGAATGACAGGCCTAGCTGTAGTACTGAGACTTCCGCTTCGTTGAGATTTCTGGCAGATAGATTTACAACTGACTTGTTTATTGCTTGGCCATCAATATGAGAAATTGACATATGCGGGATTCCGTGTTTGTTCCTTTTTAATCTTTTTCTTTTGTTGTCCCTCGTCCTCTTCCTCTTCTTTGCCCCCTTCCTCTTGTTTGTCCTCTCGTTTGGGGCTTGTTCACCTGGTTTTGTTCTTTTTTCTGTTTCAGTATTTGAAATTCGTGAAGAAAAGTGAGAGGACGCGAGACTAAAGGGACCGCTGTGCCACGGTCTTCTGAGTCGGTACTTATATCAGAGCTGGATCCTGTTGATAATAATTCGGTTGTGCGTTCTGAGGTTGTGACTTTTAAATTTCTCTGGGCCCCATCGTATTTTCTCGCATATGTCAGAATGCGCCCTTCTGCATAATCTCGTTTGTCTCTGAGAAATTTACGTTGTTTCTTTTGTTTTATTGCGTCTTCGTATTCCTTTAATTTCTTAGGGAGTGTTTTCATGAACTCCACTGAGGCACTTTCATCAATGTGTTTCTCTAGGTCAGCTTTAAGTGTTGCCAGTTCTTTTCTAGTTGTTTCAAGATCTATCTGTGCGTACTTTATAAGCATTTCCAGCATGCCTTTACATGTTTTAAAAAAAACATCTAAGAGTACTTGAGTCCAAATTCATTATCGATCTGGACTGCAAGGTACCCAAGGGACTCAACAGTGGGGAAGAACTTGCGACCCACATAGGGCTATAGCCTGCCACTTTCACCGTATTCTGCAATCTCGTAATCAGTAGTGTGTCTTCTCCCAACCTATGTGGGCTGGGATTTTAATGGTAATGGTATTCTATTTCTTATTTCACACATTTTATTTAGTTAGGGTATTAGGATACCGATGGACATCAACCCCAATAGGGGTAACACGCATTATTAACCGCAATTGTGGTAGATGTAGTCTGTCCATTGTACGTCCGGTTACCCTTTCTTGTTTCACATGTAATTATGCACTTCACTCCCACACTTCCTCATCACTTCCCCTATCTAGCACTTAATAAAGGCTTCTTCCTACTTTCCCCGTGGCAGATACTATTGCAGGGCACTCACCTACATGAACTATCATACACGAACGGGGTTATGATAATGGCGCAATTGCGCCCTTACCCCGTTATTGAGATATATGCTCTATTTATCTTCACTGGTGATGTACTTTGCCACGCAGATATCTCTTACCATGATACCTTATGTCAAAAAGTAAATGAATGCAAAATAATCCTTAAAAAATGACAGAAACAAGGCAATAGCAGCATATGTATTCATGTTGAAATCGAGTTTGATTGAATTTGTATAACTTTATTGTACAGGAAATTGTTAAAAACAATTGTCAGATGGGGCATAGCTTACAATTATATTGCCATTTCCTGTCGAATACACTTGCATGAGTCACTAATGTAATTTTATATTAGGCCATGTCATGATCATGAGGGACTCAATACTTTGTCTATTTTTATAGTACATGATCGCATTGAATTACGACAATATTTTGGTATCATTGGAATAATTTCAGTCTATGAATTTGTAAATAGATTGCGACTGTCATTTATGGATGTGAATTGAATTATAGAATTAATTTATGCAATTCTTACGCTATGCTTGAATCAATAGCAGTATTTCCTTTATGTCTATCAACCATGTCCGTGTATTTCTACGGCCTGTGGGAACACAGGAAGTTACTTGACAAAGGCTAACGCCGAAACGCGTCGTCCTGAATTAAGCTAGTGCACAAATAAAGTTATTTTGTGCTGTTTCCTGGTGTGCTGTCCCTTTTTCCTCTGGATTTATACTTTGAGGACAGGATCGTAATCATATATATATATATATATATATATATATATATATATATATATATATATATATATATATATATATATATATATATTCACTGAAAAAACCATAGGTTTCACACATGTTATAGTTAGCGGAAATTTTACTGATAAAAAACCAATGAAATTCCCCCGTTATAGTTAGTGCAGGCAACTATAACTCACGCGACCGCAATCCTCTGCTGATGCTAATACTGTACTTAGACACTTATTTGCCCATGTCTTCTTCCATTAAATTTTAGCTATACATATATTACAAATATTTTTTTTTCATAAAGACACATATGTCATCAGCAGAAGATTGCGGTCGCGTGAGTTATAGTTGCCTGCACTAACTATAACGGGGGAATTTCATTGGTTTTTTATCAGTAAAATTTCCGCTAACTATAACATGTGTGAAACCTATGGTTTTTTCAGTGAATTTGCAAGGTTTTTTAAATGCCAATTCCTAACTATAACGTGTGTGAAACCTATGGTTTTTTCAGTGAATTTGTACGGTTTTTTAAATGCTAAGTTACTTTACGCCATTCGTGGCGTGCGCTCCCAGTTAACGCAGTTCGTTCCGTGCGCGCACGGTGCGCTTCGCGCACCGCGCGCCCACTTTACGCAGTTAGTGCCGTGCACGCACGGTGGTCACGCGGTGCGCTGCGCGCACCGCGCGCCCACGTTATGCGGGATGGGCCATGTACGCACGATGCGCTTCGCGCACCGTGCGCACATGGGGGACATATTATGCGCATCTTTGTGAAATGTATTCTTTGTTAATTTCTTATCTCTAATAAGCCATGCACAAATGGTGCCCTTGGGGCACCATTTGCACACGGGGTGGGAAGAGTGTGGATAGTTTTTTTTTAAAAATATTTTTACCGTACGGTAAGCGTAATCGGCAATTTTCCGAAAAAAAAAAAATTTTTTTTTTGGGCTTGGGGGTTTTTTGGGGACCCCTATATCAATGCTGGGTGGTTAGGATCTCAAAAAACTGCCTCTTTAGACATTTTTTGGCTTCGTTTTTGCTGCCCAACTCAGAGAGCGAGAGAGAAAATGGCGGCCGCCGCTTCCTGGTTTCGACCGATTCGAATGTTTACTAAGATCTAAGAGCCAATCAAAATCGCGCTCGCGCACGCCACCGTACGCGTACGGTAAGCTTACGGTAAGCGCACCGTAAGCGCACCGTAAGCTGCCACAGATATATATATTGATTTAAAGGCTATTTTCTCAGAATCTACTGAACAGATTTACACCAAACCTACAAAAGGCACTTCCTTGACCTGAGGACTACCTCTCTGCCAAATTTCAAGTAATTCTGTTCAGCCGTTCGGGCTGTAGCTGTGTCTAAAGGTCCTATGGAAAAATGCAATGGAAAAACGCGTTTTGGGACCCCCCTTTTATCTCAGCCCCCGCTTGACGAATCCCCCCGAGACTTTCAGGGAAGGAGCGGAGCGTAGCGCCCCACCTATTTTGAAAAATTCGCGAGGATTCGTCGACCGGCGCCAAAGTTATTCAAAATAGAATGTTGCGGATTTCCTATGGAAACGTGGTCCTAACTATAACTACCTACTGGCGACCGCCAGTAGGTAATATATATAATATATATATATATATATATATATATATATATATATATATATGAAGAGAAAACGCCTTCAGGTAACCAAATCCTTGGCAAAAGACGAAGCGTACCCAATATGAATTTGTGCCAGCGTTTATTTAGTGCCCAACACCAATGCCGCCATTACGCGTTTCAGCCCTCGTGGGGCCTTGATCACATGACAACGTTTGAGGGCGTGACTGAAGTATTTAAAGTGAAAAAACCTCATTATCAAATGCATAAGGTGTGTAGTTGAGCAATGGACATAGAAAACATCCTCCGATCGCACCACAGCATATCGGTTAATGCATGATAGATCAGAGCATAACATCAATGTAAAATACATGATTTGAAATCACCGTAAAATACGGGAAAGGGGGTAAAGAACAAACATCTACACAGATTATATATAAATATATAAATATATAAATACATAAAAACAGATGTATTACAGAATCCTCCACATATTCTAAAAAAACTTCTTTTTTTATAAAAACATATGTGAATTCTAAAATATATAAAAAACACGATATATTCCTAAATAGATATAGATAACTAAATAAATAAATATCATATATAAATATTCGGATATCTGTTTAAAAAGATTAACTGTTGATCATTAGTTACTTCAAAGATAATACATGTGTTTATGTTTTGTGTATGATATCTCAGATGTTATTGGACATTTCGTCGATAATAAGAGACAAATGCCAGTCATTCCCTCCATTAATGTCCTATTGCTATATGTGCAAAGATGCAAAGATAAAACACCATAAATATGTGCAAACCAAGTGTATATATAAAAATACTATACAAAATAAATCTAATCATAAAAAGACCCTATAGGTCACGGGAGAAGGCAGCCTTACATGTTTAAATACTTAATTTAAAATTTTTAAAATTATTTAGAGACAGGTAAAAAAGTCTTCGCTAGCATTAAGTCCATTTGGTGTTTTACAGTCCATGAGGATAATGTGTCTTGTTTCCAATTTACGAAGTAATGACTCTCGATTACCACCTCTTCTTAGGGGCAGGACAGTGTCTATGGCAAAATATTTAAGGCCTGCTGGGTTTCTATTGTGAACCTCATTGAAGTGCCTGGCAACTGGGTACGTGGTGTCTCCATTGGTAATGGCTCGTAGGTGCTGGAGTATCCGCTTGTGAACCTGCAACTTGGTACTACCCACGTAGCGCAGGCCACACGGACACTCCAGCACATACACCACGTACTCAGTCTTACAAGTAAGTTTGTGCTGAATAGGGACAAGACTCGTACTCAGGGGAGTAATGTATTCGGTTTTGTTGACCCCATTCTTACAGGCCTTACATACTGAACATTTAAAGAAACCTGTGCTGCTGTTAAGCCAGGAACTATTTGTTCTGATTTCTGGGCTACTAGATACTAGGCAATTGCTTAAAGACCTTGCCCTCCTATATGTGATACTAGGGGATCGCGGTAATGGGCTCCCCAATACCGGATCATTCACAATCATTGCCCAGTTTTTCTTTATGATCTTACGAATAGTCTGATGTTGGCTATTATACGTCAGAATCAATCTTGACTCCGTGTGTTCACCAGAAACCAATTTCTTTCTGCCTGAGAGTGCTAGTGCCCTGCCTGGTTCATTGGCTTTGCAAATGGCCTTATCAATGAGTTCCATAGGGTAACCTCTACTCAAAAACCTAGTTTTACACTCTCTTTGTGCAATACTACAGTCCATATCATTGCTACAAATTCTTCTAATGCGAAGCATTTCCCCGTATGGAATACTCCTAATCACATGTGCCGGGTGATGACTAGTAGCGTGTAGTATAGCGTTACCCGCCGTGGGTTTTCTAAACAAACTAGTCTGCAATGTATTGGAACAAACCCGAATTTCAACATCCAAGAAACAGATAGAAGTATCACTGATCTGCCCAGAGAAGCCAAGATTCAATTCATTGTTTTTCAGATTGTCTATAAATTGCTTAGCTTCACTTTCTGGTCCATTCCAAATTATTAAAAGGTCATCAATATACCTATACCACTTTACAACATTTTCAGACATGATTTTGGAGTACGTGGGTATGAGGACATGTTCTTCCCAGTACCCCAAATGTAGGCAAGCGTAACTAGGGGAAAAACATGCCCCCATAGCCACGCCCCTCACCTGCTGAAATACTTGGTTAGAAAACAAGAAAAAATTGTTCTCAAGGCACATGTTGATCATTGATAGTAACATTCTGTTATGTTCATGAAAATGGATGGGTCTCAAATTCAAGTAGTATTCTATGGCTTTCATACCATCCCTGTGATGAATGCTAGTATATAGGGAAGATACATCTAAGGAGATAAGAAGGTACCCTGGTTGCCACATGAACCCCTCCATTTTCTTCAATAGATCACCAGTATCTAGAATGTACGATGGAAGTCTTTTTACAAAATCCTGCAGAAAAAAATCAACATATTTGCTAGTGTTTTCCATGATGTTGTTACAGGCGGAAATGATGGGACGGCCTGGTGGTTTCACGCTGTTCTTGTGAATTTTAGGAATAAAGTAAATTATCAGCATCACCGGATTGTCATTCTTTAGAAATTTGAACTCATCCATTGTTATTAGACCCATGCTTCTCCAACACATTAGCTTTGTATGGAAAGAATTCCATGCCTGTTTCACCTCAGTCATTGTGGATCTTTTGTAACATTGTCTGTCATTCAATTGGCCCAATGCCTCCTCCATGTACATGTCTCTTGGCCATAGTACCACGTTTCCGCCCTTGACCGACTGGCGAATAACAATCTTAACATTATTCTGCAACTTCTTGACGAGTTGGTGATATGCAAAGTCACGATATCGATGTTTCTTATTAATATTTGTTTGTTTTAGGTGCAGATTCTTTAATTCTTGTGATACTTTGTCTTGAAACATATCAATGTTATCTTTCAACATAAGGGGACAGAATGTTGATTTGGGTTTAAATGGGGTAGGTACTATTATTCCTCCATGTCCCAAACCAAAATTAACTGAATGTGTTGCGGTATCATCCTGCATATGCAGTAGGTCCTGTAGAAGCTCAGCGTCCCCTGCTGTTAATAAGGTGGGACTTAAATTAGGTTGTGCAGGTATCGTTGTTTTGGTAGATTTGTGAGTTGAAAAGAATTTTCGCAGTTTCAATTTGCGAACAAATCTAAACACATCGATTTTGGTATTTGCATAATGCTTTTGGCACTAAAAGTTAGTCCTAATGCCAGAATGTTATTTTCTTGTTGACTTAGTACGGTATCAGTGAGATTTATGACAGTCAAAGGGTCATTCAGTTTACTCAATGAGTTTACCTGCGTTGCCACTGCTTGCGGGTTTTCTTGTAGGGTTTCTTTGCGTTCACGTTTGCGCAATTTGTTGCATCTCCTCCTTGCGCTTCGTTTCCTGTTGACATTTTGTCTGTTTCTGCATTTCGGACACTCGAGCGCAGGGTCTGTTTGCGATCTTGGCACATGCACTCCAGTTCTTGTGTCAGCGTGAATTTGCGAAACCCCAATCTCTGCGCCCTTTGTTGATCATTGTCAGATTCACTGTCCACATTGGAACTTAACTCAGAGGCAGAGGTATCAGGTATAGCAGTGTTAGCAGGTTGCTTTGTTGCATCAGTTGTATTGGAAATGAGCTTCTTGTTCGCTTTGACGCTGTTGTATTTTTTGGCGAATGTGAAGATTTGACCGTGGTCATAATCTAGGCGGTCTCGCTGAAATTTGAACGTCTTCCTCTTCTTTATCACATCCTCCTCTCGGCGCAGACGTATTGCCATTTCCTCCCGATACTTTGCTACAAGAGATGTATCAGGTAATTTTTCTATTTCGATATTTAGCTCGTCGATTTGTCTCTGCAGGGTAACCCTGTCGCTCTCTGCATATTTAACCAGTATTTCTACCAGACGGCGAGAAGACTCCAGGTTAAACTCTGCCCACTCCAACAACATCCGGGGGTCTGGATTATCGTATGAGGGAGCTAGCATGATCCGCAGTCCTCGGGGTATCCTTCCCACCTCCAAGTACCAGGTGAGCGAGCGGTGCCCCCACCATTTAGCCTGCTCAGCCTTGCTTGCTTTCTCCAGGTTTTTAAACAGCTCCTTAATCTTCGGCTGTGTCTCCGGCTGACTGTTAGACACCAAGCTGGTTGCTCTCTCTATATATGTATTCACTGAATATAGTTAGTTGGACATTCTTCTCGTACACATCCATAGAAATTCCCTCATTATAGTTAGTTCAGCTAACTATAACTCGCGCACCCGCAATGCACTGCTGATGATGTCACATACTACATCATTTGTGACATGGCCAGTGACATCACTGATGACACAACTGATGACATATCTAATGACATCACTGATGACATCACTGATGACATCATCCAGTGTCAGTGTTTTTCTTTAAAGTGTTAAAATGTATTATATATATGCGAAGGTATATTGAAGAATGAGTGGGTGTATAAGTGTCTGGATGGAGGATTTAGTAGGTGCATGACTGACTGTTTAAGTGAGTGATTACATGTGTCTTACTGAATGCATGGGTTAGTGACTAAACTGTGTGAATGTCTGTATTAGTTTGTCTGTTGTTGTGTAAGCTTAGTAGCTACATGAGTGTCTATATGGGTTATCGATTGGTTGCCTGAGTATTTGTATGAGTGCCTGAATGCATGTTTGGGTGGGTGGAAGGTGTGTGACTAGATGTTTGAGTGGTTGATTCACTGTGTGTATGGGTTCAAGAGTGCATGTGGAAACAGCTGTGTGGGTGGGTGAGTGTGCATGGGTGTGTTGGTGAGTGAATGGATGTCTCAATGGTCCAAGTAACTACATATGTAAAAGGCAGAGTATGTGAGAGTTGAAGTATATAAATAACTATACGTGTGAATCAGTGACTGTGAGAGTGGCTGTATGGATGAGTGTGTACTTGTATGAGTGATTGTATAAGAGAATAAGTATGCATTTGTTTCTGTTTGAATAAGTGATGTGGTGTGTGTATAATTGTATAGGTCAGTATATGGAAGTGTGATTGATTTTTTGCATGACTGACTACGTGTGTGAGTAACTCTGGATGAGTGGTGGTGTGTGAGTGCATGTATAGGTGTATGAGTGCTTATGATAGTGTTGTATTGATGAGTGACTACATGTGTGTGTCATTGTATGGGTGTTAGATTTGGGAGTCTCTAGTTGGCATAGGTAGGTACCTGTGACAAATAGGGACCCTTGCGTCTAGCCAGGGTAAAGAGGTACACTCCTAAAATAATCCCTGCTCACCCCCTTGATAGCTTGGGTTGATCAGACAGGCTTATCTCAGGGGCAGTGTGTAAAGCATTTGTGAACACATACAGTAATCAAGTGACAACACTACAGATGGACACCACACCAGTTTTATAACAAAAATAAGTATTCTTTATATAGGCTTATCACAAGACCACAAACGACACAAATCCACAATACTGTTACTTTAAAATGGTAGAATTTAGCTTAGTTCTCTAAAGATGGTAAATGCGACCCTCAGAGTTCAATGTACCTTAAGATGTGACACGCAGGGCAACAAAAGTGTTGCAAGGATGGTGATGCGTTAAAGATCCGGTGCAAATAAACAAATATGGTGCTTTCTTCTTGATGTAACACACTTCCCGGTGATGCGGCAGCGCCTGATGTGACGTCGATCCTCTTCTCCGGTGATACGAGATGCTTTACACGATGCGAGCCGCGACAGGCCCTGTGACACGCTTCCCAGTGATGCGGCGGCATCTGCTGCAACGTCGATCCTCTCCCCTAGCGATGCGAGTTGCTTCCACAACGATGCGAGCCACAACAGGCCCTTTGACACTCTTCCTGGTGATGCGGCGGCGTCTGCGGTGACATCGATCCTCTTCTCCGGTGATGAGCCGCGACAGGCCCTGCGACACTCTTCCCGGTGATGCAGCGGCGTCTGCTGCGACGTCGATCCTCTTCTCTGGCAATGAGCTGCGACAGGCCTTGCGACAGGCTTCTCAGACATGCGGCGGCATCTGCTGCAATGTCGATCCTCTCCCCTGGCGATGCGAGTTACTTCCACAACGATGCGAGCCGCAACAGGCCCTTTGACACTCTTCCTGGTGATGCGGCGTCGTCTGCAGTGACATCGATCCTCTTCTCCGGCGATGAGCCACGACAGGCCCTGCGACACTCTTCCCGGTGATGCGGTAGCGTCTGCTGCAATGCCAATCCTCTTCTCCGGCAATGAGCCACGACAGGCCCTGCAACACGCTTCTCGGGCATGCGGCGGCATCTGATGTGACGTCGATCCTCGTCTCCTGCGATGAGCCGCGACAGGCCCTGCGACACACTACCCAGTGATGCGGCGGCGTCTGCTGCGACTTTGATCCTCTTCTCCTGGCGATGCGAGGTGCTTCGGTGGACCTGTGATGACTCAACGATTTTTCTGCGGCACGCTTCCCGGTGATGCGGCGGCGTCTGCTGCAACATCGATCCTCTTCTCCGGCAATGTGAGGTGCTTCGTGTTGTGAAGCGGCAGCTTCAGTTCGGCGACATGCTTCTTGTTCTTGAGTCGCGCTTCCAGCTCCTTGCGACACACAAGTCCTCAGAAAGTCCAGCGCAACTGCAGGCACTTCAAGAGAGCTCTTGGGGAGCTGGTGGGTGAAGTCTGTTGTCCCTGAAATTTCAGCAGGTGGCAAGCTCTTTTCCAAGCCCTTGGAGATCCTTCACAAGTTGTATAAAAATGCACACAAAGTCCTTTGTCCTTTCTTTGGCAGTCAGGCAACCACTGCAGGCCAATTCCACAAGCAGCACTTCTGCTTAGGGATAGTCTCTCCTCAGTTTCTTCTGGTTCCACTCCTCAGCAAAGGTTTCTTCTTGTTTCCCAAAGTGATCTAAAGTTCTGGGGTCTGGGTCCCCCTTTTTATACACAGTTTCTCTTTGTTCTCGGAAGGCAGAGAGGCCTTTGCCTAGTCCAAACCAGTTCTGGTCAGTCCTGGAGCACTTTGTTGACAGGATTCCTTCTTTCCTTTCACAGTGCAGGGCAGAGACAGCAGAGGCACCACAGGAGGTAGAGCCAGCATTGTGGAGAGAAGGCACAGCCCTATTCAGGTCCCAGGTGTAACTCCTCCCACCCATCTACATGGAGATCTCTCTATTCAGCCCTGTGCTGATCCACCCTGTCTCCTGGAATTTCCCCAGCCCCTGTCACTCAAACTCCAGACAAGGAATACACAACCTAGCAGAGGCAGGTTTGGATGGTTAGACAAGAAAATACCTACTTTCTAAAAGTGTTATTTTCAAACACAGAATGTTAAAACCAACTTCACTAAAAGATGTATTTTATCATTCTGAGTTCAGGCATACTAAACTCGAATTTCTACCATGTTCCCTGAGTCAGTTAGGATTATAAGATGTAATAATCAAACTGCCCATTCTAATCTACGGGGAACAGGTAGCCTTGCAATAGTGAAAAATGAAAATTCACTATTAGGACATGCCACACACATCAGGGCATGTCCTACCTTATACTTACAATGCACCCTGACCTTGGGCCTACCATAGGGGTGACTAATATGCAGAAAAGGGAAGGTTTAGGGACTGGCAAGTGCACTTGCCCAGTCAGCATGGCAGTACCACACTGCACAAGGCTCTGCAATGGCAGACCTGAGACACACTGTTACAGGCTGCTTCTGTGGGTGGCAAAACCCGTGCTGCAAGCTCACTAGCAGCATTTGGTTTACAAGCCCTGGGCACACTCAGTGCACTGTATTAGGGTCTGACAAGTAAACCAAACCAACAAATCATGGAATTACTAATCCATACCTCAATTTACAATAGAGAGCATATGCACTTTAGCACTGATCAGCAGTGGTAAAGTGCCCAGAGTCATAAAACAGCCAACAACAGGTCAAAAAAAATATAGGAGGAAGGCAAAAAGTTCAGGGATGACCCTGCAAAAAGGGCCAAGTCCAACAATGGGTGAATGAGTGGATGTGTGTTTAGACCTAGGAATCAGTGAGTACGTATGTAATAACTGGTATTGGTGTGTCAATGGTTTCGAAAACGGTAGTCTGTATTTTACAGTGTGTGTATCAAAGGTTATATTAGAGTGTGAAGAGGTGCATCAGATTTTCACGTGGATGATGTCATCAGTGATGTCATTTGAGATGTCATCAGTGATGTCATCGGTGACGTCATCGTGATGTCACTGACCATGTCATGAATGATCTAATATGTGACATCATCAGCAGTGTATTGCGGGTGTGCAAGTTATAGTTAGCTGAACTAACTATAACGGGGGAATTTCTATGGTTTTGTACGAGAAGAATGTCCAACTAAGTATAACGTCCCTGAAACCTATGGTTTTTTCAGTTAATTTCTAAGGTTTTTTAAATGCTAATTTCTAACTATAACGTGCCTGAAATCTATGGTTTTTTCAGTGAATTTCAAAGGTTTTTTCAATGCTAATTTCTAACTATAACGTGCTTGAAACCTATGGTTTTTTCAGTGAATTTCAGAGGTAATTTTAAATGCTAATTTCTATTTATGATGTTCGTTAAACCTATGTTTTTTTCTGCGATTTTAAATTATCATCCCATTGTCAAGCTGGTGAAAAACAGTTTACCAGCGATAGCTTCTGCAAAAAAATTGCCACAAATGAGAGCGACAATTAACGGTAATGATATATAGAGTAGGCTTTCCCGTGCAATAATAACACAAAAACACCACTTCCCGATATTTTCAACAACCAGCTAAATCTTTGATGCGATCCAAAAATAGGCGAAAAGCCACATTAACAGTAAGAATTTAACGTCTGCCTTTTACTCATGTAAAGCAGGACGACTACCTACAGTATGAAATGGAGCCTAGCCCAAAACCACATCTGAAGACCAACACATGTCATAGAGGTACTGATCATACAGCTCCGACACCCAAGAAGGCCACAACACCCACCACCATCACCCCAGGACCTCCCCCTCGGACCACCCCTCCCCCGCTACTACCACCGAGGCAGCACAGAACAGGACAATGGACCTTCCCAAAATGGCATGGCCCCTCAGCCACAAAATAGCTGAATGTTGGGAGATGTAGCAAACAAGTATGTGTGAAGGACGCAAGTCACCCATCAATAAAAATGCACACGTCAAGTGTAGCGGTTATGTGCTAGACAGACCTCACTATGCAGAGCACAGACCTCTACGTGTGTATATATACTGCTGGTGCTTTTAGTGTTGTGGACAGTGGACGCAACCATGTTACGTCAGTCAGTGGGAAAGATCTGGTCATGTAGCTGTGTCGTCCCCCCTGGAAGCGGAGTGGGCTGGTCCAACATATGCCACTCCAGCATAGGAGTGTAAATAAATAGGCCGGGGCTCTGGGTGTGGTTTACTTCAGGGAAGGCTGTGTCTGCCACAGCGGCGGCCCTCACCCTGTCACGAGACTGCCGCCATGACCGCCGGCCTACTCAACACAGGCCCCCTGCTTACCCAGCGGCACAGCACCACAGAGTTATGTCTGTACAGACTACTGCCTTCGATGTACACTGCAGACAGCAGGGCTCACAATTCAGATTGAGTAGCGATTCCAGATGACGCAGTCCAGTAGGCAACAGACATTGCTCCCAGTGCAGCCTGCCTGGACCACGCATCATCGCAGGCTGCACACACGCTGACTGCTTCAGGTGCCACTAACTTAGTGTACCACAATTCATCACCACGTAGCCTTATTAAGGCAGAATTCATTAGATAAAAGACATTGCTACCAGTGCGGCATGCCCGGACCATGCATCCTCGCGGGCTGTGCACACGCTGAGTGCTTCAGGTGCCACTAACTAAGTGCACTACAAGTCACTGCCACGTGGTCTTACTGAGGCAGAATTCATTAGACAAAAGACATTGCTACCAGTGCGGTCCGCCTGGACCATGCATTATCGCAGGGTGCGCACATGCTGGTTGCTTCAGGTGCCACTAACTCAGTGCACCACAAGTCATCGCCACATAGTCTTATTAAGGCAGAATTCATTAGACAAAAGAAATTGCTACCAGTGCGGCCCACCCGGACCACACATCATCGCTGGCTGCGCACATGCTGAGTGGTTCTGGTGCTACTAACTTTGCAGCTCAAGTGAACGCGGCATGACTGTTGGCCATTGCTAACCGCTGCCTCTGGCCTACACTGGGGTCAGCAGGGCTGACAGTTCAGATAGAGTCACGATTGCAGATGACGCAGTCCAGTAGGCAACAGATATTGCTACCACTGCAGCCCGCCCAGACCACACATTATTGCTAGCTGCGCACATGCTGAGTGCTTCAGGTGCCACTAACTCTGTGCAGCTCAAGTCAATGCCACGTGGCTGTGGACCCTTCCTGACCACTGCTTTTGACCTACACTGTGGTTGGCAGGGCTAACAATTCAAGATTAGTACCAATGCAAATTGTGTAAGAGAGTATAATCGGTTAAGAAGACCAAATGCTCCCAATCTGTGCAGCTAAAATCAACGCCACATGGCTGTGGGCCTTTGCTCACTGCTGCCTCTGGCCGACACTGTGGTCAGCAGGGTTCACAATTCAAATTCAGTCTTGATTCTTTAATTTCAGAGTCCAGTAGGCAACTAACTATAACGTCCCTGAAACCTACATAATTCGACTATGTAGTCCACACATATTTCATCTTTTGTTCCATACGCCCACACTGCGGTCAGCAGAGATCACCATTTACATTGAGACATGATTTATTACTTGTAGACAGAATTGTACCCTATGTCCTCTGATTTTGTCAAGAGGAAGTGACAAAAAGCATTCCTCAATGTCTGTGCTGACTACTGCCTTCGATCTACATTGCGGACAGCTGGGCTCACAATTCAGATCAAGTTGCGATTGCTGATGATGCAGTCCAGTAGGCAACAGACATTGCTACCAGTGCAGCCCCCCGGACCACGCATCATCGCTAGCTGTGCACACACGGAATGCTTCTGAGGCCCCTACCTCAGTGCACTCATGGACCATTTACGATATAATCTTTTGTGTATGATTTCAGATCTGCTGCTCCTACCTCAGTGCACCACACGTCATGAACCCTTTACAATAGAATCTTTTGTGTATTATTTCACATCTGGTGCCCCTACCTTAGTGCAGCACAAGTCATGAACCCTTTATGATTGAATCTCTGTGTGTGATCCGATGGTTACTGTTGTACTTGTTGCCAGCACCAACTGGCTTACACTCACCCCACACGCACCCAGCACAGACGTCACTGGACATTTGACACTGGTAATAAAAAGGGGCCAAACGCATGTGCCCGTACCCAGTTCCACTATCTATCTATGTTCGTGTGTTCATTATGTATGCATGATGCTGCCCCTGGGCCCTACCACATTACATTGTGCTGTGGACAGCGCGCATAACCATGTTACCTCTGACAGTGGGGAAAACTTTGGTTATGTAACTTTGTCTTGGTCATTGTATAAGTACATAGGTAGAGACTGGATCATTAGAGTACTGCAAGGAGAGTGTATAGTAAATTTATAAGTGCTTTGGAATTGGCGGAGTGATTGGCTAAGTATAAAGGTTGGCGGAGCCTAACGCCAGAGCACGAGCTTGGCTCTAATTGGCTGCCCTCCATGTGCCAAAAACTGAAATTTGGGCTTTGCATGGCCCTGTATTGCTACAGCTGCAACACTCCACTGAATGTGCAATAAACATTCATATCCACACAGATATGTCATGTGCACGATCTTTCATGTGTGGAAGTATGGATGAATGTAGGGTCAGTGATTCTCCTACCTTCCATGTTGGGCATTTTGAGGGACTCAGGTCACAGGGTGACACATTGGCGCTTGCGGCCCGGTTGGTGGCAGCACTACAACAGGGATACCTGCATGAGTTGATTCCTCATACAGCCCATGACGGAACCATGCCCAGAGCTCATTGTTCACAGCCTCACGCAGGACTGGCATACGCCAGTCCAGCCCACTCCGCTTACGCTTACAGGAAGTGACAACAACGCTACATGGCCCAGGTTTTAATTGCAGTGATCTGCTGATCACAGGTCTAGTTGTCAGTATGCCACAGCCACTCCCTCACGGCTGGTTTACACCCACACCACACCCATCAAGCACAGGCGTTACAGGACACCTGAGCCTGCCAATAAAAAGACCGGGCGCATGTGCTCTATGCCATTTCCTTTCCAGACTTGCTGGCACCTGATGCACTGTGGCCGGCACACCGCCACAGGACGGTGACCTTCGGTGCACTGAGGTAGGGGCACTGTAAGTGCGGAGCAGGTGTGCAGCCTACGATGATGCCCCGTTTTGGCGGTCCAGACAGGTCAGGTTTTGTGTGCCCTGCTTGACCGCAGTGCCATTGAACAGCGGGGGCCTACCGCCACGTGGCGTGGCCTTGCTGGTCACAGAGTTAGTGGCACCGCAAGAGCTGAGCGGGTGGGCAACCTGCGATGATGACAGGTGCACTGGTGTGTCCTCTGCCATGGTAAAATCAAGACGCAGCACCAAATGTGAGACCTGGTGGCCTGCGGATCGGGGTTGCATGATGTGGAGGTTGCCCTCTCCGCGGACCTCGGGCTTGTGGCTTTCAGTGGCACGTGGTGGGCCCTCTTTTTTACACGCAGGTGGCGAAAGGTGCGCAGTGAGGCCTGGATGCGCAGGGATGGGCAGACACACGGATGTCAGAAAGGTGCGCTGTGAGGGTTTTGTCCGGAGTATCAGCACTCACTCTCCCTCTCCTTCTCTTCCTTTCTCCCTCTCACACTCATTCTCTTTTTCTTCCTTTCTCTCTCACTCTTTCTCTCTTTCTCTCTCTCTTCCTCTCTATCACACTGTTTCTCTCTTTCTCTCTCTCTTCCTTTCTCTTGTTTTCTCTCTCTCACTCTTTCTCTCTGTCTTCCTCTCTCACTCTTTCTTTCTCTTTCTCTTCCTTTCTCTCACTCTTTCACTCTTTCTCTCTCTCTCTCCTTTAATGGGCTCATGATGCACATTCTTATCTTGCTTTTTGTCTTGCAGGCTGTGATTCACTGATTGTTGACCCCCCTCCCTGACACGGGCCTCCCGCCATGTGCCGATGACTTGAGTTCCACTGAGTTAGTGCCACCAGAGCTGAGCGGGTGTGCAGCTTGCGATGATGCGAGGCCTCAATACACCATCCTGGCAATCAAGACCCGATTTGAATTGTGAGCTCGGCTGAACCACATGTACGCCACACACTCCTCGGCGTGGTGCTTTGATATCTTCTCAGCCATTGTGATATCAAGACCAAGAATCATATGTGCAACCTTCACGTCATGGGCCCTCTTGGACACATGCCGGTGGCGGAAGGTGAGCAGAGACGCTTGTTTGCGCAGCGGCGGGCAATCACCTATGGGCGGTGGGAGTGGATGGTGTGCAGCAGCCTGGTTGCGCAGGGGCGAGCAGACACCTCTGGGCGGTGCCCCTGCGCACCGAGGCTCCTGCACACCATGCACTCCCAACGGCCATCGGTGTCTGCCCGCCCCTGCACACCCAGGCTACTGCACACACCTCTGGCCATTGGGGCTGCATGGTGGCAGGAGCCTGGGTGCGCAGGGGCAAGCAGACACTTCTGGGCGGCGGGAGTGGATGGGATGCAGCAACCTGGCTGCGCAGGAGCGGCACAGCGATGAAGACATTTGCAGCTGTATATATACTGTCATTACTGATTCTATACTATGTTTTAGATGATTGCGCTTGAGGGCTAGAGTTTGTCCTGGCACGTGGTTAGAGACACACCAGTGGCGGAAAGGTGAGCTGTGAGGATTTTGTCCGCAGTGTCGGCACTCAATCTCCCTTTCCATCTCTTCCTTTCTCTCTCTCACACTATTTCTTTCTATTTTTCTTACTTTCTCACTCTTTCTCTCTCTCTTCCTCTCTCTCTCACACTTTCTCTCTTTCTCTGTTTCTCTCTCACACACTCTTTCTCCCTCTCTTCCTCTCTCTCACTCTTTCTCTCTTTTGGTCTCTCTTCTTCTCTCTCACTCTTTCTCTCTTTCTCTCTTCCTCTCTCTCTCACTCTTTTTCTCTCTCTTTTGATGGGCGCATAACACACAATCTTATCTTACTTTTTGTCTTGCAGGCTGTAATTCACAGATTGTCAAGGGATGACACACCATGGCTGTACCTACTTTTATTTTGTTGTTTTGTATAAATAAATTGTTTTATATGTACATCCATAGATGACTATGATTCTCATTTGTCCAACCTCACATGCATCGTGATTTTTATAATTGTGCGACATCAGCCAATTTATTATGTTCCAGATTTCTGCAGATTGCTATCACATTTGTTTGCGGGGGCTGGACGGGGGTGGTCGCGACCCCAAACTTTTTTTTTTAAATGTTCATTTTCATTAAAAAAAATGTAAAGGGCAAGGGGGCCACGTGGCCCCCCTCACTGGCCACTTCTGGCCCCGGGGACCCCATCCCCCAGGGCCTAGCCTCTCTGTTGGGGACCGTGGGGGGAGCCCCAATTTCCCGACGGTCCCACTGGCTCCCCGACTCCTGCGGAAGCTGGCTTTTGCTTTTGGGCAACAGGAGCAGCTAACATGCAGCTTCCCCTGCCCAAAAGCAATTCTCCTTCCTTTATTGAAGCGAGAGGAGGAGGGTGGGAGCCATGCTCCCGCCCTGTCTTAGCAAACGGCAATGTCCCGGGGGTGCACACCCCAGGACATTGCAGGAGCCGGCCCTGGGGAGTGGTGGTCCCCGGGGCCATCAATGGCTCCAGGAGGAGGACAGCTTTGGCCCCCCCTCCCTCTATTTTCAAAGCCCCGGGGAGGAGGGGGTCCCCGGGGCTTCAGGGGGCCCGTGAGGCCCCCCCTGCTTATTTAATTAAAGCCCTGGAGGGTGACGATCCACGGGACTTGGGGAGGCCCGCTTCATTTATTTTTTGATTTTTTTTTGCCCGAATTCACGGACCCATCGCGCATTGTGACATTTAATTTATAAAAAAAAAAAAGAAATTTAGGCCTGAGGTCCTTGTGGGACCCGCGTGAGCAGGACTAGGGGGTCAGGGTGTTTCTACCCTGCCCCCTTTTCTTCTCTTTTAATCTTTTTTCGACTGTTTTCTTGTAACTCGGTTCTACCGAGTCACAACATGACTGCCAACACTTCCTGGTTTGCATGTTGGCAGCCAATCACAGTGAAGCTCGTGGTCGTGGCACCCTATCACAGTGAAGCGCGCTTTACGGGGGTGCGCGAACCCACCGCTGCCCCAGATATCAAAAATGTTATTTTTTTAATTTCTCAGCAACTACTGAACGGATTTACACCATTTAAAAAAAAGATGCTTTCTGAATCAAGCACTACCTTTTTGCCAAATTTGATGAAATTCCGTTCAGCAGTTTGGGCTGTAGCCTTGCCTAAATTTTCCTGTGGGTAAATGATTTTTTTACTTTATTTTTTTTAATTTCTCAGCAACTACTGAACGGATTTACAGCATTTATAAAAAAGGTCTCTTTCTGAACCAAGCTCTACCTTTTTGTCGAATTTGGTATAATTCCGTTCAGCAGTTCGGGCTGTAGCCTGTAATAAAATTTCCTATGGAAATGAACATGGAGAAAACACTTTTTGGGACCCCTTTTTTCTCAGCCCCCGCTTGACGAATCAGCCCCAAACTTTCAGGATAGGAGCTGACCTGGATAGACCTTTTTTTCGGAGAATTTCGCGTACATTCGTCAATTGACGCCAAAGCTATTAGCAAATTAAAAAATGCTTTTCCTATGGAAACTAGGTTCTAACTATAACTGCCTACTGGCAACCGCCAGTAGGTAATATATATATATATATATATATATATATATATATATATATATATATATATATATATATATATATATATGAAACAACCAACACGCATAGACGTGTAAAATGAAGAGCACTCCAGCAAAAATCCAGGGACAATGTTTTTCAAAGCATGAATGCTTTATTTGGCAAGTTCCCCCCCGTGCTACCCCCGAAACGCTGACAGACGCGTTTCGCCGACTGGCTTTTTCAATGTCAGTTTCCATTATGTTAAAACGGCACATTTAAAGTTCAACAAAGTGTCACATGACAATGAATGCGTAAACATAGAAGATGGATTGGCAGCAACATTGTATCTAAATTCATGGCGGCCATCTTCTAGTAGCAAATATAAACAAATAAAGTGCCTAGCGTTCATACAAAAAATAACATATGTGCAGATTAAAATTACAATTTCAAATTGGCAAGCAGCATAAGTGACAGGTGATAATAGGATGTTTATATATTGCGTTATTCGAGATGGGAAAGACGCACGATTTTAGATACATAATGTTCTAAAATAGTTTTTGGACTGACTAGGATCTACAGGATGTATGCAATCCTCAAAGTTGTTGGTTGATCTACAAGTTTATGGGGGGTAAGCAGACTGGAAAAATACTGAATACTCGAACTTAGTTCGTATAATGTTTAGTATGTCAAGCTGCCCCCCTAAAGTCAGGCATTCCCTCCAGATTACCTAGTCACCTGTCCTTGTGTATTAATAAAGCCCTGAATGGGCAGAAAGCCAACTGTTGAGAGAGAGTACTTAGATATGTGCTAAAAAAAAAAAAAAAAAAAAAAAAAAAAAATATATATATATATATATATATATATATATATATATATATATATATATATATATATATATTCACTGAAAAAACCATAGGTTTCACACATGTTATAGTTAGCTGTGCATTTTACTCGTAAAAAACCAATGAAATTCCACGTTATAGTTAGATCAGGTAACTATAACTCGCGCGACCGCCACTCTATCACAAGGATGATGTCATCAGTAATGTCATGAGTGATGCCACTGACCATGTCATGAGTGATGTATTATTTGACGTCATCAGCAGTGGATTGCGGGCGCGCAAGTTATAGTTACCTGATCTAACTATAACGTGGAATTTCATTGTTTTTTTACGAGTAAAATGTACAGCTAACTATAACATGTGTGAAACCTATGGTTTTTTCAGTGAATTTGCAAGGTTTTTTAAATGCTAATTCCTAACTATAACGTGTGTGAAACCTATGGTTTTTTCAGTGAATTTGTACGGTTTTTTAAATGCTAAGTTATGTATTTATTTTTAATTTTTGCGCTTTTGCAGTTTGCTTACCGTACGCGCACCCCGCGATTTTTTTGAAAAATTATAAAATTCATTTTTCATACTTTTTGGTCCTTTGTGAACCCCCTGACGAACGCTAGGGGGTCTGCAACTCTCTTCATGGCCCCCTTTTCGTGTAATCAACCTTTTTTTCTCAGTGTGAGAGACAGAAAATGGCGGCCGATACTTCCTGGTTTCGACCGATTTGAATGTTTACTTTGATCTAACAACCAATCAGAAACGCGCTCGCGCACGGCACCGTACGCGTACGGTAAGCTTACCGTAAGCGCACGGTAAGCGCACGGAGCGCTGCCACAGATATATATATTGATTTAAATGCTATTTTCTCAGGACCTACTGAACAGATTTACACCAGACCTACAAAAGGCACTTCCTTGACCTTATGGCTACCTCTCTGCCAAATTTCAAGTAATTCTGTTCAGCCGTTCGGGCTGTAGCTGTGTCTAAAGGTCCTATGGAAAAATGCATGGGGAAAACGCGTTTTGGGACCCCCCTTTTTTCTCAGCCCCCGCTTGACGAATCCCCCCGAGACTTTCAGGGTAGGAGCGGAGCGTAGCGCCCCATTAGTTTTGAAAATTTCGCAAGGATTCGTCGACCGGCGCCAAAGTTATTCCAAATAGAATGTTGCGGATTTCCTATGGAAACATGGTCCTAACTATAACTATCTACTGGCGACCGCCAGTAGATAATATATATATATATATCAGCAAAAGAGTTACCCATCAGAGGAGCCACACACAGGTAAGTTGTGCTCTCAGTATTTTAATGAAGGCTGCTTCGTGGACGGAAATACTGCACACAGTCAGATCTTCAGCTTAACGCCGACGCGTTTCGGCCTCCCGCCCTTTGTCTAGGCTTTTCTGTTGACAGGAAAAACACGGCAGTCTTTAGTTCACCTGATTTATTTCTTAATACTGGGCCTCAGTGGGCGTGGCCGTTCGCACGGCATTGTGGTATTTGCAGTGTCACTTGTATTACTCTAATAAATTGCTGTGCACTCCCTTAATAAAATCAAAATAAATCCCAAGTGGGTTGCTGTGTCGTTATTCCATTCCACGTGGACACATTATCGCCTGCATTCCCAGTGCCTGTCCCTCAGGGGCGCACGCCGGTTGGCGTCACCCAGGGTCTGCTTTGCGCAGCGGTGCTCCTCTATGGCTGGGCCAGCCGTTCAACATTTAGCAGCAAAAGAGTTACCCCATCAGAGGAGCCACACACAGGTAAGTTGTGCTCTCAGGATTTTAATGAAGGCTGCTTTGTGGACGGAAATACTGCACACAGTCAGATCTTCAGCTTAACGCCGAGGCGTTTCGGGCTCCTGCCCTTTGTCGAGGCTTTGCTGTTGACAGGAAAAACACGGCAGTCTTTAGTGCACCTGATTTATTTCTTATTACCGGGCCTCAGTGGGCGTGGCCGTTCACACGGCATTGTGGTATTTGTAGTGTCACTTGTATTACTCTAATAAGTTGCTGTGCACTCCCTTAATAAAATCAAAATAAATCCCAAGTGGTTTGCTGTGTCGTTACTCCATTCCACGTAGACACATTATCGCCTGCATTCCCAGCGCCTGTCCCTCAGGGGCTCACGCCGGTTGGCGTCGCCCAGGGTCTGCTTTGCGCAGCGGTGCTCCTCTACAGCTGGGCCAGCCGTTCAACATTTAGCAGCAAAAGAGTTACCCCATCAGAGGAGCCACACACAGGTAAGTTGTGCTCTCAGGATTTTAATGAAGGCTGCTTTGTGGACGGAAATACTGCACACAGTCAGATCTTCAGCTTAACGCTGACACGTTTCGGGCTCCCGCCCTTTGTCTAGGCTTTGCTGTTGACAGGAAAAACACGTTAGTCTTTAGTGCACCTGATTTATTTCTTAATACTGGGCCTCAGTGGGCGTGGCCGTTCGCACAGCATTTTGGTATTTGCAGTGTCACTTGTATTACTCTAATAAGTTGCTGTGCACTCCCTTAATAAAATCAAAATAAATTCCATGTGGGTTGCTGTGTCGTTACTCCATTCCATGTAGACACATTATCACCTGCATTCCCAGCGCCTGTCCCTCAGGGGCACACGCCGGTTGGGTCGCCCAACGGTGCTCCTCTATGGCTGGGCCAGGATATATGCATTATTCCACTCCTGTTCTCTGTGATTTTGTGAAAACCAGGCACCAACATGCTGGGGGAGAAATTCATCAAGTATATATTTTATTCACCAGAAGGCTCGGACACATTTCAGTGGTACAACCACTTTGCTTACATAGCGTAGATGCCATTGCATTGTTGTTTTCCTAGTTGTCATGGCAATCAGGTCAAAAACATGGACAAATAAGAAATACTTTTTATCTTCTAAACAGCACAGAACATTACTTATGGAAAATGCTGAATTTCAAGTAAAGTACACTTGGTTATCTGGTGGGTACATATTTAAGTAAGGGAACATCACAGCTTTGTTATATAAATGAAGTCATGTCTCAAGTATCCCCATCTATGGCTTTCACTTCTACATAGTCGATACATTGACAGAGAAAATCCTAGTGGATAGTTAATCAGTGACTTACATGTTATCACAGTTTCTCATTGCTAACAATGTGTCAGACTCCTAGTGGACAACCATGCAATTATTATACACTCAATATTCGTACATCTCACCCTGCGGGGTTCCAAATCCTATATAATCATTCCAACCTTCATGCCTAATCCCAACTATTTTATTGCTTGAACTTCCACATAAAATAGGAACCACCTAGATAGCCTAATTTTCATACTCACAGAAAGATATATTGACCAAGTGTCGGAATCTGAAGTTACACAAAATAAAATGTTATTTCTTTAAACAAAATGTAAAAGGAAACCAAGATTTTTTACCATGACATGCATTCTTAATCGTAAAAAAAAGGCACTCTACTCATGGTTACTGTAGAACAGTGAGGATAATTCACAGATGTACATATAAGTCTTCATCTAAATTCAACCATTCTGAATTTTGGTATTTAAAACTACTGTATATTGTGATTCATGTCTCCTAAATTGTAGCTCCATGTTCCCACCTCTAGGATTCTTTGGGATTGAATCTATAACATAATAGACCAATTCATTAGCATTACCCTTATGTGGTTCATGTATGTGGTGGGCAATTGGGTAGCTCTTATCATCATTGGCTATAGCACGCAGGTGCTCTAATATTCTGACATGGACAATGTGAATCGTGCTTCCTACGTACAATTTTGGACTGGAACATTGTAGCACATAGACCGCATTCTCATGAAATGATGGGAAAATTACAAGAAATGATGTGTAATTAGATGAACCGCAAAGCCATCCTTTATTGCAAAATTTTAACTCAATTTTTGACACATGGACGTTTTTGACACTAAAAATAAAAGTGAAAGGCACAATTGCTATGAACACCAGCCGCTTGCGTTTTGGTTGTTTGAGTTGTCTCAGCGCTACTACACTATTAGTCTGCGGTGAATGTTGGTATAATTGCATAAATTGGTGTAATGCCCTGTTAATGCTTCAACTGGTTCCCTTGTTTGTAGTTGGCATTACTGAATTGTTTGACAACCTGCTATGAATAGAGAACATTGTGGAGCAATAGAATTTCTGTTGGTCACGAGAGAAGGTATAAATAAAAAATAAAGATGTGTAACAACTCCTTTTGACAGTAAAAACATAATCCATAGAGAATAAATGGTAGACAAAAGGAAAACTCCAGTTTGGATGCGATGGAGAGATTGGCAGAGAAGGAACATGATAAATGTAATACTTAGAGCCCTCCAGCTCAAATGCCCGTGTTCTAAGGGAATGCCAGGCCCATAGATTTGACAACTGGCAATTTGATGGAACAGAACCCGAGCATAGGCTGGCAAATGGGGGAGGTGCACACAAAACACAGTGGACCTCGAGTTGGCATAGAATCCTCAGCAAAGAAACAAAGGAAGCACTGTTGGCTCAGCGCCTCGCAGCCAGAGGTGCGGCAATCGCTCATGTAGGAGGACTGCAGAACACAAAGGGCCAGTGCCCATAAGGGAGCACTTTATTATTCCGCGGGTACTGGCGTTTGGAATTTCCTGATGCAGTCCGACAAGCAATCAGTGTAACTCTGGAAATGCTCGAGCAATGGCTATGGTGCATTGGCGTTAGCCTGAGTGCAGCCTTTTATGGAGAATATTTCCTACACAAGGGTTACGTATGTGGCTCTTGTCCCTGCCGCCATATGACTCTCTGATTATGCAGTCTCACTGAATCTCACGACTGAGTGGATTTATGCATTTTGCTACCGCTTTTGTTTGTTAAACCCATGCAAACCCATTCAGAAAATAATTTCTCGCCCTCACCTAAGTCAATCCTCCTCACCAAGGGCACCAGTCCTCTAGCCGAAAGCTTGGTCATGATCTCCCATTTTGAGGGGAGTGGTGTGATGTATGGAATTACGGGTCCTTCCCTTTCCTGCTTCCCTAGAGTCTGGCCTCTTCAACCCTTGTGTATTAGTGCACCCTTCCAGGTAAAGGTGCGCCAATGACATGATTGGAAGTGATCTGTAAACATGAACGTCTTAATACACTTCCCTGCAAACAGCTGTAACTCCTTTCTTCGTACTTCTGTTACCTAAGCTTGTCTATTGCTTTTGTGCTGGTGAACACATTAGCAGGTTTGTGTAAGGCAAGCCTGTAGTTGATGCCACCTTGTCTAGCCCTGCATTTGTCGCACGTGCTCGTGATCATAGCAACAGTCTTCAATGCTGTGCATTATCTCTTCAATCTAGTGTAACTGACACGTTAACAGTCTATGTTATCAGCGCAGCAATGTCAGATCAGGGTATCAGTGTCACAGCAATCCCGCGGCCCTGTGTAGACAATATTTAAGTGTGAATAGTGCAATTTAAAAGAACAGTGATACAAAAAGCAGACTGAAAATCAAATTGCAAGTGAAAACATTGTTTATTTATTTTGAGTTTTATATAGCACAAACTAGACACATGGGCATCAGAGCACTTTATAAGAATTACATTTAGATCGACTACAGGAACTATAACCCTAGGACTCGACTTTACAAGTTACACGTGCATCGTTTACATCATTTACAGCGAGCATAGCAGCAGTGGGTGAGAAACGTCGTACACTATAGGGCAGGAAGCAGTTACACAGGGATCATTTACAGGAGATGTGTACAGGTGGGGACCAAATATTAAGATAGTATATGGCGGGGGAGGGTGTCCAGAGGGGGTCGGATCCAGGTCAGAGGGATCAGTGAGTGTGCTGAACGCGGTACTAGGTGGGCCAAGCAGGGAAGTTGGGGTGGATTAGTGTAGGAATTTGTTGAGAAGAGACAGTTTGAAGTTTTTTCTGATGTGAACGTAGGATTGGTTGTCACGCAGTTCTTTAGGAAGGGCATTCCAGATTCTCGGGGCGTTTCCAGAGATAGATCGGGTAGTAGATTTGGTTTTCTTAAATTTGTGAGGGATGAGGAGAAGGGTCTTTGACTCTAACATTACGTCTACATTTACACAACGGACGTGGTGCCAGACTGGGATACATGTGTTAATTATGATTTGATGAAAGTTGTCTAGAAATCATTTCTGAATTAGCAAAGCAAAGTATCTTTTGAAATAATGAATAATGTTTTATTCGTCACATGTTTTCGTATACCTGACTCAATATAGATTGAAAATTTGATTTAGAATAGATAACAAGAAAATGTGTATACGCTTACAAGAGAACAGAAACGGGGTGGGAACTTTCCGCTTGTTATTCAACAATGGCTCAGCACAGAGTCATCCTCAATAAAAGCAAATATCTCAAGGGAATGCGCAATTAGTTTGTCAAAATGATCTGCACATCAATTTAATGTTAAGCCATTTTCAAAGTAAGTTCTGGGGCGGCACTGGCACTTCAGGCCAAATATGTCAAAGCAAGAGACTCACGAAAACGGAGATGTCCTTTCGAATAATGAATTGCGTGTCATGCCAGAATCATCCGATGTAGGCATCGATGCCTTAATGAGAATCACTTCTTAGCGATCTCGAGTGACTGTACATCATCGCAGGTGACATTTTAGTAACAATGGGGCATATTATCAAGAAACAGCGTTAAAATTATCGCCGCTTTAGCGGTAGAAAACTGCCGCTAAAGCGTTGATAATGGGCTTGATAATATGCCGCAGAGAATTCCCATAGAAGCCCATGTTCTGGTGTCAACATGGGCTTCTATTGGAATTCCTTGCGGCATATTATCAAGCCCATTATCGCCGCTTTAGCGGCAGTTTTCTGCCGCTAAAGCGGCGCTAATTTTAACGCCGTGCTGGATAATATGCCCCAATGTTTATATCTTTCAGTTGCAGTATCATCATAGTATTTCGGAGTCACCACTCACCTTCCTCTGCACTTAATGAGGACAAGCAGTACTTTTTGAACTGTGGACGCTTATACCGGATCTTTCTCCAGGAAAAAATTGGGCCTCATTTACCACAAAATAACGCAGCACAGCGCCACACGCCATATTGTTGCGCTGAGCAGCGCCATTTTAAAAGCACAGGGATGCATCGTGTTAACAACAATACAATGCATCTGTGTTCTTTCCCCTGTGCAGGCGCACAATTGACTGCCATGTGCCAGCACAGGCACCATATCATCATGTTTCAAGGGTGCCTGAGTTGGGGGGAGGATTATTTTTGTGCAGGAAGGGAAACCTCCCTGTACAAAAATAATCATTAATGCATTTTCCCCTTTCAATGCAGAAAGCAGCATGCATATAAAGAGGAAAGAAAATAATAATCCACATTTGTAAAGCGCGAACAATCACCCGTAAGGGTCTCTAGGCGCTGGGGGCCGTCGGGAAGATTAAGCAAGCTATTGCCCAGAGTCACATGGTGCTGGGCTAATCTGTCACCGGTGCTGGGAATCGAACCGTGATTCCCAGATTCCGGAGTCAGTCGCCCTGGCCGCGGCGCCACACCTCTTCCTCTAGGAGGAATGAAAGTATTTCTCCTGGTCGCTGTAGTATCCAGCTTACACGGTGAACATCAATGAAACGAAGGTCCACACGGAGCCTGAAGCAGTACGTGCTTAATTGGAGAGGGAGAGCGAGCAACTGCCGGCAGGCTATACAAAATGGTGTCTCACCCCACTTCAGTCAATCCACAATGCATTGCAGATGCATGACACAGGAGAACGACTAGAGTGCAACACCACACATCTTCCCCCTTTACAACCTAATGCAAAAGGGATAATTGCAGATAATACGAATAAGAACCAGTGGTGGAACAAGTTTCCAATAAATACAGGATAAGGGAACAGTGGCATAAATAAGGGGGGAAAAGGAGCAAGTCCTAATAAATAGCTGTAGAATAATTTTATAGTACAGTCCAATAAATACCATATAAATACAAACAGAGACTATAAACAGCAAGTCCCAATAAATAGTTGTGAAATAAATATATAGGACAATCCAATAAATACCATAAAAGCACAAACAGTGACTATAAATAGGGAGCAACAAGAAAGAAGCTCCTGATAAATAACTGTGGAATAATTATGCGGTTGAAACTGAATTTAGCATACAACAGGGGGGTAGACATTAGTATAGAGAGCAAGAAAAGGTTTAAGTAGGTTGCATATCAAATTCATCATATCTTTTTGGCAACAAAATACTCCTTCCCCTACGGGTGCACTTAGGAGAAGCATTGGGTGAGTGTACATCTCTTTCTAGGGACTCTGACCCAGATTCAGTAACTACATACTCATTAATGCCTTGGGTAGTAGAGCTCTGTGTCTCAAGGTTTTTGATATCAATAGATTCAGGGTGAGGTGAGCTGGGTGAGTGATTAGGATTTCCTGCTTCCCCTGACTCATGAGGACTGCTCCGTTCCTCATTATAATCTTGTTCCCTGTTGTCAGCAGTGGGCTCTAGACCTTCCTCTGACCACAACCACCCATCGTTTCCCTCTGCAGTGTTCATGTCCTTCCCCCACCATAGAACCTTGTTGCATTTGGCCATTCTGGTGAGAGACCATATTTTCCCATTACTTAGCATGGCAGATCGGGAATACAGCTCCTTGGTCTGTTGGGGCTGGCTGAACATGCTACTCCCCTTCTTACAGGTGGTGCCGAACTTGACCCTGACCCAATCACCAACACTAAGGTATGAGTCATTCACTCCATGTTTCTTGTCGTAGTATTCCTTATATATTTTCTGTGCCTTATCTAGGTTGCTTTTCACAATGGATGGGGACCATCTGCTCTGTAGTTTGAGGTTCATCCACACGTTATTGTCTCTTGTGTAGAGTTCTCTTCCACGCAATATTTTTAGAGGACTGTATCCGATCAAGGTGGGTGTTATGCGATATGCCCCAACCATTTTCTCGATCTCCGTTTGACAATCCTTTCCAGATTTTACGGCTGCTCGAATAGATCCCATGATAACGCAGTTGAAACGTTCTACTAATACATTTCCCGCTGGATGGTACACTGGGGTGAGTTTTTCTTTAATTCCGTTCCTTCTCAGGAATGCCATCCATTTTCCCGATGTGAATTGTGGGCCGTTTTTGCACAGTATGGTCCTTGGCATGCTTTCATGCAAAATGTGCTGGTTAAAAATGCAATGATACCAGAGGTATCTGTTCTCTCATCGATTTTTATCTCTGGCCATTTTGAGTATCTGTCCATTAGTGCGATGACATATTTCACCACACCCCATGAGTCAAGGACGGGGCCTAATACGTCAAGTGAGAGTTCCTCCCAAGGATTCTCAGGAAATCTGTACTCTCCCAATAGCGGCCTCAACGTGACTAATGATTTGTCAGCGTTGGCACAATGGATGCATGCCCTCACCTTCTTCTCGATCTCGTTGTCGAAGCCAGGTCACGAATAGGACGACTTCACTCTCCTCTTAGACTTGACGATACCTAGATGACCTTCGTGCATTATGTTAAGTATGCGTGTTCTCAAGATTTCTGGAGAAATTACTTTGTCTTCCCTCATCAGAAAAATTGCATCATCGCTGATAAATAGTTCTTCTCGCAGCTCCCAAAACTTTTTGTGCTCCTCTTTCAAATTCTTTTTTGCTGTCCATCCTTTGCGTCACGAAAAGCTTAAGTGAATCCAATGTAGGATCCTTGTCATATGCCAATTTCCAATCTTGAGCGCTTATGACGTCCATAAATGCTACACTGTAGTCTTCCTATTCATTGTGAGAGACTTCTGTTCCATTAACTGGAGAGCGGCTTAAGTAATCTGCTACTTTGTTCTTTTTGCCCGGCAGATACTCCACATCATAAACAAAGTCCAGTAATCTAAACGTCATTTTGGCAATGCGGGGGGTGGCTTTTAAGTTGCCACTGGAAGTGAGGACTTTCACCAGGGATTTGTGATCAGTCCTAATTCTAAACTTTGTGCTCCATATGCACTGTTTAAATTTGTCCATGCTCCAGATAGACGCCAACATCTCTTTTTCGATCACAGAAAAATTTTCTTCGCTGGGGGTGAGAGAACACGAAGCAAATCCTATGGTTGTTTCTATCCCTTCATCCCAACAATTGAGACAGAACAACTCCAAGGCCTTTCTCACCGGCATCTGTAGTTAAAATACTAGGGGTTGACATATCAAAACCTTGAAGAGGTATGGCTTGACAGATGTCATTCTTGATCCTCTCGAATTCTCGGTTGGTTTCTGCATCCCAAATGAAGGTATTTTTTTCTTCAGAATCTGGCGCATGGTATGAGTCTCGGTGGTGAAGTTCTTCACAAATTTGCTGTAGAATTCCGCTAGGCCTAGAAAAAACCTTACATCATCTTTCGATCTAGGTTCCGGAGCTGACTTGATGACGTCAATGATGTCTTTCTTGGGAGTTATTCCTCTTTCACTAATTTCTAGGCCTGGGCAGTAAATTCCGTTCCGCTCGCGGAATTTGCGGAATTTCGGGAGAACGCGAAATTGCCCAAAATTCTGCTTTCCGCGACTTCGCGAAATTTTTTCTTGTTCGCGTTCTCAAAATGCGTGTTCGCGAGATATTTCTACCTGAGCACGCAAACAGCAACTGTGAACAGGAAAAAAGCATCGTGAACAAGCAATTCCGCGTGTTCGCGGAATTTCTGCATGTTCGCGGAGATTTTTTACCGTTTCGCGGAGATTTGCGTAACGCGATTACGCAAATTCCGCCCACCCCTCCTAATTTCATGACCCAAGTACGACATTAAAAGGAGACCAAATTTACACTTGCTTAGTTCTGCTGTGAGGCCATTCACTGACAATATTTTTAAAACTTCTTTCAAATTGTGGTCATGTTCCGATTTGTCCCATTATGAGTATGTCGTACTGGAAATACAAGACACCTTTTATGTTCCTTAACAGTTTGTGCATTAATTTCAGAAAAAGTGGGGCAGCAGATGCTAGGCCGAAAGGTAGATGTCTGAATCTGTAGCATCCAAATGGCGTTATGAAAGGAGTCAACTTCCTGCTTGATGGATGAAGGGATATCTGGTGGTAAGCTGCAGTAAATCTAAGGTGGAGAACCACTTGACACCTTTGGTTTGAGCCAACATTTCATTTATCTTTGGTAGGGGAAATTTGTCAACCACAATATTCTTATTAAGCTCCCTCAGGTCTATGCACAGACGCACACTGCTATTCTGCTTGCGTTCCACTACTAAGGGTGCCAACCATTCGGCACTGCCGATAGGTTCAATGATCCATTTTTTTCCAAACGGTGTAATTCAAGTTGTACTGCCTCCCTGGTGTTAAATGGAATGTTGCGAACTTTGTGACTAACAGGTGTCGATCCCTCTTTCAATATTATTTTGTGTGTGGATTTGCAAAGTTTCCCTATGCTACCACAAAACATCTGAAAAATCTTTTTTTAATTCCTCTTCGGGGCTACGTCTTAAGTACTTGATCTGATCCGTTAGGATTGATTGTGATTTCTAACGCTCCTTGATTAGCCCACCCAAGGACGGATGGTCCTCTTTCTGCTACATACAATTTCCCTTCCGTATTTCCTCCCTTAAACTTAAATTTGAGGTTCCTAAAACCCCACCATAGGAATTCTTTCCCCTGTGAATGTAACATGATGCACATCAGTGGGTTTATGGTGTTTTCCTATAATTTCTGCAAATTTATCTTCCCACACACTACGTTGAATTATGGTGTAAGGCGAACCTGAATCCGCTGCCATCATTAAATCTACTCCACCAATGTTACCTAGGCAAGAAGGCTTTTCTTTGCTCAATTGTCAATACCTAAAATGTTTTCTTCAATGCATAGGACACAGTCATCATTTGTGTACTCTTCTCCCTCATCAGAGTAGGTTCCATACAAAACGCACTTTACAGAGGTCTTACCTGACCTCCTTCTGCACACCCTGGCTAGATTTACAACAACATCACAATATGTACACTTTGTTCGAAAGGCAGGGAAATTTCTGTCATTAGCCATATGCATGAGGGCACCACATCTATTACAACTAGTGCGCTTTTTATTAACAAATTTACTAGGTGCAGAATAATTCCTAACAGGCTTCCTATTGCTTTTGCTTTCCACTGTAGGAGCATGTTTGTTACCCCTAACATTTTAACCTGACACCTTGCATAAAGTTGAGCTACTGTCATTCTCTTTTTTAGCTGCTACGGCACACCTCTTGGACATTTCAGCTTTCTTTACAATGGCTATAATTTCATTAAGCGGATCATCCCCACATACCCACAACGTTTCTTGTACATTGGTATTGATTGTGTGCATTATAATCTGATCACAAACAAATTCATCATGAAGGTACCCAAACTTGCAATGAATAGCTAATTTCTTAAGTGCTGCAACATATTCCTCCACACTTTCAGATTTACTCTGCTTCCTCTGAAAAGAATTGTACCTGTCAATTGCTGCACATATAACAGGTTGATAATTACTTTCAAGATCTTCTAAAGCATGCTGGAAGACATCATTATCATCAGCATTTCTGGGTGTCTTATCCATCTCACTATACACTCTTAACCCTTCTGGACCCAAATTATGTAACACATTTTTTCTTCTTCTCTTACTATTGAACTCTTCGTCACCCCCCTCCTCGATGGCAGACAAATAGTTCAAGAAATAACATTTCCAGTCCGCCCACTTCATGGAAGGCTCTCCTGGTTTGGGAAGAAACGGAACAGGATTTGTCAAGGAGAATGTTTGTGCACACATGTTGATGAATGCAAAGTACTTGTGGTTCACAATATAGTAACAAGATGAGTAACTCCTAAGGGCAATTCACTGCACAAAGTCAATGAGTCATGTACTCCACCACAATAGACAAAGTTACATCATCAGTAACTGCAAGGTGTGTGGAGAAGGTGCAACAGTATGTAATAGCCGTGAGGGCATGTACTGGTGAGGCTACTTGTTCTAAGGCATCTGCCTCTGAATCCTGAAGGTTGAACACTGGCTAACCCCACTGGAAAACTCCTTGGTGCTAGAAGGTGTGCGCATCACCGTGCAATGGTAGCGCAAGGCGAGCACTGCATGAAGGGTCCTGTGAGAAATGCTCAAGATGGCTTCCACTGCTCATTTTGCATGCTTGTAAAACGTCTTCCCTGGACGCTTAATCAAGAAGACTGAGTGTTGGCAAAACCCCACAAGAAAACTCCTTGGTGCTGGAAGGTGTGCGCATCACCGTGTGACGATGGCGCAAGGCGAGCACAGCTTGAAGGGTCATGTGAGGAATTCAGAATTATTCGCACAAAATGGCTGCCATCGCTGGTCAGCTTGCATCAAAATGGCCGCCAAAGATTTCAAAAGCTTGAAGCAAATGTTCTGATTGGAATTGAAATCAGTCTAATACGGAATTCCATAAAGGTTAACTTCAGGGAGATCGTAAGGAATGAATTACAGTCACACAATTTCTCTTTAAAAATTCGGCCGATATCCTGAAAGCCAGTGTAGACTGGTATAGCGTGTCACTAGAATCTAAAATGGCCGCCGATAACTTTTACATGACGTGACGCGCAAGCGCTGACAGGTATTCAATTTATATAAACGTCGGGAATTCCAAATGTAGCCTCTCCTCACGGAATGACAGTTACTTTGAAACTACGGCTCTCCCTCTCCGTGTACTTGAAATAGACCAAATACATTAACGTATGCAAACAAAAGGGTCTATAAATGAAATAGCGGTTAAAAGGATGGGTACCTTGAAGTATTTCGGTGCCGAAAGTAGGATACCACTTGCATTTGATTTCCGACGACTTACATTCACTCCGTGCCAATTTCGTAACATAAAGTAGCTGGCGGTAAAGGATTGCCCAGGGTTCACTTGTCGCCAAATTGTCGTACCCAACTTACACGGTGAACATCAATGAAACGTAGGTCCACACGGAGCATGAAGGAGTACGTGTTTATTTTAGAGGGAGAGCAGGCAACTCCTGGCAGGCAATACAAAATGGTGTCACACCCCACGTCAGTGAATCCGCAATGCATTGCGGGTGCATGACACAGGAGAAAGACTAGAGTGCAACACCACAGTCGCACCACAAGGGTAGGATTCTGATGCATTCCCAGCTCTACAAAATGTTGTAAATCTAGGAATGTGTCAGGTTCCATGGATGGTGATTGGAACGCCCACAGCATCACCATGGAAACCCCTTTTCATGCAGAGTAATGAGTGCAAGGGGCTCATATTTACAAGGCCATGAAAAGTCACGCAGGCTGACTTTACGTGGCCTTGTAAATATAGTGACTCACTGGCAGCACAATGGGCTTGTAAATAAGGCTCATTGTTTCTAAGTCCATGTGATTCAGGCATCTTGCTAAAAGTAAATGTTTCTCCTCTAACTTGCTAAGTTACCTTTTAAAACATATGTACTGATTGCTCTGTTATGTGACAGCAGATCATGTCCAGCAGCCTTCTCTTTTCATTTCAAGGAGCTGATGTAGAAGCAGCTAATATGTCATTATGTATATGCTTGCTCATCTGCAAACAAGCACATGCAGGTGCTATGTGTTGTCATTGGTGTTGCCTGCTTCGACTGCCCCTTGGTTCTGACACTGCACTCTTCTTGCCTTCCACACTTGGGCATTTATTACACATAATGTCCTGGGGATGCAACAGGCATCTGTGACTACTTTTTGCACTCCATGAATGTGAGTCTCACCAATGGAGTCCTGCTAATGGTAAATTAATTGGAAATGGATTGAGAGTGCTACCGTCTGTGTCGCCTTTTAAGATAAGGCAACTGCTGTGCATCTGGGTAAGAGTCTCTAGGCTGGTCACTTGCAAACGTGAGCATGTGAGTGTGCACACGTATGATGGCTGAGCATGTGAGACTGCCGTCTAGCTCAGCAGGGACCTTTCAGGGATTGATGCTGATCTCCTGTAGGCATTATAATGAGTGTGGGCAATCATAGTGTAGGTGTGTAGTGCATTAATGAAAAGGCTTTGTGCTCACTACATTATACCTTATGGACTAAATCTGCACCACTGTAGTTCCCCCATACTTAGGCCTAGAGATACAGGTTGGGTTTGAATTTTAGGGTAAACTTTGCACTTGGAGAACCGTCATATTTCCCTGGGTCAACCATAGTCAGATTCTAGACTTTTGTCACCTCTTCTGGACCAAGTTAATTATTCTGGTAGCCAGAAGGAGGATCAAAGGTCTCCCCTTATAACAGAACCATTTTACAGTGTTTAATCCAGTTTCTGGGAAAGGAAGACATGGGTAGGAAATCTTCATGTGTTAACTAATGGTTCTCACTGCACCTAGACTGAACAGTCCCAAGCCTATGGAAGCAAAGGGGAAGGCCAGGGTCCTGGAGGCAAACACAGGAGGGCTACCATTTGAAGTTTTGGTAGTAGTGATCTGTAGCTGTGCCATTTGGAGGCAGAACTGAAGATCTGAGGGAAGATTGTGCCACATTCCAGTTGAAGCTGCCATGTTGACATTTCCCAAAATGCTGTTGAGGAGGGTTGTGGCAGGTGTTGAATGATGATGGCAAATCCTGGGATTGGACAGATGTGACTAAAATACAGAGGTCTCCAGCCCCACTTAAAAACCCCTGCACAAGGGTTGCACACTAGAGACCTTGAAGTGACGCCTCCAGACCTGGGAGTGATGCCTCCAGAAGAATGCCCATTTGAAGGAAGAAGCCACCTGCCTCTACTTGAACAGAAGGAGTTTGACTCCAACTGGCACCTAGGAGTGTTTCTCCAGCACCAGTGGTGCTGGGCCCCTTACACCCTCTGAGGAACAGTAGAGATATAGACCTACATGGGGAGACCCTGGAGGGTTCTCCTGGATCAGTTGTGGACTGGTTTTGCAACAGGGTGACCCCTATTGGGGGTGGGGGAAGCCACTGACTCTGCTGGCCTGCAGAGAAGCTGCCTAAGAAGTCCCCTGGCACAGGCACATACCTAGACAAAGGACAGATTCATAGAGGATAATTAAAAATCAAGCTCAAAGAAAAAGCAAAGATTAGAGGCAAGGAGGCCTGACAAAACGACTCCTGGTGGGTATCACTCGCCACCAGGAGCAAAAAAAAATCAAGATGAAGCAAATCAGAGGTATAGGGCCTGAGAAAGTAGCCAATCCCCCTGGAGGGAGCAAGTGAGAAATTAGCACAATTGTTGGAAAACAAACAAGGGTAAAAACAACCTTATTGATTTGCTTTCATGGGGAGGCGACATGCATGAGGCCTCCTCTCTTGAGATACCTTCGGCTCTCATGATCTGATCTCCCTGGGGACCCTCGGAAATAGGACTGTTCCAGTAGATGTCACCTCCCATGACAGAAAGGATAAGGGCAGGTGCTCCTCCCATCCCTGTGTTAGTGTCTGGAGAGGCACATCTGTCATCAGGGTTCCCATCTGCGGGCAGTAGAGCCGGTAACAGATCTGGCTTACATGCAGTACCCAGGAGGGATGTGACATCCCAAGTGAGGGGAGCTGGCACTGCCCCAATGAGAAAAAAAGCATTGTAGCAGGGATTCTGCTCAGAAACAGAACTATGCTTGGGACCATAGAACATCAGCATGTAAGGACTGAGTTAACATACCACCTCAGTATCCATGAGCTGAGTCTGACTTGCTATAGTGTCTCACTTGCCAGAAAACAAGTGAGTTGGCACCCCGAAACAAATCACTATCAACCCTTTTAGGGATTGTGATGACAGAACACACCCTTTCGCTCTCTCACTCGTGCTTGTCCACAATAAGATAAAAAAAGAGACACAAAAGAAGTTTATAATATTTATTTAAACCATTGTGCTCTAAGATGCAGTATTTGCACCACAATTAGACAGCAAATGCCTTTCAAAAATACCATTAACACGGTTAAAAAACCATGTACCATGAAAAGCCCTGTCATATTATAAGACAGATTAGCCTATGTCGCACCTTTCTACTGAAGCTAGATGATTATATATATTATAGATCTCTGGGATTAGTGTCGGACCCTGTACCTTAGCATACGTAGGTGGATGTTCCACACCTCTGCTGATGCAGCACTTTTCTTCAAGATCTTCTTTCCTCAATTATATGATAAAATGTGCGTTCACAAACAGCAGCTGTGTTCTCTGGTTATGTCTAGGTGCTAATGCTTGACCAGAGAGCATAGCAAGGGGCAATATTGTTTGACCTTGTCTAGGGTGTTTTCAGACTAATTCCCCGGAAAAGTGTAATATACAAAAACATACAAGTTCTGTGTGAAAATACAATGTGGCACAAAAACAAGTTTTATGTAGGAACATGTGCAAAATAAAAGTGGCCTACAATGTGTGCAATTAGGGTAACATAGGGAAAACGACAATGGGCCATGCAACAAAAACACACAACAGCATTTGAGAGACTCGAATGGGACCTAAAATGAAAAGGTGAAAGCACAAGGCTGTATCACAAAAAGAAAGAAAAAAGCCTAGTGGCAATATTGTCGAAGTCTTTTTAAATGTTCAATTTTGAGTGACATATTATTTGTGCAAATTAAAAATTTCGATGATGCATATGGTCAGTCGTAACCAATAAACTAATTATGCTGCACTTGAAACAATATAATTATATGGTTTAGAAGTATGATTAATAATGTAGTATAGGTATGCCACATTTTTATGTGAAGCACCATTTTATTAAAACTGATTCAGTTTTTCGTATTCTGCTCATCTTCCTCCTGCTCATCTCCCCCTCCCAATCAGTGAACCACTGCAAGTCTTCTCTCCCCACACTTTCTGCAGGCGCAGAGTGCTATGATGTTGATGGCGACTTTCCTTTGAAAGCATGTATTGTGAATGAAACTTTTCACTGTGTTCTCTATATAACATTTTAAAGAATTTCCACTGGAAGTTTTGATGTGGGCCTGCAGAAGAACATTTTGTAAGAATCGTTGTTTGAGAAATGTTTGATATTCTATTCTACATCTCTGGAGAGTAGTTGCTGAGGAAAATGTATTTTACCTTAAGGAATGGGTTAGTGCTAATGGTTTTAGTTATTATGAATTTGCTTTTGATTTGGCCAATGTGAGCCAACAATGATCATGTCATGCTGAATCTGCAGTTTTCCTAATTGTTTATGTGTAAAATGTATATAAACCCCCTTCTGTGCGACTTTTCATTTTCCTCATGAGACTCTGTTCAATTTACTTGACGTTTTCCTTTCTCCCTGAGATTGCTGTCAGTACTCTTTATGAGTATGAGTGCTATGCATCTGGGCCTTCATGTTATTTAAAGTTTTTTTCTGTATAACTTCTATTACAATTTCTGTGGTAAACCATTTAAACTTACTTTTGATCTAGAACTCAGTTATTGAGTGGTCCCAGTTTCTATCTGATTTTTAGTCTGCACACTATGGGCCCAATTACGACTTTGGTGTAGTTGTGGCGGCTCTCCTCTGCCACAGCTGCGCCAAAGCCGTGCATGGACCGCCTGACTTATTACAAGTTGAACTGTAAGGCAGACGGTCCTTTGCCCTTCCCATGGTGGTGCCTGGAAAACAGGCACCGCAATGAGAACAGCAAAAAAGTTCCAGGATGGCATGGATGGTTACGTCCATGCCGTGCAGGAACTTCAGGAGGATACAGGCACATGTTGTGCCTCCTGAATGTATCCCCATGGTAGGGGGGGCATGGAGGTCCTGTAGGGCTCCCTTTATTCCGGCACCACCAGCCTTTTCATGGAAGGGCTCCCACAATTAAATGGCTGTCAGTGGAAGGAACAGATAATATTCTCAGCGGGACTGGTGCAGTCCTGCTGAGCATTTTACATTGTGGCGCATCTCTGCCACAACCAGGGAAAGACTGCTCCTTGGCACAGCTGGTGGTCCACCGCCGGAACGACTTTGAATGTCGTAATCCGACGGACCACCACTGCTGTTCCGCTGTGTGTGCAACAGTCAGAAGACCGTCGCACTCGTAATCTGGCCCTAATTGTTAATGCTGTGGAGGAGTAGTGTCTCTAACAGCTAGATGAGTGAGTATGAACTTTTCCGAACCACCAGCGGTAAAAACGGGGGTATATAAACTATTGGGGATCACTAAATTATTGGGGTTCTGCTCCCGTAATATATCAGGTCATAAGTAGTTCATGGCGAATGCTTGAGTTGCGGTTACATGAGGATCCCCGGGGCACCTTATGGCCAGGCTCCAGGGATTGTGTACACTGGTTTTTGGTACCCCCCACTAGACCAAGGGGGCAGGGTATCCCTACCCTACCCTGAACATCTTTAAAAAAAATCTTTTTTCAGGACTAGGGACTCAGAAATATACAAAATTTGAGCCTTAGTTTCTCAAAAACTACTGACTGAATTTACAGCAAATCACAAAAAGCAAGCTCTCTTGACTAAGATCTTGCTGTCTGTCATACTTGGAGCAATTGTGTTCAGCAGTTTTTGCAGTATCGTGTTAATTTTTCTATGGAAAAATGAATGGAGAAAATGGTTTTTGAAACCCCCTTTTTCCCAGCCACTACTTGATGGATCACCCCTAAACTTTCAAAGAAGGAGCTGAGGTAGATGACAAAAGTTTTATGAAGATTTGTCAAAATGCACCATAATTAGAAGCAAACCAAAATATGCTTTTCTTTGTGTACAGTGCGGCCGCCAATGGGTAGTTATAATTAGGTCCGCATTTCCCTAGGAAATGCATTTTTGGTTGCAAATAACTTTAGCACAATTTGACGAATCTCCATTAAACTTTTACACACACACACGCACGCACGCACGCACGCACACACGCACGCACACACACACACACACACACACACACACACACACACACATGCACGCACGCACACGCACACACACACACACACACACACACACACACCTGACACCCCCCAGTGGCAGTCTCCCCTGGGTAGTTATATATAGGTCAGCGTTTCCATAGGAAATGCATTTTCTTGATTACTAAGAACTTTAGCACCATTTGATGAATTAAACTTTCCATAAATAGGGCTCTTTTTTGCTCAGTTTGTATATGGTAGGTTTCGAGTGATCTGTCAAGCATGGGCTGAAAAAAAGGAGGTTCCCAAAATGCAAAATCTTCAAGCATTTTATATTGACTTCTTTATGAAGCGCTACCGTAAACACTGTTGGACAGAATTACTTAAAATTCGCCAGGAAGCTAGATCTTGCTCTGCAGTTTGTGTTTTTTGTGATTTGGTCGAAATCCTTTCACTAGTATTTGAGAAATGAAGGTTTAAAAATATTTGTATATCTGGATGTTTGGGTCCACAAGAGTCTTTTGTGAGTCTCGCAGGAGCGCCAAGTTAAAAATTGTGTTCTAATTGGTGCAGGGAGCATTTTTTCCCTTGGTTCATCTGGCTCCCATGGAAGTCAGACTCCTGCAGGAGTGAGCACTCTCATTGACTGCCAACAACATGAGAAAAATGTTGCTGGCAGCCATTGCAGGACTGCAGTAAAAAAAAAAATTATATATGGGTGCAGAGTAGGGATAACCTGCTCCCCCAGACTCCATGGGGGGGAACCAGAGGAACTACCCATGAGTCAAAATTAAAAAAAACTCAGCAGATCTGGCTGTGATCCAATGGTACGCCTGCACAATCATTTGTTTTTTTTAAACAGAAAATGGCGGCCACCTTTTTATTATGTATATATATATATATGGGGAGGGGGGCATGATTAGGGCCCCCTCCCCAGCCCATTCAGAACTGCTTGTTGAAAGTGCATCCTGGTCCTCCTCCTACTCTACCTCTGCCACTTACTGTGAAATATTTTTTTTAACATTTTTTAGCATTTAAAAAAATACACTTTCGTATATGTTATTATACTGTACACAGTCATTGTGACTATTTTGAAGCATCAGCTTAAAAAATAAGCATTCAAAAGAGCAGGTAATCAGATCCCATTTGAAAAAGTAGACATGTTTAAGATTTGGATTATGCATGTTTCCCCATTATTTTAACAATCAACTACCCTACATGTATGTAGACCTAAATTGTCTAATAAACATTTATGAGTATTTGTAACCTTTTAATTTAATTCTTTAGAAAAACTGAAATTGTGCAGGTTTCACTTGTCCCAAAACATTAAAAAAAAATACATCTAAATGCATATTTATGAAAACTGATGCATCACTGCGATAATGTAGCAATTGGCCAGAAACATTTGCACTGTGGTGCGACACTCACATGACAAGGGTGCACTGCATTTAGGGTATGGTGCACCATGTGGTATGGTCCCAGGGTGCATCAAAACCTTTGACGCATCTGTGGGACAGATGGGGCAAAGGAATGTAACCCATCTGCTGTCAAAGTGATGCTATGTGTATTTGTGGGTCTTAAAGCAATCTTTACGTGCCAGAAATCAGCTTTGCATCACATTAGTGTGCGATGGAAAGCCTCAAAACGCGACAAAAAGCTTTTGCAATTCACTAAATGTTAGATACGGAGGGAGCTGCAAGCCCAAGAAGTGAGGGCAGCAACCCCAACACCAGCCAAGATGTCCAGACAGAATCCCAGGGGAAGAGGAAGAGCAATTTCAGTGAGGAGGAGAACCAAATATTAATAACTGAGGTGATAAAAAATCAAAACCATCTCTTTGTCACCTCCAAATTGGCATTAGGGAAGAAGGAAGCAATTTGGCAGTCCTTAGTGGATAGAATTAACAGTGTAGGCCAAACAGAAAGGAAAGTGCCAGAGTGCAAGAAGTGCTGGCATGATTATAAACGCAGAACCAAAGAGAAACTGGCCAAAAACTGAGGGCAGTGCAGAGGACTGAAGGAGGACCTGAGGACCAAGAGGAGGTGGACCCACTGGAAGAGCAGGTGCCATCAGTCATCTCCATTGAGTTGCTGCATTGTACTGTGCTGTGTGAAAGGTAAAGGGCAAGAATAGCTCATGTTAGCTCATACATCTCACAAATGTATTTTGTTTTGGCCAGTGACTAATTTATCAGCTCAGCCTTTCCCTGCCAAAGTTTGTCAGATTCATGCGTGATGTGCTTCCTCATCCAGGTAGTTCCTTGAATACTGTGACTTGTAGTGTATTATATGAGTGAGCAGCACTACAAGTCCCACAATTCAAAGCACTACACCTGCACTGCAGCAATCATGCATGGCCCCTGGAAATTAGCAAAACCTGACTGTGACAATGCAGGTCCCTTTTCACCTTAAGGCAAGTGTGCGTGTCTTGGGGACATGTCACCCAAATGTACTCTGTCTGGACATCTTTTGCTCACAATCATTGTTGGTGTTGTTGCCCCAAACACTGCAAGAAAACTCATGCTGAGCCAACAAAATATTATAAATACATTCACTACTATAAACTAGAGTTGACGAACTTGCTACTTATAGAAGGGTGGATGTGTTTTAACATAACCTACTTCATAACATTTCAAGGAGAGTGAGCAACACATACTCACTTTGGATATGCACCAACAAGAAGTACATCCACTGTGATGGTATAATAAGGAATGTGTTGCTTCCCAATGGAACGTTAGGGTGGGACAATAAGCTTCAGGTACTTGGCTGACACACAGTGAAAGGCTCCAAATAAACACACAACATAGTCTACCTTCTAAAAATAGGGTCAGTGACCATATGACCAATGACACGGTTGTACTCATCCACGCATTTCGGGCTCAATGAACATGAAAACTTGATCAAACACATATGATAGCCTCAATGCTCACAGTGAAGAGATCCTAAGGTACATAAAATATAATGTGTACACTAATGATAGGCAGATAGACATGCCCATATTCCTTCAAAATTATCATCATACCTGTGTCTCACAAGGTTGCACAAGGCCAATCCAATACCTGCTATGTCGGTATGCAAGCAATGCATGCACATACTGTTGAGGCCCAGTGTCAACTTGAAAATGCTGGCTACTTTGCGTTAAGTAGGGAAAATATGTTACTCTGCCCGTGAGAAGCCTCATATGTTTTGAGTGTGAGCGTAACCACATCTATGGTACATTGCCAACACATATTGCTGTATGAGAGACAGAGCACAGAAGCAGGCACAAAGCAACATCTCCCCAGGGGAAGATGACAAAGGACACTTACGGCCATTAAGTAGTTACCCAAAGTGAACTCCATGTAGTGCAAAACTTCCCATTAAGTCAATGGAAATGATGATGGAGGTTCTCCAGATAGGTGTGGGTACATTCATGATTGGAAACCAGCCAACAACAATGAGCTACTTGTACAATGGTGCAAGGTTGTGTGCGCTACTGGCAGGATTCAGTGTGTCCCGGAGTATCTTGGAATCTGTAATCTGTATTGCTAAAACTACACCAGCTGTATTTGCCCTGTCATTTTTACACAGAGTGCAACAGTAGTTTAAAAAAGAAGGCCACTTACCGTGGCTAATGTTGTAAAAGTCACCACACTTGACTCAATAGTCATGTTGACTATCAATTCCGCTTAGGCATCTGACAAAACAACACTTACCTACAAAGCCAGCAGGTCAATACCGACATCATGTACACAACTCAACTTACTCCTTGCTAGCAAATCATAATTAAGAAATGATGACGAAGTAGTGAAAGTAACCTTAACTCTACCCTACACTATATTAACTTATCCTAAACTATCTTAACTACTATACACAAATGGCAAGTTAAACATCTACACCCCACCCCCTTAGTACACATACATCAGCACAATAAAGGATACAAGCATGTCCTAAACATATACTACCTATACATATAAATCTAAGCAAATATATGGTATTTTTTTGTTTAACATTTTTTTTCTAAAACACACATTAAACCCCCCACCCACTTAAAAAACTACCCATCTAAAAACACACCTAAAAACTTCTACCTAATAAAATATTTTTAAAACGTGCACTAACCTACACTATACCTATCCTAAATCCTATCCTACAGTATATCTAATTTACTATAACTATTAAACAACATGTTAAATAATGGGGAAAGTGAAATGTCCGAGGGAGAGTCAGATTTGTGCACTGATGCGCTTCATTGCCTTCTATAGCGTTAGCATCATGGCTTGCAGGTTTGACAGCTCACCCTCAATGCCTGCCATCTGGTCCAGTCCTGAAGTTCTGTAAGGGAATGTGCTTCAAATAAGGAGTCAATGGCAGGGGTTATTTGTATGGTCTGTATGACTGGCACCTGATGGAAGGACGATGGTCCGGGAATGGTCTGAGGTACATCCGTCAGCTGTTGTGTTTTGGCCTTTGACTGTTCTTAGTGTTCCTGCCTGCCTGTTTTCCAGGTTCCAGCCTCCATTACTTGTTCATACAAGATGTCCATCTTCTTGTACGCCTTTGTGACAAGACGGATATAGTGGTATCCATCCAAACTTATCTTTTACTACTTAGCCTCTTCAGCTGTCATGTTGTCTGGGGAGGTAACGTAAATACGTATCAACTTAAGTTGACAATATACATGATGGCTGCAATAATAGGCTTCCATTTTCAGACCATCACATGTGGCAAGCTAGCCCTAGCCCAAAACCAAATATTGAGAAAGAGATATGAACAAGATACCTCTGTACATATGCTTTTCCTAATCAAACAAGGCGAACATACTTAAGTGCTGACAGTGTAGGTATACGATATGGCAATGTCAACACAACTTTACTCGTAACCATATTATTCCTGAGACTGAGTAGCAAGCATGATGTTGTGTCTGCATGGACACTTTGGGGTTGGTATTGCAGCATGGCAACTGGGTTTGCTTTTGTTCATTAACATATGTGAAATGAGGTATGTCAAGCAAGTACAGGTAGTGTGCCTCTGTAGCAGAATGTTGATGCTCAGAGACATCTTACATCACATTACTGAAGCATGCCTTCAAGTATGTGATGTTTTGTATGCTGCTGAGCAGTATCAGGCCAGTTTGCACCATGTCATAAGGAGGAAAAACCATTGGCCATAGACATGGCAAAGTAGAGCTGGTATTGAAAAATACAAATATATGCTGTATGTAACATTGTAAGGACAATATCAGACTGTTAATGTCACTGGTGCACAGAGTGTTGAGTAGCAGCAAAGCATGCTACAAGTGTGAATGCCTTTGAAGATGGAATCAAATTTCTATCCTGAAGGAGTCACCCTCTGAACGAATAAAATTGCCTGGGGCATTTTAAATTCTCCACGTGTGCTGAATAATGCAGCACACATAAGAAGGTTAACATAATAGGAGATTGATCATTACTCCCCTCCTAACATGTCACCTGTGCAGGTTTAAAAAATAAAAGCTGTTCATTCTCCGAAAAAGCATGTGAAATCAGGTCATGTTTACAAATTTATGCATGTGAAGGAATTTTAAAACACCACAACACCTTCAACAGCCCCCTGGGGTAGGGTATATCAAATGGACAGATGTATACAGGATTTGTGTATCCTACCCCTCAAATTATCTGCCACTTACATGTAATTACAAAAAAACGTTATTGTGATAGGGACACAACTACATGCAGATGGTACATACATACATACCTATGGGGCCATCACCATACAAACCAAGGTGGTGTAGGAGATCTGCCTCTAGGGAGACCACATCTGCTCATCAGTGATTAAACTGGTGGAGGGTGCGGTTGACCCCAAACACCCTAGGGATGTGCCACCGCACCCTCTCCCAGTGCTCCTTGCATTCCTTGGTGGGGTAGCCCTGACTGACACTACCCCCGATGCCATCATGTTCGGTATATAATGGGCCAGGAGCCATAGCAGGGCAGCAAACTCTCCCTTGGAAAGGTTCTTTGCTCTACCCTTCCCCAACATGGCACAACCAGGGCCAGACTGGCTGTGGCGTGCACCAGGTGTTTCCCCGGTGGGCCGCCAGGGTGGGAGCTGGTTTGGGCCCCTGGGGGGGCCGTTTTTGTTACCGGTGGCCGGCAATATCAGCCCCCTGTGACAAAATCAGCCAAAAGCAGCCCTAGCAAACAGCTCGGCCACACCCCCTTTAACCCCATGGGGGCCGTCCAAGCAGTTTGCCAGAGCCGGTTTCGGTTCCCAGTCCGGCCCTGGGCCCAACCCACTCTATACACCTAAACCCAAAACAAGCAACCCTTAACCTAACCCGTAACCCTACCCATAAATTAGTAAATGGACAAACACCCAAAAACAGTGGTTCCCAAACTGTGCGCCGGTACGCCATTGGAACTTGCCAGGGGGGCCGGGCACGTCTTGGGAACGTGGAAAAGGTAGTATGCTCTGAAGGTTTAATGTGCGAAGTGTGTAACTTAACTCTCTGCAGCCCCGAGAACCAGTGCAACATATGTGCGGAACCCTGTTCCCTTCTGGTTGAATTCACTCACACTCAGGCGGGACCACAGCTTTCTTAAGCGCTGCGGTGAGAACGGGCTCAGATTGGGACTTCAGAACTGTCCCAGCGCTGATTGGCGGAGGTTCATCAGCCTTAGCTCTTTGCAGGACTTAGGATTGGCTGCAGAGAACTGCTCATGCCCCTAAGTGCCTCTGTGTAGGCTGTGCGAGGGGCATGTGCAGGAGCAAAGAAGGCTGCAACGCGGGACCGAGCGCAGAAGAGGCACCCCTGAAGTGTGAACCACCCTTGAGCCAGCGACCTACCGACTAGGTGAGAGCACCCTAGACATGACAAGAGGCACCCCAGAAGTGTAAGCGCTCCAAAGCTAGGAACTTGTCTGCTTGGGAGAACGTGAGAGAAGGACACCCCTCAGGTGTGAACATCCAAGAGGCGCCCTTCTACAGATGAATAACCCTGCGCCAACCACAACTCTATGTCTGAGGGCCCCACAGCCTCCCTCGACTTGTGATTGCACCCGACCTGTGCTATGTGGGAGAAACGCTCTGACCCGTGTTCACCCCTTTCACGCACATCTGGACATGCTTTTAATTCCAGATTTTTCCCTCCAGGTTCTTCTGTTAATATATATTATTTCTTGTATGTAACCCAATTCTTACTTTATGTCCTCAATTAAGTTAAATGCACATCTTTCTGGGGTTAAGAAAAGTGATTTACTTATTTTATCTTCTAACATTTCAATTGCTTGTGTAAAGCACTTTTAATATTTTGGCCACATTTGAGGTATAGAAAACAACATAAAATAATAAAAACTCCTACCCCAGGGCTCCTCTGTACCGAGCCTTGCTCCACACACCACCCTCACCTTGCTGGTCTCTTTCCTTTCACAACACTCCATCATATCCCAGCTGTGCCCAGCACAGGCCTTCGTACTTAGCACGGTCTTCTGTCGCCACAAATTTCAACCTTACCTTTCCCCCTGCAGCTCTTCTAATTTTAACCCCTTCCATGCGGGGCGGATTCCCCCGCGGTGCTGACCGTTACCTGCGCGGGCGTGGTCATGACGGAACGGTTCCGTCATGAGCACAGCTCAACCGACGCTCATGACGGAACCGTTCCGTCATGAGCGTCGAAGAGGTTAATTATTCTCCATGACATTCGAGTGTAGTCTTAGATTTCAGTGCCTTGTGCCCTACAACACATTTTCAGTGCCACATTTTGGCACTGTCCTTCTCTAAACACAGAGACCTCCAACACCTCTCAACTTAGTGTTCAGCAGCTTGAAATTATTAGTATGGGGATTGTTGGAATGGGAATGTTGCCCACATAGAAAACATGTGTGTAACCCTGGCCTACTCTGTGTGCCCGGCTACAAGTGAAACTAATATTGTGATTTTGTTTAGCTCTGGCATTATACTAACCTAGGGAGTGACTAACGTGTTTATGGTAATGCAGAGTGCAGAACCTATGTTGTGACTTTGAGGGGTGCACAATGATTGCCCTCATTGCAGGCGTAGAACAACTGTCCATGTTCTGGGTAAGTTACACAGAGACGGGGTGGCAGTGTCCCTGGCTTTTGTAAATCGGTTGAGTGACCAGACATTTTTATCTGTGCCAGGGAGAGGGTATGTAGTCTACCAACACCTCATGCAAATTTCTGCTTTTATGTGAACCCTAGATTCTTGTTCTGATATCACATGCTTGTATACATTGTGTGTATATGCAACAACGACTTGGTGCATGTTTGTTAGTGTGTGTATGGTGAGAATTTTGTACTGGAACCAAAGAGATCTATTTTGGATGGCATCTTGTTCAACACAGAACAAGATGGAGGGTTGATAAAGCTTTTCCGGACAGTGGGATGTATTGATTGCCTTCCTGTGGCTGGAATGCAGATACACAGACATTGATGTGAAGGAGAATGGAGACAGGGCACCCTTTTAGAAATTGAATGAAAGCCCTGTTAGTAAAGTGATGCTGATAAGTTCTTCTGGAACACTGCTGTTCAGTGGATGGTAGGGGTGAAGGTGGGACTGTAGTTTATGTTGTTCAAGGTGAAGAAGTTTCAAGACGGGGCTTGTCCTTTTGTCTGTCTCTAATCATTGTTACAGGAAGGCTAATAACTGCCAGGTGCACATAACTCACTTCTTTGTGCCAGTGTTTTATACTCCTGCTTGAAGCCAGCATCATTACTAACTGCTTCTAGAGCATTCACCTACTACAACTGTAATTCATTCTTTGCTAGTCTTCTTGCATTACTAGTCTATAATCTCCAAAGGCCTCAAAATGCTATGGTCCATTTGCTCTCAGGAGGAAGAGACCATGTTATGGAGGGCAAGGGGCTCTACATTGGTTCAGCCAGAGATCGTAAATTCATCAGAATTAATTCACACGCTTTCCTCGTGGTATATAACTCAAACAATATAGAAGGAGCAAATGTAAACTCACTGGCCTAACCCACCCTGGATGGAACTCAATGCAAAAGGCAAAAGGTCTGCTCTCCTACAATTTCTTACCCTGAAACATCTGGCAAATCTCCTCCCTTGGCTCCTTCAAAAAAGGAACTGCATCTGGCTCTTTACTAGGGTAACTGAAATGTCCACTCCAAGAGATCCTAAGCTACTGAGCCGAGGCTGGACTTACATCCCCCCCACCTGAATAAAAAAGTAACATAATGGGGAGCCGCAGCCAACAGCCAATGGGTCAAGGGAGCCGTGGGTCAAAAAAGTTTGGGAACCACTGCCCAACAATACAATGACAAAAACAATACAATTTACAAATACAATACACAATAACCAACATTACAGCCACAGACAGCAACAGAGCAGACACCGACAAGACCAAAAATCATCATAATCCACAAGCCACTCTACAAAACACCTCCAACACCCAGCACAAACTAACAGACTGTAAGTGAAAGTGAAACTAACTTCCACACTTCCCAGTCTTCAGCCTGCCAAAATCATTGCGTCATTTCCTGGGTGTATCCTGTCCGTTTTCAACACTGCATCTTTTTTTATGATGCTTTGGATCTCCTACCTTGCACATTGGCCCTTCTGCTGTCATTTCCACGCAGTGTTCCAAAGCATCATGCAATAGGGACAATGCTCTGGTTGTGACCCATGCAACTGGCCTAATGTGTTGGTTGTACTGTACAGGTCTGTGTGATGCCAGATGACACTCCTTGGGCACCCTGTCATTGGGCCAGGACTTGGCAGCTTTATAAGACAAAGTGTGATATTGTGATGTGTCACAGATGCAACACACACTTTGAGAAGCACAAATACAGGCTGGCTCAACCATACTACAGTGTATGTCCCACACAGCTTGCACATTTCAAGGATTTATTAACACAATCAGATATATTTCCTAATTGCATCATGTTTTTGTGTCTTAAGGACAGAGCTAGGCAAGGTCCTCAATGGAATGTAGGGCACAAGCAGTGCAGCACTCAAGAGGATATGGATGACTTGAATTGTGTGGTGCTTCCACAATGCACCATAGTACATCTGCAATGCATATATATTATGAGATTATCTCTCCAATCCAGTCCACATTGCATAGCCCTGTGAGGGGTCATTCATCTTGTGTGATACAATGCTTTAGAAAACACTGCATTGCCTTACTCAGCACCGGAGAAAGGTTTCATGACCATTGCACGGATACATCTATGCAACTTCCATGGTTTGAGACCCCTTCCCATACGTTCTAAACTAGGAAAACCCGAGAATGTCCCAGTAAGTACAACCTTCCCAGGAGTGGGGTACCAAGGTGTTCTACCTTAGGAACTCCTTGTTATTCCAGCTTTTCATCTGTGCTGCATTCTGCATCACACTTCCATTGTTGAATATGCCTCGCAGGTTATTTTGCTTATCCAGAAGGCACACCTTCATGACAAAATGCATTCCTGCATGCAAATGAAGCACCCTTGCCCCATGGTGCAAGGTTGGCTGTGTTGGGGCTAGCCATCCAAAATGACACGAAGTGGAGAAAGCAGAAATGCATTGTATACTATTGAATGCAGCACATTCCTGCCCTTTAACTTTCACGCATTACAGTGCAGTAGGGGGACTTCCTACCCTGCACTGTGTGGCCATGATCATATGCTCTACCCATCTGTTTACTGTCACAGGACATCTGTGCGGAAAAGCTGTGATTCACATGTGTTTGGCTACCTCCTGCAATATAGCATGCAACACAAACACTCAGTCACCACACACTGATTGGTACTGCACTCCCTTTTGACTGTACTTTGTGAGGGGGTACACATACTACCAGCACACTAATTCACCATGCATACACTGTTCACAAATGGTATCCATGTGTTGTCTTTGTCTTGCAGTCATGTGCATTCTGCACATGGGTCTATCTAGCACACATATTTTCAACAACAGCATGTTGGTTAGGGGTGAGTGTGAAACACATCAACAGTCCTTTATGAGAGGTGAGTGAGCCAGTCACATGGTCATGCTCACTACTATAGTTCACTAGACATAATGCTGTCAGCCCAACTTCCACTCTGTCTTAGTCCTGTCAAAGACAGTAGCAGTGCATCTACTTTGAGGACAGGTCTTTGTGCGGCCCTCCTGGTCCAAGAAAACTACACTCCATCACACAGGCCCATGTATTGGCAGACGCTCAAATGTCATTTTCCCGTTGGGATGTAACAAGATGTGTGATCCCCTCAAATATGCACTTTACACTCAGATTAACTACTCTTACCATGCAGAGGTAAGTCCATATCCAAAATCCAGCATTGCACCATTTTGAATGAGATAGTATATGTACACATTCATTTGTATATGACTTGTGACATAGACACTTCATGCTTTTTAGGTTTCTGTATTCTCCAGGTGATGTGATGGTGGCAAGAACATTCCCATTGTATTACTTCTCTGGGTAATGCTATACATTTCCAGGTCATCTGTTCACACATGTTGTTACAGGCCTTTCAGTGTCATCGCATTGCTGTGCAATGCTGGTAAATGCTAGTAAATGTGTGAATTGTCAACTGTGGCGTGATGTGGTATATGACAATATTTCCAGGAATTGAGTCGTGTTGTGTTCTGAGGATGGCCATAAATGCATATATGCCTTCTTAACAAAGGGCATAATAATTTATCACATGTTCACAAGATACTAGGCCTTTGTCCATGACAACTTTCACTCATCATCTGTGATGGTACCTGCAACAAAATTTGTTCCAGCAAAGTGCTGCAATTCTGCTTGCTACCGCATTGGTGAAATACACTATAATTAGGGGGTTGTCACAGGTGTGGACATATTGGGTGGTTTGTGTACGTTCTGAATCACACTTTACTGCTGCAGAACACAGCAAGTCTGCTAGCTGTGCATTACTGCACTGCTCAAGTACGTGAGGACAGAATGGTAATTTTGGATGTTGATTAGTAGCTAGCCTGCTCTGTCCATTGAATGCAGTGCGCTGCATCACTTTGCATGCCTGTGTTGGTAGATTATTTTATGAGCACCGTTGCCTCATGTTGCTCAACGGATATGTTGACATAATATTTACATGTTGTGGCGGGATTTGATGTTTACAATGACTGTGACGTAAAAGCCAACACAATGAATGAGTTCAAACATTTATTTTCATGTTGAACATTCAGTGAATTACAGACATTTGAGCATCGTGTAACCAAAAAAGTAAGTAAAGAAATTATGCTCAATGTGATCTTGTCGCTGCCGACCAGCCATTGTATGTTGAATCACTCCCGCTCCTTTTTCATTAGCTCATGCTCTTCATGCTCTCATTTTCACACAGGGGCAGTTTTGAATTGGTAGGGCCTTGGCATGTTTGGCAAAGTATGAAAGTTTGCATTCATTTGCAATTATTGCACACAATCTTATGACATTGCGCTCAGTCCCAACTTTTACATTTTAAAAAGGAAATCTCCAGTGCAAGCACAGAAGATTCCTTATTAACCCTCTTTAGTGTCATCTGCAAGCTGATGGACACACTTGGAAGGTAGTGACTGTGTTGGCTGACAGCCGTACTAATCGGATTAAAACTTCACAACATTTTTTTCCGCAAAAGATATCAACTTCAAATTTGTGTCTTTTTCCCCCAACATTCTGGGGATTCTAAAGACACTTAGGGTTGATGGATTCTTCTGAAAGGAACTGATAAAATAACCAAAATACAGCTAACCTATGTTTGTATTGGCATGGGAATTAAAAAAGTGTTAGTAAAAAAGGATATATTCTTTTTAAGAATAGCATCAACAAAGGGTTTTCTGTGCTAGGATCACCATTTACACAACTTTCAGGAACAAGCTCAGTGTTGCGAAAAACAATTGTTAACCATTGTTTTTGCATATTATCTCCTGGGAGTAACATTTTCCTAAATATTTCAACCTATTTATAGTTTGCAGTGGAAAAAGATATGAAACTCATGGCTGATCCCAGAAAGCTATACATTTCTGAAAAATTTACAAGATCCTTAATTTAGCTAGGAATAATTTGTGTAGATCCATCAAGGTCTTCCTAAAGAAACTAATTATTAAAATAAAGAAATAATGAAAATGAGTAGAAATAAACAGGCATTTGTTACAACATTTTTATCTGTTACTTTTGGTCATATTGGTTGATTTATAAAAGGAATGTAACGTTACATCCAATCGACCCTTAAGGCCGTAGAAAAATATAAAATTGGGGAATGGTGCCCAGCTGCGAAAATTGCGATAAGATGTAGTAGAAGGGGGCAGGGTAGAGGTACTCTGGACCCATGGGTGTTGTAGTTTAGGGGTCTGTGTGGCACCCCTGATGAACCAGAAAATAGTCCTAAATGATTTTTTTCCATGTGCGAGACTCCAAGGATCCGCAGCGGAGCTCAGTGCGACCCTGTGTAACTTCGCAATGGATTTTCGAATTCGGATATATATTTTTTCAATTTGCAATCAGACTCTCACTCACACTCTGATCCACTGTAGTGCTGGAGCACCCCTATATTTTGAAACCACGTGATGACCTTTGACTACCATTGTTTTAATTGACATTTGGTGTTTTATCTAATCCTAGCTTGAATGTCCTGCATGTGCACATTTCTTTGAAGATTTCTTTTGTGTCTCTTTATAGTTTTAGAGAGGGAGCTTTCACGGAGTAGAATAGCCTTGCCAGGAACAAAACTTGTGGGATGTGCATTTGAAAGCATGAGAGAGAGAGAGAGAGAGAGATGTTGAATGTGCTTCTTGGTCTCGAAGTGCAGTGTTATAAGCAGTGGTGCTCAAATGTGCATTATGTTATACATTGGGAGATGAAGTGTGTGATGCTATAGGCAGTAGTGTACAAATGTGCATTGCATTGTACATTGGGAAGTATTATGAAGTTCTTACTATTGACTTTGACATGCCCTCATCCCATCTTGAATTCTGTCAGCTATCTTTTGCTTTTGCGCAAACAGGCAGGCTCTCGGATTACTCAAGTTGTTTAGGCTATTCATGTTTAAGGTTGTAATAGGCTTTCTTAAGCTTTGCTGGGATGATGTGTGGAAAGTATGCTTGGTACCATTCAGAGCAGTGATTGTTGATGCCAGAGAAATGTGTGGAATGTACAGCTCTGTTTTGGAGTCAAAATACAGGAGCCTGGCCAGCTTCTGTCTTGAGCTTGACACAGACCAGTATGGTCAGCTCGGTTTTTCATAACAGAAGAAAGGGGGCAAGGTTTCTAGAATCTTTGCCTTAGGTTAAATAAACGTATTAAAGATTAAAGGCAGGAGATCTTGGCACCCAGATCGGAGCTCGCTTGTGGGGCAGATGTGTCGTCACTAGGGAACTTGGGTCCCGATCGAGAATCCTGCCTGGGCTGTCAAAAGGGCTCCTCCAGCTTGAGTTGGTAAGGATGTTGAGTGAACGATCAGTGAGGTGTTTTATTTTTGATTATTGACTTTGTGATGTGTGTGTCTGTGTGCACATTCAAGTCAACAGTGGTTATATTCATCTGAGGTGTTTTCATTGCGATATGTGAGAGTCTGTGTGGACATCCAAGTCTTCAGTGGTTGTAATCATTTGATGTATTTTGTGTATATATCTTGCTGATTTCTCGCAGGACGTCCAGTATTATCCAGTATTATCTGCTTGTTCTTCATTTCATATTATTCTCCATGCATTTACTTATAAGTGTGATATTATTGCTTGCATATATATCTCTATATAGATTTTAATGTTGTTCATTAGAAATCTGGGAAAACCTTTTTGTTAGAGAGTGTTGCACAAATAAAACCCCATGCCTTATTCTGAAAACCATGTTTTGATGTCTATCACTTTATAGAAGTGAAATCAATTTCCAGGTGGTGTTTGTTTTGCTTCCTCGTGTTTGAGCCTCTGTGTGGGAGGGTGATATTTTCTACTATCTGTGAGTACAAAGACATACACCCACTCTCAAACCCACTCAGACACTCTCATACCCACTGGACTTTCTATCCTCTCTGTACAGAGCTGAAAGTGAAATAATTTATTTAAAGTGTAGTTTTCTTTCAACATAGGTGGGATCCTAATGTAGCCAATCAGAAGTTAAAGTTTGTCTGTATCATCAAGCAAGTTTGCGGACTCGGTCAGTAGATTTGCGGGCTCAAGCGAGTTTGCTGATTCAGTTGGTAGATTTGCAGGCTCTTGCAACTGTTATTAAAAGTAACTCTCTTTAAAAGCACAAATAGGTATGCATATATGTGCAAATTAATATTTTTGCACTGTTATAATTACAATATCTAAGGGACATATATATGTAAAGTTAATTTTTACAGGTTTTGACGAATGCGTGAATTTGCATTCCCAGATATGCTCCGATCACATGATCAGTGCTAAAAGTCAGAGTACTAATATTTGCAACTTTTCTCTCGGTACTGTGGAAGGTCCACAAACCCATACATTTAAAAAAAAAAACTTGTCTAACTACATCTACAAAAGCCATAAAGTACATTTGCAATTTTTTACTTTTAAGATGTATATTTTTTTTATAAATTTATTTTAAAAAAGCAAAATAAATATAAAAAGTACTATAGTATTAAGAGTTGCACAAGAAAACAACTTAACTTTCACTGAAAAAAGCAAATATCACAGGGATGATACAGTTTGAAAATTGAATTTGAACAACTGTTGAAAATTACAGGAAAAAGAAAGGTTACTGGGAAATAAAATGTAAAACACCATCAAAATATACTTGAAAACCAAAGGCAACAGGGACATTATACTTAAAAAATAGAATTTTAAAGCACCTTAGAAATTCACTGAAGAAAACAAAGATTGCAGGGAAGTTATGGGTAGACTCAGATTTCACACACAAAACCATAGAAATTCAGCAGTTATAGTTACCTGAGCTAACTATAACTAACTCCGCCGCAATATACTGCTTACGACCTCCCATATTACATTACTCCTGAAACAAAGGGAACAAAGACAACATAGTTATAAACATGTCGGCGCTCGTGTTCATAGCATATTTCTGGCGGAAAATGCATGTGTTTCTTGTCAGGTTTTTAGGTGAACCGAGGGCATTACCCCACCTACACATTAATGGGAAATACCCTTTTATGAAGCACAGAAAGTATTTCTGAATAACCTCAAGAAAGAAGTGAGAACACAATGTACGGGAAGTCCCTCTCAATTGCTTCAACTCTATGAGCTATGTATTGCAGCAGATTATACTGGTCTCCCAGTATTTATAGTTTCAAAAACGGAAGGGACACACTCAGTTCATTAACTGGGGCAACAGAAAAATATGTTTCTTTTTTTAAAGATAAATTCTTAATTTAGGGAGGTTTCTGGCCGTAAAAAAGTTTTACTATATGCTACTGAGATACACCTTGTTCTGACTAGTAGAAAAGCAGGGACTATAGTGCTCCAAAGACAGAAATGTAGTGTTTGCTGCAATTTCCCTTTGGAAAAAACTGCTAAAAGCCCCCACTTGAACGGTTCAAAATACAGCGTGTTCCGAATACACATTTTAGTGCTGCCGGCCGGGTGATATTTAAACACAAGTGGTTGCTTTTACATTAATTTTTTTTCGTCCAGACTATGGGACTCACCTAAAGTTCACTGAAGACACCTTTAAAGGATACTCAGATGCTAATGTTGGATAAACGCACACATATTATATTTATACAAATGCATAAAGAGGCAAAATAAAAGTCAGAGACAAGCAGAAAAAGGCAACTAATGAGCAGAAAGAGGAGAGAGGATTCAGAAATAAGAGCAGAAAGAGGTTAGGTAAGGATCAGAAATGAGCAGAAAGAGGCAAAACAAATGTCAGAAAGGACCAATAAAGGCAAAATAAAGGTCAGAAACAAGCAGAAAGAGGTAAAATAATTTGCAGAAAGAGGCCGACATAAGACCAGAAACGAGCAGAAAGAGGCAAAATAAAGGTCCGAAATGAGCAGTAAGAGGCAAAATGAAAGTAAAAAATGAGCAGAAGGAGGCAAAACAATGAGCAGCAGAACCTGAGAAGAGGTAGAAAAATGGGCAGAAAGAGGCAAGATAAGGTCAGAAATGAGCAGAAAGAGGTACGATATCGAGGAGATAGAGCAGAGAAGTGGCAGAAAAATTAACAGAAAGAGGCAAGATAAGGGTCAGAAATGAGCAGTAAGAGGCAAAATGAAAGTCAGAAATGAGCAGAAAGAGGCAAAACAATGAGCAGAAAGAGCTGAGAAGAGGTAGAAAAATGAGCAGAAAGAGCCAAGATAAGGGTCAGAAATGAGCAGAAAGAGGCAAGATAAGGGTCAGAAATGAGCAGTAAGAGGCAAAATAAAAGTCAGAAATGAGCAGAAAGAGGCAAAACAATGAGCAGTAAGAGCTGAGAAGAGGTAGAAAAATGGGCAGAAAGAGCCAAGATAAGGGTCAGAAATGAGCAGAAAGAGGCAAAATAACGAGCAGAAAGGAGGAAGAATAACAAGCAGAAAGAATCAAGGCAAGGGTCCGAAATGAGCAGAAAGAGACTGAGAAGAGGTCAGGATAGAGCAACAAGGAGGCAGAAAAATGGGCAGAAAATGATCAGAGGAGACACTAGGGCTTGCTGTGGGGCTTGATTTGTGCACTGATACAGCTGTTGGACCCTTTTGGCGAGAGATAATGAAATTCAGCTTCAGGCGGCAAGAGGGACAGGACCCTCAGAAGGAACTGTTTGCATTCTGAGGTGAGTGCTGCAAACGAGGCATGAAGCTGACATGGTGGGCAAAACATGGAGAAAGGGTATTTGGGGTGGGATGATGTGGCAGAAAAGAGTGCATGGGTCTTAGTAGCCCTCTCTGCTCGACAGTGCTGACTTCCTTTCCCCAGGTCTTCTCAGCCCCCAACCGGAATTATTTCCTTCTGGTTACTCCTTCTGTGTAGTAGTGCTCGGGAACAGATTTTGCATTTTGCTCGGTGTCCAGCATCTGCCAGCTAGGGGGCTATCAGCATATACTCTGCGCGCTCTCAGCTGCTGTTATAAATTAAGTATTGGCCATTTTGTGATCTGATAGGCTGTTCATTCTACCAATATTTGAAACATACTTTCGTGATTAAAAACCTGTGTTTTACCGCCTAATTAAAAAGTGTGATTGCCCTGGTGGTGATGAACTCAGGTGTGGGTGAATGGAGCAACTCCACTTGCTCACAAACTCTGCAGAATTCCAATGAGTTTTTATGCAACTCTGCAGAATTCCACATAGTGCAATTCTGCTGTCCCCACCCACCCCTAGAAAGAACACTGGTACTCAGAACCTGGTTGGCAGGGACTCAGCACACCTCAGTCAAAGTCACATCAGAAACCAGGCAAAAGGTGGGGGGTATTGCAACAGACATCCAGTTTCTCAGAAAGACCCACTCAGAGATACACACACCCATTCACAGACCCACTCAGAGACTCAGGTACCTGCTTACAGATCCACTAGATACTCACGCCATGCACCCACTTAGAGACTCATGCATGCTCTCACAGACCCACTGAGAAACTCATGAACCTACTTGCAGACCCCTTGAGACACTCATGTTCTCATTCACAGAGCCACTCAGAGACTCGTGCACCCAGTCATAGGCCCACTCAGAGATTTATGCACCCACAAAATGATCCAATCTGACACTTACTCACCCACTCACAGACCCACTCAGAGATTCACACAGCCACTCACAGAGCCACTCAGATATTTATGCACCCACTCACTCACCCAATCAGTCTCATCTATTCACTCACAGACCCCCTCAGACACTCATGCACCCACTCACAGACCCACTCAGAGACTCGCACACTGACTCACAGGCCTACTCAGACACTCACACACCCACCTACAGATCTACACAGGCTCTACACAGACTCACACAACCATATGCACACACTTACAGTCACTCAGAAAACTAGACCCATTGACACTCACATACCCACATACAGAGCTACACAGGCTCTACACAGACTCACACAGCCATATGCACACCCTTACAGTCACTCACACACCCACAAAAACACTAACACACCAACTCAGAGACTTATATTCTGTGGAGCATGTAAAGTATGTGGAAGCAGAAGGAAATGACTTTGTTGACTTGTCATTTCATGGTTAGTTGGCTGTCGAGGATGATGCTAAGGTTGCACGCATAGTTTGCCGGTGTGGTTGTTGGTCTGACTTCTGCTGGCCACCAGCTGTGGTCTCATTGGGAGGTGTTCCTCCCAAAGATCAGTACTTCTGTTTTGTCGGTGTTGAGTTTGATACAGTTGTCTCTCATCCATTTGGTTACGTTAGTCACGGCGTTGCAGAAGTGAGTCTTGCCTGTGGGGCTGAGGGATGATTCTTCAGGAACGTCCCATATGATGCTCTTAGGTAGCTTTGTTCTGTAGTCCACAATCAAAGAACGTGGTGGCTCAGCGGCCTCCCACTTATGCCAGCAATAAATGTAGGCAGTTAGAGAGCGGTAACCTTTAATGTGGTCATTGGTCAGCCCTCTGTTCCAAAATACGCATCAGTCTGTATTTCATCGAGGCTCGATTAAGAAGATGTCCCGCTAACTCCCAAGTCGGCATTCTTTGATTGTGGACTACAGAACAAAACGTAATCCTTATTCACATCACTTTTGAAGGGTCATTCATCTTTATACCAAATGTCCTGAAGATGGTCTAGCGGATGCATACAACATTAGACCGAAACGTCGACAACCACATCTATTTCTTTGTATTATTTGATTGAAGGCAATGCTGTCTGTTTAGTCGGTCACATTTTCCTATGAATATTTTGAAAAGGTGTTCACAATTGTAACAATGAGGTGTTTGTAACATCGAATCATTGTAACTTCAGGTTGCAGTGTGCTTTTTATGGAATATTTTTTATCTTTCTGTACCCTTTGCAATTTGTGACTAATATAAATTTATTTTTTGAATACATATACCTGTGTATATTTGTTCGTATGGAAATAATTGGAAATGCACCTGAAGAAATTGATTTGCAAGCTTCTGGATAGAGCTTGTTAACAATACATGCAGAAACTAATGTGAATATATGGTTTAACAAATCCCTTGTAGGCACACGTACCTGCTAATACTGCATGAGCAGGACACACCTGCAGCCTACTGAATCCATTCTCCCGGGTTGTTAGTGTTGCAGCCATTTACGACATATAGAGTGGAATTACGTTACCGCGTGATGACCAACTCTAAAACAGATGACATTAATCCTATCATGTTTGGTATCAAACATTGAGGAATCATACCCCCACACTGGTAACATGTGTAGAAGGTATGATTCCACCCCTCAGAAACAAGCTTTGTGAGATCCCTGGTGTTCCCTGTACCAGCCTTCTAGTCCCTGGCAGCCCAAAAGGGTTGCTGCTGACCACAGACACATTTCTGCCCTCCTGCTGCTGAGCCAAGCTCGAGCAGGGGAAGGCAGAACAATAGGCATCCTGTCATAGGGAGGTGTGACCACCTCCCAGACATGATTTAGTGTATTAGGCCTGGGTGGGTGCGCTAGCCAGCGACCGAAAGTCTGCATGAGGGGCACATTTGGTGTTCCTGTGCATAGTCCAGTTCAAACTAGTCGTGGGAGCGGTTGGCTCTTGTGCAAAACTTGACAAATGTCATGGGAGTAACCTCTCCACTGTCCAGACCCTCCCCTGGAAGAGTCCCCTGAATATATCCAAACCTCTCCCGTGGGTACAAAAGGGCTTACCTCGCCGTAGGACCATGGATTTGACTTGGACAAGATTCTGAACCAGAAACCCCTGAACTTTGACCATTTGGACACTCTGGACTTTGCTGGACTTTGTTTGTGACCAACTTCGTCTCCCTCTCAGTCTGAAGCATGTGTGTGCCCATGCACCATACAGGCTCCGTGCAGGAGCGTCAAGGACAACTGAAGACATCTCCCTTGGAGTGAAGGAGTCACCCTTGCAACCGCAGGCACCACATCTCAACTGACCGGTCTGCTGCTCCTGAGCTCATACGGATGCCAAAGGCACCAGTAACACAGGAGGTGGATTTACAAGTCCCTCGAGGTCTGAGCTGCCCTCTTACAAAGTTTGAGGTCAGAATCCCTCGTGGGGGCTGTAATACCCGTATCCCTGTGCATCGCATACTTTTGCAAGTGCATATGCTTGTTGGAATTTCCAAAACAAGTGCACTGGGCTCCAAGTAGCCCCACCCTCTGGCACCATTTCTTACAAAGAACACCGGCCTCCTCACACTGAGTGCTCTGTGGGCTTCTGCTTTGTGAAACTGCTCGAGGTCCCCTTGTGACTCCAGTGCCTCCAGCCTGTGGGTCCTCTTGAGGGTCAACACTGCTTTTCTGGGGCTCCCCTGGTTGCACCAGGCCTGCCCTGACTCCCCTGTGCTTGGTGAGTCTCCTGGACCTTGCTGGTCCGAACCGTAACCTCTCTTGTCCTTCTTCATGGGTTGCCACTGCCAAGGCTTGTTGGTGCTCCTGTCAGACACCAACCCCTCAGCACTCAACACCTTCATGGGACAGCTCGTATCCATCTCCTGGTCATCCTCAATGTCTCCTGGTCCCGGTGGCTGCAGAGTCAAGAACCCCCTCAACGCACCTGAAGCACCCGACCTTGATGGGCATTCGTCTACCGAGCACCTGGTCACTCCTGAGTGACCCAGACTCTGTCCCCTCTGCTTTCAGGTATTCTTCAACAAGAATCCACCTTTGGATTCCGACAGACACTTTTCTTCTTCCCAGCAGTGGCTCATTTTTGAAGTCGCCCATAGAGATCTATGGCGGTTTCTGACACCATTTCAGACCTATGCACCGGGCTTCCCTGTGATAGGTAAATCTGGTACTACGGTATCCACGGGTGGAGTGGCTCTCCAACCTCCTAACTTCCATGGGGTTTCTTCGAAGCCCACTTAGACGTGTCCTTAAACTTTAAAACTGCAACTGGGACTCTGCCATAGAATTGTACGGCACCTGCGGTCGTGTTCCCACACCGCTCCCGTCCTCTGTGGGTTCCCTACTTACTCACATTGGGTGGGTCCTTGAGGTCCCAGCGATTCTACATCCTCTAGACACTGTCTTAACTTGAGTTGTGGTTCCTATACCACTATTTTAGTATATGGTTTGGTCTCCCCGTGGAGCCCACTGTGTATTAGTGCTATTTACTATTGTTTCTGTGCTACAGTATTGTGTGCTTTGTGATTATCTGCGTGTAGCAGATACTTTATCATAGTTAAAGTGTATTATATTACGAAATACATATTTTTATAACTACTGTGTGGTTCTCCTTTCATTTAATCAATACTATAAGGTTGCATTCTGGTGAAACAAGCTGCTTAACATACCTTAAAGACTAAGCCTGAAGGCTGCTCTCCACAGCTACCACTTGGATAGCTTTCTAAGCTTATCTTTAACCTAGGCGTGGAAGGCACAGAAGGTCTTTCCAGTGGTGCACCTTTGGTGCCTCGGTGGCGGGGTCATGCATTGGCCCCCATAAGTAGTCCTGGGAGGGGGGAGTGGCTGGCCGAAAGGCGGGATTGCCGGGGTTAGGGAAACAGCACAGTAAAAATGGATAGGAAACAACCAGGGACACAACAGAAATGAAAGAAGGCCAAAAGTAGTAGAAACATTAGGCGCAGGAAAGCAGACTTATAAAGGCGGGCGTAGCAAAACAAAACTTATAATGTGCTCAAACTTATGATGCAAAACAAACTTACTTAAAAACAGACAAACTTTAACACACTTTACAGATGCGGGCACAGGCACAACAAAGCCAACAATGCAGGTAAAAATACTGAAATGCAGCAATTACGGAGAGAACCTGGGGCTGACAGCAGTTCAAGGCAAGCTCGAGACTGAGGTGATGCCTCTTTGCTATGATGAGCAGCAGCGGGGGAACGGCGATCTAGACCTTAGAGAGGACCCCCACCCCATTACCAAACAAATACATCAGCTCTTTCTCTACAACAGCAAGCCCTAAGCTCCGTGCATGTTCACCCGTGACTAAGAAGAAGCCAGTTATAACACACTTGAAAGTCCTGGGGAATCATGATTCAACTCAGCCACCACACTCAAACCTTCCACCATCTCACTCCAGAGTTCCAGGTCCTGCTCTTCATTCTCGTCTGTACGTACGTACAGCAGCCGACATTTATCCGTGACCGTACGTGTGAAGTTAAAGGGCCCCCTGCTACTAATAGGAAGTTCCTCTAGGCAGGGTAATAATACATAATGTAAATTCCTAGGGCAAATTCAGCAATTATAATAACAAAAACCAATTGAATATCAGGAGAGACAAAAACAAATATAAATGGAAAGGTAGAAAAATTGTTATTTATTAATTTCCATGTTCCAACATTAAAAATGAAGCAAACCACGTATACGCCACATCCATCTCAGCATTCGTATTCAACAGTCAACAGTGTTTTTTTCTTTTTTGTCTCCCTTTGTACCCCAGGCCTAAAAAATCATAATTTTTTAGTTTCCATGGTAAGGCTTTTGTAGAGTTGAAATTGGGGTCCAAACAGCACTGAACGAGCCAAAACATCTTGCGTGCTGAATACTGCAACACACGTGTAGCAAAGGGTCCGAAAGGATCTGAGACTGACCACTCACTCATATCCGACAACCATTTATGCCGCAGTGGTGGAGTGGAGGCTATCCAATGTATTGCTACGAGTCTCCGGGTCAATACCAGCCCCAGCAACACAACTTAATTTCCCATTTTTCTCCCTGTTTTTGAGAGCGGCAAAAGCCCGAGTAGGCAATGGCGCACCATTCTTTCTAGTTTGGTGCCCATGACCTCACAGAGTGCACACAGTACTGGGGACGCTCACATCTCAGGCATGCAGATATACGACCATGGAAAATCCTATGCAACCGTGAGTTAGGCCCAGTGCCAGTAATGAAACTGCATAAGCTTAAAGCACACATTGCTTGCAGGGCCCTTAACCAGGTTACAGGCCCGCTTCCATTCAGCACCCGTGAAAGGATCCCCAGTTAGTGCGGACATGCCCCACTTCTATGCATCTATCAGCCTTCAGTGCAGCAAACAGCCGAAAAATTAGACCTCTACTTGTCCTGGATCCAATATGACCCCAAGCATACAGGATTCCTCCAATTCCTTGGAAAAGGTCAACCAAATCCCTCTAGCCATGTGGGAGAGCTTAGCAAACCACAGGATCTGTCCTGGTGCCACATGGAACAGGGTGGTCATTTCCATCATTGTGATGAAGAAACCATTCAAACACAAGTCATCCACCACCTGGCAGCTGTCCTCCAGCCACTGCGTCATATCCATCAAGGACTGTATTTGCTGAAAACACTTCAACCACCAAAGAGGCAGAAGCCCTGCATATGGGGCCCTACGTAAAACCCGCCTCACCACCTGCTCCCATGCCATCGCCACCTGCCTCACAATTAGCGGGCAGTACTCTGGCACTCCGGTGCCATTCATCAGTAGCTTGGGGAAAGCTCTGTCATTCACCAAAGCATCCAACAAGCACTTTTTTCCCCATTTGACCCATCAGCACACCACAGAGTCCTGCCAGATAATAGAGCTGTTGATCCAGGTGCCCCAGCCCACCCTCGTCAAGGTCCAATTTTATAAAAATCCAGTTTGACCCGGCTCCTCTTGCCAGCCCACACTGAGGATACCAACAGGCAATTAAATTCCATGATCATATCCCTTGGCAATTCTCACAAAGTATTATGCATGGAATACTGACAGCAGGGTAAAACCGCCATCATCCTCAGGGCTATCCTGCCCATCACCAAGATAGGGAGTGTGTTCCAGCGCATCAGCAGGAACCACACTGACTGAGTTAATTTCAAATCAGCCCTCATTGACTACCACCACCAAATCAAAGCTGCAAAATGAAATCCCTGACCCAAAGGATCGAGACCAGTGCCAACCAAGCCAAGCCAAGGAACTCTTCACCATCTTCAGAGAGTTCACCTGCCCGTCAGCCACCAAAAACTCTTTACCCTACTCACAGGAACTCTGTGACACCTCCGCCAACCACTTCCACAACAGGCTAGCTACAAACTACAAATATCTTCAAACCCGAACCCTCCAACCTACTCAGCTTCCCATTGATCACCCACTCACCGCATGGGAACAACTCAGCACATCAAACACAACCACTCTTATTAACTCCATCCACACTGGAGCACCCACCGACCTCTGCCTCCACTGACTTTTTAACCTCGAAAGAGATGAGATTAGCCGCCAACTCACCTCCATCCTCAATGCCTCGAAAACCACAGCCACTTTTCCCGATGCAGACCATGGTCAGACCCCTCATCAAGAAACCCTGAACAGACCCCAGTGAACTCCAGAACTGCCATCCCATCTCACTACTCCCTTTCACCACCAAATCCTGGAGAAGACCATCAACCCCCAACTCACCAAACACCTGGAGAGAAACAACTTACTTGACCCTTTCTAATCAGGTTTCAGAGCCAGAAGACAGCTCAGACCACCACAACAGACTACATAGGCGCTGTCCTCGACAGAGGAGAATCAGCTGCCCTGATCCTCTTTGATCTCTCTGCAGCCTTTGACATTATATCGCACCACACACTGCCTACACCAGATTGGTATCACAGACGATGCGCTCAGATGGATGGCATTCTTTCTCACCGAACGCACCCAGAGAGTCCGCCTCCCCCTTTACATTGCAAGCCAAGCACACCATTTGGGGCATCCCACAGGGCTCATCAGTCAGTTCAACCCTCTTCAATGTCTACATGTCACCACTTGCAGACATCATCATATCGCACAACATCAACATCGTCTCCTATGCCGACGACACTCCGCCCATCCTCTCGCTCTCAGCGGACCTCACCTCGACGAAGACTAACTTCCACTGTTGCATGAAGAACATCTCAGCCTGGATGAAGGATGACTGCCGAAAGCTCAACACAGAGAAAACTGAAGTTCTAATGTTCAGCAAACACACCAGCCACTGGAATGACTCCCGGCGGCTGACGGAGCTCGTAGCCAGCCACACATCAAAAGATCACACCTGCAACCTCAAGATCACCCCAAATAGTGAACTCTCACCATGAAATGTCAGGTCAATGTTGTCTCCTCGGCCTCCTTCCACATGCTCTGCCTGCTCCGCAAAATGTTCAAGTGGTTCCCCATCAGCACCAGGAAGACGGTGAACTAGGCACTCATCCCCAGCTGACTAGACTACAGCAACACACACTATGCAGGCACCACCACTGAACTCATGCAAAGACTCCGATCGATCCAGAACTCAGCCACCAGACTGATCCTCAACCGGCCCTAGAGAACACACAACACCTAGCACCTGAAAGACCTCCACAGACTCCTAGTTCAGAAGAGATGCCATTTCAAGCTCCTGACCCACACCTACAAAGGCCTCCATGACCAAGGACCCACCTATATGGCTCACTGCCTGAACTTCCACCAACCCCCCAGAAAACTTGGTTTCTCTCACTTTGGCCTTAGACAGGGCCCTTGCCTACACTGCTGCTGTGCAGGGGGATGCTTCTTCTCCCATGTCATCGCCAAAGCCTGGAACACACTCCCCCTCTACCTATGCACTGCACCCTTGTCTACCTATTTAAGGAAGGAGCTCAAGAACTGGCTCTTCAACTGAGACCTGCAGCAAGTGCCTGGATACCCTCTCGGGTGATAAGACGCATAATACAAGTACTACTTGACCCTGAATAAGATCTCTATTATACTTCCCCACACCCACCCACAGCAACCAGAACACACACAATCGACAAAAGAACCACTCCACCCAACTCCACTCCACCCAAATCTGCGCACTGCATTCACCCAACACACCAAAGTGAACAATAATGCAAAAAGAACATAGACAAAGAAGAAGGACAAGAAAAAAGAAGGAAGAAAAGAAAGGAGAGGGAGAGGGAGAGTGACACAGCAGTCCACTGTTGCTCTTTACAGTGTGCCACAATTCCATGTGCCTTGCAATCTGATGACACACTAACAGCTCTACTAGATCCTTGGGGTGCACAGCAGGAGAATTACTGCGACCTCAGGCTGCGGCAAGTCAATTGACAGCTCAGCGGCTCACAAACTGGTCAGGGGCTTCCTGAAGTCGCCCCGGGCCAACTGTAGAATCCATGGACAGAGTCTCCGCGCAGTCCCTTGATGCTACCGCCCAGACAGGTCTGGCGTTTCCTCAACCACCTCCGAGCCACTGTCTACGGAAGTCGTCAATGCAACTGTCTCAACCAGTGCTCTTGCTTCCTCCACCTCCAGATGTTGCCGTTCCATATCCATCCTGCCGTCCTGCCAGACCGCCACTTGGGAATTTGAGCACCATTCCCTCCAAGGGGCTGCCACGTCATTTAGGTGCCACTCCTCTATGGCGTGAGCTAGCTGACAAGCCAGAGGCCACTTCAGTCAATAAATCAATCAATAATTTGTAAAGCACACTACATACCTGTGAGGGTTTCAAGGCGCTGGGGGGCATGCTGCTGTTATTGGTCACTGGAATGGCATGGTGAGCAAAAAAACGATGGATTTAGGCCCAGATCTCTGTACTGGGGTGAATGTACGACATTGTTCTGCATTCTGTCCATCAATAGTTCTTTTTGCATTGGTCGAAGAGCCAGGTCTAGAGTTGTCTCCTGAAGGCCAGCAAGTCTTCGGTTTGTCGCAGGTAGAGGGGGAGGGTGTTCCAGGTTCTAGCGGCTCGATGGGAGAAGGATCTGCCTCCAGAAGTGGCTCTCCGGATGTGTGGTACCGGGGCCAGGGCGTGGTCAGCGGAGCGGAGTTTCCTGTTGGGCACGTAGAAGGAGAGCCGACTGTTGAGATAGGCTGGGCCGGTTTTGTGGAGAGCTTTGTGTGCGTGGATCAGGAGCTTGAAGGACATTCTTTTGTCGACTGGGAGCCAGTGCAGGTTCCTCAGGTGGGGGGTGATGTGGTTGCAGCGCGGGACGCCGAGGATCAGGCGTGCAGAAGCGTTCTGGATTCTCTGTAGTCTGTTGATGAGCTTGGCCGAGGCTCCGGCGTAGAGGGCGTTTCCGTAGTCGAGTCTGCTGCTGACTAGGGCCTGGGTGACAGTCTTCCTCGTGTTTGTCGGGATCCATCTGTAGATCTTGCGAAGCATGTGGAGGGTGTTGAAGCAGGTGGAGGAGACTGCGTTGACTTGTTTGGCCATGGAGGGTTTCGAGTCGAGGAAGACTCCCAGGTTGCGTGCGTAGTCGGTGGGTGCCGGGGGAAACCCCAGTGACGTGGGCCACCAGGCAGGCAGGCAGAGGGGTTGTACCCGAGGATGAGAATTTCCGTCTTGTCTGTGTTCAGTTTGAGGCAGCTGTCCTCCATCCAGTCTGCGACGGCCTTCATTCCCAGGTGGAGGTTGGATTTGGCGGTGAGGGGGTCCTTGGTGAGGGAGAGGATCAGCTGAGTGTCGTCAGCGTAGGAGATTATGTTGAGGTCGTGTTGTCGGGCGATGCATGCGAGTGGAGCCATGTAGACGATGAACAGCGTCGGGCTGAGGGAAGATCCCTGAGGGACACCGCAGATGATCTTGGAGGCATCCGATCGGTACGGGGGAGGCGGACTCTCTGAGTTCTGCCAGAGAGGAAGGAGGTGGTCCAGTCCAGGGCCTTGTCTTGGATCCCTGTGTCGCGGAGGCGCAAGCGTAGTGTGCGGTGGCAGACGGTGTCGAAGGCGGCGGAGAGGTCCAGGAGGATGAGGGCTGCCGTCTTGCCATTGTCCAGCAGGATCCTGATGTCGTCTGTGGCGGCGATGAGGGCGGTCTCGGTGCTGTGGTTGCTGCGGAATCCTGATTGGGACGGGTCCAGTATGTTGTTGCCTTTGCTGGGAACGGAAACAGGGAGATGGGCCGGAAGTTCTTGAGGTCGCTCGGATCCGCCTTGGGTTTCTTCAGTAGGGCGTTGATCTCTGCGTGCTTCCAGTTCTCAGGGAAGGTGGTGGTCTCGAAGGAGAGGTTGATAATTTTGTGCAGGTGGGGTGCGATGGAATTGCTGGCTTTGATGAAGATGTGGTGTGCGAGAGGGTCGGACGGGGATCCGGAGTGGATAGTTCCCATGGTCTTGATTGTGTCCTCGTTGCTCGTGTTGGCCCAGGTTGTCAGGGTGTCGTGGGCGGTGGGGTGCGGTGGGTTCTGTACGGTGTGGTCGGCAGGTGCTGTCCGGGGTGTGAAGCTGTCATGGATGTCGGTGATTTTGCGGTGGAAGAAGGCGGCGAGGGAGTCGCACAGCGCTTGCGAGGGTGGGATGTCGTTGGCGTTGGAGCTGGGGTTGGAGAGTTCCTTCACGATGGTAAAGAGCTCCTTGCTGTTGTATGCGTTGTTGTCAAGGCGGTCTGAGTAGGAAGTCCTTTTGGCGGTCCTGATGAGATGGTGGTGGTTGCGGATGGCGTCTTTGTGGGCGGCGTGGCTGTCTGGCATCTTGTCGCTGTGCCATATGTTTTCCAGTTTCCGTCAGGTGCGTTTTGAGTCGAGGAGTTCTGGGGTGAACCAGCTGACTCTTCTGCTGGTGTCTCTGCTGGTGGGGTTTTTCAGCGGGGCGACGGTGTTGGCGCAGTCGTTCATCCAGCGTTCGAGGGTGAGTGCACCTTCATCGGGGTTGTTGGGGTTCGTCGGAGGGTTGAGCACGAGGTTTGTCTGTAGTTGTTCTTGGGAGACTTTGCTCCAGCAGCGGCGGGGGGTCTGTAGGGAGCGGTGGTGTGTGAAGTGGATGCAGTGGTGGTCTGTCCAGGTGAGTTCGGAGGCATGACTGAAGGTGACATGGGGGCTTGAGGAGAAGATGGCATCTAGCGTGTGGCCGGCAATGTGGGTTGGCGTCGTGATGAGCTGTTTCAGTCTGAGGTTGGCGAGATTATCGATCAGGGTGGAGGAGTTGTTGTCGTTGGTGTTCTCCAGGTGGTAGTTCAGGTCTCCAAGGAGGATGTAGTCGGTGGAGGTCAGCACGTGCATGCTGATGAGGTCGGCGATGGAGTCGCAGAATTGAGGCCGGGGTCCTGGCGGTCTGTAGATGAGGGTGCCTCTTAGGGTGGTCTTGGGGTCCGTGTGGATCTGGAAGTGCATGTGTTCGGCGGTGCTGAGGTCGTCGTTGGCGTTAGTTGAGACCTTGATGGTGTTTTTGTGGACGATGGCGATTCCTCCTCTGGCCTTGTTGGTGCGGTCTCTGCGGGTGATCTTGTACCCGACTGGGATGGCTATGGCGATGTCTGGTGAGGAGGTTTCGTTCATCCAGGTTTCGGTCAGGAAGGCGACGTCCGGTGATGTGGTGTCGAGGAGGTCCCAGAGTTCGACGGCGTGTTTGCGTGCGGAGCGTGTGTTGAGCAGGATGTATCTAAGCTGGTTGGGTTCCGTCGTGGCAGGTGTCTTGGCGTTTTCGAGGCAGGAGAAGCTGCAGTTCCGGCAGGTGAAGGGGCCGCTGGTGCACCTTGGGGCGGCCTTGCAGCAGGTGTGGGTCCTTCCTGGGTTGAGAGCGACGAGGGTGTTTGCGTCTTAGCGGAGGTGGTCTTCCTGGCAGGTGTGGGAGCCAGGGGACTTCAGTGCCAGGCACCGGGAATCTGCTGTGTTCCTGAATATCCAGCCAGTCCCACACTTTCTCTGTTGTTACAAAGAAGCGAGTCCGACCCTCATGGATGAACTTAAGTTTTGCAGGGAATAACAACATGCACTTCAATCCCATGGCTAACTGTTTCTGTTTTACTCCACCAAACATCTTCTGCATCTGTGCACATGTTGGGTATAGTCTGGGAAAATCCGAATGATGTGGATTTCAAAAGAGGGATCCCCTTGACAGCGAACCGACTGCAATATAACATCCCATTCACTGTAATTAAGGAGCTTGGCAATGATGGCCTGGGGCGGTGGCACCAGAGTCCTGTGCACAGCTTCCACCACAAAGATAGATGAAAATTTGGCGTCTGCCAGCATCGTCCATAGCCATTTTTTGAGAAACAGTTCAGGGGCCATTTCTTCCACAATCTCAGGAAATCCACCAAACAGCAAGTTGCAGCACCGGGATCGGCCCTCTGCATCCTCAGCTCGCATCTCGAGCCGCTGCATTTGGGACATCAGAGTGACAACTGTGGATTTGAGGGCTTTGACAAAGCTGCCAAGGTTTCAAATTACTGTGTGTGACATTTGAATAATTTCAGTGTAATTATGAGTGACATTTCAATTATTATGAGTGAAATTTTCTCAAGAACAAAGTCACACAATGAAAACAAGGGAAACATAAAATTACATCCATTTGAGCAACTAGAAACTCTACGAAGTCACTGAACTAAAGTATGCTAACGGCAGGCAGCAGAAAACTGAGCGGAGCGGAGTCAGACAGCGTGACTGCACAGTGCTCAGACACAGTACACTAAAGGCAGAGGGCACAGGCAGTTCAGAATGATTGAAGCATTAATTGTTTTTATTAATAGCAGCCACAGCAAGTCAGCTGAACTACTATATACCGACGCCGCGGGTTCAGGCAGGTACATTTGGTTGGGACCGCTATATAAATATAATACTGTACTGCTGTCTTTTAAAAGGTCTGCTTCCACTAGCACTTGAGTACTAAGTGTTCAACTGGTGGAAATTGAATAATTATATAACTTCCAAGTTTTCGGATTGCTCATGTGCAACATTTCTATGGTCTCCGTGTACTCATGAGTGATGCTCAATGGGCAAATGGGTGACACTTAGGGTGACACTTTCTCACTAGTAAAACCAAGCAGTGAAGTCAATGGAAAGAGTTAGATATCAGAAATTACACCATTTTGAGCAACGAGAAGCTCTAAAAGGATCTTGAAACTTCTTCAAATCACTTGAAAAGGAAGGTCACATGTGCCCAGGAGCTCCTCAAACTCTAATAGCCCAGTCAAGAAGCAACCCAGGTCCACAAAGTCCATTTTGTTTTTTTTTAAGCCAAGTGTACTTTGCTTGCTGGGATTTGTACCATGCCCGTCCTGCAGGATAGGAAAAAGAGAAAACTACATGTCCCAGCTGGCAAAGTGTTTCGGGATAAAAAGTTAGCCACACAAAGTATTACAAGGCAGTGTCTCTTCACATAAGGGCTGGACTGTCGATTTTTGATAATTGTCTAAACTGCGGTAGTTCACAGGTCCTTAGCTCCAGAACTTGCAGGTTCACTTCCCACTCAGAAAAGGTGTGGAGCTGCCTCTGGTCTCTCCAGGGCCTGCTGTGCTATGGAGTGCTATCTGGTTTTGCACTATACGCATGGGCTGAGGCTCTATCTCAGAGGCACAGGGCAACTGCAAGTGTTGCCCTTTGTCAATGAGCGCTCACTCTGTGCAGTGCTTGGAGCTCCCTTTTTAGGGCCTCGATCAATGGGGATCTGCTGGTGTCACATGTTGTGCGAGTCACGCTTGCCCACTGGACTAGGCGTGCTGACACTGTACTTCCAATTAGGCTAGGATTGCGCCCCTTTGGCCAGAGGGTACCACCCCGCTACCTGCCGGCTGCAGGCACCACAGCAAAGAAAAAACATTCTTTTGAATATAACTTTCATCACAAATGCATACATGAATATATATTTAGAACCCTCTATGACTTGTGCGGTTTCAAATATGGCCAACAATTTAATAGTGCCTTTACGGTAGAGATGCTGGCAGCTTGGCTTATACAGCTGCACGGGGCTGGAAATTGCCAGACATCATACATCACACTAACAACGTTAATATAATTAATCCTCTGTGTGAACCAAGTAAACTCCTGGGCTCAGTCTGGACTATAATTTAAAGAAACATTCCTATGCAGGTGTAAACTAACTGGCATTGCGGCCTAGTATTGTTAAACAAATGCTTCACAGAGCCTATAGGCTGAGAATTCGTCAAGGACTCGCCTGACTGTTGCCAGTAAAGTGCTTGTGGAGTGTATCTACTAGGCTGGGTGCTTCACCGCTTAGTTTCTCCTGAGGTGTGTCTTGGGGCTGAAGCTCTGTGGTTGGCTGGCACGGGGACTGAAGCGGCACAGGCTGCAATAGCAGACCACAGTTAAAGGTTGTGCCTGAGCAGATGTCGGAGATTATAAAACAGGATCTGTTTTTGCTCAGAAGTGTTTTTTTCATGCTGCCTTGCCGGTAGCAGTGGCACTTTTATTATTGAGCACTCACACCCTAACTACAACTCACTTAAACTAGTTAGTACAGAAAATGAGTTAAGTGGCTGGTGATTCAGTTTCTGGGGGCCAGCCGTGAGAGACACAGCAGAGTAATCACAGGGCCCTCCCTGGCGTCGTTAAACACCCGGTGTCGTCCTGCAGTGCAGTAATTGCTGTGGTGAAAGGGACACTCTCAGTGTGAACAAGCCCCGATCGTCCATGCAAATTAGATGGGGTCATTAAACACCATGTATCCGGCACTGAATTTGGGCAAGACAGCTTGACAAGCAGCTGAGGTACACACTAGAAAGTCACAGCTGCCCGCCAACACTAGCATCAGTCACAATGGCAAAACTACACTGACCAACAGGCAGCTGATCGCGCGCTAAGTAACCCTGGGCGGAGTTCGCGGAGTTGCGCTACGCGAAACTCCACGAAGTGGGAAAAAAACTCCTCTGCGCTCGTGGAGCTCCGCAAGAGCGGAGTGCTATAGAAAAATGCTGTTCGCGGTGATTGGACAGTGCCGGATGCTTGTCCGCACTGTGCAGTTATTGCTAACGGCACCATGCACAGCGCAAGCTTTCCTTTTCTGCGGCTTGAGTAGATTTTTACTCAAGCTGCAGCTTTCTCAACGTGAACGGGCAGTTTCTCAATGCGAGCGGGTGCGTGCATACGCGACCACTCCCAAAAAAAAACGTGACCTCCCCGCGTTGAGAAATCTCACCTGGAGGTTTATTTTCCACGCTCGCACTCGCCAACTTGATGTTGGTGAACGCGAATGAGGAAAAATCTCGTCGGGAGGTGGATTTTCCTCGCTCGCGCTATTCAGCTTGACATTGGTGAACGCGAGCGAGGAAAAAAACTCCGCTCCGCTGCGTGAAGCAGAGTTTTTCAGAACTCCGTGAGCCCAACGTAATGCAGAGTGCGCAAAACTCCCCAAACTCCGTGAGCGGATCAGAGTTTACCACCCAGGGTTAGCGCTAAGGCACTTAATTTAAAAGCAAATTTGATTAACAATACAACGCTGAGTCTTGCACTGTCTCATTTTCTCATTGATACTTACAAACGTGCACCAGCCGCCCGGTCATCAGATTCACTCACTGAGGGTCATCAAGAGGAACAGCTCAGCTGCACAGTGTTGTTCTTCAGCGGCCGCCGGGTCCGTAGTTTGGGTCCCGCGGTCAGGGGTTCATTTATTTCAATTTACCGCTGAGCGCTTCTATTATGACAGCAGCGCCAGAGCTGCCAACATTTTGCCAGCCTGCCACAAGTTTAACTGCAGCCACCGGAAGCGAGACATGACGTCATGAGGTGCGCGGCGCGCATATTGGGCACAGCACTGCCTCGTGATGTCAGTCGCAATGAATGCAGCACCAAGAAATCATCTATTCATAAATTGTAGCAGCCAAGTGAGTTAGCAGTAGCTACTACCTCAGTCACTGTCAGCCCCCAGGCCTGCCAAGAGCAGCATGCATGACACAGCGTGCTGCCACTCTTTTAGTTTAATCAGCATTATCAGCGAAGGAGCTGCTATCCCATTTATGCGTGACTTTGCATTTCAGTGTGGCGATGCGGACCACCTCACTGAAATGCGTTAGTCTAACGCCTGATGCGTGATACTTGGCAGGACTGCTTAGACTTTCTCCGGAAGTTTTGTGACATGTTGTCAAACAACCTCTTACCAACTTTTTGTGGGTCAACGAGCAACAAATTACCATCCATAGAGACGGAGTCAATTTTGGCCTGCACATTGGCACTGGAGGCCCGATCGCCTCCAATATCTGTGCACCTGCCAGCTCCTGAGGGTCATCCTGGTTTCCATACCCACCAGTGGGGAGCCAACCCCTGTGCCCGTGGCTATTTTTGTTTGCTGGGCCCCCCGCTGCACCCTGTCCTTACCCATATCTTGGTCATGTCAGTTGCATGTTGCCGCTGCCCATTCTCTAGCAAGGTGTCAATAGCAGTTTCAACAAATGGAGGGGCTCTTCATGATTCACCAAACCGCCAGCAGTCCAGTAATACAAAAGCACTCCATTCACATACACCTTGGGGGGCCATTAGAGGACATATCTCAGTCATCATCAGGGGGCATCAGGAGTGCAGCAGTAGGGCAGCAAGGTACGGAGGATGAGTTGGATGCCAGAGAATACCAGGCTGAGCAGACCAATAAAGTACACTGACACCCAAGGCATGGCAGTTGTAGACCCCTGCAGTCTTCCAGCCAGCAGTAGGCATCACTGCACTCGGGGTCCCCACCAGGGTAATCCAGGCCCAAAGAGTCAAGTGCTGTTCTCTAATCCTGACCGCCACCGTCACCCCGGTGGTGCACCAGGGTAGCCAGGGGTACACAACTTCAATGGAGCTCCAGCTCCAGCAACCAATTCTTTCAGGAGTAACTGCAACTACATCTGGCCGCACTTCCGGTCCCCTGGCAGTAAAGACAGTCTCCCCCAGTCAGGGCTTCCCAGGACAGTCTCAGGAGCAGGAGGGAATGTAAGGGCTGCACGTCTTATCATCCCTGGAGGGCACTGCAACCACCACACGCCGCTACTCTTTATTCACTCTCTGTAGTTCCTGTGCTCCTCAGTGGGCTGAGCAAGGTGTCTCCATGCTTCCAGGCCCTCGCCCCAAGTGCCAGAGACACCAGCGTCCAGCCACCCTGGGCAGCCTCACTGCAGAAAAGCCGCTCTCCCACATCAAGCAATCATCACACAGCCTCGTGAGCAGGGGGGAATAAAGGCTAGGAGATGAGATCCCTCATGGTAGGGTGACTTCAACAGATGCCGGTCCTCACAAGTCACCTGCAGCACCAATACTACATCAATGTGCTCCTCGGTGGGTAGGCCAAATGTACCCAGGAGTCACAGATATGTGGAATACCTCGCAGGTGGGCAATCAAGCTGAACAAAGGCCACACGAAGGCAGACCTTCGCCCCAGTCAATTCCGTAGGCCCTCACAGCATGCCAGGAGTCCACAGGAGCCCCAAACATTCGGGGCTCCACACTGCACTGCCACCAGAGGCTATTGCTCTGTAGTCTTCCACCAGTTGGAAACTCAGTAGCTGCGTCACACCAGACAAGCTCCCATTCAGATCGCCATGTGACTCGGCAGCCTCTTACAGGTTACAGCCGGTGCTGGCAGCGCACTGCTGATTCATGCTGTAGGAGAGTAGGATCTGCTTCTTATGGTTACCCCCGCTTTTTGCTGATGTTTCACTGTTTTTCGACTTTAGTCTGGCAGGGGACCTACTAATCAGGACCCCAGCCTAGCTGCTTCCTCTCTAATTTGATTATATGTACCTTAGGTACAACACAGATTGGATTCTGGAGTGCCTTAACAAGTCCCTAGATATGATATACTATGTACCCAGGGAATAGGTACCCCAGAGGCCTACCTGGGGCTGCAGCATATATTATGCCACCACTGGGAAGTCCTCCAAAATGACACCACAGGTCTGCTACTGTAGCCTGGGTAAGGTGGTGCATGCACCCCTTACTGAGATATAGGTTCACTATATGTCACCCTATCACTGCACATATAAACCTATAAGTCACCCCTATGGCAGGCCTTATCAATCCTGAAGGCAGGGTGCTTGGTTTTGTGTGGGAGGGTGCCCATGCATGAGCAGAACCCCACTGCAGCCTTCGGAATCTCTTCTCCGAGGTTGTCTGTGATGCAGCCTGACCATATACTCTTAAGTGCATTATAACCAAATGGTAAATGCTAACTTTGGACTGGCTGCACGGAAACATGTCGTGTTTGGTGTCAAACACCTTAGAATCATAAGCCCACACCAGTAGCTGGTGTGGGAGGATGATCCCACCCTTCAAGAGGGAGAGACATGACAGCACCGGTATACCCAGTACCAGCTAATAGAGCCCAGGGATCACAAAATGGATGCTGCAAGCCACAGACACCTGTCTGGCCTCCTGCTGCTGACCAAAACTCCGGCAGGGGAGGCCTGGACAAAAGGTTTCCTGTCACAGGGAGGGGTTACCACCTCCCAGACAGGCCTTAGTGTGTTAGGACTGGGTGGGAGCACTCCAGGAGTGCTTTGAAGTCTGCACTGGGGGCACGTTTGGTGTCCCTGGGCATAGTGCAGCTCAAACCGGTTGCAGGGGCTACCAGCACCTGCTCTGGCAGGAAACTGGACAAAGGAAATGGGTATAGCCACCAGTCTTTCCAAACCCTCCCATAGGTGGGTCCCCAGAGTAAGTCCGACCGCTTCCTTAGGTATAAAGAAGGAACCCCTGACTATAGGACTTTAGATTACATCTGGACAAAACTCTGATACAGAAGGCCCGGAACTTCGATGATCTACACGACTAGATGACTGAAGAATCTCCCTTGGAGTAAAGGAGTTATTCCCCTGCTTGGCAGGCACGAAACACGCATCTGTCCAGTCTGCATCTCCGAAGCTCCTGCCAGATGCCGAAGAATTTGCAACACAGGAGGTGGTTTCCAGACTTCCCAGAGGCTGACACGAGTCCCCAGCAAAGCTGAGACCCATAGCCCTCGTGGGTGCCATGGAACTGGAACCCCTGGACACCATGCACATTTGCCAATGCATCAGCTTCTTGACGTCCCTTGAGGCTGTGCATTGGGTTACTTGTAGCCCAAACCCCGAGCACCTTTTCCACCGAAGATTGCTTGCTACACTCCACGAGTGTTCCGTGAGCCCGCCCTTTGTGTGTTCGCTTGAGGCTCCATCGCGATCCCTGGTCTGTCGACTGGTGTGTCCCTGCAAAGGCAACTCTTATGTTAATTGGGCTTCCCTAGTTGCTCCAGACTTGCCCTGACTCACCATTGCTTGGGGAGTCCCCAGTACCTTGCTGGTCCGCACCGAAGCATTTCTCCTCTTCCTGCATGGGCTGCTGTTGCCAAGGCTTGTTGTGTCCAATCTCGGCACCGACGCTGCAGCACTCGACATCCTTTGTGGGACAGCTCGAATCCAGCTCCTGGTTGTCCTCGACGCCTCCTGGTCCTCGTGGCTGAAGAGTCAAGCTTCCCCTCTTTGCAACTAAAGCACCCGACATCGGTGGGCATTCGTCTATCGTGCCCCAGGGCACTGGCAAGTGACCCAGACTCTGTCCCCTCTGCCTTCAGGTTCTTCACATCTTCGATCCAGGCTTGGATCTCTTCGGACACTTCTCCTCTTCCCGGCATCAGCACTTTTCAGTCTCCTGCCATTGAAAACGATGACGAGACCCGACACCATTTGACGCCTATGCACCCGGCTTCCCTGGGTGAGGTAACACAAGTACTCCGGGGCTCCCATGGGTGTTGGCCCTAGAACCATCTAAGTCCAAAAGGGTTTGTTTCTAGTCCACTCCTAAGTGTCCTTAAACTTTAAAATTCTAACCGCGACTTTCCGCATAGAAGCTAACTGAAGCTCGCGGCTGTGTTCTCACACTGTACACGTCCCCCGTGGGTCCCCTGTGTCACTACCTTGGGTGGTTCCTTGGGGTCCCAGTGATTCTACAGGCTCTAGGCCTTGTGTCTAGTCAAGTTGTGGTTCTTATACCACTTTCTTAGTATATGGTTTGTTCCACCCCTAGGGCCTAACGTGTATTGTGCTAATTTACTGTAATATTTGAAGTGTAACATATGTGCTTTTACCTCTAGCCTCATTTAGAAATAAATACATGTATTTTATATATATACCTGGTGTGGTTCTTCTTTCATTTGGCCATTCAAGAGATTATAGACTGGTAAAACAAGCTGCTTTACATTCCTTCCAGACATAGCCTGAAGGCTGCTCTCCATAGCTACCACTAGGATAGATTTCAAATAAGGTTGTCTTTAACCTATCATCAAAAAGGGGTTGTTTGGACTGGTGCAAGGTGCCCACTATAACCAGTGGACAGCATATACCAGGCCAACTTCTCCCACATGCCTCTGCACAATAGGCCTGCACAGCATTCAAAGTCCCCACAGTGCCGCAGACCCACGAAACAAGCCAGGCTGTCCCAGCTGTGTACAGGATAGCACAGTACCACACAGCAGCAGGTTTGCAACATCAATTGTGGCACGTTTAAGGTTCTGGGAGCTCTCAACCAAAGCTGCTGGTTGGCCATCCTGATGGCCATGCCCCCCAGTATTTAAAGCTTCATATGTTACAATGTTACAGAACATTTCACCTAGCTATAATGCTACTTTAACTTTTGGGTTTTTTCTGTGAACTTCCAGGGTTTACAATTTAATTACAATATGTAAATCTAAACCGCCGCCACGCACAGCCTGTGGCCAGACCCACACTGCGCGGGGCCTTTGGTCATGGGTGGTGGGGGCCAATCCCACACTGCGCATGCCTTTGGCTGTGTGCAGTGAATGGTTTGCCACAGGGAGCCCATCCCCAAGACAGTGTGGAAAGGGAAACCTTTGTTGGCTCCCACTTGTCTGGAACATTTTTGAATCACTCGCCTCGAGGGAGTAAACACAAAGTCTCATCCCAGCGAGAGGGGGGAGGTTTGAAAATACTCCCGCTGGCTGAGACCAGACTTTTAAGCTGTTTCCCTGCCCGCACAGATGCTGGCAAGGAAACAGATCAAAATATTGTATCAAAAGATTTTTAACAAATAATATTACTCCTACCCAGAGGGGAAAACATTAGTAGATTCTCCCTCTGGGCTGGGGCAATGCTGGCTCTTGCTGCATGGGGGCCATGGGCTCCCCCCTCAACGCAAAATACAAGTATATGGTGGGTTCCCTGTGTGGGCACCAGAGGACCCACCACTAAGTAAAGTGGACCTAGGGATGGGGTCCCTGGGGCCAATAACAGCTCAGTAAGGGTGTCTGCATGGCCCCTTTCCCCTTTATTTTAACTAGTGGCCCTGGAGATGGGGTCCCCAGGCCATAATAGGGCTTGGGGTGGGGGACCATTGGGATTGGGGACCACGTTACCTGCCTCCCTTTATAATATATATGGTCATTTGGGATGGAGAACCCCCATGGGCCATATTTGGCTCAGGGAATGGGGTCACATGGCCCCCTCCCCTTTAAAAAAAGGCCCTAAGGGATGGAATAATTTTAAAGGGGAGTGGGGCATGCAGCCCACCTTCCAGAGCCACTTTTGGACCTGGGGACCCCATCTCTCAGACCTGGGTGATTTTGAGGGGGGAAGAGAGCACACAGACCCTCTCCTCTGACTGACTTCTGCCCCAGGGACCCCAGGGCATGCATTTGTAAAAGTGGCAACAAATCATACTCTCATTGGGGGCCATGGAGAGATCCTGAAAGTCCCCCGCTGCCTCAGCTGGTTCCCCGCATGCATTGGGAGGTGGCATTTCTCCAGCCGTCAGTGGGAAGCTACTAATGCTGCCCCCTCTGAGTGGGAGCAATGTTTTGATATGTTTCCCTGCCCAAAACAGTTCATAAGCCAGCTTCCAGTAGGCCGGAGCATTTTAAAAAGCTTCCGCCCAATGGAAGTGGACCTGGGGTAGATTTTCAAACAAAAGTGATACTAACCAGCACAAAATGTTTTTTTACCAATTTATTTTCCAGCGTAAAATGTATTTTGCATTGGAAAGTACCCTACAAGTGATGCAAAGTGGTGTAACGCATTGATTTACGTTTCTCAGCACCAAGCGGGAATTACATGGGTGGTACATGGGCGTTCTCATCCAACTCCCCATGTCTTTTGACGCAAAACCCTATCTACAAACAATTGCAGACAGGGTTTAGTGCAAAAAGTTAACGCCATATGAAAGGAGGTGTTAAGAAGTGACATTTTTTCATTTCTCTTCCTACTTTGCATGTATACTACACTGTGCAGCACACATAGAAAATGGGAAAAGTGTTTGAACCTGTCTAGGCATAGTATTTTGTACAGGAAGGATACCCTTCCTGTACAAAACCTGTGCTAGACTCAGGCACGCACCTTAGCACTATGGCACTGAGGTTTGTGCTTGGCGCATGGCACCTGAAATCGGTGCCAGCGCTAGGGAGAGGGGACGAGAGAGCCATATCTCTGTGGGTATGGGGCTCTACTGCTCCGTACCTGTCAGCGTTGCATGACTTCTTTGAAAAGTTGTTTGAAAATGTTCCCACCAAGCGAGAGCAAACTCAGGTTTTCCTTCTTGTGCTGCTGCGGGCAAGGAAACCGCTATGTCCTGGCTACCCAGGACATGGCATCTGAGCTGGCTGCGGGGGATGGGCTCTTAGGAGCAATTAGGAGCTCAGGGAGCAGGGAGACGCAGCCCCTTATCCTTAAATTGGCCCATGGGGTAGGCTCCCTGTGGTCTTTATAGACTCGGGGAAAGGGGTCAGATCCCTCTACTCATATTGAACAATTTCAATGTCATTTGAGATGTCATCAGTGATGTCATCTGTGATGTCACTGACCATGTCATGAATGATGTAATATGTGACGTCATCAGCAGTGCATTGCAGGGGCGCGAGTTATAGTTAGCTGAACTAACTATAACGGCCGAATTTGTCTGGTTTGGTACGAGTGAAATATCCAACTAACTATAACATCCCTGAAACCTGCGTTTTTTTCAGTGAATTTCTAAGGTTTTTTAAAGGCTAATTTCTAACTATAACGTCCCTGAAACCTATGGTGTTTTTTCAGTGAATTTCAAAGGTTTTTTAAATGCTAATTTCTAACTATAACGTCCCTGAAACCTATGTTTTTTTCAGTGAATTTCAAAGGTTTTTGAAATGCTAATTTCTAACTATGCCTACAAAGGTAGGACATGTGAAGAAAGAGGAAGAAAAGCGCAGAAAGAAGCAAGATAAATGCAGAAAGAGGCAACAGAAGTCCAGAAAGACGAAGAAAAGTGCAGGAAGAAGCAAGAGATGTGCAGAAAGAACCAAGAGAAGAGCAGAAAGTACTCCTGTGCCCCCAACGTTTTGCTGACGGGTACTGGTGGTAACTGACTCTGATTAACCAGGCCTAGAGCCAGTGCTATGCTAAAAGACACTTAGAATACAGTGAAAACACCTACATACACTAGGGAACACTATGCGTTGGGGTACCCCTGTGATTAGCATGACTTCCTCTGTATTTGCCATGAGTTAGTGCCTGGGTCATTGCATGAGCACATGGGTAGTGACTGGATGATTAGAGTACTGCAAGGAGAGTGCATGGTGAATTTATAAGTGCTTGGGTTTTGGCAGAGTGATTAAATAAGTACATGGTGCTGGCTGGGTGATTGGAGGAGTGCATGGGTAGTGACAAGGAGATGGCCAGACTGCATCAGTAATGTTCAGGGGATTGTAGCAGTGCATGTGTTAGTGCCTGGGTCATTGCCTGAGTACATGGGTAGTGACTGGATGATTATACTGCTGCAAGGACAGTGCAGGTGGTTTTATAACTGCTTGGGTTTTGGCAGAGTGATTTGATAAGTACATGATGCTGTATGGGTGATTGGAGGAGTGCATGGATAGTGACAGAGGGATTTCTGGAGTGCATGGGTACTACCTGGGTAATTGGTGGAGTGAATCAGTAGTGTATAGGTGGTTAGAGGTCAGCATGGGAAGTGCTCAGGGGATTGTAGCAGTGCATGTGTTAGTACCTGGGCCATTGCATAAGTACATGATGCTGGCTGGGTGACTTGAGGAGTGCATGGGTAGTGACAGGGCGATAGCTGGACTTCATGAATAGTGCTCAGGGGATTGTAGTAGTGCATGAGTTAGTGCCTGGGTCATTGCATGAGTGCATGGGTAGTGACAGAATGATTAGAGTGCTGCAAAGAGAGTGTATGGTGAATTTATAAGTGCTTGGGTTTTGTCGGAGTGATTGGATAAGTACATGGGTACTGACTGGATGATGAGAGTACTGCAAGGAGAGAGCATGGTAAATGTAAGGGTGCTTGGATTTTGGCAGAATGATTGGATAAGTACATGGTGCTGACTGGGTGATTGGAGGAGTGCATACGCAGTGACAGGGAGATGGCTGGACTGCATGGGTAGTGCTCAGGGGATTATAGCAGTGCATGTGTTAGTGCCTGGGTCATTGCATGAGTACATGGGTACTGACTAGATGATTAGAGAACTGCAAGGAGAGTGCATGTTGAATTAATAAGTGCTTGGGTTTTGGTGGAGTGATTAATTGGATAAGTACATGGAACTGGCTGGGTGATTGCAGGAGTGCCTGGGTAGTGAGAGGAAGATGGCTGCACTGCATCAGTACTGCTCAGGGGATTGTAGCAGTGCAGGTGTTAGTGCCTGGGCCATTGCATGAGTACATGGGTAGTGACTGGATGATTACAGTACTGCTAGGAGAGTGCATGGTGAATTTATAAGTGCTTGTGTTTTGGCTCAGAGATTAGATAAGGACATGGAACTGACTGGGTGATTGGTGGAGTGCATGGGTAGTGACAATGAGATGGCTGGACTGCATCAGTAGTGCTCAGGGGATTGTAGCAGTGCATGTGTTAGTGTCTGGGTCATTGCATGAGTACATGGGTAGTGACTGGATGATTACAGTACTGCAAGGAGAGTGCATGGTGAATTTATAAGTGCTTGGGTTTTGATGCAGTGATTAGGTAAGGACATGGAACTGGCTGGGTGATTGGAGGAGTGCATGGGTAGTGACAAGGGGATGGCTGGACTGCATCAGTAGTGCTCTGGGGATTGTAGCAGTGCATGTGTTGGTGCCTGGGCCATTGCATGAGTACATGGGTAGTGACTGGATGATTACAGTACTGCAAGGAGAGTGCATGGTGAATTTATAAGTGCTTGGGTTTTGGTGCAGTGATTAGGTAAGGGCATGGAACTGGCTGGGTGATTGGAGGAGTGCATGGGTAGTGACAAGGAGATGGCTGGACTGCATCAGTAGTGCTCAGGGGATTGTAGCAGTGCATGTGTTAGTGCCTGGGTCATTGCATGAGTGTATGGGTAGTGACTGGATGATTATAATTGCTTGGGTTTTGGCAGAGTGATTGGATAAGTACACACATGTCACATCAGGCCCTCCCCCTCCCTTCACCACAGTGCAAATGCGCCCCCTGGTGGGTTTTAAGTTGGGGAATTAATTCCCCTTGAATCCTGAGGGTCTCTTGGGTCCAACTAGCCCACCAGGTACCTCCAGTAAGCTCCACAGAGCTGCGTTGCAGAGAGGTGGTCCTAGGCCACGCTCCTTTTTACACCTCTCTTCAACGCAGCTCTTTGGCGCTTACTGGAGGTACCTGGTGGGCTAGTTGGACCCAAGGGACCCTCAGGATTCAAGGGGACTTAATCCCCCAACTTACAACACACCAGAGGGCCCATTTGCACAGTGGTGAAGGGAGGGGTTGGGGCCTGATGTGACAAGTGTGCAAAAGCGCCCAGTGGTGCGTTTTAAAATGGGGGATTAAGTCCCCTTGCATCCTGAGGGTCCCTGGGGCCCAACTAGCCCACCAGGTACCTCCAGTAAGCACCACAGAGCTGCGTTGCAGAGAGGTGATCCGAGACCATGCCCTTTTTTACACTTCTCTGCAAGGCAACTCACTTGCGCTTACTTAAGGTACTTGGTGGGCTAGATGGCCCCCAGGGACCCTCAGGATGCAAGGGGACTTAATACCCCAACTTAAAAATCACCATGGAGCGTGTTTGCACACTTGTCACATCATGCCCTGCCCCCTCCCTTCACCACTGTGCAAACATGCCTTTTAAGTTGGGGGATTAAGTCCCCTTGAATCCTGAGGGTCCTGGGGTCTAACTAGCTCACCAGGTACTTACAGTAAGCACCACAGATCTGTGTTGCAGAGAGGTGTAAAAAGGGGCGTGGCCTTGGACCACCTCTCTGCAACGCAGCCCTGTGGTGCTTACTGGAGGTACCTGGTGGGCTAGTTGGCCCCCAGGGACCCTCAGGATTCAAGGGGACTTAATCCCCTAACTTAAAACACGCCACAGGACGTGTTTGCACACATGTCACATCAGGCCCCACCCCCTCCCTTCACCACTGTGCAAACGCGCACCGTGGTGCGTTTTAAGTAGATGGATTAAGTCCCCTTGAATCCTGAGGGTCCCCGGGGTCCAGCTAGCCCACCAGGTACCTCCAGTAAGTGCAAGGCAGCCCTGTGGCTCTTACTGGAGGTACCCGGTGGGCTAGTTGGCCCCCAGGGACCCTCAGGATTGAAGGGGAATTAATTCCCCAACTTAAAACGCACCACGGGGCGCATTTGCAGAGTGTTGCTGGGAGGGGGCGGGGCCCCCGGTGCATTGCCGGCTTTTTTTAATTTTTAGTTTTAGAAGGGGGGCTGTGTAGCCCCCATTCCTTTCCTATTTTTTGGGCCCTGGGGACCCCATCCCCCAAGGCCTGAACCCTATTTTGTTAATTGAAAAAGACAAATGGAAGGGTGGCCCCCCTCCTGAGGCCATTTTCGGCCCCGGGGAACCCATCCACTGGGGCATGGCCAATATTTTATTTTTTTATATATTTGGAGGGGGCCACACGCCATTGATAGCCCCGGGGACCCCATCCCCCGGGGCCAGCCTTTCCTTGTCCTGTCATAGCAAACAGCAGTGTCCTGGGGGTGGGCACCCCAGGACACTGCAGGAGCCGGCCCTGGGGTTGGCGGTCCCCAGGGCCATCGAGGGCTCCAGGAGGGGGCCGCATGGCCCCCCTCCCAACGTGTGTGAAGCCCAGGAGAGGTGGTGGTCCCCAGGGCTTGGGGGTCCATAACCGACCCCCGCATTTGAATTTTAGTACCCCGAGAGGTGGTGGTTCCCTGGGCGTGTGGGGGGCTCAAGTCCCCCCACACAGGGATATTATTTTTTAAACACAAGCCCCGGAGTGGCGGTCCCTGGGGCAGCGGGGGGCCATGTGCCTTCACAAATATTTAAGAAAATCTCAGCGGGATGGCGGTCCCCAGGGTTTGGGGGTGCCTTGGAGGCCTCCCACAGATTAATTACAAAGATGCCCTGGGAAGGTGGTGGTCCCCGGGGCTGTGGGAGGGCCGCGTGCTCTCCTGCATATTATTAACATAGCCCCGGGGAGGTGGCAGTCCCCAGGGATGTAAGGGCCTCCGCGGGCCCCCGCAATTTTTAAATTATGAATTTGGCAATGCCCACGGGACCTGGCCCACCCGGGGCCCTCATTTAAATGAAGCGTTTTTTTTAAATTATTTTGGCGGGATTCAAGACCCCAGAGCGAATTACGCTGAATTTGTTTTTAAACATATGCTTTTTGGGGGGCCTGTGGGTCCTTTTGGGACCCCCTGAGCAGCCCTAGGGGGTCAGGGTGTTTCTACCCTGACCCATTTTCTTGTTTTTTTATCTTTTTTCTACTGTTTTCTGGTGACTCGGTTCTCACAAGATGGCTGCCAACACTTCCTGGTTTGGAGTGTTGGCAGCCAATTAGAATGAAGCTCGTGGTCGGGAGGGTTCACAAACCCACCACTGCCCTAGATAGCGATATTTTTTCTTTTTCTAATTTCTCAGGAAGTACTGAATGGATTTCCACCATTTAAAAAAGGACTCTTTCTGAACCAAGGGCTACATATTTGCCAAATTTGGTGTAATTCCGTTCAGGAGTTCGGGCTGTAGCTTTGTTTAAAGTTTCCTACGGAAAATTACATTTGGAAAACGTGTTTTGTGATCCCCTTTTTTCTCAGCCCCTGCTTGATGAATCACCCTGAAACTTTCAAGACAGGAGCTGACCGGAGCGGGCCACTAGTTTTGAGAATTTCACAAATGTTTGTTGACCGGAGCCAAAGTTGTAGGGGAAACAAAAAACGCTTTTCCTATGGAAACTAGGTCCTAACTATAACTACCAGTAGGTAAGATATATATACATATATATAGTAATTCACTAAAAATCCAAATGTTTCAGAGATGTTATAGTTAAGCTTACATTTCACTCCTACAAAACCAGTGAAATTCAGCATTTGTTACCTGAGCTGACTATAACTTATGTCTCTGCAATACCCTGCTTATGACCTCACATATTACATCACTCATGACATGGTCAGTTGGTCAGTGACATCACCAATAACACCTCAAATGGCATCACTGATGACCTCATCCAGTGAGTGTTTTCTAAACATTTTTTAATGTTAACCATGTATACTAAGGTAGTACAAAAGATAAAATAGTATACTTTCTGTACTGTTATACTATTTGTAACATATATTATGTTAGTGGTTGTGTGACTGTATGTATCCATGTGTGACTGGGTATCTGAGTGCCTGTAGGGGTTTGTGAGTGGGTGTGTGAGTAGCCATATGGGTATGCAAGTAGGTATGTGAGTAGCTGTGCCGGTGAGTGAATGCCTTTCTGAGTGACTGTATTGGTGAATGAGTGTGTGCTTAAGTGGATGTATGGGTTTGTGAGTGGCTGTGTGAGTGGTTGTATAGGTGGGTGAGTGGGTGTCTGAATGTCTGTATGAGTAAGTGACTGGATGTGTCACTGGTTGTATGGGTGAGTGAGTGGCTGTATAAGTGGTTACTTGGTTAAGTGAGTTGGTGTGTGAGTGTCTGTAATGTAGAGTAAGTGTCTGTGTGAATGGATGCATGGGTGGGTTAGTGGACATGGGAGTGCTTATATGGATGTGTAAAAGTGTCTGTGTGAATGGATGAATGGTGGAGTGAGTGGTTGTAAGAGTACTTTTATGGGTCTGTGAATGGGTATGTCAGTATTTGTGTGGGTGTTTGAGTGGGTGTATGAGAGGTTGCATAGGGGTGTGTGTGGGTGTGTCAGTGCTTCTGTGGTTGATGTTATCAGTGCTGTCATTTGATATGTGATCAGTGATGTCACAGACCATGGCATGAGTGATGTTTTAGGTGATGTCATAAGCAGTGCATTGTGGGGGCCTAAGTTATTGCTAGCTCAGGTAACTATAACTGCTGAATTTCACTGGTTTTGTATGAGTGAAATCTGAACCTAATTATATAATTATAACATCCCTGAATACATATTCAGAGAGAGAGAGACAGTTGGATAAATATACATAGATATACTTTTTTCTGTCCTCTCAGCCCAACTGTTTCAGATTGTCCTTATGAGTTTTTCATTTTGGTGCAGTTTTTACTAGGGCCCAGTAGACTAACAGTTATTCCTGTCGTATAAAATTTCCTGGGTTAATACGGTGAAGAACTATGCAGATTTTATGGAGGAATAGATAACACAAATTCTGGCAGTTCCACCTTGTTGAAACATTTGAGTATCTGTACAGGCTGTAATTAAGTAGTAGTGTGGGAGAAAAAATGTGGTACTTAAGAAACTGATTAGAACTAACAACACTTCACAGGGCTTAAGTGAGGAGTATCCATGGTAATGCTGCTCCTGGAAGTCTCATGACAAGAATAGAACCTGAGATATTACATGCATAATATCTTGTTTCCTAAAGCTTGGACCTATTTAATAAATAACTGTACAGGCCATTGGCCAATACTTATTATCAACACAGCCAAAATCAGTGAGGCCTTTTAAAAATAAATTGTACACAATGAAAAGGCATTTGATATTTCCACTAATGTATAACATTGAATAAAAATATATGAAATAAAATCGGAGATTTCATAATATAAAAACAACTTACTTTCTTTAAAAATGTCAGTGCAAAAAATGAATCTGACATGATTGGGCATTCCTTTACATCCTAAATATATATTATATAAAAGAGTTGGGAGGCCATGAGAATATCAGCAAAGGATCATGAGCAGCACAAAGGGGCGAAAAAGACAAACATCCCAAAGCTGGTCTTTTAATTTAAGTAATGAGGAAGAGGTACAAGCTCAGTTGCCCTCCACTTCAGTTTCAATATTGCACAAGGATGAACTTTTCAAGAAGTCCCACAACTTGTTGGGGAAAGCCAGCAGCAAAGGGTAAAAGTTCAAACAAAGGGCTGGATCCTGACTAATCCTGGCAGGACGGTTTCCCAGGAATGATGAATAGCAGAAGAATACCATAAGAAAAAAACTCTTAAAATATTCTTTCATGTCAAACAGATGAATTATACATTAGTGGGGCCATCTTTCCAGTATATAACTTCATACTAGCATACATGCGAGCAATATGCAGCGTTGATGGATGTGGATTTTCAAGTTACCAGAAAACTCTGTGAGGGTCATAACAGAGATGTAGACATGCTGAGGTACTTTGCTGTGCAATAGATTTCTAGAGATATTAGAGGGGGCAACAGAGTACTTGCATTGAGAATTGTAGCATCTAAATACATCATTGAGATGTACACTTGTGAAACAGAAGGACTCAAAATGGGTGTTGATTAGATGTAACCCTTGCTTTATTTATGATTAATATAAATGAACTTTTGTTTGCAATTTCTGTTTACATTTTGCTGGACAAGTTTGTATTATTTTGAGTTGAATTTTTTAAAATGTAGGTATTATTAGATTGGTCATATATATACTGGACTGCCTTATGCCCATTTTGGGAATGATGAGTTGAACTGGAATTGCAACAGTGATCATATATGAATGCTTATAAAACATCCAAGCTCTTATGAGAATGAATGGACATTTTTAGTTATGGACAATACAAGCCCTCTTGAGCATGATTTAAAGGACTTGACATACTAAAAACTATTTGACAGAAGCATTAGATATTAAATAATGAGTTCCAGCTGAAGCCATTCATATTGCAGTCAAAATTTTGAGTGGGACAATGCTTGATCTGTAGTCACTGAGGTTGATTTTGTGGGTCAGATAGATTTGCTGCCTTGCCCCGGTCCAAAAAGTCACAGTCTTCTAGTGGGGCATGGATAAATACTGTAGGTGGACATGGCTCCTCCAGGCCAGATACCTTCCCTGACAGATCTAGGTGAAACAAAACATCAGATTGGGACAAACGTGGTTGTCTTGCATGCATTAGGTGCAACCTCCCTGAGAAAGTCTCAGCATTTTGTCTAGGGATTCCGGAGGTGGAAGAACTGATTGTCTATTTTGTTCAACTGCTGGGAAAGTTCCTTCTCATCAGGCCAGTACCCCTGATTCCTTAGGGCAGGCTTCTAAGCACCAGGTCTCTCTTCAACCATATCACCTATAAATCCCAAACTTGTGTGGTCATCTGGGCCCTCTAAGAATCAGGAGTCCTTCTGTATTTTGTGTCCCTGAAGCTGGCAAAAAGGAGGCCAATCACTTGACCCTTGGAAGACAGTTGCAGTCATTGTGGGACAGTCAGATTCAGGAGTCGTTGAGTGAGACCCCTTTCCTCAGCAGGAGTCCTCTTCTAGCAAGACCCTCTGTTGTTTGGTCTGTTATATGGGTTCTACTAATTAAGTAGGACTGTGTATCTGTATAGCATAAGGTTCAGGATATGAGAACTCAGTTCACACATACAGTCAGAAAATGTTGGCCTGATGCATAGCTAGTTCACAGTGCCCCATCTGAACTTCAAACCTTACCAGGGTACCAGATGAAATCTGCAACCTCAAACATGACCACTCTTTATTCCTCAAGGAAATCCTGGAAAAATATCTGCCCTTTCGTTGTCACTTTAGTATTCCAAAGGAAAAACACAAGAATGGTACAACTATAGTTTTTCAAACATTTATTGAAACAATCGTATCCTTGCATAAAAAGAGTGAGCAGCAGTTATTAGGCAGATGAAACAAAACATTGCAACCAGCATTGCAAGAATGGTGAAAAAGACAAACAGTTCAATCATTATAAGATTACTATATGATGATAATCCTACCTAAGACTACCTATACTATGGAAAGCAAACTGGGAGTAGCCTCTGTCAGATCCATTGGGATAGCCTAACCCCTCATATCTGAGTATGTTGTGTAAGTAGTTGGCCTGTGTAGAACAAGATATCATCCTTTGCAGGATATAGGTCAGAGTCAGCAGGACTGTATTTCAGTCATGGTGTGTGAGTTACAGGACAATCCTAGCAGAAGTGCTCCTCTTCCAAAGGTAGCACAAATGCCATTTACATAATAAAAGCATTGTTACAATCACACTTTGTCAAAAGTGCAATGATGATTAAATGGCTTGTCTGGAGCCTTACATCTGTCTCCAAAAAACAACCAAATACAAGGGCATTGTGTTGTTTGTACCGAGCCTTGGACAAAGTGTATGAATAACGTGATAACAATGCTTACTAATAAATTAACTGTATGTAGAATAGCTTCTAAGTAAATTATTGTGTAAGTGTAAATCATGTAAAAAGTCACCATTAAAAAATTATGTAAAGCTAAAACGTGAAACTAAAATGGAGACTCAGACTGGGCCCTGCCACAAACATTTTTTTTTTTAGTTGGAGTCTTCCTGAGTTGAAGAATGTTCTGAGGATGTGGTGGATTAAATACCAAATTTATTCTAGCACTAGCCAGTGCCTTAGTGAGTGATTTAAAAAAAATGAGCAGCTCAATCCTATTTCCTACAACCCCCCACCTCCTTTTGTAGCTTTTTCTCTTTGCTTTCCTATAAAATTACCCACAAGTACCTGTTGCAAGATTGTAGAACCTAGCTAGCTGGATAGTTCCTTAGCTAACACCCTATTTAGATGAGTTTTCCTTCCATCTGACAGATGTGACTTGACAGACAGACTTGGTCTAATGTCTGGAGGAAAGTAGCGGTGCAATATTTTATGAAGTTTATCAAAGTGATAGTTCAGTAATGCGGAATCAGAAGTAGCTCTGCATCTTAAATTTTCATCAAGAAAGGAAAAATAGGGAGTTGTTAGTAATTCAAATCTTTTCATTTTGATTAGAACCTAAACAGAAACCAGACCAACACATGTTTCATGACATTTAAATTGCTTCATAAGGGCCAATACATCATCTTTCAAAACATAACAAATTGTCAGAGGCCCACTGCCATCCAATTAGGACTGTCTTTTATTAACCAATCAAAGGTTAGGTGGCATAGGTTTTCTTGCTTTCTTTAGGTCCCTTGATATCATTGTTAAGTCACTGAACTTTTAAACTATTTTCCACAACTATCTCTCCTTGAATATTACACCAAGCAGCATACAACTTGACAACTATTAAGTGATGTGGGCAAGTTATCTCACCTCTTCCTCAACACTCAGGTGCCGATTACGATCCGGTAAAAACCGGGTACGAACCGCCGGTCGGAGAGTTTTCTCCGTCCGACTCGTACCCGGTCGGAAAACTTTACAAACATGGAATTATGATTCGCACGGAAACACCATTTCCGTACGGATCGTAAAAAACACCGACCACGAAAATATACATACGAATGTGATCCGGGAATGCTGCGACGTGACGTCGGGACGCTTTCAGGCAGCGTTTCACGACCCAGGAAGTACGATTCGAACCGACAGCAGTCCGGACGGCGATATTTTCACGGCACCCAAAAAGTGCCGGAAAAGCGAAGTACGGCGCAAAACGACCAGAGTAGGTGGGCCGGTACGCGCCGTACCCCCCCCAGCCCCCGTATGTATGCGCCGACCACCCCCAGCCCCCGTATGTACGCGCCGACCCCCCCCAGCCCCCTTACTACGCGCCGCCCCCCCGCCCCAGCCCCCGTATGTACGCGCCGACCCCCCGCCCCAGCCCCCGTCTGTACGCGCCGACCCCCCCAGCCCCCGTATGTACACGCCGACCCCCCCAGCCCCCGTACATACGCGCCGACCCCCCCAGCCCCCATATGTACGCGCCGACCCCCCCAGCCCCCGTATGTACACGCCAACCCCCCCAGCCCCCGTACGTACACGCCGACCCCCCCAGCCCCCGTATGTACACGCCGACCCCCCCCAGCCCCCGTATGTACGCGCCAACCCCCCCCAGCCCCAGTATGTACGTGTCGAACACCCAGCCCCGTACCTACGTGTCGAACCCCCCCGTGTATGTATACACCCGTGTACGTTCGAGTCGTACCGCCCGTGTATGTACACCCGTGTACGTTCGAGTCGTACCCCCCGTGTATGTACACCCGTGTACGTGTCGTACCCCCCGTGTATGTACACCCGTGTATGTGTCGTACCCCCGTGTATGTACACCCGTGTACGTGTCATACCCCCGTGTATGTACACCCGTGTACGTGTCGTACCCCCCGTGTATGTACACCCGTGTATGTTTGAGTCGTACCCCCCGTGTATGTATACCCGTGTACGTTCAAGTCGTACCCCCGTGTATGTACACCCGTGTACGTGTCGTACCCCCCGTGTATGTACACCCGTGTACGTTCGAGTCGTACCCCCCGTGTATGTACACCCGTGTACGTGTCGTACCCCCGTGTATGTACACCAGTGTATGTGTCGTACCCCCCGTGTATGTTCGAGCCGTACCCCCACCCGTGTATGTACGGTGCGTACCCCCAGCGCGAATACGGGTGTTCATACACGGGGGGTACGACACGTACACAGGTGTACATACACGGGGGTACGACACGTACACGGGTGTACATACACGGGGGTACGACTCGAACGTACACGGGTGTACATACACGGGGGGTACGACACGTACACGGGTGTACATACAAGGGGGTACGACTCGAACGTACACAGGTGTACATACACGGGGGTACGACACGTACACGGGTGTACATACACGGGGGTACGACACGTACACGGGTGTACATACACGGGGAGTACGACTCGAACGTACACGGGTGTACATACACGGGGGGTACGACACGTACATGGGTGTACATACACGGGGGGTACGACTCGAACGTACACGGGTGTACATACACGGGGGGTACGACACGTACACGGGTGTACATACACGGGGGGTACGACACGTACACGGGTGTACATACACGGGGGTACGACTCGAACGTACACGGGTGTACATACACGGGGGGGTACGACAAGTACACGGGTGTACATACACGGGGGTACGACACGTACACGGGTGTACATACACGGGGGGTATGACACATACACGGGTGTACATACACGGGGGGTACGACACGTACACGGGTGTACATACACGGGGCTACGACACGTACACGGGTGTACATACACAGGGGGTACGACACGTACACGGGTGTACATACACGGGGGTACGACTCAAACGTACACGGGTGTACATACACGGGGGGTACGACATGTACACGGGTGTACATACACGGGGGGTATGACTCGAACGTACACGGGTGTACATACACGGGGGGTACGACACGTACACGGGTGTACATACACGGGGGGTACGACACGTACACGGGTGTACATACACGGGGGTACGACTTGAACGTACACGGGTGTACATACACGGGGGGTACAACACGTACACGGGTGTACATACACGGGGGGTACGACTCGAACGTACACGGGTGTACATACACGGGGGGTACGACACGTACACGGGTGTACATACACGGGGGTACGACACGTACACGGGTGTACATACACGGGGGTACGACTCGAATGTACACGGGTGTACATACACGGGGGTACGACACGTACACGGGTGTACATACACGGGGGTACGACACGTACATGGGTGTACATACACGGGGGTACGACATGTACACGGGTGTACATACACGGGGGTACGACATGTACACGGGAGTACATACACGGGGGTACGACACGTACACGGGTGTACATACACGGGGGGGTTCGACACGTACGTACGGGGGCTGGGGGGGTTCGACATGTACATACGGGGGCTGGGGCGGGGGGTCAGCACGTACATATGGGGGCTGGGGGGGGTCGGCGCGTACATACGGGGGCTGGGGGGGGTCAGCGCGTACGTACGGGGGCTGGGGGGGTCGGCGCGTACATACAGGGGCTGGGGGGGTCGGCGCGTACATACGGGGGCTGGGGGGGTCGGCGCGTGCGTACAGGGGCTGGGGGGGTTGGCGCGTACATACGGGGGCTGGGGGGGTCGGCGCGTACATACGGGGGCTGGGGGGTCGGCGCGTATGCGGGCACATGTCTCCATGGTTGCTATGGGAGTTCGGTGCGGACGGTGTTTTTTCCATACGGTTGTAACATCGGACGCACGGGATGGATCGTAATTCCGCGGTCGGACTTCACTTTTCACATTTGTACGGTGAATCGTCCGTGGACGTGTGGGACACATTTTCCGACCCGGGGACGTGTGGGGGTAATTCCCAATGCGATTCGTATGGACTTTTTCCCATGCGAATCGTAATTGGCAGTTTGTACGGCACTTGTACGATTCGTACGGTAAAAAGACCGGATACGAGTCGTACGGGGAATTTTTTTACCGGATCGTAATCGGCACCTCAGTGCTTTACTTTATTTTTCATCACAATGTTTCACATTAATTATGTTTTTTTAAATTGCATTTGGCCTTAATGGCTTTGCATACAACCTGGCACATAAGTATACATACACAAGTCAATATGAAGAAAGAAGGAATGAAATAAAACATTTGAGCATACTCCAGGGTGAAGATTGCATAAGAGAATTTTAGTGTGAAAGCGAAGATATGTGAGGCAATGTAAGGGGGGGCTTCGAACCCAGGTTACATGAATCTCAAAAATCCATTCTATTTAATGTGCCCCTTATAGCGGTTCTATTCTCAACACATCATCATTGCTGTATTAGCATGACATTTACCATCAGTGGTAGGGGATAAACACACTACAGAAGTCTCCATTTTTATGTCGCAGCCTACCAGACACCTTGGCTGTCTGGTTTGCTAAATACATCTTGGGGACATTCAGAAAGTTGACCTAGGAATACAGTTTGCCTGTTGCTTACCATTGGCTCTTTGGTTGTAGCTGATATTTTCTAGCTTTCTATTTGCTGGATTCATTTGTTTTAGGCTACCCAGCTCGAGTTTGACCCTCCAATTGCGGAAACTTTGTTATGGTATTCTTCCATGAACTCGCGTTTAAATATTGTTCATTTCTCATCATATTTGCTGTGCATTCAAAGACAGAGGCCAAATATCTGGCTATGTCTTCCATGGAGCTTGCTGTTTAGTTTTCTTTCTCTGACTTCAAAGTGAAAGGATGTATGTGACAATCATGCTGGGTAGTGGGGTTTGCTTGAGGAAGGGTGTACAAATGTTTTTTTTTCTAGCACACAACAACATTTAAATGTCTGTAAATAAGCAGTGCTGACAATCAAATCAATACATTGGGTGATGACATTTTCACCCATTTTTGTTTGTGCACTGTACCTTTTATCAGTAAAACTGTCTGTGAGTTCACATGTAATGGTCATTTCATTTGAAGATGTGTTCTCTGTAATGGCAGTATGCTACCATACCATGCATATTCCACGTTACCCCACTGCACTCTACTCTGCACCACTCCTCACTATGCCACCCCACTCCACACTGCGTCATTGCACTCTTCGCAGTACCACTCCCCTCTACGCCTCTCTACTCTACACCATTCCACTCTACTCCATGCCAATGCAATCTACTTCATGCGACTCTACTGTGCACCATCGCACTCTTCACCCCTGTACACTACACCACTCCACGCTATTCCACTCTATGCCACCCTACTGTGCCACACTGCACTCTGTGCCACTGCACACTACGCCACTGTACTGTATACCACTTTACTGAAAGCGAATGCACTCCACGCTAATCTACTCTGCACCAAATCCCTCCATAGCACTATACTCCATGCCACTACACTCTATGCCACTCTATTTTACTCTGCGTCACTGTACTCTATGCTACTTTATTCTACTCTGCACCACCGTACTTCACACCACTGCTTTCTATGCCACTCTACTCTGTGAACCTGAACTGTACACCACTCTACTCTATGCCACCGCACTCTACACCTATGCACTCTATGCCACTTGACTAGGTACCACTATACTCTACGATGGTATACTCTGCTACACTGTACTCTCTGTCTCTCTACTTTAGGCAACTCTATGCCACTGAACTCTATGCCAATGCACCCTATGCAAATCCATGCAAAGTCACTCTAATCAAGTCCACACCACTGCACTCTACTCTATACCACTGCACTCTACACCACTTCACTCTACTCTGAAACAATGTACTCTGCCACTGCAGTCTATGCCACTCTATTACACTCTCTGTCATTCCACACCATGCCACTCCACACCACACCACTGGACTCTATGCCAGTGCATCTGTGTCAATGCACTCTTCACCACTTTACTCAAAACCAATACACTCTACTCCACTGAACTCAATGCCAATCTACTCTGCACCACTGCACTGTATGGCACTATACTCTACTCTATGCCACTGCACTCTATGCCACTCTACTCTAAACCATTGCACTCTATGTCACTCTACTCTACACCACTGAATGCCACAGCACTCTACACAAATGAACTCTACACCACTCTACTCTACAGAGCTGCACTCTCTGACACTCTACTCTACAGCACTGCACTCTCTGTCACTGAACTCTATTCCACTCTACACTGTGCCACTCTACTCTATGCCACTGCACTCCACTCTGCATCACTCATCTGCACTCTAAACTAATGCACTTTATGTCACTCTAATCTACTGTGCACCACTGCACTTTACACCACCTCACTCTACACCTCTCTACTCCACTCTGCACCACTCTACTCTATGCCAGTACACTCTATGCCACTCTGATATTCACCACTACTCTCTTCGCCACTGCACTCTGCACCACTCCACTCCACTCTGCAACACTGCACTTGGCACCAGTGCACTATGCGCCATTACTCTATACCACTCCACTCTACCATGCACCACTCCAATCTACATCACATCACTACTTTCCTTTACTCTGACACAATCTACTCTACACCAGTGCACTCTACACCACTGTACTCTATGCCACTCTACTGTGTGCAACTCCACTCCGCGCCACTGCGATCAACGCTGCACCACCCTACTTAACTCCACCCTCCTCTATGCCACTACGCTCTATGCCACTACACCCTAACATGCACTACTATTCTCTTCCCTACACCATTCTACCATTCCATTCCACTCAACTTCACTCTACTCTGAAACAATCTACTCTCTGTGACTGCACTCTATGCCAGTGGCCTCAACGCCAATCTGATCTACTCCACTTTACGCCACTGCACTATATGCTGGGCCACACACTATGCCACTGCACTCTATGCCACACAACTAAACTCTAACCACTGCACTCTAAGCCAATTCACTCTACACCACTTTACTCAAAACCATTGTACCCTATGCCACTGTATCTATGCCAACTACTAAGCACCACTGCACTTCATGCCACTATACTCTACAACATTCTACTCTATGCCAATGCACTCTAGGTCACTGCATGCTACAACATTCTACACCATTGTGCTCTACATCACTGCCCTCTATGCCACACTATTTTACTCAGCACCACTGTACTCTACGTCACTGCTTTCTGTACCACTCTACTCTTCACCACTGTGCTCTGCACTACTCTATGCCACTGCACTGCATGACACTGCCCTCTATGACACTCTACTCTGCATGACTGTACTCTACACGACTGCACTCTATGCCACTGCACTCTCTGCCACTCTACTGCACTCTATGCCACTGCACTTAATTCTATGTCACTCTACTCTGCAACACTGCTGTCTCTGTGTCGCTTTACATGTGAAGAAGGACTACAAGACACCTTATTTACTCTTGGCTGCTCTATTATTGTATCTTTCTTAATGTATAAGGAATCAGCCGGTAACGTTTTCTAATTCTGTCTTCTTTTCTTGCCCTTTTAGGTTCCTCCAAGCTAATGGGTCCTCAGAGAGAAGGAGAGATACAGATAAGTGATTTAGAGGATTAGGGTATGGGTATTGTGAGACGGTCACCAGGTTGTTGCCTAGATTCACCCGGATATGCAGGGGTAGATCGCCCCAAGTAAATAACACATAAAGGGTTTCCGTGCCCAGGGATAAGGACAAAGACAAATTTAAAAACATAAACACACCCTAGACCTGAGGTGAAATACTAAACGAAAAATGAGTTAGAGAGTGTTCTCTGCTTTGTGCCTTTGTTTCAGGATACTAAACACAAATGGGCAACCCAATAGACCCTTGGAGGCTTGCGTAATCCAAATGATCAGGTAATAGTGCCTTCAAGGTATTCTTTTTTAAATCAATATCATAGCAAAATTATTAAAATTAATTATCTATAAGCCCAAATTGGTGGCTCGATACAAACATATATTTGAAATAAATTATTTGATTAAACAACAAATCATTTGCAAAAATGAAATACATGCAGTCCAGAAAACAATATTACAAGCGTGTATACTTCAAAAAGGCTGAATTTATACAAAAAGTTGTATTATATAAAAGGGTACATACTACAATTCACGAAAATGCAAAAGTAACTGGAATAAACATTCTATTATATAGATCCTACTATCAAGAATACTTTTGCCATAACCCATTTCACATATTGAATAGGAACAACATCATTGACTATATAATGAACCTCTTCTGAAACACTAATGACAAAGAAAATGGGATAAATTGTCAACGTTTCAGTCTTAATAGTGAAAATATCTGCAAGACCATCTTCAGGCTGCAAGTTCTTTTGTGTACTGATGACCCTGATAAATTGTGAACTTAATCAAAAGGTCCAGAATCATAATGGACAGCACATGAAATACTATTTTAGATGCATGTCAAGAATCAAAATTACATTGAAATTGGCTACAGTAGGGCAAACGCTCACCAAGGGGTCTTTATTTTCAATAGATGGAGCCAACCATTATCACAAAGGTCTCATCTGTCAACTCAGTCGGAGAAGTGCCTAATTCATCCTAGTCGTCCTCACTTTGGATCGATTGACAAATGAAACCTCTGTAATTACGGTCATCTCCATCTTTTGAAAATAAAGACCCCTTTGTTATTATATTGATTTAAAAAAGAATCCCTTTGTTTCAGGATAGGCATAGTGCGACAGTCCACTCCCTTAGCGTAATACCCATCCTGTGTTCCCCGTGGCGCTTCCCACTTCCCAGCATGAAACCACAAGTGGTTATGGACCTGCGTTAGCTGCGTTCCTCCGGGAGTGTGACTGGGTTATACATGCAACCAATGACCCTCATGGCGTAGACTGCTGCTCTCCACTTCAGGGTTGTCTCACGTTAGGAGTCGCACTTGCCGGAATAGATTCCCTGTGGTTCTGTGTTCTCCTCAGATCCTGCTTACTCCGCTACAATCCATCTGGCCTGCAGTGAACGTTGCGCATTGCATCTTGACTACTCCTCCAGTCATCCCAACCTTTCCTTTAGTCCCTCTTCACTCGCCCTTATGTCTCATTCTGTCACCTTACTTTGTCCCTCTTCCATGTCACTACTCTCATGGCAAGTTTGCAGGGACAAAACGGGTTTATTGCAATCACAGCACGTGGTGGTGACTAGTAATGCGGCCCAATGGGAAATAGTAGGTAAATCCTCATCCCCATCGCACCATCCATTCTGACACTTCACCGCTGAAGTCTACCCCACTCTACTAGCATCGCTCCACTCTAAATCATTTTACTCTCTGTCAATCCATTCTAAACCACTCCAATCTACTCACCACCACTGACTCTACGGAGATCTACGCTAAACCACTGCTCTCTACGCCACTTCACTCTAATCTGAAACAATCTACTCTATGCCACTGCAGTCTACACCGCTCTATTTCACTCTGCGCCAATCCCCTGTATGCCACTCCACACTATGCCCCACAATTTATACCACTGCACTCTATGCCACCACACTCTAAATCAATCTACTCTGCACCACTGCACTGTACGCCACTATACTCTATGCCACTGCACGCTACACCAATTAACTCTACACCAGTGCACTCTACGACCCTCTACTAAGCAGCACTGCACTCTCTGCCACTGAACTCAATGCCACTCTAATCTGCACCACTTTACTTTGCACTGCACCACTGTAAGCCACTCTACTGCACTCTATGCCAATGCACTCCATGCCACTTTAATGTACTGTACGCCATTGCACTCTAAGACACTGCACTTTGCAATACTCCAGTCTAAGCCATTCCACTCTGCACCACTCCACACCAACCCACTCTGCAATACTGCACTCTATGCCAATGCACTCTATGCCACTTCTCTATGCCACTCCACCTTGCCCTTCACCACTCCACACTCACACTGCCCTGCACCACTCGACTCTACATCACTTCACTGTACTCTGAAACAATCTAATTTGTGCCAGTACACTCTATGCCTCTCTACTCCACACTGTGCCAATCCACTCTAAGCCACTGCAATCAATTCTATGCCACTCTACTCTACACCACTCTACTTTATGCCACTGCACTCTACCCTGCACCATGCCTACCTTGCATAACTCCACTCTACTTTGAAACAATGTACTCTACACCACTGCACTCTATGCCACTGCACTCAATGCCACTCCACTCTATGCCACTGCAGTCTATGCTATGCCACTCGTCTCTAAACCACTGCACCCTACGCCAATGCACTCTACACCAGTTTACTCTAAACCAGTGCACCCTGTGCCACTGTACCTATGCCAACTATTTTGCGCCACTGCATTTTACTCCATTATACTCTGTATCATTCAACTGTATGCAACTGCAAGCTACCTCACTCTACACAACTGCACTCTATGTCACTGAACTCTGCGCCTCTCTATTCTACTATACAATCGCACTAGCCTGGGGAAAGGGCAACAACAGCACGAAAACCTCACCTCTTGCACTGCAAGCCATCCAGATCAAACTGGAAGAAGAATCGGAAGAGGAACACAACCCCCAAGAAAGGGGTATTATGGATGGAGGAAAAAAACACGAAGGATAAGAACCTCCAGAAAGAGACCCTTTGAGAAAACCCCTCCCGACAGAGAAAGCAACGAAAACAAACTGCCGAGGGGGTACTCAAAGCACCCGAACCACAATAAAAACACCTAGCCCCACAGGATTAGCAACAACGAGAAAAAAGAGAAATACAGAAATGAGCGTTCCCACACAAGCTGGAGGAAAGGAAGAAATCGACGGCTCAGGTGATGAACCAAACCTCCAGCATAATAACCCACCTGAAGCAGATAGGGTAATAGGCACCTCCATGTTAGTCTTCTACCCGGAGTACAAATCAAGGGGCACAACCGACACCTTAAACAGGGGAAATATTCTCCGTTTACTTAAAACCATTGACAGCTTAAAAGACATCCGCTACAGCGATCTGGAGTCAGTTGAGTTCATAGAATCATTAGTAAAACCTGGGGTAGAAGCAACAAAAACAGTATGGGCAACGGCCAAATTTCCCAAAAGATTGCTAAAAGAAGAAGTAAAGTTCAACTCGTGGGGCATAAAACTCCGACAACTTCCTAAACCAAAATATCCGGACCCCCTGAACCTTGACAGCTTACAAAACAAAACTAATAAATACCCCTCGACGATCTCAGTACTTCGAGGAGCTCGGAGCAAAACCCCCGAGAACTCAATTCATCAAGACCAGCCCAAAAAAAAAAACCTTTACTAACAGCCCAACTTTGCAAAATTGGAATTGGCTTTCCATATCCCTTAACGCTAAAAATCAATGACACAATAATGCAATAGAGGGGAACGAACACGACAACCTCAATCTGTGTTCCTGGAATATTAATGGCATAGGTGACAAATTCCTGGATGTAGAACTAATAACATACCTGCACAAATTCGATATCATTATATTACAAGAAACATGGACAGACTCGCCCCCGACCATTCTGGGATATAATTTAAACTTCCTGCCCGCCACACAGAGTTCACCGTTCGGCCACAAGAAGTGAGGCCTTGCAATATACTGGTCGCTAAATACCTTCTTTGCAGCAGTACCCTTGGCATACAATTTACCTCCCCCAAACGCAATACTGACTTTGCTTCTGACAATCCGTGAACAAAAAAATGAAAACATACTCCTAACAAATCTCTTTTTACACCCTAAGGAGAAAAATAAGGGAGCACAGCAACTGAAAGAAGAATTAACAAAACTACTGGAAACTGAAAATTCCATCAACCTTATCGTTAGTGGGGATTTTAATTTAAACATGCTCAATAATCGAGCTGCAGCGCCTACAGTACGTGAGGACACCTTTGCATGGGAACCATGTGAACAAGATAACACCTCTGGCGGCAGCAGCTCCAAAATAGCGGGAAAACTGTTGGAAAAATTAGAAGAGCTGGGCTTACGTGCCCTCAACGGCAGATTTCCAGGAGACCGCCCACAAGTGGCACCATTTCATAATTCAAAGGTCAGCTCTACAATAGATTTCACATTCCTCACTCAGAACATGTTTCAAATGGTGAGTGATTACCGAATTGGCACGATGGATTACAGCGACCACCTCCCCCAGGAAATCACTATTGGGATTCCAGCGAAATTAAATCCTTTGGCCGTCAACACATTTAGCTCAGAATACACCCTCAATGACAGAAGGATAAAATTTAAAATCACAAATCCGCAAAAACTCCAAATGCAAGCAAAACAAGCATTTGAAGAGGCACAAATAGCATGCATAGATCCAATTGAGAGGTGGGTGCGGTTCACGAAAACATTATGTGGAAGAGCCGGAACAGACAAAAAGGCTCGGAAAAAATGCAAGATTAATACACCAAGAAATAAGAACGTTTATAATTTTAGTATCAACATCCAGGTCAAAACCTTAAAGCTTAAGATTAACCACCTCCTACGTAAAGTGAGGACGGTACCCACTGCACGCCACGAGTTAAAACAGCAAAAAGAAATCCGCAGAAAACTAATCTGGCGATTAAGAAAAGAAGCAGACGAAACCTTTTGGGGAAAACTCCTCTATGATGCCAAAACAAATAACAATGTACAATTCTGGCAAAAGATCAATAACAGGATTGGCGAGCGAAACAACGGGATTGAATCCTGCCCCACAGAAGAAGCTTGGGCAAACTTTCTTGGCAAACACCTAAACGAAGACCAGGAAGGGTGGAAAGGACCACACACCCCTAAAAAGGATACAGATGAATGGGCACTACTACACAATGACAGCTCTGCACAAAACGAAGGAATTGTGATAAACAACTTACAGATCCGTAAAAGAATCTCTAAAGGGAGACGCGAAGGAGCACCAGGTCCCAACGGCATTCCCCCTATGGTTTTCAAACAAGACCCTGAATACTGGGCTACGGTCCTTATACCAATATTTGATAAAATCCTGCAGACATCAACAATTCCAGAGTCTTGGAGGGGGGCAATAATCTCCCCAATCTTCAAAAAAGGTGATAGGAGCAACCCAGGAAGTTTTCGCCTCATAGCCCTACAACAAGGCAAAATACTATGCAGGCCTTTTACTCGAGGAACTAACAGCATGGGCGGGTGACACAAAAACAATTCCATTCAATAAAACCGGCTTTTGCAAAAGTATGGGAACGACCACAAACATACTTTCTTTATCACTTCTGATTGACCATGCACTCATCACAAAACAACCACCATTTCTGTGCTTCATTGATTATAGTTCCGCTTTCGATCATGTAAACAGGAACATCCTCTGGCAAAAATTAAAGAAAATGAGAATTCCTTCACTGCTACTGAACCAACTAATCCTTATGCATAGTAACACCTGGGTACAGGTTAAATTAGGTGAAGGAGACTTTCTGTCCCAAAAAATTCCTACAAGCATTGGAGTGAAACAAGGATGTGTCCTAGCACCGATGTTATTTAATCTTTTCTTGGCCGAATTATCAAACTTGCTGAACAAAAGCAATTCCCACGCGCCAAAACTGGGAGGGACACAGATGTCAAACTTACTCTACGCGGACGATCTGGTGCTAGTTAGTCAGACCCCGCTAGGCCTACAGCGACTATTAAACATAACATCTCAGTATTCTATCACAAACAAACTCAAAATCAACTACGAAAAAACCAAAGTTATGTGTATTACTAAACAAACAAGGAAGATAACAAACAACTGGTTCATGGATTCAAAAAAATTGGATATTACCATCAAATACAGATACTTGGGGGCATCGTAGACGCCAATGGAAGTTTTATACCTCAATGCGAGGAAATAAAAAAGAGAGGTCTAATGACAGCATTATCCCTAAGAAACCTCAAAAATAAGATCACTGGACCAACCCTCTCTCCTCTACTAAAGGTGATACAGGCAAAACTGATACCATCTATCACCTACGGCAGTGAAGCAATGAGAGGAAGGGATGCAGAGGTTTTAGATGGAACAGTAACTAAAGCAATGCGTATGATCTTCAGCTTACCAAGGTATACATCACCAGCACAAATTAGGCTTGAATTTGGTCTTACCAGGGAAGATCTGACCCGCAAAGGAGCATATCTAAAAAGCTGGTACAAAATTTCCAAGGGAGAAGAAAACACACTAAACGCCCTTCTTTGGAAGGAATTGCAATACAGAAAAAATTGTCCAGCAAGGCTTTTTTTGGAGGATGCATTAGAATCACTGGGGCTGCACCAACTATGGAATCTACGAGGACCAGTGGCGGGCCTCAAAAAAGCGGTAAATAACATCGTTAAAAAGGAATCACTTTTGCAGGACAAGATTCAACTGGCGGAGCGAGCGCATGGCTGGTTAACCATACAAACATACACCAGCCTTAGTCCACAAAAATACCTTCAATCCTGTTTCACCAAAAGAACAAAAGAAAAGTTCTTAAAATTTCGTTTAGGTTTACTGCCGTCGGCAGCCCACATAGCGCCATGGTTACGCCCTGCCCTGCCAGGAAAATGTCGCCTTTGTGGAAATGGTGCAGAAAACATCTTACACCTTATCACCAACTGCAAGGTTCTGCTACAAGAGCGCCGAACAATTCTAAAGCTAATATTTAATGAAAAACGAATAAGAACTTGTAGGCAAGCTGTCTTGGCATGCTTCTCGGGCGACAATGTCCAACTGAGCTGCCGTCTTGTAAAATTCCTGGAAATTGCAGAAATCAGATTTAAAACGAAAGAACACCAAGAAAAACTGTAATCAGGTCTCACGACATACCTAAGCCTGCAAATTTCTAAGAAGGGAGTAGGCATAATCCTGAAGATAAAAGGAAAATATACAAAAGGAAACCAGCTCTACATCCGACCCTTCAGTGGGAAAACAAAACTTGGTCATTAAGGACTACTACGGAGCAGTGAGACTACCAAACCAGGACATAATATAATAACGTGTGGAGAACACGCCCTCGCAATACTGTCGTTACGGACTGACACAACACGATCCGAACCCTGACAGAGTAATACTAACCAGGTCAAGCCTGAAAAGCCTACTGGATACGTGAGAATTGCTTTAGCTCGGCACTCTTTATATTCCCCCAGCGCTGGAACTGATTTTAGGACTCTTTTTAAAATTTGAATGCAGTTTTTAAATATACAGCCATTCTCATCCTATGATGGATACTAAAGATGTATAAAGTTTCTTTTACTTTTGTTTTTCTTTTTTTTAATGATCTTTTTTGTAATGGTTTTAATTAACTGCACAATAAATAAATATCTCTCTATCGTTCTATTCTACTATGCACCACTGTACTCTACATCACTACTCTTTGCACCACTCTACTCTGCACTATTCTACTCTGCATTACATTACTCTGCAACACTCTATGACCCTACACTCTGACACTCTACTCTGCATGACTGCACTCTATTCCATTGCATTATATGCTACTGCACTCTACTCTGCCCCACTCAACTCTAAGCAACTCTATTGTCCTCTACACCACTGCACTCTACACCACTTAATGCCACTTCACTCTACACCACTCTACTTTACGTTTACTCTGTGCTACTTTACTACACTATGCCATTGCAGTCCACACCACTGCAATCTACTCTGCACTGCTCTACTCTATGCCTCTGCACTCTACGCTACTCTGTCACTGCACTCTGCGTCAATGCACTCTAGACCACTTTACTCAAAACCAATGCATTCTACCCCAATGCACTCAATGCCAATCTACTCTGCAACTCTCTGTACTTTATGCCACTTTACGCTAGGCCACTCTACTACACTACACTCTACGACACTCCACTCCACGATACACCACTCTATGATGCTGTACTCCATTAAATTCTGCTTGGCTGACACTCTACTCCACTATATGCAAATCCACTCTACCGCACTATTCTCCTCTGTATGTCATTCTACCACACTACTCCACTCTATGAATATCTACACAACTCCCTCTTGACACTCTATGCCTCTTTACTTCACTCTATTCTATGACATACTACTCCACTCTTCTCCACTACACTCTATGGCATTCCACTCTGTGATAATCTACTCCGATGTATTCCACTCTACTCTACAGCACTACGCCATTCTACTCTGTTCACCAATCCACAACACTCTTTTCACCCCCTCTCTATGACTCTCTACTTCACTCAGACACTGTGCTCCACTCTACGCCACTCAACTCTACGCCCTGCCTTTCTATAACACTTTACTGCCTTCACAACACACCACAACTCTCTATGCTACTCCATGGCACTACACTTCACTCCTCTTTTCTCCTCACCACTCACCTCTACTGTGCGCCACTTCACACAACTCTACGCCACTCCATAACACTCCACCCTACTCCACTTTATGACACTCTACTCCATGCCACTCTCCTTTACCCTAATAACTTTTAGCCATGCTGAACGTCAGTCAGTCTGCTGCACAACATTAATAAAACTTATTGGCAAAGCCAATAGCTCTTGCATAGGTAAAACCCATTGGCTTTGCTAACGCTTGTGTCTATTTAAGGTTATGCGAAGAGTGAATTGAAATAGTGCATGAATCAGAACAGATCTCATTTGAGTTATATCTTTTTTAGAAGCTCATTGGTGATTGTGCGCACTGTTAGACATAGAGGGTGGGTTACTCTTTTTCTCCCATGGCTCTTGCTTGCAAGATCACGCTTTAAAAACCAATCGAGGAGTTTCTGGTTATTAGGTGTTATTTGCTTCTCAGTTTAAGGAAAGCATACCACCTCAATGGTTGGGCTCTGCTGTTGACTGGTTCCAGGCTTTCAGAAACCTCCTGAGCTTTTTGGACTCCTCTCCTTCTCTTACCACAAGCTAGTTGTCAGGATATGATGTAACATTTTTACAATTCCAATAGAAGCCCATGTTCTGGTGTGAACATGGGCTTCTATTGGAATTCTCCAGGGCATATTGTCAAGTCCATTATCGCCGCGGTGATAATTTTTAACGCCGTCCTTGATAATATGCCCCTAAGTACTGACTGCAAGTATGTGTGGGGGTGAAATACTGCTTTCAAGTTAAATGAACTGCAAGACAAGATAATGATGGGATATTGTGTCGGTGTGTATTCCTGGGAGATTTAAAACAAAAAACATGGGGGGCATATTATCAAGCACGGCGTTAAAATTATCGCTAAAGCGGTGATAATGGTCTTGATAATATGCCGCAGAGAATTCCAATAGAAGCCCATGTTGACACCAGAACATGGGCTTCTATTGGAATTCTCTGGTGCATGTTATCAAGCCCATTATCGCCACTTTAGCGGCAGTTTTCTGCCGCTAAAGCACGATCATTTTTACGCTGTTTCTTGATAATATGCCCCCAAGTGCTTTCTCACTCACTTTTCTTGCTAATTTAGACAGGGGGAAAAAAAATATCAATGTTTGCAGAGCAAAGGCTGATTTTGTTCCCGAGATTAATAATTACAGTCCAGTATTCTTAATGCTACTCCAGACTAAAATATAACTAAAATTAAAACCGAGACGTGATCTCTCGGGGATGGCGTGGTTGCACCGAGCATGATGGGGTTCAAACAATTCAGAAGTATGAAGTAACAGACAAGGCTCCAGATACCAACTGGAGGGTGGAAACTTTGAAACTGAATTGAATTGAAAGTACTTTTATTGTGTATTGTTCGTCAAGTTCGAGGCAATACATGGCAGTGCTTAATTTGAGCCGGTGATTGCCGGTACACATTTTTGTAAACGGCCTTTTTTTTCCTTATTAGACATTTCCCGAGATCAAAAGAGGGAAAAACACACAAAGGGAAAGGAGGAGGATGAGAAAGATGGAAAAAACGTCACAACGAGAGAAGCAAGGACTGCTAAGAGTGCGATAAAGGGACAGGGAATGTTTGGAAGTGGATTGCAATGAGCTGCCTGCTTGGATTCAGGACTACGCAGCCTTGGTATTAAGTGCGCTGACATTTAATTGCATCAGCCATGGGCTTCTGAGCAGCACTTTGGGCACCGTCACTCATTCATTTACAAATCAAGCACTGAACATGCTACACACCGTACAAACACAGAAGCACAGAAATACGAACCGCTGTGATATTGTCTAACATACACAGAGAGTGCCTACAGTTTTATTGAAAATGTAATCATCCTCTGCCACTGTTTTTCATTTTAACATAAGCAGGGTACAACGTGCCATTCTATATAAAAGTGCATATACTTTTTAGTAGTATGACACTGTATTTTAACAGCTACAAAAGACAAAAAACTATCAACTAGTGAGGACTAATAGAGAACTGTTAGTCCTTGCACAGCAAACACCTAGTTCCGTATTAATCCGAGGGCCCAAGGGGCGTTTGCGCCTGCTTTGCAAGGTATTACAGAAGGGTCCGCAGACGCTTGTGCAGCAGATAGCGTTGGTGCACATAAAGCGCCAGCGCTATCATCAGGGCCGTTCCCTCATTTGCATTCCTCTGTGCCCACACCCTATTACAGACGAGGGCGCAAAAGTAATTAAGCTCTCAGGAGGCGCACTGACAGTGCACCATCTAAAAAGTGGCGCACTGTCAGTGCGCCCGCTGATGGCAGCCTTCTGTAGGTGAAAAAGGGGGTCCCATGGACCCTACAGACATCCCCTTGCAGGTGGGTTTAGTCACTGACTGCACCCGCCTGTAAGAGGATCTCTAATCCCCTTTAAAAGTGCAGGCGGGTTGCATCAACCGGGATTCAATGTATAGATAATGGTATGGTTGAGGGACTGTGCTTAAATACACACAGTCAAAAAAGTACTTGACAAATGTAACCCTCCACAAGATGTTGGGCCTGTACGAATGAGTCTTGCTTGCTAACTTCTAGCAAATTTCTCCTTGTTTTCTTTCATAGTACTATGTATTCATTCCTCGTCTACTCTGGTGTGGCAACATTTTCATATTTCATTCTGTGGAAGCCTAACTGAATGCGTAGTAAGCATGCTGCTGGAAATTTAGCAAACTCAAGGGCAAATGTGGGATCACTTCATCTTTATACTATGTAATATATTGTTATTTTAAATCTCCAATAGGTATATCAGAAAATAAGAGTGAGCTAACTTATAGTGGTATAATGTATTTAGTTTTTTAACATTTCGGTCCATATTTATCCATATTTATTTTATTGGTATTTATCCATATATATTTGTGGTTTGAAAATAAACTGGTATATTTTCATGTTTGTTTAACTCTTAGATGCTTGTCACGTTTTAGCAAGTTAAGCATCCACATATAACAAAACACTACACTCACAGGTACATATGAGCGTTATACTACAAATATATGTAAACATATGCCTGTATTTAAGAAATTCCATCCTGTTTTTTTAAATCTCCATGCTGTCCATTTGCTCAGCTGTTGCCTGGAATTGATGAAAGACAGTATTGAGAGTCTCTCTAAAGAAGCAACATTTTCAGTATTTTTTCACATTTTTAAAAATAAATACAGACAGGGAACACATTGTTTTCTGTCTGTATTATCTTTAAAAATAAGTAAAAACTGAAAAACCGGAAGTCTCACTTATAGTGTTATAGGATGTCTTTGAGGTACGCTGGTGTCTAATACAAACAGCATATTGATTGGAGTAGCAGATCCAGCGCAGTCTAACAAAGCATTACTTCGTTCGATGTTACCATCACACACATTAACTAACTCACCGAAGTAATTTGATCTGTGCGAGCCAAAGGCATCATTTACAAGAGAATGACGCATCGCTGAGTTACAGCAGCGGTGCACCAGTTTACTTGCACCTGCAACAGAAACCCTTGCGCCACCATAGATGCGCCGTATTTACAATACAGGGCACCATGGCGCAGGTTTGTTTTTTAACATTGCTGTAGTTGGTGGGAAAACCAATGCAACTCCAGTAACGCGTCATAATACAGAAGGGATGCGTCAGTTTACACTGACGCTTTGCCTATTGAATGGGGACCAATGTGATAGAGCATGAAAAGGTGACAAAGTGATCTTGCACTCAAACATATTAGTCCTGGATGTGACACATCCAAGTGGACATATTTCCCACTGGTATGTGTGACATGAGCACCTAATGTCACAAATTGTGACATTACATGCACATACCAGCCTTCTGTGGCCCACTTACCTCGTGACTTGATTGCATATTGCAATCAAACCACTACAGCTGGTGTGGTCCCTTGGGCACAGCCAATGCGTAATCGCTATGCCTAGGTTTAGCAGGCATAGGGATTGTGACAAATTTGCAGCGCAGTGGCCTGAATCGGAAAAAAGGGTTAAACACCACTGCAGCAGTTTTACGGTAGGCATTTCAGACGGCACACCTACCTTGCATAAATTAAAATCTATTTTGGCGCAGCAGAACCAACACCACTTGGAAAAAAGTGACGAATCTTCATTCATGTAAATATGGATAAAATTATGCCCTGCAGTTGCGTAAAAAAAAGTGATGCAATGGCTGCGCAATCGGGGGCGCAAGGGGCTTGTAAATAAGCCCCTATAGTGTTTAACCCTGATTTGATGGAGTACACGAAGCCTAGGGCTACTGTACCCAGTATTTAGAGATCTACAAGAAATTATTGACCACAATTTCCAGATTCTTACAAATGTGAAAACCAGAAATAATATATGAATTGATAAACACTTGGTTGACACTGATAAAACAATAAATAATTCACCCAATTAAATTGAATACCTGTTAATATCCTAATATAAAAGTGCACTCTTCAGTAATGAACTGCATTAAACCCTTATGAGCTTTCTTGATGTATTATAGGTGTTATTTAATGTGCTCTGTCTTGAGAAGGCTACAAGATATTGATACTGTAGCGAAAGATATGTTAGCAAGATTGTTGATTACAGAACAAAATATTTTGATACATTTTGGAACTTGACATTTAGGAACTAAGGGCCTGATTACGATGCCGGTCGGAATTACGTCTGACCGGCACCTTGACGGAAGCAGGACTGCCCGACTAGTAGTCGGCAGTCCTGCTGCCTGCATTACCAATGCGCCCACTTCACAGCAGTTGCAATGTGTATACTTTGTACACATCTTACATATCCATGCACTATGTGGCATGCACGATGCGGTGGCCCAGGGGTTAAGGGGGCCGTGCTAGGGGCCCTCAAGTCACTTTCCACCTACCTTTTCATGGAGGGTTAAGCACCATGAAAGGGCCGGCAGAAAGGGCCATACCAATCACCATGGCAGTGCCTGAGCAGGCACCACCCTATTGTAGGGAATAGGAGTCTGACCGCCGCACTGACGGGATCCTCGGTCCTGTCGGACGTGGCAGTCTTTCCCCCTGCCAGTCGTGATCCGACCGCCTGCATCATAATGCGGCGGTTGGATCAGATGACCTGGATGGCGGTGGGACCATTACCGACAGCCTGACAGTGGCGGTCCCACCGCCATCATAATCAGGCCCTTAATGCTTACTTTAGATGAAGTTTTGATAGTAGAATTGAAAACATCCGGTAAAGCCGCTTCAGTGGGAGCCGGCGATCGAGTGAGGAAAGGTCATCTTTGTCCGCGGCCAGACCACGCTTGAAAGCCATATTTCTGCTCGGCTGAGCTGCTCAGTTTACAGCGTTGAAGGTTGCACCTAGCAGACGCCCGAACAGCGAGTTGGATAGGTATTTACGCTGACCGCTGAGATCCTGGAGCTGGCCGGCAACGCTGCCCATGACAACAAGAAGACCCGCATCATCCCCAGACACCTCCAGCTGGCCATCCAGGGTCCCTTACTGTTTGGAGCGCTGCTCCTGATTCCTGTTGCTCTCCGGCCACTTCGCCACGCCTCGCGGCCCCCGCTTCGCGGGGGCCGCTCGTAGGCAAAGATTTTGGTTACTGTGGACTTAGCCTCCTGTCCCTCGACGTGCATGAACACCAACGCGCTTCCTGGAAACCAACAGCTGGTCACCAAGGTCAGAGGCGGGACTGCGAGGACCAGCGTGCCTAGCGGCGCGGATCGGTCACAGCTGGTCCTCTTCCCGCCCCCTCCACTTGACCTCTCCTTAGATAAGCTGTGGCAGCAACGCGCACGCGGGACGCGCGCGGGGCAAAGGCCGGGGCGTTTAAGGCCGTTCAAGGAAGGCAGAGGACGGCCCTGGCCCTGAACCCCTGTATCTTCGCCCTTCATCCGTTGGCAAGGTAGGCGGAACTGTGATTTCCATCTCTTTTATAAACACATAGTGCCCGCCTCCTAGCCCTATCATCTACCGCTTTTGAGAGGCCCCTTCTTGCATCTGACCCAGCACCACAGATGTCAACTATGCGCAATAGAACTAGAAGCTGTACTAAAAAAGCCATGGCGGTAGCACAAGTGACTGGACCTATAGATCTTTTTATTTCACGGGTGAATGAGACCATCGATAAAAGTATTATATTGCTGGAAAAAAGAGTTTCCTTGGACCTCATGAACGCTAAGCGCTCTTCCTTGGGCTCCCTTGCAAACGCAAATTCACCCTCCCAGCAAGCTTTGATTAATTGTTCCTTACCCCTACCCTTGACCACCGCTGGCGAATTCACAGTTCCGAACATTGTCGATTTGTCAGTCACCCAATCTGACTCGGATCCGTCTTATGTTGATCTTGAGGCTACCCCAGATCTAGAAGTCTGCCAGACATCTGAAAAGACGAAGCCAAGCCTAGATGGGCAAATGAACAAAGGAACACTTTCTGTACCTATCGATACTGGGGGCAGGGTTACTATTCCTACAAAGGTGGCGTCCAAGACCAAGTCTAAGGAAAAACCTAAAGCTAAAGCAAGGAATCACAACTTGATATCGCCTACCCCGCACCTGGCGTCAGGCATACCCTGCTGGGTTGAAAACATGGTAACAGATCTTAAACTGGACCTTGAGGCTACAATAGCAGCGCAAATAAAGCCTTTAATCTCCAAACTTGACAGACTCACGTCGCTAATAACTTCGAAATGGCCTAATAAGATGAATGGGCCTGGGTCTATTCAGTCACAAGGGATTAAAGAAACGCTTCCCAAACCTTCACCTTGCGTCAAGCCCCCTAAAGATGCATCTAACAAGGCAAAAATACCATCAGTTACCAAGGATTCAGCTGTATTACACCTGTCCCAAACAGGGAATACTTCTGCTCAATCCCCACCCCTATCTACTCCGAAGGCGGTGGGTCCTACTTCGGCTTTGCAACAATCTGCTGGTGAAAATAAAACTACCAACTTACAAGCAAAAGATCTCACAGGAAAGTTTACTAACCCTGCAGCTCCTCATTCTACAAACAAGCCCGAAGGCTCTAAGCCAAAGCAGGCGCGCTTTAAGTCAATTAGCCTGCCACCGGAAGTCTCTCCTTTTGTGGTTGTGCTGACAGTCGTTCCCCCACTGAAGGAGGGAGTAAAAGAAACCTTTGTAGAGCTAAAAAACAAATGTGCTCAGTGGCTTCAACTACACAAACCTTTACCTAGCAATATGAGTGGTGAAATTCTTACAGTGCGTAGAGGGGACTGGGTGGGCAGGAGTAAGAAAACAATAGCAGGGGATGTAATTACAGTTAACTTTAGGGATATAGGGGCAGCCAGCTACATATGCAATACACCCAATAGTGGTCCTGCTACCCAAATCAATCCACTCCCTTTGTCTTATTTCCTTCCCATGCCGCCAAGACTAAATCCCCATCGGCCTACTTTTCCAACTAACAGAGGGTCTGTGTATCCCCCGCAACATACCACTAAACACTGGCAACAACCACCACAATTCTCATCTTTATTCCCACATCATGCTAGTCTTCAGTGGCAACAACCTTTTCAACATCTACCACCCCTATATCAGGCTGCTCAGCAGTGGCAGCAACCCCTTCAGCCTCCACAATTCGCTAACCATCATTGGCAACAGCCATGGCAGGACTTGCCCCCTTCTTTCGACCCCTCGTATTCACAATTCGCTCATCCAAATAGATACTGTGTGCTAGATGAGGTAGACTGACTCAACTTCATGGAAGGTCCAGATATAAATCTCACTATCACCGATAACGATATGGAGGATGTTCCGCCAGCCACATCTCTCCCTATATGTTCCAAATCCCCAACAGAGGCACCCCTAATACCACTTGCCCACATATTTACTAGGGACAGTGTAGACCCACCAAATTCTAAAATTATTACCATCCCCGACGGTGATCCAACACATGGCGAGATAAAAATTCTTAGTTGGAACCTTGCGGGGATCTTTAGGAAATTAGGCCTTCCGGAGTGGAACGTCCTGATTGACGCCCACAAGATTTGTGTATTCCAAGAGACCTGGATCACTGAGCCACTGCACCGTGTTGGGTTTGTCACATTTTATACACCAGCTGTAAAACCTAAGGCAGGGAAGGGGCGGCCATCAGGGGGGCTTATCATCTGGGTAAGCATTTCGCTCAACTGTCGGATAACCATAAAAAAGGCAGGAAACCCAGACATCCTTGGTATCTCTCTATCGGGCCAACGTGGGGGACTACTTGTAGATCTCTACGATGTCTACGTTAGAGGCTCCAAAAATGGGTGCATCTCACCAACAGTAGCGGAACTTGAGGCCCAATTAGGGGACCATAACGAACCTGGCCATATCATAATAGCAGGAGATTTCAACTGCACATATGAGCCACTCCCCCTAGAAGGAATACCCGATTTAGGAGAAGAGGACAGTAGGTGGGGTATTCCCATCCTCTCTATCCCACCCATTAAGCGCTGGACTCGCAGTGCAATACAGCTTAACGCACTTACATTAGAGTTTGGATTAAGAGCAGCCAATGGCCGCACACGTTCTGATCAGATGGGTGCCCCAACGTTCAACAGAGTTGGTCACTCCACAAGGATAGACTATATTCTGCTGGACCGGGGGCTCTGGAGTTCGGTCATCGATATGGTTGTTATTCCTACCATAGAGAGTGATCATAACTCACTTTCCCTAACCCTAATGAATTCTTGGTCTACCAGAGCGCCGCAAGCACCACCGAGCTGTCCACAGGAGATTACTGTCTCCTCTTGTGGAAGACGCCTTAAGTGGAATAAGATCTTGTGTAATACTAATAAATTGTCCACTATTGAAGAGGTGATTAATGGCACACAAGATGTAATCAGCTCCATAGATTTATTTATGGCAGCAGATAAGGTAACAACTATCTACGAAGTAGCCATAAAAACTATAGGGGACCTTTTCTGGGTAAAAGGGATTATAGGGAAAACCAAACCTCTAACCAAACCCAAAGGCAGACACGACTGGTATTCTGCACCATGCAGAAAGGCCAAGCCATGTCTAATTGAGGCAGTTAAAGGGAAGTCCCCCTTATCAATTCAAATAGCTAGAAGGGAATATAAAAAGGTCTTGTGGTTGGCCAAAAGGGAGTGGGAAGATGCCTACTGGTTAACCCTTAAAGAAGCCAGCCTGAAAAAAGACTCTAAATATTTTTGGGACACTATAAGGGCACGTAACAGACCAGACAGTGATCTGCTAACCTGTAACATCTCAAGCCAGGTTTGGGAGGACCACTTCTCCAAACTCTACTCCTGCCATGACGGCTCCAACGGGAGAGGGTCTGCTATATCCCTGCCTACCACAAACTATGCACTCTGCCCCACTGACTTTGATTTTACGCTAAAGGAAGTGGAATACGCAATAAGCTCTATCATTCCACAAAAAGCGGCCGGACCTGATGGGATTCCCGGGGACCTGCTAAAATCCGATAGCACCAAATGGGGCAAATTGATCCACTCCCTTCTTGTTGCCATCTGTAGGGGTGCCCCTATTCCCTCATCGTGGAAAGGGGCGGAGGTGGTCCCCATCCATAAGAAAGGTTCGAGGGATGACCCATCTAACTATAGGCCAATCAGCTTGTTAGATACCAGCCAAAAAGTTGTCGGCAAAGTCCTGTTACTTAGAATCCTAAATTGGGTAGAAGAAAATAAAATCCTTTCCGACTTCCAGGCAGGTTTTAGAGTGGGTACTGGAACGATTGAGCAGGCATTCAGGCTCATGATGGTATATTGGAAGGTTGTGGTTATAGGCAAGGGCAGTCTTTATCTCGCATTTATCGATTTAAAGACTGCCTTTGACCTTGTACCTAGGGACCTATTATGGAAAGTACTTGCTGACATGGGGCTGCCACATTATCTACTATCCCTATTAGTCAGACTACACCAGGACAGCTTTGCCCAGGTCAGGTGGGGCCCTGGAGGGGAGAAAACGGGCAGTATTCCGGTCGAGAGAGGAGTCCGCCAGGGATATGTTCTGGCTCCCACCCTTTTCTCTCTCTACATCAATGGGGTGGTTGAGCATCTCCTCAAACATCCATCTGACGAGCCATCCCTGGCTGGCGAACGCATACCGACCCTCCTCTTCGCGGATGATACGCTTTTAATCTCCAAAACCCCAATGGGACTCCAGAGACTTTTGGACAATTTCCAATCATTTTGTACCAAACGAGGTCTGGTAATAAATACTAACAAAACGAAGTACCTTGTCCTCAATCCACCGAAACAACATGTGCGTTCCCCCACCCTAAACGCTGAGCTTCTGGAAAGGGTAAAGGTCTTTGATTACCTTGGGATACGCCTTTCGGATAAAATGGACTGGACGCCACACCTAGATAAAATGCTGTTGAGCCACAAAAGGACTACAGGTGCCCTATTAAGAGAGCAACGTTCCAGTACAACAAGGCCTATAGGAACAGTCCTTGAGATTTACACAGCTAAAGGAGTTAGCTCTGCCCTTTATGGGGCGGAACTCTGGGGCTTTTCGTCCACTGACGCTCTGCAGAGATCTGAGAACAAATTCTGCAGAGAAATAATGTCCCTTCCACAAGGCACCCCGACACTTCCTTTATTCATGGACCTTGGCTGTACCCAGATTGGCGAAATCGCGAAATTTCGCCCTTTATTATTATGGGCCCGTATTTGGCGGGTAGAAGAACTAAGCGGATATGCCAGAGGCCTCAAGGAAATCATGTCATCACCAAGCTGGTATAAAATCAAATGGCTAAAAGACATGAAAAACTTATTAATTAAGTTGGGTCAACTTGAATCATGGCTAAGTAGAACTTCACCCTCAAAGCAAACACTTAAAAAGCTTTATTGGGACTGGATTTGTTCTCAAAGAAACTCTAGCACCTCCCTGGGCAGGCTAACAGAGGACTTTCTGAGGTTCAAAGACTGCCCCAGGCGGGAACTGTACCTGGATGCAATTGGAAAACCCTTTGATAGGGCCTTGTATTTTAGATTTAGAATGGGAACCTTACCACTTAATACCTTTACTAAAAGATGGAAATCTTGTATGGAAATGTCTGAGCTAAGCCCATCGTGTCTTGTTAAACCGGAAACATTAGCACATTTTATGTTTGTGTGCGGCGAATATGCTACTCCAAGGAGGGTCTGGCTCAAAAACCTATGCCGTCAGCTGGGGACTAGGAGTCATGATGTGGCAATCAGGATACTTACTTCGGACAGTAGCGTACCCTATGCTTGCGCCCTAGCCAAGTTTCTATCCTGGGCTTGGGCTATCCGAGCCAAAAAGCTAAAACAATCTGTCTAATTCTTTGTTAGAAAAATTTCTTAAACTGAAAATGCTGCCATAATTGTTTAACCTCTAAAATTTAACCAACTAGTTGGCTAGTTTAACTGAACAAACATTTTTTGAAACTATTGCCCTTCCTAAATGTTGGAACAGAGATATAAAATCTTTTTAAATTTATTACTGTTATTCTTAACTGTAACTTTTTATACACTGAGCTGCTTTTATGATAATGACTTTTTATCGAAATAAAGCTTTGACTTTGACTTTGAATTGAAAACAAAATTTAAAAAACATATATTTGGGTTTTACATGGTCTTTGATTTCTAAATTATGTGACCAAGCAAGTTGCGGGACGTACTGTTTGACCATAAGGAAGCTCACTTTGTCACCCTCTCTCTTTCACATATGCAGCTACATTCTCCAACGTATTTGACTAGTGCTTGAAGATACAGAGCTTGATTTACCAAGGTAGCTTACGCTTTTGAGTTAGTTTACTAATATTTGGCTAGTCACAAATTCTGAGGGTAAATTTAGTCAAAAAGTGTAACTTACACTCAGCTTTTGTGAATAGCCCAAAAATGGCAAGCTTACTAAATAGTGCACTGAAGCGGTAGATGAACTGCTGCCAGTGACTGTGCTGTAGTAAGTATGGCTGCTGCTCAGTCACTACTTTCACCTTCTCTAAGTAGAGCAAGGTGGGTGAGCCCAACTGATTCATGGTGATCTACAGGAGTCCGTTTTCTCCAGGCACCAGTTAAATGCTTAGAGATAGTCTGTTGTGTTTAGATTTCTTCTAGTTCAGAGCTGGCCATGCTTCCTATTTCAGTATACACGTGCATGCACATGCATGCACATAAATCTATGTGTTCCACTGTTATTTTTGGGACGTCCTGTGCAAAGGACAATTGGGTAACTCATGCCAGCAATGACAATGGTTTCTCCAGGTCGATGCAATCATATGTTAGAAGGAGAGGTAGGATTTTTCAAAGCCGTTCCCTCGTCTTTCCTGTTTTCTGTCCTCCCACTTGTGTGGTCACACCCATTGCTCCCAGCCTGCTTATCATTTACTATAAATTGCACTTTTCTGTTTGCTTCCACATCTGACTGCTTGGCCGCACTCAATCATACAGCCTCAGGACTGCCAATAGAGGACTATTTTAAGAAAAGGTCTCTGCTACAGGTTTGGGAACCAACTGGTGTCTTAAATAATTAAATAGCTGCAGCAAAACTTGTTTTACTGCCTTAGACAGTGGTGAATCGCATGCTCTGAACTTTGGCAGGAAATGTAGCAGCATTTGTTGGCAAACATACAGTAAACAACATGCCATAATAAAATAACTTACAAAAAGTCACATAACAACACAATTAAACCACAACAGGGCACAACTCTTCAAAGCAGAACTCACCACAACATCCACATTGCAACAGAACAATGACATAATTCAATGCAACAAAAAAATACAAAACAGCAGCACAAATACAGCAGAACACATGACAAGTAGAACAAAACTCCACACAACATACATGCACAAATATTCTTGTCAAACATTACCACCTCCAGAAACCTGCTGTTATGATATGGTGGTTAAAGGTGTTTGCATTGAACACGGCTTCAACATACCACCAATTACATGAAATAACGCCTGCCAAAAAAGTTTAGCAGTTTGTCAGTCTACCTTCATAAAGCGTTGAGATTTGCTGTGTTTTGCACTTTGATGACATTACCTATGCTTTCCACAGTCCCTTTCCGTTTGAAGGGTTTTTAGGTCTCGCGAGCCAAAGGCTCGAAGAGACATTTTATATCTGGGCCTTTTCAAAGTGCTGCCGTGGCCTAAAGCTACAGTGCATGTGCGCGGGCGCGCGCGCCGCGCTTACTTTCACTTTCGCGGCCGCACGGCCGCTTTGATCGCGATCGAGATCACTTTCAATTTCGCGACCGCACGGCCGCTTTGCTGCGCAGACCCAGCCTCCTCTGCCGGCACACCCACAACTGGCAACATTACTAGTTTTTATCCCACTTAAAGCCCTGCATAACGTCACCCTGTCTCCACAGCTTTTTTCTCCCTCGTTTTAAGCGTGGAGTCCTTCTGTTTCGACATTTGCCCGCACCAGGGCTGCTGTCAGCTGAGCTTTAATCAATCACCTGCACGAATGTTGCCTCGAACACGTGAATCTTCTTTTTGCTCCGACGCGGCGCAAGGTCTACTGTGACTGGTGTTTATGCGCACAGTGGTTTATTGTGTGTGGTGGACTGTGTGAGGCTGAGCAAGGAGGACTGTAATTGGTTCCAGTGTTGAACACGGACAGCTGCCATTGGTGGGAGTGAGTGGAGTGCAGGCGCAGCGGAGAAGATGGCGGACACCCTGGAGCTACACAAGCTAAAGGTGCGTTTGTTTCGCTGGGGGTGTTTTCCATTCTGGTGCTTGTGCCTTTACTTTGCCTGTTATTAATCCAGGACCACATGTTCCAGAATGCAAAGCACAGTATTAGACTCTTCCACGTCTCAAGTGCAGAATGGGATCTCTGAGACTGGGGTTTAGTGTAGGAGAGTTGAGGAAGCTTGTGCTGCGTTGCGGATTTCGCTCCCATCCCAATTGCACTTTTAAAAATGTCAAATGTATGTATTAAACTACCGCAAGTGCCGAGAAAACGATGTGTTTTACATTACGTGCTATACTAAAAATATCCCGTAAACTCACAAATAAGGGTTTAAGTCTCTGGTTTTGTTTAGCAGCTCGACCAAGTGCAACAGTAGACATGTTTCGTGTGTAATAATCTTTTTTTCTTGCAAAATGGCCTGTCTAAGAAAACAAAGTGTTTTGCAAAGTGCGTGCATAGTTAGCATACCAACAGTGGCTCTCAGGGCAATTCTGTACCCAGTTGATAATATTTTCATTTTTCAGGATTTATTTCGTATTTACTTTTCTGTGCATTTCGTTCTTCCTCCGTGTTCCCACGTGTTCTTGGGAGGCCTGCGGGCTGGATAAGCAGTTCAATAAATAATCATTAGAATTATATTTTATTAGTGTGAGGCAAGCTTTCTATGTTGTTATATTACGACTACAGTGTGGCTTATTGGAGTTTCATATGGGCACCACCAGTGCAAGACTGTTTGACAGTGGCTGGAGGGTGGCAACAGTGAAACTTTCGATCACAGTGGCACATTGTCAGCAACAGGCAGGCTTAGTTCACTGTGGCACATGGGAGGCTCCAGTTCAAGCTTCTTTCCCAGTGGCACATGGGCAGCTCCACACCAATGTGAGCTTCCTGTATCATGGGACAGCACCAGTGCAGGCTTATTTTATAGTGCCACACTTCAGTGGCACTTCAAGCGTCTTTTACAGAGGCACGTTGCAGCTGCAATGCAACCTTCATTCATTATCACTTGGCAGCGTCAGTGAAACATTCGTAGCACCAGGGCAAACTTATTTCACAGTGGCACATGGGCAGCTCCACACCAATGCGAGCTTCCTGTATCATGGGGCAGCACCAGTGCAGGCTTATTTTATAGGGCACATTTCAGTGGCACTGCAAGCGTCTTTTACAGAGGCACATTGCAGCTGCATTGTAAGCATCATTCATTATCATGTGACCGCATCGGAGAAACATTCATTCTCATTCGCAAAACGGTAGCACAAGTGGAAACTTATTTCACAGTGGCACATGGGAAGGACACGTGCATGTTTCCTTCAGTGTCGCATGAGCAGCACTAGTGCAAGCATCTATCATATTGTCAGATGGCCATCGCAAACTCGACCCGAAGGTATTGGAGCGCTTTACATGAGCACCAGTTACGTTACACAAGGACACATTAATTTGTTTCGTAGGCACGGGGAGATTAAGTGATTTGCCCAGAATCACAGGATGTGGACTTGACCCAGAGGCTCGAACCTTGGTTTCCCAGCTCCAAAGTCAGCAATCTAGCCGTGGGACCACATCCCCTGACCACGCCGCCTTCACTGTGGCACATGGGCAGCACCAGTGCAAGCTTCTCACTATCAGACCAGTGCGTGGATTATTTCTCTATATAAAATGGACAGAGTCAGTACAAGTGTTCTTCACAAGGGCGCACGGAGGACCAGCTTATGTAACTGTGCCACGTGGACAACACCGAAGCAAGATTCTTTAACAAAATCAATCGTAGAGGCTCCCCCCAATTTGGGGGAGACGTACATATGGTCAGGGCACAAGTCCTAAAACGAGCATTGGCATAGCCAATAGGTCTCGCTTTTGGGACATTATAAGTATTTAGTTATGTAGCACAATATCCTTGGTGCAACAACACCAACCGTTGCATGGCTAAACACTTATAAGGTCCCAAAGGCGAGACCTGTTGCATTGCAAATGCTTGTTACTCATTAGGTCTGATGCCTCGTGATTTCAATTAGTGCTTCAGTGGCATGTGGTGGGCAGAAGCATTGCTGCACAGGAGTGGCTGGTGTCAGAGAAAACTGGTGGGCAGTGCGGGGGGGATCAGTAATAAAACAAACAAAAAAAAGTGCCTTCCACTCGCGGCTCTTTTGCTTGCTGCTATTCTGCGCCTCTGGTCACAGGCTGAGGCTACCCAATGGCCAATCCAGACGTTGCTCTTATGATAGTAATACCCATAAGAGCAGTGTCGGGATTAGGCAGAGCGGGCTGGTTTTGCTCTCCATAGATGGTCGGGAGCCTGTGCCTGCTGTTGTTCTTCACCCAGCAACGCTGCTCGGTTGGAGAGACTATCGCCAAAACCAACATGCGCACTGACAACTGTTCCCACCACTCCTCCTCCTCCTCCTTGCTGCTGCTGTTGTCATGATGCCCCCCTTCCCCCAATACTCAGCACCCACCATGAAGAAAAATAAAATATTTTATTTTTCGTTTTCCTCTGCGGGCTGGGGGGACACTCTCCTATACCATAGTGGAGGAGTCGCCACTGTTACTGCATGTGAGTAATGAGTGATGAGCAGACAATGCAATACCACAGAACCATGTTGCTGGTTACCCTGGTGAAGGCAAGGGATGAATACATTAACAATGCAAGTTTGATAGGGGTACAGTCACTCTTTCAAAGCTGCATTTTTATCTCCAACTCTCCCATGAATTTAACTTTAATTAGGCAACACAAAATTCTGAGTGTGATAATTCTTACAGATGAAGCGATTTATTGTTCACGCATTTCCTTTATTTATAAATGTTGCCCGCACTGTTCTCACCTTTTTTCTCTGCTTCATCGCAATTATCTTTCGCTATTTCCTTGGTGCACTCTCACGAACCAATCAATGCAACTGAGTGATTCATTCATTTAGCAACTTATCAGGGTATCACGCGGTTTCTTTCCTTATCCTGGTTTGCCTTTAAGTAAAAGCTTTAAATCCGTTTCAAGGGGCTCTGGAATTAGGCATATTCCTCATTTTGTGTTCTGTTGGCGCTCTGCTTTAAGCAACCTCAAAGTGTACGGTTTGCACTACGTCTGAAATAAATTAAAAGCACTGATTTTTGGAAATGTCTTAGCATTTGAGTAATTTTAGTTCGTGTCTCCTTTGGTGAGGCAGTGTCCCTACTTTATAAAAGTACTATGATGTGCATATTATTTTTAAAACATATGTTCAGGCACCCACCGAAGTGGCATGCTTCGTCATCGGGATGAGCTCCTTGTTGGGTGGGCACTGCAGTACTCAGTCCACCCACAAGGGTGCACTTTGCTGCAGATCTTTTTATCTCTATGTTTGAGGTTGCTTAGACAAATGAGGTGCCTTTCTCTGTGGCAGTAGGAGGGTAATTCATAGATTGGGATGAGGTATGTAAAATGAAGTATGGGCAGACGAAATAGTGGTGTTAAATTTGAAAACAACGCAATGAACTGAGTTCTAATATATACTCACCATGTTTCTTGAATGCTGTACCCCGGAGGGGTGGTGGCAGTTATTCAGGACCAGTTATTCAATGACCCATTTTCAAAACTGTATGATCCATATTAACAGCTGGATGTGTGTCAACCACTTACAGCTAAATGGAAGCAAGGCGGAGATCATTCTGTTTGGTAATGCTGATGAGTACTGGTCCAGTGACTGGTGGCCCCAAGCCCTAGGCCCATGTCCATCCCCCAAACAAGTAGTGCGTAACCTCGGAATTACAATTGATAATAAGTTGTCAAAGAAAAACCATGTAAACCTGGTAATAGGCACCTGTTATGGGATTATGCGGAAATTACGCAAAATCTTCTGATGGATTCCAATTGATTCCAGAAAACCATTGATATAGGGGCTTATTGTAAGTCGTATGGACTATGGTAATGCCTTATTAGCCTTTATAAATGAAGACCTCCACTCAAAACTTCAGATCTTGAAGAATACCGCTGCTAGACTTATCTTAAATCTCTCTTCCAGAGCCCCTTCGGCTCCAAGCCTGAGGACTCTTCATTGGCTTCCGGTAAAAAACAGAGATCGCTTCAAAATTCTATGTCTTGCCCATAAGAGCCTACATGGAACTGGACCCAGCTATTCCGCAAAGAAATTAAATTGGTATCATCCATGCAGACTACTAAAATCTAGCACTAAACAGCTCCTTACCCCACGACGAATCCGCACAGCAAGAAATGTTGGTTGGTCTTTCTCTTTTCTTGCACCCGCCCCCTGGAATAAGCTCCCGCCCCAGCTTCTATCTATCTCTAACCACAAGCACTTCTGCAAGGAATTAAAAATCTGGCTATTTGACCATTAAAAAACGCTGTTTCATTATATCGTCTGCCCATAACGGAGTCTCCGCAAGCGCCAGGAGACCTTACTTGGTGATTTGTTCGCTCAATACGTTTCTTTGACTTTGACTTTTAAATTTAGGGTCAAAATGTAGAGAGAAATATAGATAGGTGTACCACTAAAAAAAATGTTTTTGTTTTTGCAGGTTTTACCCATTGATGAAGCGTGCCACCTCAGTGGGTGAGAGTCTGTGCATTCAGAAAAGGATACGCCTGGTGACCTGACAGTCCACATTGATCAGACAATAATTGCCTAGGACCTATACAACTGCACTGGGACTTGTGGTGATCTAAAATGGTATCTGAAAAATTGGTTTCATTAAATTGGTCAACTTAAATTTACTGCTAGGACTGAGAAGTTACCGGTTGTTGGAGGAGAACCTACTCAAGAAGCAACCACAATTCTTGTCTGGATGAAGGCACACGCAAACTGCAAATTAGCCTGTGCTCAAACCTCTGGAGATTGGCACAGAGCACAGGCTTAATTTATAAGCAATATGTATTAAAGTGAAAAGCAACACAAGAAAAATCCCATACCAATTTATTACATGCTATTGAATAAGGGAGAACGTTTGCCTCTTTTCTCTGCTGTGAGGGTGGCCAGTATAAGCATATGCTTATTGGGGCTCTGCCTAATGTGAAGCAGTCAAAGCAGTCCCAGTGCAAAACCTTGAGGGATTCCCGTAATCAAACGTTTGCTCTCTGTCTAGAAACCTATTACCTGAATCTAAGGGATGTACAAAAGCAGTCGCAGCAGTCTTGGGAAGATTTTGGCGATGTTTCCATTGAAGCATTGGGAAGGGCAACAACGTCACTGACTATCACTGACTGTGGGTCAATATTATACACAGTTGTACCAGCACCAGATTCATTCAGAGCTCACTGATCCCAGAGAAACTAGGAAAGAAGTTGACCACTGGCTCAGCATTAAGGGTGTGTGAACTTAGCATATTTCGCTTTTGTGTATTTACGTAAAATGGAAACAAAATTAAGCAAAATCATGTGTAATTACGTGAAATAGAAAACCATCATTTTGCACTGTAGTGCAAAATGCATTTTCATATCAATTTTTGACACAAGGACACATTTTACGCTAATACAATTTTGCAGGAAAAAGCACTTTTGACAACAATTGCTTGTATTCTGTTGTTCCAAAATCGCTTTAATTTTATTTTTTTTACCACAAATGGCATGTAATTATGAAAAGTGGCGTAATTTCAGGAATTATGTGTTGCACACAAAATTTCTGAAACTACACTTATTACGCTGGTGTACTTTAAGTCTATTCATCACCAGTGTCCAAGGGGGAACCAGGACCTAACCACAAGAAGGGTGGGCCATGACTCAAGCAGGAGGCTGCAAATAAAAGCCACCCAGGGCCCAAACTTCTGACAAGGGAAAAGAGTACCAACTCACTTCCGGGTAGCAAGAAGGTGGGGACCCATTGAGAATAAGCCCTTTGAGAGGGCATGTGCTTCGAATGTCATCAGCCAGAACACAAGGAGAGATATTCCTTATGCCACAGAAAGGCAGTCATTAGTGGGCAATCTGCAGGAATTATTTCCAAAGGGCTATAGTGAATGAAGTGAATGAAGTCTCTGTTGGTGGAAAGGCTGGCCCCACCCACACAGAATATGCAAGTAAATATCTGTTGGTTAAAGAATGTCCATCGCGTGGGAGTATCACTGCCTATCTCCTTGGTCATCTTAAAGTGCAGCGTGATGGTTGTCCAGTGGAAGGCACCTGTGTGTCCTTGCTTGCCTATAGATTCCATCTTTGGTATTGAGATATCACAGGTGGAAAGAGAATCAGTAGGTGAGACCATCCAGGTCCCTCACTGCAGGTCTCTGAGGGAATTGGCTCTAAGTTTGGATTACAGAGGCCCAAAAGGAAAGTAACAGGTAGAAGGCAGGTACCACCCACAGTGGGGGGAGCAGTGGGCCATGGGCGCTCTGTTAGAAGAGGTCCCAAAGACTGCCTCTGCTGAGGCCACGTCTGTTCTGGATATGCTACATGTGGTGTCCAAGATACAGATCCCCATGCACAATACAGATTGAGTGTACTCCCCCACTTTATATGGGCTGTGCCTGCACTGGAAGTCCTGGACTGCCAGGCGAGTGTTCATTTTCATGATACAGAGCATGAGCTGGAGACCAGTCTCAGGTGTCACCCCTGTGATGTTAAAAGTGAAAGTGAAAGAAGGATGTCTGCTGCCTGATGTTGTAACCCCCACCCTGATAGCACTAGGGATTTCGAGAGGCTTTCCAGAGGTTTTCTTAGCCAATGGTTTAGGGGACAAGGAATTTGACCAAAGGAACAAATGTAAAGAGTCACCTGTATTGCCTTCTCAGGGACCTTTAATGTTGTGCTAGGTGAGGAAGGAGTCCTTGGCCCAGTGTCTGACTCAATCTTTAAAGGCTTTGCACTGGGCATTGCACTGGGCATTTTAGGGCACTGGGTGCCCTAAAATGGCATCTGTAAAATTGGTTTACTTAACTTTACTGGTAGGAGTAAGAAGTTACTGCTTGATGGGAGGAGAACCTACTCAAGAAGCAACCACAATCCTTGTCAGGATGAAGGCACAAGCAAACTGCAAATTAACCTGTTCTCAAACCTCTGGAGATTGGCAGAGAGCACAGGCTTAACTTAGAGGCTATGTGTACTAAAGTGAATTACAACATAAGAAAAATCCCATACCAATTTAAAAAAATAGAGTAAACTGTGATAAAAAACTTAGGACCAAAATGACAAAAATCCAAACAGTAGAACCAGAGTTACAATTTTAAAGATTTAAGTGAAAATAGCACCAAAAGTTCTAAGTGCCAATTGTGGTTATATGGCTACACCGAACCGGAACAAAGTCACAAGTTTACGCAGAGCACGATGGATCATGAGCCAGTTAAGAGGAATAGTTAGGCCTGCTCAACAAGAGTACCTTCAATCCAATCATGCAGAGTTTTTGGAGGCAAAATGTCATGCAGGGTTGTTTCTGCTGGTACCACAGCTAGGCTGGCAGAGCACCTTCAGTCCTACCTCTAAGGGTCCAGGTCTGGGGTGGCACCACTTGGGAGGGTGGGACTCAGTGGCGGTTCCTTTATTGGAGCCCCAGGGCATTTCCCCCTTTTTATTTTGCCCCCCAGCCCCTGAAGTGTCCGCCTTAATAAAATGTAAAATAATTTACAATTTGTGTTTCAGGCCACGGGTGGCATTTTATATTCAGCCACGGCCAGGCCGGGTTGCAGTAGCCGGAGAGTGAGGATGATCCAGCTGAAAGACAGGGACGAACACCTCACCAACAAAAATAAAAATTAAATGGGCCCATATACACAATCAGATTTCCTGGCTGTTTCGGTCAAATTTTATAATTCACTTTGATCTTGATTAATTAACTCACTGGGGATTCAGTATTACACCTGAAAAATGTATTCATTGTCTAACTAATCTTCACAGATCAACACTCTTCCTTTGGTCGATGGGCCATTAGTTGAGTAGTTGATGGAGATATGAACAAATTAACTAACTAACTGAACTTACAGATCTTAGTGAAATAACCACAGACTCTGGGTAAGATTCAATAAAGTTTATCTAAATCTCAGTCATAAAATAACCCGCTCATTAATACAAATTCACAGTGCAAACACCATCAAATTTTCATGGGATAGAAAATTCAGTTTAGCAATATACATTCGATTCACAGACTCGTTCAACACATCAATGCATTACGAGTGGATAGATGAAGAGACATCAGGCATAATAAATCATACATGTGCAAAGGTATGCAAATTTGAGACAGAATAATAATTACCCAAAGGTGATTACGGAAACCCAACTGTCTGGCCAAAAAGAGCTGGTGGTGGTCTCCTGATTAAGATTCAGGAGACAAAGGCTATAGGACAGGCTCAGGACAGGGTAACACTTACTAAACTTCTCTACAGACCCGACGCACCGGGGCGCATCCCTCACTTACACTCTCTCCCACCTCGATATTCTTCTGAATTCTTCGATCTAATTCAAGTGTCTTTCAGAGGTGAATCTTCCCAGTCTGTTCCCTCTTTTCTCAGCAGCAGTAGTTTTTGCCTCTCTCTCTCACTTGTGCTTGCCTCTCCTCTCTTGCATGCATGACATGAGATGACCCGACCTGACTACTCTTAAAATGTAAGTAACTCTAGTTATAGTCTTCATTTCTGCATGTCCCACCCTCAAAAGTTACAAATCTTGATGAAATATGAACTCTGATTGGACAGGGATAGGGGACGCTGTCATGTTTAATTTCTTAATAAACTCTTTTGTCTAACCAAACCCATCCCCTTTAGCTCATTTAATATTCTGTCTCACTTCCTTTCACACTTATTTAATGTTACAATTCAAAATATATTTCAATACAGTTCCACAGTCGAGAAGAAGTTTCACACGGCGGCTGTCCTTGGCTCTTGGCAGTCTGTCAGTGACTCGGTCATCAGGTCACATCACTATTACACTGCGCATGTCTAGCTTGCCTCCATTTTCGTCGCAATCTTTTTCTCTTGTATGCCACAGGAGGCCCAAACATGCACTATTAATAAAGGAATCATAAACAAATGTTATTTTCTCAAATAAGTGATTTTCACTGTTCACCACCCACTTCTACTCTATCCCATGTTATTTTCTTCTTCGTTAAGCAAAAGCATTAGCAGCGACAGCTCTCTAAATTCAGGCAAGCATATGCCATGTACGTGGTGCCTAAGAACTAATGTTAGTAATTTGTGCGCATGCTTGAGAGATTTCCCTCTCAAAATGGGTTAGTCACGTTACTATCTACCTAGTCCTAATTTGCACATGCGCAAATGAGTTTTCCAGTTTAAACCGGGTTTTAGTTGCGTTGCGTTCTATTCTCATTAGTTAAGCATGCGTAAAGCTCACATTCCCATATGTAAATGCTGCGCGTGCATATTCATTTGGTTTGCTTTGCTATTTCTAATAATTAGTACTATTAATGAGGGATTCCTTCAATCAAGTTTCGTTTTCTTGAATCCATCAATGACGTTAAGAGGTATACACTATATATCTTACATTTTGGTTTTAAGACAAAATCCTAACTTAAGACAAAATCCTAACTTCACTACTACTAAAAGCTTTCTGTGAATACCAAAAGTAGTAAGTTTAGGATTTTGTCTCAGATTAGTTCTGTGAATTGGCCCCACAATGTGAACCCTTACAGCTTAGTACAGTGGCATAACAAAACTTGAGGGGACACCCCTGCAAGGTACATGGAGGGGCCTCTGCTCCGTATTTATTCAGAAGCACTCGGGCCAGAGTACTGAGCTGAGGGGGCCCCCTACAGCTCGGGCCCCTTCACCTAAGGGGCTGCGGGGGCCTGTGTTTCGCCAGTTCATGCTATTCAGCCCCCAATCAAAAAAGCAACATTCAAGGGAATATGCAGCTTACCACTGAATTTGATGGTTGTTGCCAAATGGGTTTCAAATGCCTTTCATCTTTCAACTGGAGCTGCTTTTGCAATGGCAGCTATTGTTTAGGATCCACTCACAGCTGTGTGAAGAATGGAATAACCTTTTTGATGTAGCTCCTCCTCTTTTCTGCTAAGCTCCTGGAGAAATTTCCCAACACTGTTTTAGATTGTGTCTCTAGTAAATCAAAAAGCAGTAATGTTTTGTCATCTTCTGAATCAGTTTACATTGATTAGTATCTGCCTTGTTGTTGATAGTTTTTACTATGCAGACACATGTTAGTTACATTCCAACTGTATTGGATGGACTGCAAAATCCCATTCTAGACTGCCGAAAATAAGGCACTCCTCCAGTAGCAATGGTGCCACCCTGCCAGAATTATATATGCGAAAGATGTCAGGTATCTCATTGACTGAGTCTCCAGCAGACTTAGGGCAATTGGCCTCCAAGAGAGCGCCCTACAATGGATGTCGAGCTTTCTGCCTGATAGGAACTCAGACTATCAACCTTGGCCCTTTCCAATCAGAGACTACAAGACTGACTAAGGGATTACCTCAGGGCTCCTGTGTTAGCCCCACCCTATTTAACATTTATATTGCTCCCTTAGCGGCACTACTAAGGAATTTATGATTTGTTCCGATATCTTACACTGATGATACTCAGCTCATACTTTCCTTCGATAAGAACAATCCCAATGCTCAGTCTATCTTCTCTGAGGATATGATGGCCATCGCTGGCTGGATGAGGGATAACTTCCTCCAGCTTAGTGCGGGGAACACTGAGATCATGTTTTTTGGAGATGCATCGCTGAAGTGGTCCCCTAGGTGGTGGCCAGAGGAATTGGGCATCGCGCCAACTCCTAAACTGGTGGTAAGAAATCTGGGTGTCCACCTGGATCAGAAATTAATAATGAAGGAGCACGCCACAACCACTGCTGGCGCATGCTTCCATGTGTTAGGTCTTCTCCTTAGAGTATTTCCATTTCTGCCTTTCACCACATGAAAAACTCTTATCCAGGCACTGGTGATAAGCCGCCAGGATTATTGTAATGGTCTCTAATTTCAGCGAAGGAAGCCTCCTTAAACAGATTACAAGTAGTCCAGAACACAGCAGCTCGCTTGGTCTCCAATGCTACCTCGAACAGCTTCCCTCCCTCTTTTGCAACAGCTGCATTGGCTTCCGGTGCGGAAGTGGAACAGATTGAAGATCCGCTGCATTGTGCACAAATCTCTGATTGGCAAAGGTCCCAGATATCTAGCAGATAAACGTACCAAATATGTGCCACTTAGCTCCCTTCGATCAGGGTCCAAATCTCTACTTCTTATTCCTCGCTATAAAAAATCTCGCTTAGGTGGTAGAGCTTTCTCCCACTTAGCTCCCCTCTATTGGAACAAACTCCCTATCCTTTTGCGACAATGCCCAGATCAGTTACAGTTCAGAAGGCTCCTTAAAACCTCATTGTTCTAATCTGTCCCTCTTCTGTGGCTGGCTGTAGCAATTCTAAAGCGCTGAGATACCCCTTGGGGGGTGATTCAGGCGCTTTACAAATAAATCAATAAAATCAAATAAGATCCATTAGGAGCAAAAAACGCATAGGAAGAAAAGCTCCCAGGCAATAATTTGTCTTGATTGAAGACAAATAATGAAAAAGTTCCTAAGCACCAAACTCCTCCTGACATCAGGAAGGAGAAATGAGCTTGCGGAATCTAGAGGTGGAATCCAGCAGCAAACAAAATTACAAAGAGAAAAAATCAGGAACAAATTGAAAGCAAGGGAAGTATATTGAGATGAACAATAATGAAACAATGTGCAGCAACAGATATTTCACCTGAGAGAACATCCTCCTTATGTATGGTTCTCAAAGGAGCTGACATCACAGGAACATTTTCTACTTCATCAGCACTGTGAACATCAATTAACATCCTTTGGACTGGCCACCATTTTAGAAATAGCAGATTATAAGGCTCGTTCATGCCCCCATTCTGAAATTAATTTGTCTACCTGACAAATGAAGAAGAATTTGTATTTTGACATCTTTTGTCCAGTTTCATAATTCACAATTCTATCATCACAATTCCTGTTTGGGATGACAAATAATGAGTGAAATACTGCTCAGTGTGACTGTGAGCGCCAGGACATCAGAGTGGACCAGACAACAATATGCTGAGTGATGTGCTGATTGCAGCACCTTAGAAAATGCCACTTGTAAACACAACCTGCTCTCCTTCCTCTTCGGCACACATAAGGCTTCAAATAAGCTCTATTTGGCACAGATGTACCATTGACACTTATCTTGTCAATAAGTCTGTGGCCATACCTGTAACAAATATTTTCCTTCTTGTAAAGCACTAAAGTTGTTGTTTATCTCCTTTATCGTTCAATTTTTACACAGAGTAACAACAAGCAACATTAAGAGGGGCCCGTGGGGTTAAATCATTTGAGTATATGCGATATTCAAAGAGATCACATTACGTGCGGTTGGCTAAGGTTTATGTTATGTAAGCTCATTTTATTCACTCCCAGGACACTGTAGCATTATCTTAGGGAATGCAGGCATTGGTGCTTTTCAATCTATAATACAGATAGCACTGGGGCACACACAGCCCTCATTTGCTTGGGGGTGTGATAGCATGCAAATGAGGGCAATACTTTATCACTTTGCCTCTAAGCTCCTGCAGTATTATGGACGTAGGCACATCAGGAGTTGCACTGACTGTGTCACAAAAAGGTAGTACACAGTCAGTGTACTCCATTGGAGTAGCTCTCTGGAGTGGGAAAGGGGGTACCATAGCACCCAAAAAGATCCTTCTGCAGGTGTGTGCAGCTACTCCCTCCACTCGCCTGCAGGGGGATCACTGTCCCCCTTTTGAAGTGCAGGTGGGTGCCTCCTCCATAGTGAAGCAGTCATTCTTTACTAAGGCTCCGCCCCCAGGGTCTGCCCTGAGGGGAGTGCATTATCAGTAATAGGATGCACTGTCACTGTTTGTGATCACCGCATATATTTGAAAGCATGTTGTGGGACAAACAGGCAAAGTGTGCCCTGTCTCTTCACTTGAACTTCAGCTGTTAGGTTCATCAAAGAGTTTTCAGGCACTCTGGGGTGGGCTGTGTATAAATCTGTGCTGGAGACACTGATATGGAATGCGTCATACAAATCTACCACAAAATGCGATCAGCTATCTTGGCTTCACATTAATACCTATGATTGAGGATGTGGCTGAGATAAAAAAATTAGTAGGATAAATAGAGAAGTAAGAAGTCAACTGAAGAAAAGGGGTATCTCGCTAGTTCTAATACCTAGAACTAAACTAATAAAGATGAATGGCCTTCCTAATTATGTTTTTAAATTGGATAGCACCTGTTATTTAATTAATTGTATTTGCCATACCAAATTCCTAACCGCTGAAAAAAGATGACCACTGTTACAGGAGTGAGTACTCACAGAATATGGAGTTGATGCAATCCACTGCAGGAGAGCAAGCGGCAATGGAAGCAATATGTGGCAGGTCCTCTCAGTGAGTACACATTTTCGCTTCTTAAGTTCAGTGAATGTGAGCCAAGTACATGATCAGATGGGCATTAATATTTCTCTGAAAAGAAGTCAGAGATGTACAAGGGCTATTGAGGTAAAATGCTGTCCTCTGTGAACAGGGGGACAAAAAGTAAATATTTTGTCACTGTCCACGCCTGTAATTCTTACATTTTTATCTTAAAAAAATATAACTATGAAACCTTTCTTTAGAAATACAATATATGCAAATTACTCTGTACTTCTTTTTATGTTTTTATATATCTTGCTATGGCTTTCAATATTTCATTTTTTTTAGAATTTTTGCTTAACTAGAGATCAACAGTTCACTGAGTGAAAAAGAGCCCTTGATGGAACCTGAGGGGTTCCAGTCACCTTAGAGGTCAAGACTGACCTGGCCATAGGCATGTACCCACAGGCATCGCACACTGAGGGAACTATTGTGTGAAGATCTTTTTGAACTCTTCTGGTTTATTTGTGCATTGGTCCTCGCCTGTTAGAATGGGACATACTCTGGCTGCCATTTTTGATGGCATTTAAGACTCTGCTGAGGTTATTTAAATCACAGGCTGGCGCGACTACGCTCCATATGAAGGTATTTGCCCGCTCATTTTTAAAATAATTATTGTTAGGCATTTGCTTCTTGTCTGCTACATGTTGCTGGGGGGAAATATTGTGGGAAGATCTTGTTTAACTGTTTTTGTTTATTTTTGTGTCAGTCCTCGCCTGTTAGATAAGGGCGTTTCAGTCTCTGCTGAGACTATTTAATGCTGCAGATGCACACAGTGGGTACACCAAAGGCAAGCCCATCCGTGCCTGTCCATGCATCATCCAGACTGTTAGGCTTTGTATGTCTCCTCGTTGTAATGTAGACCTCACCAGGCTGGGACACTTCTTCTGAAGTAGCTACCCACTATAGAAATCTTTATTATTATTATTTATTATTATTACTATATTTTGGTTTGGTAGAAAAGAGGTATCTAGATTGGTAGAACCGAAGGGCCTGATTACGAATTTGGCAGCCCGAATGGCGCAACACCGCCTGCACCATGCCACCACTGTGCAGATGCAAGGCCGTCAGCCATATTACAAGCTTTGGTGCAGATCCGCCACCACCAGCTTGGCGGTTCAGCCAGAGGTCTTGCACCAGCCTCACAGTTGGGAAACATGTTGTTGGTTCACCGTCGGGCACTGCCTGTGTCGCTAGGCTGACCGCTGAGCATAATACGAGTACAAAAAGGCATTGGCAGTCCGTAGTGGCACAGACCAATAGGCGGTCCTGAGCCATCTTCCAATGCCTACGTAATAGGCAACAAATCAATCACAATTTCAAATTTAAAGAACCAACGTCCATTGGCTGATTCAAACACCTTATCCACATGCAGCAACATAACACATTGAAAAGTTTACTCACTAGCCCATAAAACAGCTTCAAAATTCAGACCACAATCCCTTTCGAAGACTACCGAAACGCCATTATTTTACATCGTCCTCATCCCTATTACTATTGCATTGAGCACACATTTAGCATCACCCACAAACCACGTGTGTCACTCCCTTGTACCCATTCCTGCACGCTAAACCACCACATCATATCACCACTTTTTTCGTTCACATTTCAGTTGTTATTTACACAACACTACAGTGCCTCGCAGAAAAACAGCATTCAGCACACAGGAGCTCACAATCATGGTGGATGAAATCATCCGAGTCGAACTCCTGATTTTCGGGACAAAGTCCTGACTACTCCTCACACACGTAAAAAGGAGATATGGACCAAAATAGTCAACAAAGTATATGGTATGGGCAACACACGCCTGTACACAGATAGATATCCAAAAGAGGTGGAACGACCTCAGGTCCCATATCAAGAACAAAATATACCAACTAACACAAGGAGGCCCAGAGGACTGGCCCTCCCAGTGCATCACTACATCTACAACCCTCAGAGGAGAAGGTTTTGGAACTCTTACACACTGAGGGCATGACTGGAATACCTGGCGGAATCGACACTGGTAAGTGCCCACAGTACAAATGTCCCGACCACAAATGAATGTGTCTGTTAACTCCTTTACCGCGGCGCAAATTCCGCCGTGGCGCGGGAGTTCTGAAGAGTGGGCGGGGCCGCGTCGGCTAACTGACGTGTGCAGCACTACCGAGGTAGTGCTCACGACAGCCGTTGGCCGAGGTGTGCAGCGAAGGGGTTAACAAGACCGCCCTGCCTACACACTCCTCAATCGAACTTTACAATACGCAGTACTGAAACTATTGTATACAAATGTCTCTTTTGTGTCCGTGTAAAAGAGCAAATGACTCACCATACATAGAATTTAATGCCCAGCCAGATATGCAAATGGAGTCTGTAAGTGCAGTACCATCTCAACCTTTTGTACACCAGTCACTTCAAGACTTGCCAATGATTACAAATGTATTTCAACAACAATAGTCATAAATGTACATAAAGTATGTGTAACGGTATGGAAAATGCAATCTAACATAACTTCCTGGAGGGCATTTTAATTCCAGATAAAATAAAGGCTGTTGCTGGGACACTGCACATGAAAATATTGAGTCTCAGAACCACAAAATTCACACCTGTAGCAGTACCATAGGTGGACATCCTGTGGTTCCAAACATCTATATGTTCCTGAACAGTGTCCCTGCAACAGCTCTTATCTTATGTGGGAGTAAAATGTCCTCCATCGCGTTCTAGTCATGTCAGAGATATCCTGCTTGCGATGTGTGGGTCACGATTACGAAAGCTATACCATCCAACATGTCCTGCACCTAAAGAGGCTGTTATTTGGCACACAACACTACTCCCTCAATACAACCTGGGATATAGTTATGAAGGCACACACTTTGAATGTATGCAGCACACTGAACACCAAAAAGCTCATTAAAAAAACAGAACTTGTGTAAAAGTGTCAAATTTGATGTTATTTAAACACAGTGTTTGTAGCATTCAAACATAAAAAGGATAAATGATAAAAACATCCACATTTCTACAAATTCATTACAAAAAAAGTTATTTCAGTGTATCATGCAGATGATTCTTCCACCAACCCACCCTTATAGAGGCAAAGCATGCATGGAAAAGGAGAGGCACATATATCCAGAGTCACTTACAGACCCCGTATCCCTGCCTGCATAGAAACAACTCAAACATGTTTACACCAAGGAATGAAAGCTACATATAATATTGCCAATTGTAACCTTCAATAATTGTGGATGGCCAAAACACTCTTGAATCACAGAGACAATCACAGGTGGTAGTGCATTAGCAATATGTCTAAAATGGAACAATGTTGTATGATATCTCAGAACATATGCACACCAATTGCCTGGAGAATCTCGAAAGAAGTCTACAACTAAGAAGTCCAATGACTTGACAGTCAATAAGCATCACAAAATAGTGTAGACCAAAGTGCACAACACAACGAAGAGCTGCAGACAGATAGGTATACAAATCAGTTAATGGAACAATGGTTAAGGAACGAAGATTAAGCAGAGTAACCTCCCCTTCGACAAAATGTCTAGTGAATACGAATTGTTTGACAAAACTTCACTCAATGTACTTGGACCAAATGATTTCCAACATACTTCTGCAACCATTTTGACTTTGAGAGTAAATCAACGCAAATTATATGTCGTAATCCAAGACTTCATTAAAATTCCATTGATCCATTAGCGACTGGAAGTGCCAGAGACTGCAATCCCGAATCAGTTTCTGATGCTACAAGAAATTCCACTGCTCGTTGTATGAACCCCATATTACAGACATGACCCTGATTTCCACCCAATTTTGGGATAGGTGGCACCAATGTTCCCTCTAATTATTTTCCACTGTGTGTGGCAGTATAAGGTTTCTGTGTGCCGCAGCCAAGGGTACTTGTGCCAAAAAACTGACCGTTCATGCGAGTGCAGCACACAAGTACCAAAATAAGTGGCATTTGCTGTGGCATTGCGTGAATAACTAAAGTAAATAAGGACAGAAGTCATGTTACAAATAATTACAAGCTTTTTTTAATTTAAAATCCTGTTTAGATATTACTTCTAGGCCTTTGCGTACTGCTAAAACATAATTAAATGTTTGGCATTTTTCCTCTTGGAAAGGTGGCAACCCAACCTTTCAACAGGAAAGAAGAAAATGAAAAAACACCAGTTACAAGAGAGGAGGTAACTCATAGGTTTGTCATCTTTCTTGAGTAAAAATACAGGCCTTTTGTGTGCAAAAGCCCAGACAGCACTTAAATAGGACTGCATATAAAATTGTCTCAAATCATTTGGAACATTAGCTTTCTGTCTGTGTTTACTTTAATTATTAGTCAGTTGTTATAAATGTAGCCAACAAAAAGAAGAAATATGATGAAAAAATCACATTTAATAAATGTGTTCTAGTGCTGCGTTAATGATCTCCACGTAATACTTCAAGAAAACTAAGGAAGAAAATGAATGGTAATGAATGAGGTAAACATCTGTTAAGTTTGCCTCATATCCAAGACAAAAATACCAGTCATTGGTATACAAAGGCCCATGACATCTCTGTAAGCCTTTGTAACATGTGCCTGTGTTGTCTTTAACTATTAGTCAGGGATCACTAACGCGGCTATAGAACAATACATATTAAGAAATATTAATGAAAAGCACATTTAAATATTTTCTAGAGCTACTTTAATGAATTCTGACTAATAATTAAAGTAAACAAAGACAGAAAAGTAATGGTAAAAAAGATGGCACATTTGTTACGAAATTAAAGACCCCCAGTAAAAGAAGCCAAGCCAGCAAGTATCTGCTGGCAAAATAAGCGGTGATTGGCAATGATTGATTGTTTCTATAAAACACACTCCCTTCGACTGCCCTCCACCAACCTGGAAAATAAGAGGCAAGCTACATTTGTGGAAGCCACCTGCTCTGAACTCGGTGACCCTTCTGAAACTCAGAGGCCTGAATTAACACTTTTCTGTTGCGATGTCCTGGTGCTCTCTTTGGAAATCTGCTCCTCTTCATGGGCTGTCAATGTGTGTGCTGCTCTGCTGCAAAGGGTGATTGTTTGTTGGCCTTCTTTGAGCCTTTAAATGCTGCTCTGATGAATGGTTTTATACTGTCACCTGATGCAGGCAGTGTGTTATACCCTGAGTTTTACATTAATTGTAATTAGCCTAGGTCTTCCTAGCTGCTCAGCCAGAGTGAGAGATGGTAACGGAATGTTGGTGTGACTGTGATGAATGGAATGCCTGGGTGCCTGTGTGGATGAGTGATGACAGTTGGAGATGGGCTGAGCAGCTAGGCAAGCTGCTCCTGGTGGGGCTGTAATGGGGGCTGTAATAGGCTAAGTAGGAGCTGGTGTAGGAGCTGGTACATGGCAGAACCAAGTCTGATGTTACCTGGAACTGGAACTAATAAAGAAGATTTAGAAATCTACAACATGGCTACCAGTGTTTTCATGTAAGAGTACAACACAGTGGCATGGGTGTGCACTTAGAAGTAGTGTCTGAGTGGTCCAGAAAGGTCGGGTGCATGCGCACGGCTGCACCCTACAGGGAGCACTGGTGACAACTGACCTTCAACCATGTCAGTCGACCACCCAATCAGGCTGCTTTGTGTTGATGCACGTTGTTCAGGTAACACCAGTGGCACCAACCTTACATGATGAAGCAATTGCAAGCCAGACTGACAAATTAAACAATGGGTCAGTAATGGACTCATCAGCAGCACCAAGTCCTGGGCACCCGAGGTAGGTGAACATAAGCAGAGATCCAATGCCCACTGAAAGGGAGACCATAGACAGTGGAACTCCAGCTGTATGCATCCAAACCAGACCTTTCAAAAAGTCAGGGACCAATGATGTCCCAGTTCTCTCAAAACCATGCTGCCGAATGTCTGCAGCATCCTGCCATGACACAATTAAAGCACATGTTCCTCAAGGTGGCCCATAGATGGTGCATCCATTGTTGAACAGTTGAAATATGAACAGGGCACCCTTATTTAGGAACAGCCACAACATGGAGAGACCAAACACAGTCAACTCTCGAATTAATGAAACTCTGAACCAACACAAACACAGTACATAAGTATCAGTCAAAGATAAACTAATCATATATGTCAAATAAGCATATTTATCAGGTCTGCAAAGTATGACCACTGATATTCCATATCTACAGACTTCATAAAGGACGGTTGTGTACCACAACTGCGTTTCACCACACATTCATAACACCTGTCTCAAAAAAGGCCAAGCAACCAGATCTGAGAGCTACTTCATGTTTAAACAATCATGCACTCAGTCCTCTTAGCTGAACGGAAATGTGTTTTCAGAGTAAGAATGAAAGGCCACGACAAACTCCCTATCCCCCCATGTGGAGAAGGCAATGAGACACTGTTTGAGCACCACATCAGCCGGGTCAACATCAAGACCGAGGCCATTCACAATTGCACACCAAATATATTCGTGGAATACAAGGCAGTCAGACCTCAGCCATTGGTAGAGCATGAAACCGGTGTGAAAGTAGCCTAGAGCTGCAACATTTGATTAGTAAATGAGAAACAAGGTTCTCAACAATTGCTAGCCTGGAGACTCTAGACATATTAACAAACATATGACAGTTGCACAATTAATAGAAAATACAACAGTAGCCAAATGAAACCATAGTTCATTAATTAGGGAACATTAAGGGCGAAGGTGAAATACTATTGTAGACAATCTAGGATCAGCACAAAGATACAGGCACACTGGTCCATCTGCCATGCATACTAGAAAAATAAAAAAACCTGATTATGTCTTACAAAAGACACTGCGTGGCAACTACACAGCAAACTGACTGTCTGCTACATGCATTCAAATTGCCCCATATGTCACAATGCGGAGCATGGGAAATGTATATGTTGCATTGCAATGAATGGGGTGATGTATGTAATTACAAAAAACACTACTGTAGATATCAGTTGACCCAAAGATGTATGATATTGAGTCTGTTTTTGGTAAAGAAGGGGACCCCTACAATGAAAAATAAGACTTGCTAGCTGTAGGGAAAAATTACAATGAGGGTAAAGGTAACAGCTAGATACAAGTTAGGTAATCATATAAAGCACATCAGGACATACAAGCTGCTCCTGGTGGGGCTGTAATGGGGGCTGTAATAGGCTAAGTAGGAGCTGGTGTAGGAGCTGGTACATGACAGAACCAAGTCTGATGTTACCTGGAACTGGAACTAATAAAGAAGATTTAGAAATCTACAACATGGCTACCAGTGTTTTCATGTAAGAGTAGAACACAGTGGCATAGGTGCGCACTTAGAAGTAGTGTCTGAGTGGTCCAGAAAGGTCGGGTGCATGCGCACGGCTGCACCCTACAGGGAGCACTGGTGACAACTGACCTTCAACCATGTCAGTCGACCACCCAATCAGGCTGCTTTGTGTTGATGCACGTTGTTCAGGTAACACCAGTGGCACCAACCTTACATGATGAAGCAATTGCAAGCCAGACTGACAAATTAAACAATGGGTCAGTAATGGACTCATCAGCAGCACCAAGTCCTGGGCACCCGAGGTAGGTGAACATAAGCAGAGAGCCAATGCCCACTGAAAGGGAGACCATAGACAGTGGAACTCCAGCTGTATGCATCCAAACCAGACCTTTCAAAAAGTCAGGGACCAATGATGTCCCAGTTCTCTCAAAACCATGCTGCCGAATGTCTGCAGCATCCTGCCATGACACAATTAAAGCACATGTTCCTCAAGGTGGCCCATAGATGGTGCATCCATTGTTGAACAGTTGAAATATGAACAGGGCACCCTTATTTAGGAACAGCCACAACATGGAGAGACCAAACACAGTCAACTCTCGATTTAATGAAACTCTGAACCAACACAAACACAGTACATAAGTATCAGTCAAAGCCCAAACTAATCATATATGTCAAATAAGCATATTTATCAGGTCTGCAAAGTATGACCACTGATATTCCATATCTACAGACTTCATAAAGGACGGTTGTGTACAACGACTGCGTTTCACCACACATTCATAACACCTGTCTCACAAAGGCCAAGCAACCAGATCTGAGAGCTACTTCATGTTTAAACACTCATGCACTCAGTCCTCTTAGCTGAACGGAAATGTGTTTTCAGAGTAGGAATGAAAGGCCACGACAAACTCCCTATCCCCCCATGTGGAGAAGGCAATGAGACACTGTTTGAGCACCACATGAGCCGGGTCAACATCAAGACCGAGGCCATTCACAATTGCACACCAAATATATTCGTGGAATACAAGGCAGTCAGACCTCAGCCATTGGTAGAGCATGAAACCGGTGTGAAAGTAGCCTAGAGCTGCAACATTTGATTAGTAAATGAGAAACAAGGTTCTCAACAATTGCTAGCCTGGAGACTCTAGACATATTAACAAACATATGACAGTTGCACAATTAATAGACAAATACAACAGTGGCCAAATGAGACCATAGTTCATTACTTAGGGAACATTAAGGGCGAAGGTGAAATACTATTGTAGACAATCTAGGATCAGCACAAAGATACAGGCACACTGGTCCATCTGCCATGCATACTAGAAAAATAAAAAACCTGATTATGTCTTACAAAAGACACTGCGTGGCAACTACAGAGCAAACTGACCTTCTGCTACATGCATTCAAATTGACCCATATGTCACAATGCGGAGCATGGAAAATGTATATGTTGCATTGCAATGAATGGGGTGATGTATGTAATTACAAAAAACACTACTGTAGATATCAGTTGACCCAAAGATGTACGATATTGAGTCTGTTTTTGGTAAAGAAGGGGACCCCTACAATGAAAAATAAGACTTGTTAGCTGTAGGGAAAAATTACAATGAGGGTAAAGGTAACAGCTAGATACAAGTTAGGTAATCATATAAAGCACATCAGGACATACAAGCTGCTCCTCGTGGGGCTGTAATGGGGGCTGTAATAGGCTAAGTAGGAGCTGGTGTAGGAGCTGGTACATGGCAGAACCAAGTCTGATGTTACCTGGAACTGGAACTAATAAAGAAGATTTAGAAATCTACAGCATGGCTACCAGTGTTTTCATGTAAGAGTACAACACAGTGGCATAGGTGCGCACTTAGAAGTAGTGTCTGAGTGGTCCAGAAAGGTCGGGTGCATGCGCACGGCTGCACCCTACAGGGAGCACTGGTGACAACTGACCTTCAACCATGTCAGTCGACCACCCAATCAGGCTGCTTTGTGTTGATGCACGTTGTTCAGGTAACACCAGTGGCACCAACCTTACATGATGAAGCAATTGCAAGCCAGACTGACAAATTAAACAATGGGTCAGTAATGGACTCATCAGCAGCACCAAGTCCTGGGCACCCGAGGTAGGTGAACATAAGCAGAGAGCCAATGCCCACTGAAAGGGAGACCATAGACAGTGGAACTCCAGCTGTATGCATCCAAACCAGACCTTTCAAAAAGTCAGGGACCAATGATGTCCCAGTTCTCTCAAAACCATGCTGCCGAATGTCTGCAGCATCCTGCCATGACACAATTAAAGCACATGTTCCTCAAGGTGGCCCATAGATGGTGCATCCATTGTTGAACAGTTGAAATATGAACAGGGCACCCTTATTTAGGAACAGCCACAACATGGAGACACCAAACACAGTCAACTCTCGAATTAATGAAACTCTGAACCAACACAAACACAGTACATAAGTATCAGTCAAAGCCCAAACTAATCATATATGTCAAATAAGCATATTTATCAGGTCTGCAAAGTATGACCACTGATATTCCATATCTACAGACTTCATAAAGGACGGTTGTGTACAACGACTGCGTTTCACCACACATTCATAACACCTGTCTCACAAAGGCCAAGCAACCAGATCTGAGAGCTACTTCATGTTTAAACAATCATGCACTCAGTCCTCTTAGCTGAACGGAAATGTGTTTTCAGAGTAGGAATAAAAGGCCACGACAAACTCCCTATCCCCCCATGTGGAGAAGGCAATGAGACACTGTTTGAGCACCACATCAGTCGGGTCAACATCAAGACCGAGGCCATTCACAATTGCACACCAAATATATTCGTGGAATACAAGGCAGTCAGACCTCAGCCATTGGTAGAGCATGAAACCGGTGTGAAAGTAGCCTAGAGCTGCAACATTTGATTAGTAAGCCTGGAGACTCTAGACATATTAACAAACATATGACAGTTGCACAATTAATAGACAAATACAACAGTGGCCAAATGAGACCATAGTTCATTACTTAGGGAACATTAAGGGCGAAGGTGAAATACTATTGTAGTCAATCTAGGATCAGCACAAAGATACAGGCACACTGGTCCATCTGCCATGCATACTAGAAAAATAAAAAACCTGATTATGTCTTACAAAAGACACTGCGTGGCAACTACACAGCAAACTGACTGTCTGCTACATGCATTCAAATTGCCCCATATGTCACAATGCGGAGCATGGGAAATGTATATGTTGCATTGCAATGAATGGGGTGATGTATGTAATTACAAAAACCACTACTGTAGATATCATTTGACCCAAAGATGTATGATATTGAGTCTGTTTTTGGTAAAGAAGGGGACCCCTACAATGAAAAATAAGACTTGCTAGCTGTAGGGAAAAATTACAATGAGGGTAAAGGTAACAGCTAGATACAAGTTAGGTAATCATATAAAGCACATCAGGACATACATTTCTATGTCCCAATCATCACAAACCATAATGTAATGCATTTAAATAGACATATATATATGACAGAAACCATTTCTGTATTTTTTATGTATCAAAATATTTTTTATTTAAGATATTTCATTGATGAAAGTACTTTTATTTTTCAAAATAGTTTTTTGGGGATATATCAGTTTTATGAACATATATTTATATTATCATTGTCAATTCTGTAAAAGTTATATACATAGTTATATGCCTATAGAAAGACAGAAATATACATGACAAAAATTATACAAAACAACACTGTACATGGAATTAAAATATATGAAAAAGTGGTAGGCTATAGAACAGTTCAAAGGCTGGCGTTAGAAGAAAACTAAGCGCGTTTTGACATGTATGCCTTCGTTAGGAAAACCCGGCTCAACTTTTTCAACAAAAAAATGTGACAATAAACAACATATAAACATGTACACATATAACTAGGCCTGAAACGTAAGCTTATTGATAGTAAAGAGCAAGTCATGCTTCTAAAATAGATCAAAGGTGCCAATGATACTGTGGAAATGAAAGTGAAGATTTTCCTCACATATATACATATGCGAAAGAGTGCAACTTTGATATAGAATAAAAAAGATAATGAAAACAGTCATCAAGTGATGAGATTAGTGTGTGCTACCTTCACCAAAGCAGTTGTAGATAAATCTTATATTACCCAAGTGATAACCGAAAAAGAATGTTTGGAAAAGAGTGAAAACACGATAGGCAGACCAAACATCACATACAAGTGGAAGGGCTTATATACAATATCTACCTCCTCTCTGGCTTTAGCCTCTTTTAATTTCAGGATAGGCAACATGTGAACCATGGAGTCATCCATGTCTTTATCACCAGTGGTTTAAAAGAGCTAGAGAGGTGTATATACCTTCTATGGATGTAATCTGGAATAATCTTTGAATGTTGTGAATAACGATTTGTGCTCCTACGGGTCCAAGACCAAGAGCTAGCGCTTGGATATACGCGTTAGTACTAATTGACATGAGAAAAGGAAAAGAAGATGTTATGATGACTGATTAACGGCGCTCTATCTACAAATTAGTCAAAAGAAACCCAGGTATATGGACCTGTGTAGTAGTTTAGAAACAACAGTATCTACATTTATATTGATGGTGCTTCATCCAAAGGTTTCAATCTGTGGAAACAGATGGTTTCATGTTTTATCTAAGCAATCTTAAAATCAAATTAGTAGGTTATTGATCGTGCCCTGTTGACAATAAGAAAGTGTTCAGTCTCTTAATCTGTCACCCCATGACATGTCCCAGGAAACAAATGTGTCTCATGGTGTGCCTCACCGATGATCAGCACATCAGAAATCACTACAATGAGATCATGTTTTAAGTTAGCACTTTTACGTTACTACAACAATACCTCCCAAGGAAAAACAAGCATTTGCAATGCAATAGGTCTCGCATTTATTAGAGTTTCAGCTATTGGCATTGTAAATCACAAAGCCATTTATTTATGTGTTGACCTAAAAAGGAGAAAAAAAAGCCTAAAACGCAGCCAGGCACGTCACTTTAATGGAGGAGACGCACAGTAGAGCTGTAAGATGTGGGAACCAGAAAAGGACAAGCTAAAGCCTGGCATGCCGATATTGCTATATAAGTATACAAATGGGAAAGAAATGCGGCAACTGCCTGCTTTTTTTTAATGTATTTACTTTTTTTTTTATAGAAATGCAGCCCCACGTTCTTGGCTGCCCTTCCACCTTGCATGACACGTTGTGCTTTCACCCTAAGAGTTACAAATGAGAATAAATCTGCGTCTGCAAACTTGACGCTCAAGAGAGACTGTCCCCTTCAGCAACCCAAGCACAACAACCCATGCACGAAATAAAACAAGGAAATAGTTTTAACCTTCTGTTTTGTACACGCTAAAGTGCTCCACCCAGACAAAAAACGGACTCGTGTATTTCTGTCAAGTGTTCAACAAGCGGCGCCAAAGGACGGGCTGAGCCGTGGCATCGGGGTATTTACACCATGGTTGGAGGATAGCGCCTGACTGGGAGGGAGGCACAAAGGGCAGCTGCAGCGCTTGTTTGCCTTTTTCGTTTCCCCTCCTCCCCCTGGAGACTTGGCATCTGTGAGGGAGGAGGTGGGGTAAATGCGGAGGCAGCGCGGACCTGGGAGTGGCTTCACCAGGAATGAAAACACATGAAACAAGGCAGCATCGGCAGCCTCACGACACGCACCGCAGGGGGGATAAAGAGTAAACGACGGGGAGGGAGGGATGTGCGTCGCACTGAAATAAAGTAAACCTAAAAACACTCCCTTCATTGCTTAGTCTGCAACTTTCCAGCACTCCCATCCCCGAGTGTGTACAGAACACATTAACCAATGTTACTTTAGTTTCCAGACACTCAGTAAAGGAGGCCAGGAGGGAACACGTGATACAGATGTGAGCAGCGACCCCAGAGCATACAATGCAGGCCACGGTGCAGTTTAGATGAAAGGCTGCGCCCCTCACTCCTTTTAGTGAGTGATGAGGTGTAACACAACGGACCTCGAACTGCTCCCTTTAGTTCAGATGCTTTGAACCTACGGAAGGAGGGTCACAACACTGACCCAAGGTGCAGCCAGCGTTACCTGAATCAAAGCCAGCTCATGGCCAACTCAGGAGAAAGTCTACCGCACGTGGGGTCTCACACTGACAGCCGGGACAGTCTGCGCTCCAAGAGAAAGGTCCATATTAAAGCGAACGACGCAGCAAGAGAGTGAAAGGCTCGTAGACCCCAGTGCTCAAGGACGTGTGATGATCCCGATGAAGGAGGCCGCCCGGCTGTGCCGGCTGTCACCCTGGGACGGATCAAAGACTCACAAGCAACTGTTAACGCGTATAAACAAGCGCGCACTGAAGCTGACGGAGTGGGAGGGGGAGTGGGGGCGGGCACGCAGGCTGCCAAATGGTGCGATGAATCACGGCTAAAGTGAAAGCAAACAAGTGGTTGCAGGACTCCAAATGGTGCGCGCGCCCGGACGGGTCACATGCACTGTAGTTGGAGGCCTGCAAAGTCACTGTTTGCACTTCCAAAACGCGCTTACTATAAGTCTCGCCAGAGCAACGCTAAAGCGCTGGTCAGGCGAGACCTAATGACACAGATCAGGATATTTATTTGTTCTCCAATAAATGAGAGACCAGTTGTTCCAAAATAAATCACATGTAAAAAATAAGTATTTACCTAAAATAATATTGCATGTCTAATAACCATTGAGTCAAGTTTGACATGAGTCTAAATCATTAACTGGGTACCATCATTTCATGCAGTGACCTGTCCTTTCATAATGAAAATAGACTTTGACATAACTCACTAAAGTCAATGTAATAAGGACTGACACCATGGGGGCTCATCACGATGTCAGGCAGAAACCTTCCACCCAACTCTGTCTCAGAATCGGAATTGACCGACTTGCGGTCAGCTGTTCCACCAGACCAATTACGATGCGATTGAACACTGTTTGTTCAGAGTCCCATTGACACTCAATGGGAGCCTGTGTTCTGCCTGACGACACTGGCTCCTATGGGGAAATGAGGTGTGTGCAGAAAATCATGCCCACTGCCGCAGGCACCCTATTGTGCCTGCCATACAGTTCAGAGTTTTACAGAGGGGTCCCTTAGGTACCCACTTGACCCCCAACAGCAGGCCGCAGGATGAAGAAGGGTCTGCCAAAGGCCACCAAAATCAGTTTCTGACAGCCTTTTCATGTCGGATAGGCCGACTTGGAAAGGCTGTTGGAAACAATCATCGTAATCGCTCAATCAGAAATGCTGTCCATGGAGCTGTATGATGCGGTACCGACCGACATGAATTCTCCAAGAGCAGGTCGGAAATGATTTGGACAGACCGTGTGGTTTACAATCTGACCACAAACATCGTAAATAGTCAGGCACATTGTAAACCGACCGAGTTGGTCGGAAGTGTTCCGGCACTGTCTAGGGGAATCTGACAGTCGGGAGGAGGCTTTCTGCACAATTTTGTAATCAGCCCCTTTGTTGCAGAAGTCCCACAATTGTATGTGAAATCAGCTGTGTCAGTAAGCTCTTGTAACTACACACATCAAAGCTGAAAGGTAGTATAAGTCCATCCTCAGATACCAACTACAGATAGACCTAACAGTTGTGTATCTTTCACAGATGAGCCTACCCCTGCTGAATGTCAGAGTCATGCCAGGGAGCAGAGTCAAACCACTGAACATGAAGATTCCCTGGAAACCCTCAGTGATGACCCTGACTTCGTAGACGTGGACAATGACAGCACTCCTGGCACTTCTGGGCAGCTCAGTCAGACAGACTCGGCTGGTCTCATTGAGCACACCCCTTGAGCCACCACAGCTGGTACAACAACATCCACAAACAGTGACCCTAGCACAGGCGGACCCATATATAGCTTGCCAGTCCCGTATGCTCAGGTGGGTAACATCAACACAGACACTGAGGAGGCGGGACCGAGTGGCAGCAGCCAGTCCTGTGCAAGGGCAATGGCTAGTGTAGCCAGACATGATGAAAGGAGAATTGTGCCACACCCATTTGAGGCCACTAAGGAGACAAACACCCAGCCTGTGGAGCAGACAGACTCTGTTGGTGTCACTGGGCCCACACTTCCAACCACCACAGCTGTTGCATCTCGAACAACAATCAGTGCCCCACGTACAGCTGGGCCAATACCTTGCTTACTTGCTCTGCATCCTCAAGTGGCAAACACCATGACATATAGAGAGGAGGCTTGACCGAGTGGCAGTACGCAGTCTCATGCTAGGGCAACAACCAGTGGTGCCAGGCGTAGTGGAAGGAGACATGTGGTGCACCTGCAACACACTAGACTCAGCAGCTCCATAGAACAGGCAAGTCAGGAGGAGGGTACTTCCACTCAAAAACCAATGAGGGAAGATTTCTAAAACCTCAATGCCCGCCAGTGGTCCACCTTGACCATGATATCTGTCTGTTTGCTTCCAACACCTCCACTTTGTTGACTGTTTTCGAGCACTACTCCTGGAACTGACCCGAGGAGTAAGTAAGACTTTGCTACTGGAAAATGGACTCTACTCCAATTATTTAATTCACCATGAAAGTTGTCCTCAGCACTTTTTAGTTGGTTAACATACACCCCAATTTGCTCTCGGATACTGTTCATGACACATATATCCCTGTTTCTTGCATAAAATAAATGTCCATCACTTCAACATGTTGCCAATCCTTATTTCACAACAGCTCGTGTGGGTTTGGTATGATGTGTACATATCCAAATTAAGATACAGTGCCACCCGAGCCATGCTAACGTGATCCAGATAAAGGGTTACACGATTCATACTGGACTATGTTATGTTATGATAAACACTAAGGTGACTGTCCTCATACAAATGTAAGAGCAACAGTCAATTCAGAATCAGAGATGCTGTTAAAAGTCGTAAAACAAGATAACCTTTACTCAGTCAGGCAGTGTTGCCGTACAGAGCTTGATGTTGCTAGAAAACACATGTTGGAAATCGAAACATCTCACACATCCTTCTCTCCACAGGTTCAAATCAACCCAAATTATCCACCATAAGGTGTAGGGTGCCAAAGTCAGTTCTGTGGCTTCACACAATCCCCGCAGCTCCATATCTTAACATGGCAGTTACTGCATAAAGGCACCAAACCCTGCAGTGGCACACATCAGAGTAGCAGAATACCCTCAATGATGATATCACATATTGTACACAATAGCTTGTGAAACCAATGCATCATAAACAAATGTACCTTAGAAGTCAGGAACAAAACATCCATTTGTTGTGCAAAGTGCCTTTCTTGTGGATCTGTACAGGCCACCCCCAATATGAGGGTCCCACAAGAATCTCCAATGTACACTTCGTACATCAGAACTGCAGCACATACACACTGAAGGTACGACTCAGAAATGACCTAGTGAAGAAGATGTTGTGTAGACATTTGTAACACAACAAAACTGATGCTATCAACGTACATACAGATTTTTAACAAAACACCAATTAACACTTCATGGTTGCACATTGGTCAGTACAGGAGTGTCACACACATGTGGCACATTCAATCATCCTATTCAGCCCATACCATCTGTCCCAGGCCATACATTGTCGCTATCAACATACACTTGATGTTGACATCCTTATCTGTACATCACTGCTACAATGTCTGCATCCACACTCATTAATATATACCTGCTATTGTAAGAAGTAGTTTTGCATAAGGTGCTGTCTAACATCTCATTCACCTTCCTCACTGTCATTGTCTTCACTAGGCATTTTGCGTCCCTCACCTTGTGGGTTTCTGTGGCCTGCTCCATCATGATCATCATCATCATTAATGAGAAGTACTTCGCTTCTTAGGGCAATGTTGTGTAGGATACAGCAGACCACGGTGATCTGACATACCTTTCTGAGTGAGTAGAGGAGGGCCCCACCACTCTTATCCAGGCATCGGAACCTGGCTTTCAGGAGCCCAAAAGCCCACTCCATGGCCGATGTGTCCTTCCATGGTTCTCTTGTTAGTGGACTTCCCCTGGTCTTGTGGGATTCCTCAGCGGCGTCAAAAGCCATGGGGTGTTTGGATATGCTGAATCACCTACAGGTAACAATGATAGTAGTGCACAATGTGACAACAGGATTATTGAACACAGTAGAAGAGATGTCACAATGAGGAGGAAACATACGTTACACCTACCCACAAGCCAGGCCTTCTCCGGTCTGAATCATGACATCATCTGTGGAATGCTGCTGTTACAGAGTATAAAGGCATCATGTGCAGATCCTGGGTGATGTACAAATTCTAAAGGCAAACCACTTGCATATTGATGGAATTATCATGTTTCCAGTTCCTATACACCTACTCATGGTCTTGTGGTGGAACCAAGCCGATATGTATGCCATCTATGGATTTGATCACGTTTGGGTTGTGACCAAGTGCAAAGAATTTCCCCTTCACATGTGCCAAATCTTCATGTTGTGGAAACTGTATGTATGTGCCAACATGCTTCAATAGAGCTTGAAGGGCTTCTCTGAGCACCATACAGAACTTTGGTTGTGACATCCCACTTGATGTGGCAATTGTGAATGGGAATGTTCCAGTGGCAAAGAAATGTAACGCAGCCAACACCTCCACAAGTGGCGTGACATTGTGAGGATTATCCAGTTCAGGTGAAATGTCTGGCTTCAGGTGCTCTATAATATCCAAAATCATTTGTCGATCTAAATGGTATTTCTGGATCACATGTCTAACTTACATGGTGAGAAGTTCAGGCAAATGTCTATAAACCGGAGTCACGCATCTCCTCCTCCTCGGATACCTAGGTTAGAGACAGAAGCAACATGTGCAACTGAGGCAAGAAAATGATATACAAATGTGCCACATGGATGCTGAATTTACAGCTAACACAAATAAAACCAACATTAAGTAAAATATTATATGCTTCATACCATTAACCCAAATTCTACATGCATCTATTGGCTACTTCCCATATGTTCCACAGAGGCAAGTCAATACATCTCACCAATTCACTCAAAATGTCTACAGGACGAAAGTTTCATATAAATCACGTAAGTGTGTGCAAGATTTTCAAACAAGGAGTAACAGAAAACTTCTGACAGTGGTGGACATCAATACTGGACACTGCATCCTGGCAGCCAAGGGCAACATTTGTGTGCAATGATTAAACAACCTGTAGGTGCATGGTCACAAAGTATAGCAGTGGTCCAGGTAGTTAATTTGCCTGAAGCTGTCACAGACTAAAATATGACAACGAAAGGTTTGAGAATGACATGCCCGCAAGGATGTTGCATGCCCTACATAGAGATATTGTCTCAAAGAGGCCCCTAACGACGACGGTCAAAGACTGCGAGTGTGACGCAATCTCCTGTGGCAGTCTCTCTCATAGGCTAACGTTGTGGAATGTGACCTTAGCAAGCCAATCAATGTGCGCGTATACGCGCATGACCTCGTATGTAGCATACAGTTACGCTTAGTTGGGAAAACATGCACTATTGCCTGCAGCCATACACAACTCATCGCCATCAGCTGCTGTGTATCCCCGTTTCGAGCAACAATGTCAGGCCAGACAGGTGTGAGGCCCCCTGCCTTCACTATGGAGGAACTCAGAAATTGTGGTGGAAGAGGTGCTTACCCTGTATGCCAAACCTTATGGATCTTCAGAGGAGCAGGTGAGATTTGCTAGATGTTTGATGCTCAATGATGTTGCAGACTATACATGTTTGGTGATTTCAAAATGTCATTCAGTGCGCTATGATCAACACAGACCCACATGTCATATCGTGCCATCTCTGACAAATTGATGAATGTGATAGATGAGGCTTGAATGTGCTGCTCCGAATCACTTGAGACTACAATGTGTCTGACTTCCAAAAACTTCTTACTCAGGACCATGCATGATCTTCAGGATGCTTTTGTCAAAGTGCACAAAGTTGTCACACATGAGGCACACTAGTGGCCGATTATCAGTTAATCCAAATTTTGCTGTGTCAATGTCAAAAGAGAAGTTAATGTGTCTGTGTATGGACATAACCAATATCATTTGATATCATTACTAACAACAGTTTCTCAGAGACAGGCCAGAACACTGCCTACACATGTATGAGATGTTTTCATACAAAGTCGGTGCAGACCACTCATTGTCTCCCTCTGTTGTATCAATGCAGCTCAAAGCCCATTCCAAGCAACATCACTGGCCATCGCCACAAAACTTCGGTCCTTGGGAGTCCATCTCTGTTGCAGCATCTGTTGCAGAAAAAGGTGAAGGACCTACAGCGGAGTTGTTACAACATCTCCCGGTTCCAGCTTGGACGGTCCTCCCCACATTGAAGGGGCGAGCACGGGACTATGAATTCCATGGTGGACCGTATTCTGGTGGGGGCCTATCAAGAGCTACATATGCCATAACCCATATATGTAATTATCCACAGATCAAGATCAAAAGGAGAAAACCCCCAAAGGAGCACAGGGGAGCGCACCGCTCGTTATCTAAATAATTACTCACACTCAGTATGCTCTCGACCAAACTATAACAGACAAAGTTCATTAACTAATGTCAAGATAAAAGATTGAGTGTCATGGAAGCTAAGGGGGATCCTTTTTTAAGGATGAGAACACTCACTCACCCGAAGGTGACATGCTTCATCATAGGGTTCCCTCCTCACACTGGGGCCGCAAGGTCCCAAGTGTGGGCTTCAACTCTCCCAAAAGAAAATGGAAGAGGAGCTGAGGTGTTTTTAGTTTACAGGGGGCCGAGAAACACGGTGATTGAGGGGCAGAGTGCAAAAATGTAATAGTAACTGTGTGTAAAATATAAAAAAATGTCTCCAGGAAACCAAATAACTTTATTATGAGGCGTCCTGGGGCAGTATTAAAAACTAAGAGGACTAGGGGTTAACAAAAAATATACCCCTGCTTTGGGTTAACATGTTTCTGTCCTCTATTCAACCCCTAACAGGGTACACAGGCATTCGTCAAGACCAGAAATATCATTGCCGGGACCCTGGCAAATGGAAGCCCAGACCGTTGTTCAGCCGAGCACTAGTGGGGTACCCTTTGGCTGAAGAAAGGTAATCGAATACATTTGACTAGATGAGACGACGTATCCTTCAATATTTGTGTATACGGCTACCAATCTTTGACAGCCAGTACAAGCGTCTGTTACTTGTCTGAACATTATCTTTGTTTTCTATGCAGAGTGACTAATCATATTTCATGACATTTTAACAATCTTGCAGTCTGGTGCAGTGTCTAGAATTTTGAACCACATGTGTGTCATTATTGCACATACAATCAAGTTAACTTATCATTTCAGCAACCAGCCAGGCAAGTGGAGGATACAGGGTCCAGGATCCTGGTGATGCAGCTGGCACAAGTTGGTCAAATCTGGATTCCGACACCGATGGACCCACTGGCCAGGGGGGCGATGGGAGAGCTATGGAGGACCAAGACACTTCGACATATGTTGAGTTGGACTCCGGTGGATACTCCCTGGTGTTGGCGGCTACTACGCACTCTAAGGCAGATCCACCTTTGTCTGCCACCCACATTCTATCTCCGCCCTCCCTGCTGCTCCCCAAGCAGTGTCCCAGGACCACTCCTTTAAGAGAGGAGCCATCTCCACACCTCCAGGCAGTTCTGTCCCTGTGCCCCCAGTTGCCCTTGGTGAATAGGCCATTGACCTCCTAAAACAGATCTCTTTCGGGCAGACTGCACTTATCAATGCCATCCAGGGTCTGGGTGGCCAACAAGCTCAGATGGCTACCTACCTTGGTGGCATTCATTGAAGTATATGTGCCCTACAGGGATCTTTTCAAGCAATGGCTTCCTCAACAATGACAACATTAACCCCACTTCAACCTTCCCACTCACATCATTCATCCTCCCCATCCCCAATCCACATTCCTGTACCTGTCCAGACTCAAATTACACCGCCAGTCACCCAAGCCACCACACCGCCACACAGACAGCCATTCCCCTAGAGTCACCCAACCCACCACCCCTACACACAGCCAGCCATCCCACCCCCAGTCACCCATCCCACCATACCACCACACAGCCAACCATCAGCACCCACAGTCACCCTACCTACCACACCTCCAAAAACAACACATAACAACACTACAGAAACATCCATTACAACACAGGCATTGCAATGCAATGCCTTTAAAATGTGGTCAATACAATGCAGGATCCATTCCAATGCATGCCATCACAACGCATATCCATCACTGACCTGCACCTTCCCTGAGGTAAGCACCCGTCGGTGTGAGAATAGTAATTTTCGTTGTAATGAATTATGCGGTGTAATGGCTTGCGTTGTTATGGCATGCGTTCTAAAGGAAGCTGCATTGTATTGACTGCGTTGTAAAGGTATGCGTTGTAATAGTGTGCTTTGTGATGTCATACATTCCAACATTACAGTTCATTCCACTCTCTCTACCTCCCAACCTGATCCCAGCTTTGTTTTATCTGGACCCTCTGCCAAAGCCCAGTTACTCATGTGTTTTGGACTTTGCCATGTAGGAAACCTGCCAACCATTCCGCCACCCAAGTCCGCTTTTACCCTCCCCATTATGTATGCCACCATGCCCAGACCAACCCATACTAAAGCTGTCCCTAAAAAGAGGAGGAGGAGGAAGACTGGACCTTGGAAAAGGAAACAACATTTAAGGGCAAAATCCAACACCCTGCCTCCAACACCTCAGCCCCCCTCTTCTGCAGAGTAGTCTGTCCCTTCCATGTGTGGTCCCTGAGGTGCCTGGGTTGATCATATATTGGCCCTCCCGAGGTGGAGTAGTTTGTGGCATTTTACAGTAGGCAATGGTGTCGGCACTGATGCCAAACATACATGTGTTAAGCCAAGATGATATGACCTCATGCATTGTTCATTGTACATAGTTGTTGTTCATTTTATTAAAGATGATTTTAAATATGTACGCTTGATTCCTGCCAACCCTTAATATCTAATCAGTTTTAGTGATTACATTATTGGCTATCCATCTTTGCCCATGTGATGACCTCACATATTGATCCAACAAGGGCATGTAAAGTTTGCTAGGTATGGTACATGAAATATTCAGACAACTACACACTGTAAAAATAAGATGTATGTCTGTGATGGCATTGTTGGAGATGTGAGATGTCATGATCATACATTACGTAACATTTTTTAAATGCTTGGTGGCCTGGCGGTCACAGACTACATGTGTTTTGCTGTACATACATGTACTCGTATGTATGTTCCTGATTTGTTTGTCAGAAGACACATTACAGATGTGTCCCGTCTGTGGACTGTCTGACTACACTACATAAGCACTTATTGCATGGAGTCCATATTGTGTGCACACAGTGGAATATTCACTCACTGCCATTGAGAGTACATCTGCTTCAGTGACTTACATGAATAACTAGTTTGCTAAACCATAGGTGTCCTGGTATGTTTCAATGCATTTATACATGATGAAACAATCAGATTATGAAACTGGAGAGGTCTACTACTGTTTAGACACTTATGTGTGCATTTACGAGGAAACCATTTCATACGTCCTGTGATGGCTGCAAGACCATGTAGTGACACAATTGCCACACAAACAAAATGTCCATTTTGTACAGTAACACACCAGCAGACTCAAGATGCTCAAGTACAATTACATTTTTGAAAATGTCACTATTCCAGTGAATATCTTGCCTATTTGAACTACTCCTAAGTACACCTCAGCGTGTTCCATGTTGGTGAGCTGCAGATTCAAAGAAGGGCACACCTTCAACACATAAGTAGCTTAGCAGGGAAATAACTGCCGTAAACAAGGTGATACCGATTGTTGTCGAATTGATGTGGACATAGGAGGCAATAGAGGGGAGATCAGTCTGTGGCTGAACATTTTTAAATGTAATATTCATGAGCATTCAGTTTGTATGGTTGTTTTGCTACACACTCTGGTGACAGGTTGGTGAGAGGGCGCATGTGTTGGGACACACATCATTACTTTCTTCTTTTAAGTGTTGCAAGCGGATGCTCAAAGCGCATTAAATGGTGTTGACCGCAGATTGAACTTCCTTTGAACATTAGAGGATGTTTTTGAAAATCACATGCCAATGCCGGTGTGCTTGCATGACATACTTTGGGTATGGGGCATATATGTATGACCTGGAAAGTATGACTTGGCAAGTAAAGAGGTCAGTGGCCTGACCTCTGTACTTGCCAACTGACACTGGTGTGAGACCAACCCCCTCAACATTAGCTGCTGATTGGCGTCTCTGTTGGCCCTAATGGCACATCCCAAAAATGTGATGGCCCCTCCCTTCTATTCTGACGAACTTGAAAAGATGGTCGAAGAGGTCCTCCCCATGTACGGACAACTGTATGGCTCAGCAGAGGAGCAGGTGTGTACGACAGCTCTACCAAATTCCTTTGCAAAGATGATTGGTTTTCAGGGGCTTTCAAGTGAGCGGGTGACGGCATTTTCTCTCTTTCTACATTTCCTTTACATGGAAGATGGCATTTCATAGACAGAGTCCAATGTAACAAGTTTGAGGTCTACACAGTTTTGCATGGTTAATGGCCATTATATGTATGATTGTTGACAGATGTGAAGTGTTACCTTGGCTGAACAAGTACCTGCGCACTTACTTTAAGAGGTCTTTCTGCATGTCATGGAGCTATCATGCAATGAAGTGAGAATTTTGCCTTTCGGAATATGTCCTTAAGTAATATTGTTGTTGCTTTTGAGAGCAGTGATTGTTACTACATGTACAAGTGCACATAGATGTCACTTCTTGCATCAGCGGAACTCACTGAGCAATAGCATAATGTAGTGGGCCGTTTGTCCCTGTTAACAGCCTGAAACCATACTGCTATGTGATTATGTGATGTGAATGGTAGACTGTGTGCTAGTGAAAAGGGATGCTGAGAATGAAGCCATATCTTCAAACTGACCCTAGGCATGATCACTTGATGTTTATTGTCAGCTCTGTGACTCTTTGATATGGACCTTATGTTAGGCTAATCGTCTGACTGACCTCAAACAGACTCCAACACCACAGTAATCTCTCCATTTTTATCATTCATGTTATGTAATATGTATGTAGGCAAGACTCCTGCCCTAAACATGGAATTTTACATTTAGCACCACACTGAAATACCTTTAACTAGGCCGTGTGTGCCCAAACGCACTCATCCATTTGTCAGGTTTCTTCATGCATGTGCATTATATGGTCATATTGGTGCATTTTGTGGCCCTTCAATGTGAAGTAGATGGCATGTGGTATTTTCAGGTGTTTGCTATGCCTAGCCCTTACATCATGTTACACATGTATAAAAATCTCTGATTCTTTGCAACATGTCCTTTGCTCAGAACTTTGTCAGATGACAATGTGACACAAGCAGACTTCCAGCTGGTGCTGAACATTTTTGTTTGGTGTGCATAATTTTGACAGTCATGCAGCACGTGATATTAGCTGTGTGATGTTGTTCCAGATGGACACTGGGTGTGTCCAGACATGGTTAAAAAGTCTGCTCCATCATGAGTTGGTAATGTCGTTATTTGTGGATCTGTAACATACAGCAGGCAACACTGGCCATGAACATGTATGTCTGTTAAGGTATGTGTTCCAGGACTGTGTGTTCTGGCATGTTTCTCAGAGGCTGTGGGACAATGCTAGTGTAGTTGTACCTTAAAAGGTAAACAAACAGATGTGAGGCCTCCGAATGCAAAAGTATTTACCTACACCTACAATATTAATTAGAAGTTCAATTGTGTAAACAAGATAAAGATGCAGGCAAATGAAATCTTGTAAGGTGTCTTCTTGTTTTAATTCAATGGGAAAACCCGATGTCCTGCCAACACGTGTTTCGTTCAAAGGGTAGTGACCCTAGACTTCTTCAGGGCTGTTGTGTGAGCAAAGAAAGCTTGGACCTAAAGGCCAGTGATAATTCCAACCCGGCCAGTCAAAAGGCAGAGCAAAATCGATATTGTTGGAAAAGACTCAGTTTTTGCAAAAGACTCCGTCGGAGTCTTCTCCAACAATATCGAGTTTGAAAATTCCTTACCAATTCATACTCAGCTGTTTAACATTTAGACAGTTCACAAATTCACAATAAACCTTTTTGTTCAAATTTCCATCTTCTTGGTCGATGGACCAATTAGTTGAAAAATAGAAGGCAACAGTTATTCAAATCATGGACAGACTAAATTAACCGCAGACTCTTTGTTTGCAATTTGTTAAATTTTATCTAACTTAAATGCATTAATCTTAAAAATACCTCATGAGAGAGAATACACTCTAAAACACAGTTAGCAAATAATCAGTCTGAAGAAACATATGTTGGATGGAGGGGATGGATGAAAAGACAAAAGAACAAAGATAATAACTTGAGTTATCTAAGATACCAACCCAAGGAATATTAATGAGGAAAATCACCACCCAGGTCTAAGTAGCAGCAGGGGACCCCCAGAGAGTCAGGGATCGAAGACTCGAAGATCAGGACCAGGATAGGACTGGAACAGCTTGGCCTCTCTGCAACCCAATAATCAGCAGCGCACCCTCTCTTTTTTAATGCCTAAAAAAGCAGCTGCATCTGCCGCCCTCACATCTGGCCCCACCCCTATATCACCTATTCTTTATACCCTTACCATACATGTCCATCCCACTAAAGTTGCTAAATTCACCCATTCTAGCTACAGGATTGGTTAAAAACTAACCCTGGGTGTAGTTTGCGAAGTCGCACTACACGTAGCTACGCAAGATACACTTTGAACTACGCTCTACACAAGCACTGTGTGCTTGTCTGCTCTGAGCAATAATTGTAAACAGCATCTTGCACAGTACAAGTTATGACAAAATAAGTATCTCTGTCTTTATTTACTAAAATGCATATAGTAATTTCACAAAAGTGAAAATGATAAATGAGCAAGCAGTGAGAGAGGTGATGATTTTGGGATCCTCCCTAACCAAGGGAGAGAACCAAGCAGATGACTTGAAAATAAAAGCACATCTTCTTGAACGATTCAATGGTGGTCCCATCCTCTTAGGACCACCCCAAGCAAAGTTATTGGCAAAAATACAATCCCAACCAAAGGCCCAGCAAAGCATTATGGGATGAGATTAGCAGTGGGCAGTGAATATTATAGTATCCAATATCAAAATATTTCTACAAAGAGCTGCCGTTCAACTATTCGTTACTAGATGTCCCTCATGAGTCAAATGCAAAAGTATTGAAATTATTACTACATCAAGCTGCATTCCCACTAGTCGTTACTAGATGTCCCTCACGAGTCAAATTCAAAAGCTTCATGAAAGGGTTTCAATGCTTTTGCATTTGACTCGTGAGGGACATCTAGTAACGACTAGTTGAACTGCAGCTCTTTGTAGAATTATTTTGATATTGGACACTATAATGTTCACTGCCCACTGCTAATCTCGTCCCATAAACGAGGGGCGCATGGTCACCCTACCATTAGATCATACTTCTTTGACTACCCCATTGTTTAATTCCCGTTCCCACATATTCAGTATACATCCCTATTCTCTTATGAGGTTAATGTAAGAAATTAAGCACAAATGTTTATACAATTAACATTTTGTGAAATGTTCACACGAAGACACTGGAGTTGGCTGCACATCAAGCGTCATGTCCTTCACCGTGCCATGCTCTTTCAGCTTATTTAACATTCCAGCCACTCAGTCACGTGGTTTGTGCGCGCTGCAAGTTTCACTCATTACAGTTCAGCTAACTTAACACAAAATGGAGACTTGTCCATTTACTAAAGCAGCCATTTATTAATAATATGATATTGACATTTTCACTGTTAACCGCCCACCTTATCTCTAGTCCATGTTAACAGTTAACCTGGCATAGCATAAGCAGGAAAATAGCATTCATTATTATGACAAAACAACACACATCATGCTTTTTATTACATATACATGCAATTTGCCATGCAAATCATTTATAACACATTCTATACACAATATTATTACATTTTCTGGTTATTTGCGTACTGTTAGGATTAATTTCATGCATATTGCAAAGCAGATCTCCCACGTGTGATGTGTGATTGTATGTTAATATACTTACTACTTAAAATTTGTACGTATTACAGGGGTACTAAATCCAAGCGGGTTTCTTTTTGCGAAACCCCACTCCATCAATTCCCCCCTCCGATGGCTTTTGAAGCCATCATAAATACTCACCATACCGAGTGCCACCTTTCATTTTATCTAAAGTTTAGTATCTCTCTCTTCTTTCATGGTACTTTCATTTAGGCTTTTCATCATGACATAATATCCTTCATTTATTTCTTCAAGATCTATCTCATCTCTTTTTCACTTCACTCCTCTCCTTTTATTCTTTTTATCTGATATAATTTTCTTTCATGCACTTACAACATTTATACGCTGTTATTATTACTAAAATTGTTATTGCTATTGAAAGTATTGGCATTACTATGTTTCTCACAAGACTGTCTCCAAACGTTGAAAACCAATTTCTAACAGCTGTAATACTCTTACCAACTCTCTCCCAAACACGTTCAAGCTCCAGTTGGGTTAAATTCTTATGTCATTTACAACATTTATACGCTGTTAATATTACTAAAATTGTTATTGCTATTGAAAGTACTGGCATTGCTATCTTTCCCAAAAGACTTTCTCCAAACGTTGAAAAGCAATTTCTCACAGCTGTAATACTCTTACCAACTCTCTCTCAAACACTGTGAAGCTCCAGCTGGGTTAAATCCTTATGTAACTTTGTAATATTTTTAATATATCCTTCTATTCCTTTTCTTATATCAGGGATGTAGGTACACAATTGTTGATTTTTTAACGTTCCACAGTCTCCACCCTCTTTTGCCAAGATAATGTCAAGGGCAAGTCTATCTTGCAAAACCATTGATCTTATTGCCACTGTTTCGGTATCAATCATCAAAATCCCACCAGCAATATCTGTTGATAAACAATCAACACTGTAGACAGTTTTCGAATTTTATGTGAATTTATAACTACCCCAACTGAGGGTATCAGTGCAGAGAATAAATCACCTATCATTTTAGAAAAACTTGCTCTCTTACTATGTGTTACTCCTTGCTTTATTTCATTGACACTACAATCCTTTCGATGTATATGGTAGACCTTTGGAAAAACAATACCAAAGTAACAACTCCCATACCAGTGGGCAGGTAACCTGTAATAGGCTTTCCTACCACAAAACATAATATATCCCCGGAAAGACAGGATCAGTTCCACCCTTTAATCCCCAACCTCCAGTAATTTGGAAAGTATGCTCACATTCACTAGTGCCAATAAAATAATTGTTGTAGTTAGTCTTTGATCTCAATAAACATAACTTCCCTTCCTGTGACCAGTCCAGGGACATTGCAGCACAAGTTTCACCCTTTTCATAATTTCCCTCTCTAAATGCCCAAAGTGGTTCTTGTGTTTTTTCTTTATCAGCTTTTTTTCTGGAAACTCTCTCTTCTATGTTCTACCATGTCCAAAAACAGTCTTTCCTCATAATGCAATCCGCAAGTTAAATTATTTTTATAAGCATGTTCTAAATTGAATGGTTTAGTAATATGGACAAATTCACCCATATAATGTGCATGTTTACCACTTTCTACCTTGTTTAGATCTCTTATAAGTGGTACTTTAGAAAATACTAAGTCTAAATCTGTATATTGATATTCCAATGTACCTTCCATGTAAAACAGACTACTAAGAACACTACATGAAACAGCATATGTTAAAGAAAGATGGTGGTATGTTATACCAGATGATGGTAATTTCATGCAGACATAGCAATCACCCACATTCATGGTATTAGTATATTCATACAACAAATTAGTAAACAGATTTAAGGAAAAATTGTTTATTGAGTCATCACAATGGAAAATGCTTCCATCTAATTGTTCTTCATTAGTATTCGTTATTTGTTTAGCAACATCTTTCATTCCTTCAATGGACACATCATTAGTATTATTTCCGGTGTTAGTCACATTAAAAATTGGTATAACAACAAAATCCACATAAATGTTAGTAGAAAAATATTACATAAGCAAAATTTAACACATCTATGTTTTAGTTTAGATTTTGGCTGTCCAGTCACTTCATTTCCTGCCATTTTAGTACTCTACAAAAATGAAAAATTTTAACAATTTCTCTTTGCTAGGGCCTAAGAAAAATCTAAATGAACTCTTATCTAATTAGAATATATATATATATATATATATATATATATATATATATATATATATTCACAGAAAAAACCATAGGTTTCAGGCACGTTATAGTTAGGAATTAGCAGTTAAAAAACCTCAGAAATTCACTGAAAAAACCAGGGGTGTTATAGTTAGCTGGACTTTTCACTTGTACAAAACCATTGAAATTCCCCCGTTATAGTTAGTTCAGCTAACTATAACTCGCGCGCCCGCAATGCACTGCTGATGACGTCACATATTACATCACTCATGACATGGTCAGTGACATCACTCATGACATCACTGATGACATCTCAAATGACATCACTGATGACATCACTGATGACATCATCCAGTGAATGTGTGTTTTTCTGACAATTAAATATGTTTTATATATGTATATCTCAAGGTCGATGGAAGAATAAATGGGTATATAAGTGTCTAAATGGATGATTTGTTTTTGAAAAATTGATTGTGTAACTGACTGATTAAGTGTATCATAGTGAATACATGGCTTAGTGAGTAATGTTTAAATATGTAAATATCTGTATCAGTCTCTCACTTTGTGTATAAGTGGCTGCATGGGTTGATGAGTAGCTACATGGGTGTCTATATAGGTTATTAGTTGGTTTTTTGAGTATCAGTCTGAGTGTCTGCATGGTTCGGTGGGGGGTATTACGTAGTGCATAGGTGCATGAATGAGTGACTCACTCTTTGTATGTGTTGAAGACAGCATGTGTGCAGGACTGTATGGGTGGATGAGTGTGTGTATGGGTGTGTTAGTGAGTGAATGACTGTCTCAACAGTGTTTATGAGTAACTACATATGTTTTAAACTAGTATATGTGACTATTGGTGTATATAAGTGAGTATATGTGAGAGTGAGAGATTGAAAGAGTTCTTCTATGAATAAGTATGTGTTTCTATAAGTGATTGTTTAAAAGACTAAGTATGTTTAAGTTTCCGTAGAAGTAAGTGTGGTGGTGTGTGTATAACTGTATATGCAAGTAATTGTATGTTTGATTCTTTATTAGCATGAGTGACTATGTGTGTGAGTAACTCTATGGATGAGTGGCATTGTGTAACAGGATGTATAGGTGTATGAGTACATATGATGAGTGAGTACATGTATGAGTGACTGTATAGGACAGTTGGTGAATGAGTGGATGTGTATGTGGATCTTAGAATTACTGAAGAGGTTATTGTAACTGGTATTGGTATGTCCATTGTTTTGAAAATTTTAGTCTCTATTTTTGAATGTGTGTATCAAAGGTTATATTAGGGTGAGAGGAGGTCTGCCACTCTATCACAAGGATGATGTCATCAGTGATGTCATCAGTGATGTCATTTGAGATGTCATCAGTGATGTCATGAGTGATGTCACTGACCATGTCATGAGTGATGTAATATGTGATGTCATCAGCAGTGCATTGCGGGCGCGCGAGTTATAGTTAGCTGAACTAACTATAACGGGGGAATTTCAATGGTTTTGTACAAGTGAAAAGTCCAGCTAACTATAACACCCCTGAAACCTATGGTTTTTTCAGTGAATTTCTGAGGATTTTTAACTGCTAATTCCTAACTATAACGTGCCTGAAACCTATGGTTTTTTCTGTGAATTTCAAAGGTTTTTTAAATGCTAATTTCTAACTATGCCTACAGAGATAGGACATGTGAAGAAAGAAGAAAAAATGCACAGAAAGAAAAAAAAGAAGTGCAGAAAGAAGCAACAGAAGTCCTCAAAGATGAAGAAAAGTGCAGGAAGAAGGATAACGTGCAGAAATAACAAAAAGAAGAGCAGAAAGAAGCCTTGTTGCAAAATCATCCTGTACCCTCAACTTTTTCAGACGGATACTGGTGGTAACTGAGTCTGACTAACCAGTCCTAGAGCCAGTGCTATGTTAAAAGACACTTAGAATACAGTGAAAACACCTACATACACTAGGGAACATTATGCGTTGGGGTCCCCCTGTGATTAGCATGACCTCCTCTGTAAGCCCCTAGTATATAATAGGGCAGGGGGATTAAAACTACCTCTTAAAACAGGCCACAGGGCGTTTTTGCACACGTTAACTCAGGCCCCGTCCCCTCCCTTCACCACTGTGTAAACACGCCCTGTGTCCGTTTTTAGTTGGGAGATTAAGTTCATTTGAATCCTGAGGGTCCCTAGGGTCCAACTAGCCCACTAGGTACCTCCAGTAAGTGCCACAGAGCTGCGTTGCAGAGAGGTGTAAAAAGTGGCACGGCCTGGACCACCTCTCTGCAATGCAGCTCAGTGGCGCTTACTGGAAGCACTTGGTGGGCTAGTTAGCCCCCAGGGGCCCTCAGTATTGAAGGGAAATTATATACCCAATTTAAAACGTGCCATAGTGCGTGTTTGCACACATCACCTCAGGCCCGTCCCCTCCCTTCACCACTGTGTAAACGCGCCCTGTGGCTGTTCTAAGTTGAGAGATTAAGTCCCCTTGAATCCTAAGGGTCCCTAGGGTCAAACTAGACCACTAGGTACCTCCAGTAAGCGCCACAGATCTGCGTTGCAGAGAGGTGTAAAAAGGGGCTTGGCCTCAGAACACCTGTCTGCAGCGCAGCTCCCTGGCGCATACTGGAGATGCCTGTTGGGCTAGTTGGCCCTCAGGGACCCTCAGTATTGAAGAGAAATTAATTCCCCAACTTACAATTCGCCAGGGGGCGCGTTTGCAGAGTGCTGCAAGGAGGGGGCGTGGCTTCCGGCACGATGCCAGTCTTTAATTTATTTTAATTTTTTAAGAAGGGGGGCTGTGTGGTTCCCCTTCTTATTCTAATTTATTGGCATTGATGACCCCATCCCCCAGGGCCTGTCTCCTAATTATATTTTTTTGACCCCAATCCCCAGGGCCGGCCACTGTTTTTTATTATTTTTTAAAAATATATATTTATAGACACACCTAGGACATGCTGGACAAACCGTACGTACCTATCACCATGACGATTTGCGTGATATTCATTAAAAGGCGACTATGCATACAATGAATCCACGTGGAATGTATTTACACCACAAGTGAAGCTCTGACATGTCTGATGCCCTACCGTGCCTAATCCCGGTAGACACCCTTGTCGTTTATTTATACAAACATGGGTAGCTATTGACGGGCACATTTAATACACATGCACACCAAGCCATTCAAAGGGGATTCGACTAAAATTCGACCAAAACTATGCAAGAAACCCCCCTCACGGTTAATAAAACACACATCCACTGCCGGATGTGTAATACTTTTTATTTTACTCTCTGGAAAGGGGACGAACATCACTTGAGAGTCACAGCGCGCTTCTGGCAGAGCCCAATGCTGTGTTACACCCACCCTTGCCTGCTGAGTGCCACACACCTCTGTGTTGTATTCCACTAGCTAGTGCATATGCTATGACACTCTCTAGCCCATGTGCACTGTAACACCACCCCGTGAATATGTCATGCCACACTTGTCTTCGCACGGGTTATATTGCCCCATCTAACGTGCCTTCCTCGATGCCTATGTTATAACGCACAGTGCTATGCCATACATATTACAATCTGGGATCCATATCTGTGTCACAGTGCATATGCAACGTTACACTCCCCAGCACATATTTTATATTACAACTTTAGAGACTAGTTAGGTTACACAACACTGCCCTGTGCATATTACACTCCAAGGCGCATACCGCATAGCACGCGCTAGTGCCTGTGCTATCTCGCGCTCTCCAATTAATCTGTAATTGCGCACAATGTATTGCATATTATATTTCACGCCCGGTTCATCTTATATCACACTTTTTGGTGCATAGTTTATACCATACACTATATCTAGTTTTCATTTTCAATCGTGCTCTCAGGACTATGTTCTATATAACACTGTGTTCACCTACCCTTTTCACGGGCATTACATTTTGCGATAGGGGGTGGAGGGTCAGGGGGTGTTTCTGCCAAGTGAGCCTGGGGTCACAGTCACAAACGTCCTCTTCTTCCTGAATAAAAGTGAGATTATGCTGCATACTTGTTCATATTTTAAGTAGTTCGCACAGACACACGTTTTAAAAACAATAAAGTTCCTAATACCCGCCTTCTCTGAACAGTTAGCTTGCTGCCCCATTCCCCTCCTCCCTATCCTCTGTTGTGTGAATCCATGGACTAGCCTCCTCCCTCCTGCCATGCATGGTCTGATGTGCTGCCACTGCCCTCAATTTAGTATGATGTACCAGTCCACTCCTCCTGCCCTCCATTGCCCAATTCTATGCCCCATCATTGACCTCCTGCTTAAACTCTGTGCTTAGCTTGCTGCCCCTATTCTCCTTCCCCCTGCCCTCCGATGTCTTTGTGCATGCCCCTGCTCCATCCTTTTTGCCCACCATGTTCCATGGACCTGCCACTCCTATCTACTCTGAGTGTTCTGTTGAGCTGCCACTCCCCTCCCACCTGCCTAGCATTGTCAGATGACTGTAACCTGTCCCTGCCACCTCCACCCTGCCTGTCCACATGCCATGCCCCTATCCTCTTCCTCCTGTCCTACATGGTCCATTGTACTGCCACACCCTTCTGCCCTCCCTGGTCTGTTGTGCTGCAACTGCTCCTCCTGCCTGCCCCGTGCGGTCTGTTGTGAGGCCCCTTCCCCTGAACTTACTTGTCTGTGCACAGGTCGTGACCCTCCCTTCTATCCTCCATCGTCCTTTGTGCATGCCCCTGCACCCTCCTTCTTGCCCATCATAGCCATTGTGCTGCCACTAACCCTCCCACTTGCCATGCATGTTCTTCTGTGCTGCCATGGCCCCTCCCACCTTCCCTGTGTGGTCAGTTAGCTGCCCCTGACCCCCTCCCACCTTCCCACCATGGTCTGTGTGTATGCCATCACAGTCTCAGTGTTGCTCTTCATGGTGTGTCTTGCTTCTAGTGCCCATCCTGCCTGACCTCCATGGCTATCTTGCTGCTCCTGCCCTGCCCCCTTGCCCCCAGCCCTCTGTTTACATGTGCAGACCCCTACTCCCTCCCTCCTGGCTTGTTTGTTCCATTGTAATGCCCCTGATCCGTCCCTCCTGCCCTTTATGGTCTGTTACGCTGCAGCTTTTTCTCCTGTCTGTCCATTATGGTCAGCTAGCTACCATTGCCTCTTGCCCCTCTGTTCTCTGTTGTCCATGTGCATGGTCCTGTCCCCTCCCTCTTGCTTTCTATGGATTGTTGTGCTGCACTCCCGTCCCGCATGCCCTGTGTGGTGTATTGTGCTGCTGCAAACCCTGATGCCTGCCCTGCAGGGTCAGTTTGGTGCACCTCTCCATGTCCCTCCTGTCCTCTGTTATCCAAGTCCATGTCCCTAACCCATTTCCTTCCATGATCCAATGTACCATACTTGCGAACATTTTGAACTTGGTAAGAGGGAGATTTTGAAAAAAAACTGGGGTATTGATTTTCCCCTTTGAGTTACATTGAAAAAGAGGATATTGTAGACAGGAGACAGATCAAATAAAGCCCATTTGAGCTTAAAAACATTGGACGTTTCCTGGCTGAATCGGGTCTGTTGGCATGTATGGTTGTACTACCATTGCCTCTTCCTTCTGCCCACAATGGTCTATTACATTGCCACAGCCTCTCTTGCAGGTCCTGTATTGTTGGTTTGTTGCCCCTGCCCCCCTTTCCACTGCCCTCCATAGTCTGTTGTGCTGCCACGGGCCTTCCTGCCTGCTCAGTGTGGTTAAATTGTTGCCTTTGCACCCTTCTACCTGCCTTCAATTTTCAGAGCCCGTGCCCCTGGCCTCTGCCTCTCAACAGTATCCTAATGAACAACTAGATTGCTAACATTCTATATTTATTACAAAAGTGTGGAACGCCTGACATCATCTTGATGTAATCAAAACTGTAATTCCTAGAGCATTTCCTTTAGAAATTACATATATGAGAGGGTCTTATTGGCATCAAAATTATGGTTAGTGCTCTAAAAGACTAAAATAAGGACATATTTTCTGAGTTTTCAAATAGCGACAAAGCACTTTTAAATTCTTTGTTATCTTTATTTTGACCACATGAATAAATGTTGCACTTAGGGGAGAGGATGTGGTGTTACTTCAAGAACTGCAGACTTTGCAACTGGGGAACCAGGTTGGAGTTTCTGCTTCAGCTCGACATTCTGTGATTCTGGTCAAATCACTTAGTCTCCCCATGTCTACAACCAAAATGAATTTGTTCTTGTGTGATGTAACCAATGCTCATGTAAAGCACTCAAATACCTGACAAGTCTGCACTATATAACACTGCAAAAACACAAAATAATAAGTGTTTTGCACACTTCTGTCATTGGGCTATATTTGGGCTACATCTGGGTGATTTTGGGCTACTTTTGGGCTACATTTGGGCTCTTATGTCACCGGTGGCCATCTTGGGAGATTTATTTGTTATGTAGTTTCCTAATTTGCTCATGTACTGCAGTCTCCTCAGAAGGAAATGCTTTCAGTTTTTTACTTTGATTCCATCATGAAGGTATTCAGATATGTCACACATTTGCCATAAATTCTGAATGTTAGCACTCTAGTTGCTCATTAGATCACTGTAGTAAAACTACTGTTCACCATGGAAGTCTGCTCCTGGTATTAAAAGTGCATATTTCAGTCTGCATGTCAGAATTTTTTAATGAAATAGAAGAGGATTTGAGAAGTCACTCAAAATGTGCCCTCATTTTCTTTCTTCAGCATTAATCATATTTTCTATGGCAAAATGAACCCCCTCATTGTGTTCCTTTTTAAATTAAATGTTTTAAGTGTTACCAGTTTATTCCAATCAAGATGGCTTCAGGTGTGCCATACTTTTGTCATAATGAAGACAGTAAGCGCTCTAGTTGTTTTTAAGAACACTCTGGGACATTCTGTCATTGGGCTATACTCGGGCTACATCTGGGTGATATTTGGGCTACATTTGGGCTCTTTTGTCTCTGGTGGCCATCTTGGGAGACTTATTTGTTATGAAGTTTCCTAATTTCCTCATTTACTGCAGTCTCCTCAGTAAGAAATACTTTCAGTTTTTTACTTTGATTCCATCAAGAAGGCATTCAGATGTGTCACACATTTGCCATAAATTCAGAATGTTAGCACTCTTTTTGCTCATTAGATCACTGTAGTAAAGCTACTGCTCACCAGGGAAAACTGCTGCTGGTATTGAAAGTGCATGTTTCAGTCTGCATGTCAGAATTTTTTAATGAAATAGAAGAGGATTTGAGAAGTCACTCAAAATGTGCCCTAATTTTTCTTTCTGCAGCACTAATCATACTTTTTATGGAAAAATGAACCCCCTCATTTTGTTCTTTTTTAAATTAAATGTTTTAAGAGTTACCACTTTAATCCAAGCAAGATGGCTTCAGGTGTGCCATATGTTTATGATAAGTAGGACTGTTAGCGCTCTAGTTGTTCTTTGGAACACTCTGGGAAGCTGCAGTAGAACACAAAGGAATCAACTGACAGTCTCTGCCCTTGTTGGATGTACATGTTTTACTGAGAATGTCAGACTTCATTCTCACATGACTGAGAAAGATAATGTGAATTTACAGAAAATAAGCTCTCAGTTTAGCTTATAGATCACCTTCCAAACCTCTGTGGGAAAAGCATGAGAAAATATTTTTCTCTCAATCATGATATCCCAGCAGAAGGCTTTTTCACATGGTGAAATCACCTTAGAACATACCCCAATTCCTAAAATGAGTATGGTACCATCAACAAATGATTTATAATGTAACTAAAGTCTTAAAACCTTCTATTAACTGCAATGCTTTTTAATGAGGTGCTATCATGTATATTAGTCCCAAGATGGCTGCCAACACTTCTTGGATGAAGTGCTGACAGCCAATCAGATCTCAGGATGAGATGTGTGGTTAGGCTCCGCCCACATATATATATGATTTTACTTTTGATTTTCTCAGGAACTACTGAACAGATTGACACCAGACCTGCAAAAGACACTTCCCTGACCCGAGGACTACCTCTCTGCCAAATTTCAAGTAATTCTGTTCAGCCGTTCGGGCTGTACCTTGGACTAAAGGTCCCTATGGAAAATTGCATGGGGAAAACGCTTTTTGGGACCCCCCTTTTTTCTCAGCCCCCGCTTGACGAATCCCCCCGGGACTTTCAGGGTAGGAGCGGAGCGGAGCGCCCCACCTATTTTGAAAATTTCGCGAGGATTCGTCAACCGGCGTCAAAGTTATTCCAAATAGAATGTTGCGGATTTCCTATGGAAACACGGTCCTAACTATAACTATCTACTGGCGACCGCCAGTAGATAATATATATATATATATATATATATATATATATATATATATATATATATATATATATTCACTGAAAAAACCATAGGTTTCACAAACGTTATAGTTACGAATTAGCATTCAAAAAACCTTGCAAATTCACTTAAAAAACCATAGGTTTCTCACATGTTATAGTTAGCTGGAAATTTCACTCGTAAAAAACCAATGAAATTCCCCCGTTATAGTTACTGCAGGCAACTATTACTCACGCAACCGCAATCCTCTGCTGATGACGTCAGATATTACATCACTGTATTTAGACACTTATTTACCCATGTCTTCTTCCATTAATCTTTAGCTATACATATATTACAAATATTTATTTTTCATAAAGACACATATGTCATCAGTGATGTAATATCTGACGTCATCAGCAGAGGATATATATAATATATATATATATTACCTACTGGCGGTCGCCAGTGGGTAGTTATAGTTAGGACCCATTTTCCATAGGAAATCTGCAACATTCTATTCCCAATAAGTATGGCACCGATTAACGAATCTTTGCGAAATTGTCAAAACTTTTAGCCAGCTCTGGTCCGCTCCTATCCTGAAAGTTTCGTGGTGATTCATCAAGCGGGGGCCGAGAAAAAAGGGGGGTCCCAAAACGCGTTTTCCCCATGCAATTTCCCATAGGACCTGTTGACGCAGCTACAGCCCGAACTGCTGAACGGAATTACACCAAATTTTGCAAAGATGTAGTCCTCAGTTCAGACTCATGCCTTTTGCATAAATGGTGTAAATCCGTTCAGTAGTTCCTGAGGAAATTAAAGTTAAAAAGATAGATATATCTATGGCCTCGGAGGATCCGCGCACCCTATGCGCACCCTGAGCGCACCCTCTGCGAACCGAGCGCGCACCCTCCCGATCACGCGCTGAATGCTATTGGCTGTCATGTGTCTGTCTGCATTCGAAACCAGGAACTGTTGGCAGCCATTTTGTGCCTCGGTAGAAGCGAGGCTGATTAAGTAAGGGAAATAAGTGTGTGAAAGATGTAAAAGGGGCAAGGTAGAAATACTCTGACCCTCTAGTGTTGCTTAGGGGTCCCAGAAGGAACCCCCGGGCCCCCTTTAAAAAAAGAAAACGACAAAATGCACGCAGGGAGCACGGATCCGCGCTTCCTTAATAATTAGTCCCCGGGGGGCCAAATCGATATTGTTGGAAAAGACTCAATTTTTGCAAAAGACTCCATCTGAGTCTTCTCCAACAATATCGAGTTTGCAAATTCCTTACCAATTCATACTCAGATGTTTAACATTTAGACAGTTCATAAATTTCACAATAAACCTTTTCGTTCAACTTTCCATCTTCTTGGTCGATGGACCAATTAGTTGAAAAATTGAAGGCAACAGTTATTCAAATCATGGACAGACTAAATTAACCGCAGACTCTTTGTTTGCAATTTGTTAAATTTTATCTAACTTAAATGCATTAATCTTAAAAATACCTCATGAGAGAGAATACACTCTAAAACACAGTTAGCAAATAATCAGTCTGAAGAAACATATGTTGCATGGAGGGGATGGATGAAGAGACAAAAGAACAAAGATAAAAACTTGAGTTATCGAAGATACCAACCCAAGGAATATTAATGAGGAAAACCACCACCCAGTTCTAAGTAGCAGCAGGGGACCCCTAGAGAGTCAGGGATCAAAGACTCTAAGATCAGGACAAGGATAGGACTGGAACAACTAGGCCTCTCTGCAACCCAACAATCAGCAGCGCACCCTCACTTTTTTCATGCCCAAAAAAGTAGCTGCATCTGCCGCCCTCACATCTGGCCCCACCCCTATATCACCTATTCTTTATACCCTTACCATACATGTCCATCCCACTAAAGTTGCTAAATTCACCCATTCTAGCTACAGGATTGGTTAAAAACTAACCCTGGGTGTAGTTTGCGTAGTGGCACTACACGTAGCTACGCAAGATACACTTTGAACTACGCTCTACGCAAGCACCGTGTGCTTGTCTGCTCTGAGCAATAATTGCAAACAGCATCTTGCACAGTGCAAGTTATGATAAAATAAGTATTTCTGTCTTTATATGCTAAAATGCATATAGGCAGTTTGGGAAAAAGTTTTACAATTCTAGCATCTGTGTTTGAACTGTGTGGGGCATCTATTTTATCTGAATGTGAGTTTGTCTGGGCATTTTATCTTGTTACCTACCATCGGGGGTCTCTCCGGTCCAACACGGTATTGCTCATGACCGATTGAAGTGGAGAGAGAAAACCCTTGTTCTAAGTGGGACACAGAGAGGGCGCCATCTTTGAGGGTTGGCGCTCTAGTGATCCACCGCTGAGTCATTTAAAATCCCCTCACTCGCGGGCGCGCAGTGGAGCAGCAGGCTTCTCTTTGAAGTAAGTGAACTGCCGCTGGCACCGGGCTGAGTTTCTGAATGCTCGCATGTCAGTAGGGCTATTATCTTGCTTTTAAAAATAATTTGAATCGATATCTGCCGCAGTTTGGGAAAAAGTTTTACAATTCTAGCATCTGTGTTTGAACTGTGGGGGGCACCTATTTTATCTGAATGTGAGTTTGTCAGGACATTTTATCTTGTTACCTACCATCGGGGGTCTCTCCGGTCCACCATGGTCTTGCTCATGACCGATTGAAGTGGAGAGAGAAAACCCTTGTTCTAAGTGGGACACAGAGCGGGCGCCATCTTGGAGGGTTGGCGCTCTAGTGATCCACCGCTGAGTCATTTAAAATCCCCTCACTCGCAGGCGCGCAGCGGACGCACGCAGCAGGCGCGCCTAAGGCAAGCCCGTCTGCGCCCGTCCGCGCCAGAACGCTGCCAGCTGGCATAAACCCCTGCCTGTTCCTGTGCCCATCAAAATGTTGCCCCTAACTTACGCAAGGGAGACGCTGTTGAAGATGAGGACCAGTAGATCTAGCCTACAGTGTGATGGTAGGTTTTGCCTGGACTCTGGAGCCTTTATAAACTCTCGCCCCTGCTGCTACATATTGGTCAGTCAGCCCCATGGAGTAGTAGGCTCTTGGAATCTATATACCTCCCCTGGAAATCATTCTTTGACCAACATGACCCTTAAGGAAGACTTTTCCAACGATAGGATGCCCAGTGGCACCTTTCAAGGGCTATATATTGATGCAAGGTCCTTATCTAAGCATGCCACAGAGGTCTGGGACCTGTTGGACGATCATAAACCCGACATTTGCCTTTTCACGGAGACATGGCTACACACACATTCCGCGCCTTCTCTAGCCATCGCTTTCCCCCCAGAGTACGCGGTAGTAAGGCTAGATAGAATGGGAAAAAGAGGCGGAGGATTAGCCATAGCGACCCGGCCCACATTTAATCCTAAAGTTTTGCACACTGTATCATCTCCCGGACTGGAGCTTATGATTCTAGCCATTGAACCGGTCAAAGGACACAAGGTAGTAGCAGCAGTTGTATATCACCCCCCCCCGGGGAAAATAAGAAGGCTTTTTGTGCCTCCCTACCAGAAATTCTTGCCCCATTTGTCTTACAAACAATATAATTTTTCTTGGTAGGAGATTTTCATTTTTATTTTGACACGGATGCCAATACGGACACAACCGACCTACTAGCAGCTATGGAGGCAATAGACTTGCGGCCTAAAGTCGTTTGCCCGACCCATTTAGCAGGCCACACGCTGGATAATATCTTTACCAACATTTCCAGTTTGAACGCTGAACCTCCGCAAGCAGTTCATTGGTCAGACCATATGGCCCTTAGGTTTTCTTTCTCGGCGCCTGATAGCAGGGAGAAGCCACTAGGACGGAGAGTCACACACAGGCAATGGAGAAAAATAACACCTAAAACATTCAGTACTGTCTTTTCTCCTCCTATGGGTAATGAAGGTCTAGATATCAATGTAGCCCTAGGAAATCTTGAGGCAGAGGTCACTAGGGCCTTTGACAAAATCGCCCCTAGTAAAACAACTACAATCTATGAGAGATTGTGCCCAGCACCCTGGTATTCGGTCAGCTTAAAGCTGGAGAAAGCTGCCTGCAGGGTTAAGGAGCGTAATTGGAGAAAAACAAAAACAGAAGTAGATAGACTGGCCTATAAGTCAGCACATAGCGTTATCTCCAAAACTGTAACACTGCGAGAAGAACTCTATTAGCCACTCATATCGAGGAGGCGAAGGGCTCGTCGAAAGAACTGTTCAGGATTCTTAAGGAATTCACCAACCCCAGAGAAGCAGCCCCCACGTGCCCCTCCTCGCAGGAACTTTGCGATAATATAGCCACTCACTTCAAAAATAAAATAGATAACATTTATGACTCTTTCGAGCAGGGATCAGGCAACGGGGAAAGCATCCCTATCATAGAAAATGCCTCCATAGAAAAGCTGGAGACCTTCGCAACGTTCACCAGGAAATAGGTGCTTCCTCTTTTGAAATTTATTAAGTCAGGCTCCCCGTCCGACATAGCTCCCCCATATGTGCTGTCACAGCTAGCAATAGAACTAGAGGATCCCATCACTGAAATATGCAATCCATCCCTAGCTACCTCCTCCTTTCCAGCGAGCTGGAAAAAGGCCTCCGTCAAACCCCTACCCAAGAAACCCACGGCAGATGCTGCCGACCTACAGAACTATCGACTGATCTCGCTCCTCCCAGGCTGCTCTAAAATCAAGGAAACTTTGATTAACCGCCAACTATCAGATCATCTTGAGCGGTTTGATCTCCTGGATCCCTCCCAGTCGGGTTTCCGTGCGGGCTACAGCACGGAGTCCGTGCTGGTTGAGGTAACGGACACCATCAGAATGCTGCTTGACGAAGGAACCCCTGTGGTACTAGTCCTTCTGGATCTGTCGGCAGCCTTTGACACCATCTCTCACAAAATCCTGCTGGAGAGACTACTAGAGATTGGTGTCACGGGAAGGGCATTGGAGTGGCTGCAGAGTTTCCTATCGGATAGATCGCAATGTGTTCATTTAGACTCCTTTGTCTCTCAGACCACAACGGTTGACAAGGGGGTTCCTCAGGGATCTATTTTGGGCCCCACCCTGTTCAATATCTACGTGTCGTCCCTGGCCACCATTATAAGATCCTGTGGGTTCCAAACCATCTCCTATGCGGATGACACTCAGGTGATAATTCCCATAGAGAAGGACCCCATGGTGACCAGAGTCAGATTTAAAAGCTGTCTGATGAAAATCTCCACATGGATGAAAAACAACTATCTGCTGCTTAACTCAAACAAATCAGTGATCTTATTGTTTGGCAAAGCAGTAGAGATTTGGACTGATGAGTGGTGGCCAGAGGAATTAGGAACAGCTCCCTGCCCCAAAAATAGGGTAAAAAACCTAGGTATCCTAATGGATAACAATCTATCCATGGAAGAACAGATCAATACCCTTTCGGGTAAATGTTTTGGACTTATGCGTATGTTGAGGAAAGTCTTCCCGTGGATTCCCATCTCCGCCAGTAGGGCCCTGATCCAGGCACTTCTAGTAAGCAGACTGGATTATGGGAATGCTCTCCTGGTGGGGGCAAGGGAGAACCTACTTTCCAGGCTACAAGTCGTGCAAAACACGGCTGCTCGCTTAGCCTTAAATAAACCCCCGTGGACGGCATCCATGCCACTTCTGAAAGAGCTCCATTGGCTGCCTATCAGAAAAAGGGCACTCTTCAAACTTCTGTTCCTAGTATTCAAGGCACTCCATGGACAGGGACCTAAATACCTCTTGAAAAAGCTGGAATGGTACATTCCATTGCGACTTTTAAGGTTTAGCAGCCAAAAGCTTCTCATAGTGCCTAAAATCAAAAAAGCAAAGATGGGGGGCCGTGCCTTTTCCAATCTGGCTCCGAAACATTGGAACGCATTGCCTCTAGAACTGAGCTCCTGCCCCTCATTAACTATTTTTAAGAAGCATTTAAAAACCTGGCTATACAACTGACACATCTCGCTGTAGAAGCCCGCCGCCCAGGCGCCTAGAGATCCCCTTGGGGATGATTCGTGCACCATATAAATAAAAATAATAAATAATAATAGTAATAGTCATTTCACAAAAGTGAAAAGGATAAATTAGCAAGCAGTGAGAGAGGTGATGATTTTGGGATCCTCCCTAACCTAGAGAGAGAGAACCAAGAAGATGCCTTGAAAACAAAAATCACATCTTCTTGAATGATTCAATGGTGGTCCCATCCTCTTAGGACCACCCCAAGCAAAGTTATTGGCAAAAATACAATCCCAACCAAAGGCCCAGCAAAGCATTATGGGATGAGATTAGCAGTGGGCAGTGAATATTATAGTGTCCAATATCAAAATAATTCTACAGAGAGCTGCAGTTCAACTAGTCGTTACTAGATGTCCCTCATGAGTCAAATGCAAAAGTATTGAAATTATTACTACATCAAGCTGCAGTTCCACTTGTCGTTACTAGATGTCCCTCACAAATCAAATTCAAAAGCTTCATGAAAGGGTTTCAATGCTTTTGCATTTGACTTATGAGGGACATCTAGTAACGACTAGTTGAACTGCAGCTCTTTGTAGAATTATTTTGATATTGAACCCTATAATGTTCACTGCCCACTGCTAATCTCGTCCCATAAACGAGGGGCGGATGGTCACCCTCCCATTAGATCATACTTCTTTGACTACCCCATTGTTTAATTTCCGGTCCCACATATTCAGTATACATCCCTATTCTCTCATGAGGTTCATGTAACAAATTAAGCACAAATGTTTATACAATTAACATTTTGTGAAATTTTCACACAAAGACACTGGAGTTGGCTGCACATCAAGCGTCATATCCTTCACCGTGCCATGCTCTTTCAGCTTATTCAGCATTCCAGCCACTCAGTCACGTGGTTTGTGTGCGCTGCAAGTTTCACTCATTACAGTTCAGCTAACTTAACACAAAATGGAGACTTGTCCATTTACTAAAAGAACAGAAAGCAGACATTTATTAATAATATGATAATTAAATTTTCACTGTTAACCGCCCACCTTATCTCTAGTCCATGTTAACAGTTAACCTGGCATAGCATAAGCAGGAAAATGGCATTCATTATTATGAAAAAACAACACACATCATGCTTTTTACTACATATACATGCAATTTGCCATGCAAAACATTTATAACACATTCTATACACAATATTATTACATTTTCTGGTTATTTGCGTACTGTTAGGATTAATTTCATGCATACTGCAAAGCAGATCTCCCACGTGTGATGTGTGATTGTATGTTAATATACTTACTACTTAAAATTAGTACGTATTACAGGGGTACTGAATCCAAGCGGGTTTCTTTTTGCGAAACCCCGCTCCATCAATTCCCCCCTTTGATGGCTTTTGAAGCCATCATAAATACTCACCATACCGAGTGCCACCTTTCATTTTATCTAAAGTTTAGTATCTCTCTCTTCTTTCATGGTACTTTCATTTAGGCTTTTCATCATGACATAATATCCTTCATTTAATTCTTCAAGATCTATCTCATCGCTTTTTCACTTTACTCCTCTCCTTTTGTTCTTTTTATCTGAGATAATTTTCTTTCATGCACTTACAACATTTATACGCTGTTATTATTACTAAAATTGTTATTGCTATTGAAAGTATTGGCATTACTATCGTTCCCAAAAGACTTTCTCCAAACGTTGAAAACCAATTTCTAACAGCTGTAATACTCTTACCAACTCTCTCCCAAACACGTTCAAGCTCCAGTTGGGTTAAATCCTTATGTCATTTACAACATTTATACACTGTTAATATTACTAAAATTGTTATTGCTATTGAAAGTACTGGCATTGCTATCTTTCCCAAAAGACTTTCTCCAAACGTTGAAAAGCAATTTCTCACAGCTGTACTACCCTTACCAACTCTCTCACAAACACTGTCAAGCTCCAGCTGGGTTAAATCCTTATGTAACTTTGTAATATTTTTAATATATCCTTCTATCCCTTTTCTTATATCAAGGATGTAGGTACACAATTGTTGATTTTTTAACGTTCCACAGACTCCACCCTCATTTGCCAAGATAATGTCAATGGCAAATCTATTTTGCAAAACCATTGATCTTATTGCCACCGTTTCGGTATCAATCATCAAAATTACACCAGCAATATCTGTTGATAAACAATCAACACTGTAGACAGTTTTCGAATTTTATGTGAATTTATAACTACCCCAACTGGGGGTATCAGTGCAGAGAATAAATCACCTAATATTTCAGAAAAACTTGCTCTCTTACTATGTGTTACTCCTTGCTTTATTTCATTGACACTACGATCCTTTCGATGTATATGGTAGAACTTTGGAAAGACAATCCCAAAGTAACAACTCCCATACCAGTGGGAAGGTAACCTGTAATAGGCTTTCCTACCACAATACATAATATATTCCCGGAAAGACAGGATCAGTTCCACCCTTTAATCCCCAACCTCCAGTAATTTGGAAAGTATGCTCACATTCACTAGTGCCAATAAAATAATTGTTGTAGTTAGTCTTTGATCTCAATAAACATAACTTCCCTTCCTGTGACCAGTCCAGGGACATTGCAGCACAAGTTTCACCCTTTTCATAATTTCCCTCTCTAAATGCCCAAAGTGGTTCTTGTGTTTTTTCTTTATCAGCTTTTTTTCTGGAAACTCTCTCTTCTATGTTCTACCATGTCCAAAAACAGTCTTTGCTCATAATGCAATCCGCAAGTTAAATTATTTTTATAAGCATGTTCTAAATTGAATGGTTTAGTAATATGGACAAATTCACCCATATAATGTGCATGTTTACCACTTTCTACCTTGTTTAGATCTCTTATAAGTGGTACTTTAGAAAATACTAAGTCTAAATCTGTATATTGATATTCCAATTTACCTTCCATGTAAAACAGACTACTAAGAACACTACATGAAACAGCATATGTTAAAGAAAGATGGTGGTATGTTATACCAGACGATGGTAATTTCATGCAGACATAGCAATCACCCACATTCATGGTATTAGTATATTCATACAACAATTTAGTAAACAGATTTAAGGAAAAATTGTTTATTGAGTCATCACAATGGAAAATGCTTCCATCTAATTGTTCTTCAGTAGTATTCGTTATTTGTTTAGCAACATCTTTCATTCCTTCAATGGACACATCATTAGTATTATTTCCGGTGTTAGTCACATTAAAAATTAGTATAACAACAAAATCCACATAAATGTTAGTAGAAAAATATTACATAAGCAAAATTTAACACATCTATGTTTTAGTTTAGATTTTGGCTGTCCAGTCACTTCATTTCCTGCCATTTTAGTACTCTACAAAAATGAAAAATTCTAACAATTTCTCTTTGCTAAGGCCTAAGAAAAATCTAAATGAACTCTTATCTAATTAGAATATATATATATATATATATATATTCACTGAAAAAACCATAGGTTTCACACACGTTATAGTTACGAATTAGCATTTAAAAAACCTTGCAAATTCACTTAAAAAACCATAGGTTTCACACATGTTATAGTTAGCTGGAAATTTCACTCGTAAAAAACCAATGAAATTCCCCCGTTATAGTTACTGCAGGCAACTATAACTCACGCAACCGCAATCCTCTGCTGATGACGTCAGATATTACATCACTGTATTTAGACACTTATTTACCCATGTCTTCTTCCATTAATCTTTAGCTATACATATATTACAAATATTTATTTTTCATGAAGACAGATATGTCATCAGTGATGTAATATCTGACGTCATCAGCAGAGGATATATATAATATATATATATATTACCTACTGGCGGTCGCCAGTGGGTAGTTATAGTTAGGACCCATTTTCCATAGGAAATCTGCAACATTCTATTCCCAATAAGTATGGCACCGATTGACGAATCTTCGCCAAATTGTCAAAAATTTTAGCCAGCTCTGGTCCGCTCCTATTCTGAAAGTTTCGTGGTGATTCGTCAAGCGGGGGCCGAGAAAAAAGGGGGGTCCCAAAACGCGTTTTCCCCATGCAATTTCCCATAGGACCTGTTGACGCAGCTACAGCCCGAACTGCTGAACGGAATTACACCAAAGTTTGCAAAGAGGTAGTCCTCAGTTCAGACTCATGCCTTTTGCATAAATGGTGTAAATCCGTTCAGTAGTTCCTGAGGAAATTAAAGTTAAAAAGATAGATATATCTATGGCCTCGGAGGATCCGCGCACCCTATGCGCACCCTGAGCGCACCCTCTGCGAACCGAGCGCGCACCCTCCCTTTCACGCGCTGAATGCTATTGGCTGTCATGTGTCTGTCTGCATTCGAAACCAGGAACTGTTGGCAGCCATTTTGTGCCTCGGTAGAAGCAAGGCTGATTAAGTAAGGGAAATAAGTGTGTGAAAGATGTAAAGGGGGCAAGGTAGAAATACTCTGACCCTCTAGTGTTGCTTAGGGGTCCCAGAAGGAACCCCCGGGCCCCCTTTAAAAAAAAAAACGTCAAAATGCGCGCAGGGTGCACGGATCCAGCCCAAAAAAAATAAAAACCCGAAGCGCGGGCTTCCGCGCTTCCTTAATAATTAGTCCCCGGGGGGCCAAATCGATATTGTTGGAAAAGACTCAATTTTTGCAAAAGACTCCATCTGAGTCTTCTCCAACAATATCGAGTTTGCAAATTCCTTACCAATTCATACTCAGCTGTTTAACATTTAGACAGTTCACAAATTTCACAATAAACCTTTTCGTTCAACTTTCCATCTTCTTGGTCGATGGACCAATTAGTTGAAAAATTGAAGGCAACAGTTATTCAAATCATGGACAGACTAAATTAACCGCAGACCCTTTGTTTGCAATTTGTTAAATTTTATCTAACTTAAATGCATTAATCTTAAAAATACCTCATGAGAGAGAATACACTCTAAAACACAGTTAGCAAATAATCAGTCTGAAGAAACATATGTTGCATGGAGGGGATGGATGAAGAGACAAAAGAACAAAGATAAAAACTTGAGTTATCGAAGATACCAACCCAAGGAATATTAATGAGGAAAACCACCACCCAGTTCTAAGTAGCAGCAGGGGACCCCTAGAGAGTCAGGGATCAAAGACTCTAAGATCAGGACAAGGATAGGACTGGAACAACTAGGCCTCTCTGCAACCCACTAATCAGCAGCGCACCCTCACTTTTTTCATGCCTAAAAAAGTAGCTGCATCTGCCGCCCTCACATCTGGCCCCACCCCTATATCACCTATTCTTTATACCCTTACCATACATGTCCATCCCACTAAAGTTGCTAAATTCACCCATTCTAGCTACAGGATTGGTTAAAAACTAACCCTGGGTGTAGTTTGCGTAGTCGCACTACACGTAGCTACGCAAGATACACTTTGAACTACGCTCTACGCAAGCACTGTGTGCTTGTCTGCTCTGAGCAATAATTGCAAACAGCATCTTGCACAGTGCAAGTTATGATAAAATAAGTATTTCTGTCTTTATATGCTAAAATGCATATAGGCAGTTTGGGAAAAAGTTTTACAATTCTAGCATCTGTGTTTGAACTGTGTGGGGCATCTATTTTATCTGAATGTGAGTTTGTCTGGGCATTTTATCTTGTTACCTACCATCGGGGGTCTCTCCGGTCCACCACGGTCTTGCTCATGACCGATTGAAGTGGAGAGAGAAAACCCTTGTTCTAAGTGGGACACAGTGAGGGCGCCATCTTTGAGGGCTGGCGCTCTAGTGATCCACCGCTGAGTCATTTAAAATCCCCTCACTCGCGGGCGCGCAGCGGAGCAGCAGGCTTCTCTTTGAAGTACGTGAACTGCCGCTGGCACCGGGCTGAGTTTCTGAATGCTCGCATGTCAGTAGGGCTATTATCTTGCTTTTAAAAATAATTTGAATCGATATCTGCCACAGTTTGGGAAAAAGTTTTACAATTCTAGCATATGTGTTTAAACTGTGGGGGGCACCTATTTTATCTGAATGTGAGTTTGTCAGGACATTTTATCTTGTTACCTACCATCGGGGGTCTCTCCGGTCCACCACGGTCTTGCTCATGACCGATTGAAGTGGAGAGAGAAAACCCTTGTTCTAAGTGGGACACAGAGCGGGCGCCATCTTGGAGGGTTGGCGCTCTAGTGATCCACCGCTGAGTCATTTAAAATCCCCTCACTCGCGGGCGCGCAGCGGATGCACGCAGCAGGCGCGCCTAAGGCAAGCCCGTCGGCACCCATCCGCGCCAGAACGCTGCCAGCTGGCATAAACCCCTGCCTGTTCCTGCGCCCATCAAAATGTTGCCCCTAACTTACGCAAGGGAGTCGCTGTTGAAGATGAGGACCAGTAGATCTAGCCTACAGTGTGATGGTAGGTTTTGCCTGGACTCTGGAGCCTTTATAAACTCTCGCCCCTGCTGCAACTTATTGGTCATTCAGCCCCATGGAGTAGTAGGCTCTTGGAATCTACATACCTCCCCTGGAAATCATTCTTTGACCAACATGACCCTTAAGGAAGACTTTTCTAACGATAGGATGCCCAGTGGCACCTTTCAAGGGCTATATATTGATGCAAGGTCCTTATCTAAGCATGCCACAGAGGTCTGGGACCTGTTGGACGATCATAAACCCGACATTTCCCTTTTCACGGAGACATGGCTACACACACATTCCGCGCCTTCTCTAGCCATCGCTTTCCCCCCAGAGTACGCGGTAGTAAGGCTAGATAGAATGGGAAAAAGAGGCGGAGGATTAGCCATAGCGACCCGGCCCACATTTAATCCTAAAGTTTTGCACACTGTATCATCTCCCGGACTGGAGCCCATGATTCTAGCCATTGAACCAGTCAAAAGACACAAGGTAGTAGCAGCAGTTGTATATCACCGCCCCCCCCCCCCGGGGAAAATAAGAAGGCCTTTTGTGCCTCCCTACCAGAAATTCTTGCCCCATTTGTCTTACAAACAATATAATTTTTCTTGGTAGGAGATTTTTATTTTGACACAGATGCCAATACGGACACCACCGACCTACTAGCAGCTATGGAGGCAATAGACTTGCGGCCTAAAGTCGTTTGACCGACCCATTTAGCAGGCCACACGCTGGATAATATCTTTACCAACATTTCCAGTTTGAACGCTGAACCTCCGCAAGCAGTTGATTGGTCAGACCATATGGCCCTTAGGTTTTCTTTCTCGGCGCCTAATAGCAGGGAGAAGCCACTAGGACGGAGAGTCACACACAGGCAATGGAGAAAAATAACACCTAAAATATTCAGTACTGTCTTTTCTCCTCCTATGGGTAATGAAGGTCTAGATATCAATGTAGCCCTAGGAAATCTTGAGGCAGAGGTCACTAGGGCCTTTGACAAAATCGCCCCTAGTAAAACAACTACAATCTATGAGAGATTGTGCCCAGCACCCTGGTATTCGGTCAGCTTAAAGCTGGAGAAAGCTGCCTGCAGGGTTAAGGAGCGTATTTGGAGAAAAACAAAAACAGAAGTAGATAGACTGGCCTATAAGTCAGCACATAGGCGTTATCTCCAAAACTGTAACACTGCGAGAAGAACTCTATTAGCCACTCGTATCGAGGAGGCGAAGGGCTCGTCGAAAGAACTGTTCAGGATTCTTAAGGAATTCACCACCCCCAGAGTAGCAGCCCCCACGTGCCCCTCCTCGCAGGAACTTTGCGATAATATAGCCACTCACTTCAAAAATAAAATAGATAACATTTATGACTCTTTCGAGCAGGGATCAGGCAACGGGGAAAGCATCCCTATCATAGAAAATGCCTCCATAGAAAAGCTGGAGACCTTCGCAACGTTCACCAGGGAACAGGTGCTTCCTCTTTTGAAATTTATTAAGTCAGGCTCCCCGTCCGACATAGCTCCCCCATATGTGCTGTCACAGCTAGCAATAGAACTAGCGGATCCCATCACTGAAATATGCAATCTATCCCTAGCTACCTCCTCCTTTCCAGCGAGCTGGAAAAAGGCCTCCGTCAAACCCCTACCCAAGAAACCCACGGCAGATGCTGCCGACCTACAGAACTATCGACTGATCTCGCTCCTCCCAGGCTGATCTAAAATCATGGAAACTTTGATTAACCGCCAACTATCAGATCATCTTGAGCGGTTTGATCTCCTGGATCCCTCCCAGTCGGGTTTCCGTGCGGGCTACAGCACGGAGTCCGTGCTGGTTGAGGTAACGGACACCATCAGAATGCTGCTTGACGAAGGAACCCCTGTGGTACTAGTTCTTCTGGATCTGTCGGCAGCCTTTGACACCATCTCTCACAAAATCCTGCTGGAGAGACTACTAGAGATTGGTGTCACGGGAAGGGCATTGGAGTGGCTGCAGAGTTTCCTATCGGATAGATCGCAATGTGTTCATTTAGACTCCTTTGTCTCTCAGACCACAACGGTTGACAAGGGGGTTCCTCAGGGATCTATTTTGAGCCCCACCCTGTTCAATATCAACGTGTCGTCCCTGGCCACCATTATAAGATCCTGTGGGTTCCAAACCATCTCCTATGCGGATGACACTCAGGTGATAATTCCCATAGAGAAGGACCCCATGGTGACCAGAGTCAGATTTAAAAGCTGTCTGATGAAAATCTCCACATGGATGAAAAACAACTATCTGCAGCTTAACTCAAACAAATCAGTGATCTTATTGTTTGGCAAAGCAGTAGGGATTTGGACTGATGAGTGGTGGCCAGAGGAATTAGGAACAGCTCCCTGCCCCAAAAATAGGGTAAAAAACCTAGGTATCTTAATGGATAACAATCTATCCATGACAGAACAGATCAATACCCTTTCGGGTAAATGTTTTGGACTTATGCGTATGTTGAGGAAAGTCTTCCCGTGGATTCCCATTTCCGCCAGTAGGGCCCTGATCCAGGCACTTCTAGTAAGCAGACTGGATTATGGGAATGCTCTCCTGGTGGGGGCAAGGGAGAACCTACTTTCCAGGCTACAAGTCGTGCAAAACACGGCCGCTCGCTTAGCCTTAAATAAACCACCGTGGACGGCATCCATGCCACTTCTGAAAGAGCTCCATTGGCTGCCTATCAGAAAAAGGGCACTCTTCAAACTTCTGTTCCTAGTATTCAAGGCACTCCATGGACAGGGACCTAAATACCTCTTGAAAAAGCTGGAATGGTACATTCCATTGCGACTTTTAAGGTTTAGCAGCCAAAAGCTTCTCATAGTGTCTAAAATCAAAAAAGCAAAGATGGGGGGCCGTGCCTTTCCCAATCTGGCTCCGAAACATTGGAATGCATTGCCTCTAGAACTGCGCTCCTGCCCCTCATTAACTATTTTTAAGAAGCATTTAAAAACCTGGCTATACAACTGACACATCTCGCTGTAGAAGCCCGCCGCCCAGGCGCCTAGAGATCCCCTTGGGGATGATTCGTGCACCATATAAATAAAAATTATAAATAATAATAGTAATAGTCATTTCACAAAAGTGAAAAGGATAAATTAGCAAGCAGTGAGAGAGGTGATGATTTTGGGATCCTCCCTAACCTAGAGAGAGAACCAAGAAGATGCCTTGAAAACAAAAAGCACATCTTCTTGAATGATTCAATGGTGGTCCCATCCTCTTAGGACCACCCCAAGCAAAGTTATTGGCAAAAATACAATCCCAACCAAAGGCCCAGCAAAGCTTTATGGGATGAGATTAGCAGTGGGCAGTGAATATTATAGTGTCCAATATCAAAATAATTCTACAAAGAGCTGCAGTTCAACTAGTTGTTACTAGATGTCCCTCATGAGTCAAATGCAAAAGTATTGAAATTATTACTATATCAAGCTGCAGTTCCACTTGTCGTTACTAGATGTCCCTCACAAATCAAATTCAAAAGCTTCATGAAAGGGTTTCAATGCTTTTGCATTTGACTTATGAGGGACATCTAGTAACGACTAGTTGAACTGCAGCTCTTTGTAGAATTATTTTGATATTGGACACTATAATGTTTACTGCCCACTGCTAATCTCGTCCCATAAACGAAGGGCGGATGGTCACCCTCCCATTAGATCATACTTCTTTGACTACCCCATTGTTTAATTTCCGGTCCCACATATTCAGTATACATCTCTATTCTCTCATGAGGTTCATGTAACAAATTAAGCACAAATGTTTATACAATTAACATTTTGTGAAATTTTCACACAAAGACACTGGAGTTGGCTGCACATCAAGCGTCATATCCTTCACCGTGCCATGCTCTTTCAGCTTATTCAGCATTCCAGCCACTCAGTCACGTGGTTTGTGTGCGCTGCAAGTTTCACTCATTACAGTTCAGCTAACTTAACACAAAATGGAGACTTGTCCATTTACTAAAAGAACAGAAAGCAGACATTTATTAATAATATGATAATTAAATTTTCACTGTTAACCGCCCACCTTATCTCTAGTCCATGTTAACAGTTAACCTGGCATAGCATAAGCAGGAAAATGGCATTCATATTTATGACAAAACAACACACATCATGCTTTTTACTACATATACATGCAATTTGCCATGCAAAACATTTATAACACATTCTATACACAATATTATTACATTTTCTGGTTATTTGCGTACTGTTAGGATTAATTTCATGCATATTGCAAAGCAGATCTCCCACGTGTGATGTGTGATTGTATGTTAATATACTTACTACTTAAAATTAGTACGTATTACAGGGGTACTTAATCCAAGCGGGTTTCTTTTTGCGAAACCCCGCTCCATCAATTCCCCCCTCTAATGGCTTTTGAAGCCATCATAAATACTCACCATACCGAGTGCCACCTTTCATTTTATCTAAAGTTTAGTATCTCTCTCTTCTTTCATGGTACTTTCATTTAGGCTTTTCATCATGACATAATATCCTTCATTTAATTCTTCAAGATCTATCTCATCGCTTTTTCACTTTACTCCTCTCCTTTTATTCTTTTTATCTGAGATAATTTTCTTTCATGCACTTACAACATTTATACGCTGTTATTATTACTAAAATTGTTATTGCTATTGAAAGTATTGGCATTACTATCGTTCCCAAAAGACTTTCTCCAAACGTTGAAAACCAATTTCTAACAGCTGTAATACTCTTACCAACACGTTCAAGCTCCAGTTGGGTTAAATCCTTATGTCATTTACAACATTTATACACTGTTAATATTACCAAAATTGTTATTGCTATTGAAAGTACTGGCATTGCTATCTTTCCCAAAAGACTTTCTCCAAACGTTGAAAAGCAATTTCTCACAGCTGTAATACCCTTACCAACTCTCTCACAAACACTGTCAAGCTCCAGCTGGGTTAAATCCTTATGTAACTTTGTAATATTTTTAATATATCCTTCTATCCCTTTTCTTATATCAAGGATGTAGGTACACAATTGTTGATTTTTTAACGTTCCACAGACTCCACCCTCATTTGCCAAGATAATGTCAAGGGCAAGTCTATTTTGCAAAACCATTGATCTTATTGCCACCGTTTCGGTATCAATCATCAAAATTACACCAGCAATATCTGTTGATAAACAATCAACACTGTAGACAGTTTTCGAATTTTATGTGAATTTCTAACTACCCCAACTGGGGGTATCAGTGCAGAGAATAAATCACCTAATATTTCAGAAAAACTTGCTCTCTTACTATGTGTTACTCCTTGCTTTATTTCATTGACACTACGATCCTTTCGATGTATATGGTAGAACTTTGGAAAGACAATCCCAAAGTAACAACTCCCATACCAGTGGGCAGGTAACCTGTAATAGGCTTTCCTACCACAATACATAATATATTCCCGGAAAGACAGGATCAGTTCCAACCTTTAATCCCCAACCTCCAGTAATTTGGAAAGTATGCTCACATTCACTAGTGCCAATAAAATAATTGTTGTAGTTAGTCTTTGATCTCAATAAACATAACTTCCCTTTCTGTGACCAGTCCAGGGACATTGCAGCACAAGTTTCACCCTTTTCCTAATTTCCCTCTCTAAATGCCCAAGGTGGTTCTTGTGTTTTTTTCTTTATCAGCTTTTTTCTGGAAACTCTCTCTTCTATGTTCTACCATGTCCAAAAACAGTCTTTCCTCATAATGCAATCCGCAAGTTAAATTATTTTTATAAGCATGTTCTAAATCTAATGGTTTAGTAATATGGACAAATTCACCCATATAATGTGCATGTTTACCACTTTCTACCTTGTTTAGATCTCTTATAAGTGGTACTTTAGTACTGAGAAAATTAGAGTTAAAAAGATAGATATATCTATGGCCTCGGAGGATTCGCGCACCCTATGCGCACCCTGAGCGCACCCTCTGCGAACCGAGCGCGCACCCTCCTGATCACGTGCTGAATGCTAATTGGCTGTCAAGTGTCTGTCTACATTCGAAACCAAGAACTGTTGGCAGCCATTTTGTGCCTCGGTAGAAGCGAGGCTGACTAAGTAAGGGAAATAAGTGTATGAAAGATGTAAAGGGGGCAGGGTAGAAATACTCTGACCCTCTAGTGTTGCTTAGGGGGTCCCAGAAGGCCCCCCTGGGCCCCCTTTTTAAAAAAAATGGCAAAATGCGCGCAGGGTGCGCGGATCCGGCAAAAAAAAAAACCCGAAATGCGGGCTTCCTCGCTTTCTTAATAATTAGCCCCGGGGGGCCAAATCCCGGGGGTAAAATCTGTCAAAATTAATGGGGGCCCAGAGGGGCCCCCCAGCCCCAGGGACCGCTGCCCCCGGAGCTAAAAAAAAAACAGGTTGGGGGGGCTGAACGACCCCTAAGCCCCAGGGACCACCACCCCTGGGCTTTATTGTTTGAGGGAGGGGGGCTGCGTGGCCCCCCTCCTGGAGCCCTCGAGGGCCCTGGGGTCTGCCACCCCACAGGGCCGGCTCCTACAGTGTCCTGGGGTGCCCACCCCCAGGACACTGTTGTTTGCTATGAGAGGGCGGGAGTCTCCCGCCCTCCCATAGCAAACTTTGTTTGGATTTTGAAAGAGAGAGCAGGGAAATCAAAATCCAAACGATATTGCTTTTCCACACGGGGAGCTGCATGTCAGCAGCTCCCCATGTGGAAAAGCAATGCCGGCTCCCGAAGGACGCGGAGAGCCGGCTGGGACCGTGGGGGCGTTGGGGCTCCCCCCACGGTCCCCAACCCTAACGCATTGGGTGCATGATTTCTCTTGCGTAGGGTGCGCGGTCGCTAACGCATCCACCGTGTCGAGCACGTATATGACGTCACCCAGAAGCATGCAAGCGTTGCGTAACATACTTCGTACGTGTCGCGTATGGGCTTGGAGTCGCGTACCGGTCGCATAGCAATCGCGCACAAAAATACGTACCCAACATTTACCGTACGTGGATGCTTACGGGCAGGGATCGAGAAAGGTGCGCATAGGGTGCGCGAATTCCCCCCAATTTTTTTCAAAAATAATAATAAAGTATTGAAAATATAATTTACAAAATATTTAAAAAAATATTTTACATTTTTTTAAAAATGTACACTTTTTTTTAAACAAATAATATTTTTTAATTTTTAAAAGAATTAATTTAAAAAATAAGTTTAAAGAATGGTGAAAAAAATATTTTCAAAAACATAATTAAAGGAATTGACACACTGAAATAGAAAAATTTAGAAATCCAATGAAAATCATTAAACATCATAGCTTTAGAGATAAGTTATAGATAGGAATTAGCATTTAAAAAACCTTTGAAATTCACTGAAAAAGCCATATGTTTCAGGGGTGTTATAGTTAGCTGGACATTTCCCTCATACAAAACCCTAGAAATTCCCACGTTATAGTTAGTTCAGACTTGCGCCCCCGCAATGCACTGCTGATGATGTCACATATTACATCACTCATGACATGGTCAGTGACATCACTGATGACATCACTGATGACATCTCAAATGACATCACTGATGACATCACTGATGATGTCATTTATGTGATCATTTGATGCTTCTTGTCACACCCAAATATAACCTTTGATACACCCACTCCAAATTACATACTGCCACTCTCAAAACCATACACAATCCAACACCAAGTAAATACCCCATCACTGACTCTGAGGTCTAAACACTCATCCACTCACTCATCTGTACAGTCACTCATACATATGGTCACTCAGTACAGGACTATCATATGCACTCATACACCTATATAGACACTCCCACACCACTACTCATCCATAGAGTTACTCACACATATACTCAGTCATGCAAGTAATTAATGACGCTGCCATTTACTCACCTATACAATTATACACGCACAAGCTCAATTACTCATACAAATACTAGCAACATTTTAATGGTCTTATACAATCAATGAAACAAGCATACACTCATCCATACAGCCACTCACACTATCACACACTCTCAGTTATAGTTATTTCTGTACTCCATCATACATATATACTGCCGTTCACATATGTAGTAAATTACACATGTACTAATTCAATTTTTATTCACTCACTAACACAACCATACATATACTCACCCACCCATACAGTCCATCACAGATGCACTCTTAAAACAATGCACCCACTGAATCACCCACTCACACATCTATGCACAGAGTCACACACACTCCACCAGCTCAAACACTCAGGCACCCATACAGATATTTAGACAACCAATCAATAACCCATATAGACACTCATGTAGCTGTTCACAAACCCATGCAGCTGCTTACACACCAACAGACAGACAGATACAGACATTCACAAAGTTTAGTCACTAGTCCGCAGTTACATAGATTTAATCACTCACTTATAGAGTCAGTCACGCATCTACTAAATCATCCATTCAAACACTTATACACCCACTCATTTTTCCATAGGCCTTGAGGAAATTCGATTTTCGATCTCGCTTGTATTCAGCCACCATTTTGTGTTCCACCGCCATTTTGTGTTGCCCTCACTCAGGCAGCACAATGAACTAAGTTTTTCTGCTGATCTTACTGCGACGTGTCAAATAACCTTCTGCCTCTGTTTACGAGACAGATGTCAGGGACTGGCTGAGTCCACTAATCCTCGTCTGGTTTGACTAAACCCTGTCTCAACTGTCTGTCGGTTCACACCATTCTTTCCTGACTTTATCTTATCTTCTGGCTTCGCTATTCTCTAATTGTATTCTCTCATTTCACAACTGTCCTCCAAAGCATACAAATATGTCCTTCCACCTGCAAGTTGAGTTGTGGGGAGGGGTGACAAAAACAGTTGGAAGAGAGGTTTATTTGGGTTACTTGATATCTTGTTTTCAAACTTTTCTCATTGGTTTTATCTTGTTTTCAAACTCTTCTCATTGGATAATCATGTATGCATTGGGAGTGTTCTTGGTGAATCTATGCGCTATAAAAGATTGTGCGCCACGGAGTAAAGTGGCAGTCTCCTAAGAACATACTGAGTGTACTTCTGGGACAACTGTACTTAGCTGCAGTTAATAAAACTGATCTTCTACACTCAACAGAATGTCCTGTGTCTCTGTTCAACAAAACAGGTGAACTCAGGAGATTAAGGCGTGCCCTGCGCCGCCAGGCCCATAAGGCCCTGGTTCTTCAGCCTTTCCCTATATATATAAAACATATTTAAACTTTACAGAAACACACAGTCACTGGATCATGTCATCAGTTATGTTATTTGAGATGTCATCAGTGATGTCACTGACCATGTCATGAGTGATGTAATATGTGACGTCATCAGCAGTGCATTGCGGGGGCGCAAGTTATAGTTAGCTGAACTAACTATAACGGGGGAATTTATAGGGTTTTGTACGAGGGAAATGTCCAGCTAACTATAACACCCCTGAAACCTATGGTTTTTTCAGTGAATATATAGAGTGATGGTGTTCATGCATTGTTCATGTTAATAACTAATGGTTAATACCCACCACCACAGCATCTGCTAAGTAACAATACACATTGTAGGAATCACTCATTATTTCCACATTTATTTTAGGTTGGCCCCTGACGAAGGGATTTAAGATCCCGAAATGCATTGGGCACTTCTACCAACCATATGAAGAAAACAGCATTATTGCTCTATTATTTTGTATTGTTTTTTTCTATGACGACTGTACACTCTATTAGGAATGATTAATATGATGTACCTCACAATTGTTCTAACAGCAATGTAAAAACGAAGAATTGATAATTGTATTTGTACCTGTACAACTAAATATACTACTGTATCACGCTATTTACTAAAGATCTGTTGTAATTTGAGTTTATCCATTTGTGACATTTTTTGCTTTTGGATATTTTCCAAACCAGTGAACAGTGCGAGGCACAAAGTGGGTTCTCCCACCTGTTATTCATTGTACATCCTGGCCATGTGAGAAAGCAAAAAATCTGATAATACTAGTCTTTCATCATAATAAACCCATATCTCTTCATCGTTTTTCCTACAACCTGCTACCTTTCAATCTTCCTTTTCTTTGTCACTGACTTCTTTCTCCATTTGTCTCACCTCATCCCAAGCCTCAAATGTGGTGGTGAACATAAGGTGGCATTCGGTATTTCCTCTTTCTATTGATCTGTTTATTGTCAGGGTATTTTGAGTACAGTAACGAGCCAATTGGTCCGTGTATCTGTTAACCTTTGTTACATTATCATCTCCTGATTGATGTGCAGCATATTTTACAACTGCAATTCTTTTTGGCAACTGCAAAGCTTCCAGTAATTCCTTTACAGTTTTCCCATTTCAAATTGGAGAACCAGAGGAAGTCATCAATCCTCTTTGCATCCATAACTGACCAAAGTCATGTGCAAATCCGTACTGACTGTCAGTGACTATTGTTACTTTTAGAACTTTTGCCAATTTAAAAGCTCTGGTAAGAGCAATCAACTCTGCAACTTCTGCAGAATTTATGCCTTTCAGACAAGATGCTTCCAGGGTTCCAGTTAAAGTACAGACAGCATAACCAGCACACAATTCACCCTTTACATTCCTCATACATGATCCATCTATAAACAATTAACAATCAGATTTTTCCAATGGTTCCTCTGCAATGTCTGGGCTGGGCTTAGTGCAAAGCTCCGTCACTTCCAAACAATCATATTCTGCTTTTTCTCTCACCTCATCACATCTTGAATTTGGTAACAATATGGCAGGGTTCACTGTAGTGCATCTTACCACTGTCACATTTTCAGCACCTAGGATCACTCTCTCATATTTAGTCAGCCGACTATTTGTCATATGTTGAGTCTGAGTACCAGTTAAAAGTATCTCAACAGAGTGAGGTACATAGACCTAGACATAGACAAGTGGCAGCTACTGCTTTAAGCAGCCTGGCAATGCGGTGGCCACTGAATCCCGAGTAGCGGAAAAGTATGCTACTGGATGTCTTGCCATTCCATGTTTCTGAGTAAAGACTGCAAGCGCACATCCATCTCTTTCACAACAGTACAATGCAAATTCTTTAGAATAATCTGGCATTCCCAAAGCAGGTTCTTGACAAAGACTTTTTTGCAATCGATTGAAAGATTCCGTACTCTCTTCATCCAGCACAATTGGATCCTTCACATCTTTTCGTGGTAACCTTTGTAGAGGTTTTGCAATCAACAAGAAACCACATATCCACCGTCTGCAATATCCAACCATTCCCAAAAATATCCTCACTTCCTTCTGATTTTGGGGTGGATGCATTTTCTTTATTATACTGATTCTCTCTGGGGTCACTTTTCTTAGTTCCTTTTCAATCTTAAGACCTAAGTACTGAACTTCTTGTCTACAGTACTGTAACTTTGATGGTGAAACCTTAGGGCATATTCACATGGAGCTATCGCCGAATTAACGACACTTTATCGCAGCCAAAGTCGTGATAAATGTACCTACCCATTCACAAGCTGGTGCTAACAGCCCACAGCACCAGTTTACCCGCTATAGCAGCCGTAAAAAACATTGCCACAGAGGCCCCCCGCAACTATCGCTAATGAGATGCAGAGTGGGCGTTCCCGTGCCAAAAGCCGCGACAACATCACACCTCAACATTCACAACAACCAGACAGATCTGCGATAAAAACACAAAACAGGCGATGAGGCACGTTAGCACCAGGCAATCTACATCTGCTCTGACCAGGTGTAAAGTCGGACGGCAGCCTGCACCACAAAAGGTAGCACAGCCCAGGGCCACATGGGAGGGGCAACAGATTCCTTGGAGCCACCCATCATGCGGCCCGGACACCCAAGAGGGCCACAACACCCACTGCCACCACCTCCAGGACCACCCCTCCCTGGCACCCCTGACCAAACACATGCCACATTAGCTACACCTAAACATGTACAAAAGAATGCGCCTGACATCGCACAATCACAACTGGTGACATGCATGTGTCGACACAGAAATGAGCAGCACACATTCACTTTTGAAGCAACAAATTAAACTTTATTACAATTAACACTGAAATGAAATGAAGACACATGGCCGCTCCCCTCGGAACAATCCGTAGGTCCCAGCATGCAAGACAAAAAACATGATGAAAAGGTGTGTCCTGTGCACATCAAAGGACAGAGAGAGAGAGAGAGAGAGAGAGAGAGAGAGAGAAGAAGAGAGGGAGAGAGAGAGAGTGCCGCCCCAGCGCACCCAGGCCACACTGCTCACCTGCTGCCACCGGTGTGTCTCCAACCACTTGCCGGTATGTATAGCAGTACACCAGGTCACATATCTGAGACAGAGCCGTCATCTGAAACAGAGTCCAGATACATGATTGGCACAGTACACACACTTGCACTAGACAACATCGCCTGCCCGCCCATGCACACCCAGGCAGAGGCACCCCAGCACCTCCCGCCGCCCATTGGAGCATGCCCGCCCATGCACACCCAAGCCTCATTGCTCACCTTTCGCCACCGGCATGTAGACAGGAGGTCCCACCACGTGCCGCTGCAAGCCACAAGCCCGGGGCCCACGGACATGGCAACCTCCAGACCATGGAGCCCCGCTCCACAGGCCACCAGGTCTCACGTTTGGTGCTGGGTCTTGATTGCTCCATGGCATAGGACATACCAGTGCACCCGGCATCATCGCAGGCTGCACACCCGCTTAGCCCAATGGGTGCCACTAACTCTGGGATCCCGGAAGTGACGCCACGTGGCGGTAGGCCCGCGCTGCCCGCTGGCTCTGGCCTACACTGTGGTCCAGCAGGGCACACCAAACCTGAGCTGTCCGGACCGCCGGGACGGGGCATCATCACATGCTGCACACCCGGGCAGCAGCTTAAAGTACCACTGACTCAGTGCACCCAAAGTCACCGTCCCGTGGTGGGGTGCCTGTGCTGCCCACAAGGCCTCAGATGCCACTAACCCTGTGCAACCCCAGTCTGCACTACGTGGCAGTAGGCCCGTGCTGTCCGCCTGGCCTTGGATGCCACCAACCCTGTGCGCAACAACTCATGAATGCGAAGCTTGGAGCGGCCGTCATCCAGTCACCACCAGAAGAGGGGAATGTGACGTCGCCGGCCCCTTATGTTGGCGGAGTCACATGGCCTGTGACGCCTGTGCCAGATGGGTGTGGTTTGTGTGAAAACCTGCCCTCAGGGAGTGGCTGTGACATGCTGACAACTAGACCAGTGACCTGCACACCACCAGCGAGTACGCCGGCGACAGGTAGCAATGAGGGTCCCCCCTCGGAGCGTTAGCGGAGTGGTCTGGCTTGCCGTACGCCGGACCAGTGCAGGGCCTGCAACAATGACTCGTGGGCTCTGGCCGTGGTCCAGTCCATTATTTTCTCTTGTTGAAGCACGCGCAAATTAATCTTCACGTTTCCTGTTACAGTCACAAAACTAGAAACACATTAATGTGGGCTTCTCTTCTTCTTTTATTTTCATTAGTGTCTCCAAACTTCTTTATTCATAACATTCTTCCACTCCCAACGCGTTTCGTCGATAGGGATTAACCCATGCGACTTCCTCAGGGCTGGAAGCAATAAATAATATATATTGGAATAAAGAAACACAGTTGTTTCAGGTCCAATAGCCCACATTACTACCAAGTGCAAAGGAAATCATGCTGTGTGACTTCACACTACTATTTTGATCACATAGTTACATTTAATCACTTTGCCCTATCAGTTGTCAACTCAGATCAACCTCCACCATTATAACAGTGAAAGCCAAGCATTTCCGTGATGGCACCATTCTCCAAACAGTGAACCACACCCTATATTCATGCCTCCAAAATAAATCAAATCTGTACCTTAGTCTTGTATAACTGTCTCCTAAAAATCATAAAATACAGAAGACACACCTAGTAAAACACACTGCGGAGCACAAGAGGCAAGAATGGCGAGGATAAACCGAACTTTGTAATGAAAAGCACATACCTTAATGCACTTTAAAGCAATATTAGCCGTGGCTCCTTCCTAATGATCTTTTGTCAGTCATCCACATTCACCTATAATTTAAATACAAGAACCCACAACTGAAGTTGTACCCAATTCCTAATTAAAGTAAAACCTCGCCAACCCTGCACAATTGAATAATCAGTACTTTTCGTCATTACAGCAGCTCCTTAAATTAAAGGAATTGTAAAATAAGCTAATTTAAGATATCAGGGAAATAACCCAACTAATCCTGTCTGCAATGACAAATAGTGTGACAGCTCCCCATTCTTCAACTACTTGATTGGAACACATACATCCTACATCTATTTCCATGTTATTCTCTCCTTATACAATATATCATGAGCACCTGTACCCATGTAGAACTTACTCAGAACTACATGCCCCATACAGCTAAAAAACCGCTACAAACTCCAGGAAAAAAAAATCGCACTTCAACAAGCCAACACTACACTGTATATCAAAATTATCTTTTAGACACTTACACTTACTGACCCCTCCATTCTTATCTCACTCACCCAGGAAATACTGTAGCTCACGGTCATAATTAAGACCATCTTCCACAGCTCTCAAGCGCATGATCCATCTTGCCTCCTGCCTCCGCAGTGCGAGTTCTCTATTCCCTCCACGCGCTTCCCTCTTCACATGCTCTATACCACAAAATTGGAATGATTTATGTAAACTTTGCGAAGTACAATTCTGTATATGTTCAGCAATTGGATATCTTTGATCATTATTCTTTACAGCTCGCCAATGTTCAGCAATCCTGTCTTTGAGAGCCCTTATTGTGCTTCCCACATATATTTTCTTACACATGCAATTAATTACATATACAACATATTTGGTACTGCAATTAATGTTGGTCACTATATCATATACTCGTTTACCATTGTACTGAAATTGTTTAGTTTTATCTTTCGCATGTTTACACATCCCACAATGGCCACATTTGAAAAAACCCGTACTCATTTGGGTAAGCCACTGTTCCTTCTCAACCTCCCTTGGGTAACTTGGGCCAGTCCATGTCCGGACAAGGAGTTGACTGATGCGTGTGTCCCTGTTGTAGTGTTCACGGGACCCGGTACACAAAATGTAATGTCACACCCCCTGACTGGCATCCCACAGGATGAACGTCATTGACGCAAGGGAAGGCACTGTCCCCACATTCAACAGCACATCCATACCTGAATGATGTAAGACATGACACAGCAGTTTGTCACTGGATGTTTATTTGCACATCCAGTGCAGTTATGCAGCTGGAGCGGCACAGGGCAATGCTGAGCACACTACACAATATGGGCCTGTGGAGGGCCAGCCAGAGTCCATCCGGGGATGACATGTACTGCGGAAGAGGAAGGGTACAGTCCACAATCAGATGGTGATCTTCAGGGCATGATAGTTCCCAGCTAGGTCACTCGGGGTCTTGGCACATGCATGCCAGGTGTGATGCATGAGTTGGCTGCCTGGCCTCATTCGCAGCGTGATCCTAGCCAGCCATGGGCTGTACACCTGTGTCCGCCCTGTCCGGACCATTGGCCTACACCCAGGTGGACGCACACCTTCGCAGGCCAGCATCGCGGTGTTGTTGGCATGGTGCTGGACATGTGCGGACAGGCATTAGAATGGTGTCCCGTAGGAATGTACGTGAAGCAACCTTGCAGCGTACACAAGTGCGGGTGCCCATGGCAGGGAGGCGCAGCTGTGTGACAACGTGACACACAGTGAATCCGCTCATGTGCATCGTGCTGGGCATGTCATCCATGATTCATAGGGTCGCAGACATACCACCACATCCACGACCGGCCTCTGTACGTCTCCTGTATGCATGCAGCTGGTGAAGTTACTGTAGGGATGAAAGGTCCTTTGTCTGTACTATCAGGCGGTAGCACATCTGCAACTCCAAACAAGAACTTGAAAGTGCCCAGCACCCCCTGACAGGTACGATAGCATTTGCTTGCGACTCCCACACCACGCATTGCCCGGCCTGAGACCCCAACGTGTACACATCCCCCACGCAGTAGTACATGCTCGTAGTTTGCTTGCATGATATGGCCTTCACACGTACTCCCACCCCAACCAAGGCCTGCACCCGTTGCACACAGACACTGCTCATTGCAGTGAGCTGTGCCATTTCATCCACAGGACTGTCTCAGGGCAGGCCAGTGGCGCTTCAAGCAGAGCCACTGATGCAATGCCAGACCTTCCCGGACACATGGTCTACTCCAGTCACGTGGAGCTGTACCATGCATGTCTGCTGCATGTACTGGGGCACTGCCATTGGCAGTGCTGCTGATCTGGACCTGATCTGACCTGGATTTCGAAGTGTGTGTGCTCTCGTGTTGGCCCACGACCAGGAGTGTCCAGCAGGATGCCCGCTTATGGCATGCATGGAAGTTTGGCATGCAGGCTGGAAACTGGACCTGGGAGATTGCACGAGTCGTCGTGTGCAGTGAGCACATTGAGCCACTACCCGATTGGGCTTTGCTGCACATTGGGTCCAGTGGTTGGAGTCAGCACATCTCTCCGGGTCAGCTGATGGATTACGTCGATGACATGTCAGATGTGGTGGATGACGATTGCTCATTGGAGATGTTGGTGTACACAGCTGCACTAGCGTTCATGGACAAGTGACAAGGTACCTGCAGCTACGAATGGATGTGACCCATTGCACGTGTCCCAACGCCTGGTTGCATGTTGGGAATCTGGTCACATGTCCCAAAACGACAGCGAAAATGGCTGCATTGGTCTGGACTCATGATCCAGAGGTGGACAACCAATGCTGGTTGGCACTGACTTGTGTTGGTGATGGACTCCCCCGAGGTGGACATGGGCTCTTTCCTACGTTCCTCAAGCAGACATGCTGCTGCATTGATCTGCATATCGTGGCACTTCTCTTGCCCGTACTTGACTTGTCTCCAACTGTGTTGTGTCTTGATTTGTTTACCAATGTGTGTGTTATGGACTCTCTGGCTCCCTGCCATCCGTGCTTTGCTACCCCGTCAGGACTGTGTGTTTATACTTGTGCATTATCATGTCCCTGTTTCATGCTTTGCCAGATGCGTATGACCTTTTACCGGCCACAGGCGGGTGCACTTGTGTCCTGTGTTTGGTTGTGCAAAGGTTGGTGTTTGTACCACATTGTTTTGAATTTTGGTGTGCTCTGCTTCCTATGTATGTGTGCTGCATTGTGTGTGAGATGCCACTTCAGCTCTGATTTGGCTCATCCTTCTCCTTTTCAGGCGGTGTTGTGTTTACCTCTGTGCTTGTTCTGTGGTGTGACATTGCCGGGTTGTGTGCTTAGTTGTGCATGTGTGCCATTGTGCCCATCTCCCCCGTCCCCCCGTCCCTGCTGTTTCCTCTCCATGTTGCTGTTGTGTCTGTTGTTTGGTGCAGTTTCTGGTCCCCGAGTCCTGCCACTGTCTCCAGACTGATGTGGCAGAGACAATTTCCTCCATGTCATCCAGCTCCAGGTGTGGTTCTGGACTCCCACCTCCGGTGTGCATTGCTGCCTTCTTGTTGTTGGCATGTTTCTGCTTGTTTGTGCCTCTGGCATCATTCGGGGTGTTCTGGTTTTCTGCCATTGTCCTCCTCCGCTCTCAGGCTGCATTCATCTTGTCCAAGTTGGCCTGCCATGTACAATGTTTTGTTGCCAATGGGTTTGGTGGGGTTGTCTGCTGGCTCGGCTTGCCTCTATTGTGGTTGGCTATTGTTTTCTGTTTGGTCTGTCTTACTTTTTCCGGCTTTTGTTGCGCTTATTCCCGCCTGCCGTGTGTTTTGCGGTCCTGGCGGTGCTTATCCCTGCTTTCCTCATCACGGATGGGCTCATCGCAGGTTTTCTGCTGTTGTGGTTTGTGTTTCTATCTACGTCAGGGTGGTTGTATCGCGGATATTGTCCGCGGTGACGGCAGACTATCGCATGGTACCGCCTTGTTGTGAATTCCACGTTGACACAGGGTTATTTTCCTGCGATGGGCTGTGATATTGAAAGTTGCCTTACGCTACTCCTGTGGTAGTTATCACACATTTTTGTGAATATACCCCCTTGTGTCCTCCTTCAGCCAAATGGTTTAGTAAAGCCATTGAGTCTGTTACACATGCCTCACATGTTACCTATGCCAACATTAGGGCATCAATGTATTGGACCAGGACAGAATTTCAGGCAGTTTTAAAGTTTCCCCAAAAATGTTTAAGATCTGATTAAAGATTGATGGACTCTCCGTATACCCTTGAGGAACTTGGCACCATGCCAAAACACGATTTCTGAACCGGAAGGCAAATAAACGATGGCATTCTGGATGCAAGGGGTAGAAAAAGAATGCTTGACACAAATCAATAACTGAATACCATTCGGTGTCACAGGGAATCTGGTACAGAATTACAGCAGGGTTTGATACTACCAGGCAACATGGCACAACAGTTTTATTCATCTTTCTCAAATCCTGAACTATTCTATATTTTCCGTTGGGCTTTTTGATACCAATAATGTGTGAATTACAAGGACTGCTCTCATTTTAGTATTCCCAGAAGGCACGTACTCATCAATGAATAAGTGCCTTCTGTGAATACCAAAATGAGTATGTTCCTTCTGTGAATACCAAAATGAGTAAATGGTAGTAAGTTTAGGATTTTTGTCTTAAGTTAGTTCTGTGAATCGGGCCCACTATATCATGTCTAGTCCAAGGTACATGAACATATCCTCCACCTGGAACTTCCCTCATGGGACAAACTCTTTCTACCTGCTCGGTTTCCTTTTATGGAAACATGGATTTTCCCTTTCCACTTGTTTCTTCCTTCTTTTTCACCCATTTACTCCTCCATTTTCTATCGCTCCCCATTTCTTCAAGATATTCGTCAATTCTTTTATCTGCAATCTCCTCCCTGACGTATTCAAACTCTCTAAATCTTAGTCAGTGAAAGCCATTTGGTACGTCTTCTGTAACACTTTTGATTTTTCTATATCTACACCAAATTCACTAGCACTTCTGACAATTTCTGATGGAAGTTCTTTGTTTTCCAAGTAATACTTTTACACAAAAACAACAACTCTTCATCAGTAAAAGTCCCTATCTATCTGAACTTATCGTCCCAATAATCATTTCTTCTAAATCTACCTTTAATTGACTCACATTCACACTTTTAGGCTGTGCATCTGTCTTAGTTAATTCTTTTACCCAACTTCTGAGCTCTTCTGGGGAGGGACAAATGAACTCCCAGCTATTGGAGTGATAATATGACCTATTTTCCTTGGCTCTAATTGGGTATTCCTTTTTGGTGTCTCAGTCATTAAATCTCCAACTGGTAGATCCAACAGTGTGTTATTTTGGCCATCTTGACTCTCATTATTCGTTATATTAATTATGTTACTCCTTACACTGCTTCTTGGCACTGTTAAGGTTGGCATTTTCTGTGGATTTGAATTTTCCTCAAATAGCAGGACCACAGGATCAATAGTCATGGCTACTGTCAGGGCTTCTGCATTCAAGTTCAATTGATTCAGTTTCTGTACTTGTTCCATTCTAGCCTTCTTTAACAGACTTACTTCATTCTCTCTTAGTAGCTTAGCTAATTCAGTGACTTGAGGAGTGAGTGGGGTTACATTTACTGTTTGCGGAGCATTTGGGGTCACCCCCCCTGAATTTTCTTCATATGGCGAAGGTCTTTTTATCATCATTTCTTCTAGTAATTCATCATCAATTTCATTTGCATTTAGCTCCTGTTTGACTCTCTACTGTCAATACTGGGTATAACCCTTCAGTTACTACAGCTTTTCTCCATCTTGTCATTTGATCCTAAGGACTGAGGAGTCAAAGCTTGATTGTAATGGTGCATATACATATTCATACTATCTAGAGTACAGATTGCCCAAACAAAACAAAAAAAGGTTTGCATTCTGCTTGTGAGTCAAAGGCATGAAGGGTCAAGAGATGGTCAGAAACTTCCTCAAACTGGAGTAGCAAAATGCCTCCTTTGAGGACCTGAGCAATTGAAACACTTGATTTTTCAAAAATGAACCTCAAGCTAATGGTCTGTTTTTGTAAATAGAATAGGAGAAGAGAGAGCAAGAGGAAGAAGTAGAAAAAGAGAGTGAGTGAGAAAAGGAAATGTCAAGAAAAACTTCCCGGTGAAGTCTAAAAATTCTGCAACCACATCAGTGCTCACAAAGACATGGTTCACAGAAACTTGTAATTTGAAATTTGGGAGAAAGGAATCAATAGGGATACATCAATGTCTCCAGATAGAAGCTATGTTGAACTTCACCACCCTATGTGTGGTCTTGGTGCAGGAGGCACTACATCTTCAGCATCCTTTGACCCTAGGAGAAGGAGCTTAGCGTTACACAGTGCTCTTGTCTGCCCCGCAGAGTGGGACCCTGTGCAGATCAATGACTCCATCAATGACTTCAGATCAAAGCTTTGGTGATATTTGCCACCCTATATGGGGTCTTATGCAGGGGGAACCACATCTTGCAGCATCCCTTTCTATGAGGAGGAGGGACATCGCCCTACAAAGCACGCTTGTCTGTCCCATAGCATGGGATGTGCCCAGACGTGCTCAGGTGTGGCCTGAGTGAAGACTAAGGCTAAGAGCGGACCCATCTGCACCCGTCCGTGCCCTATCAGACCAGACATCTTTCGGACATGGGTAAGCCTAAGACACTATTATTAGAGCAAAGTCCAGCCCTATTTCTACTGGAAACACAACTACTGCCATACTTTAAAAAATTTCAAGGGTGCTAGACAGAAGCCTTTGATTATGTTTTTTTTTTTTTTACTTCAGCAGTTGAATCCATAACTGATGAAATTTGCTCAGGTGAAGAAGAATGGGCCTTATTGAAAACTGACCTAGGGTGAATTTACATGGGCAAGGTATTTTTAAATCAAAATCTCTAGAGAACGTGTAAACTATGAATCTTACTGGTCACGAGGCACCTCCTTTTGAGTTGCTCGATCTGCCTAGTGGGGCGCCTGTGCTAAATGTCTTAGACGTAGTTAATCAACCAAGTACTGACACTTCTCTTGCCTCCCAATCTCAGCCTGTGAAAGGAATAATGAGAGGATTTATATGGTACATCTGGCCCGAATGGAGCAAAGATAATAGTGGGGGTGGGGGGGAAGCAGGAGAAAGATGTCGGGAATCATGAACACGGACATTGACCATGGTTTGGTTAAGGCGTTGTTCATGGATTTTTATTCTTATTTGGAACTTTTGATGAAGGAGTTGTTTGAGTCATTTTCATTTCATAAGGCTTTATTCGGAGCATAAAGACAATGTCCATAAAAACACATACATTTACATTACATAAACAATAATCAATACAAACCATGGTAGAAAATGCAGTACAGAATACATGGTTAAAAAACAGTTAAAAAATCATACTAGTCCTTGCCTTAATAGCATGAAGAAGGAAGGTAGCGGTAAAAAAACAAACGTCAGGGTGGGGCATGTTAAAAAGCAACTTCATGGTATCATGTACATTTCTAACTCCAAACTTAATGAAAATGGGTTTTAAAAAGGCTGAACGAAAGTTACCGTAAAGTTTACACAGCAATAGAAGGTGCATAGTGCTTTGTGCTGAAGTATTGTCACATGGGCACGGACCAGTCGGATGTTTTTTGTTGCAGGGGAAGGCCACCAGGTGGTGCACGATCCCGAACCTTAGTCTCGTTAAGACAAACTGGTGGGAAGCTCTGGTGACATGACTCAAATACGGTTGGTAGCCCACATTCTCGCAATATCTTCCATAGAGCACACAGGTGGGGAGATTGCCACAGTCCCTCCCCCGCCTCTCTGGCTTATAGCTCATGAAGGCAGTCTTCATCTCGGATTTGGACAGACTAGAAGCAACATAGCTATCCTCTCTTATATCGAGACCATAAATCTCTGAAAAACTATTGATGACAAATTTAATCCAAGGAATCTTTAAATGGTTATCAGTAGAGAGACAATCTCTTATGATGGCTCTATTTAGGGAAGTCTCCTCCTTCAACCAAATAGCACGCCATAACATTAATGGTCTTAAGGCAATCAGATCTGAAAGATGTTGGATCCCAAGCTCTCTGTGCACCAGGTCGTTAGAGGCTGATTTGGGCAGACACAGGAGTCTATTTAAAAAGAGATTTTCCTCCACTTGTAGGCTCCCTGCCGTGACGTGTCCCCAAACCCCAGCACCATAGAGGGCAATGGAAAGGCATCCCAATTGATAGATTTTTAGCATGTCTTTAATCCGTTTGTCCCCTAATTTGGTAGCAAACTTGAACACCCCATGGGCGCATTTCGCCATCTTGGCCCGAACATTGGTAAGCTCACTAGTCCAGCTACAGTTCTTAGAAAATGTGGTGCCAAGATAGCTATAGGTATCCACCGTTTGCACCTTGTGCCCATTGATAAAATAGGAATGGGGTTTCCCTCGCCCTGTTCCACTTTCCATAATGTAGGTTTTGGATTTATTGATCAACAACTTTCTATCCTTGATGAACAGCGAAAACCTGTCCATCAGGCGTTGTAGACCTATGGGGGTCCTGGACAAGATCATGGCATCGTCCGCGTAGAGTAATACAGGGACGTTAAGATCATGGATTTTTGGGGCATCTGCCGCAATCGTCTTTAAGACGGAGTCAACTTCGTTGATAAAGAGGGTAAAGAGTAGGGGGGCGAGAACACACCCTTGTCTTATGCCACGCCTGATCTTAAACTTTGGGGTGCGCTCACCGCCAGGTCCACAACGGACACTGGTGCTTAGGTTGGCATAGAGTCGGGCCAAAAAATAAACAATGCCCTCAGGTGCTCCCATTTCTTACAATTTAGCCCAAAGGATGTTATGATCCACCATGTCGAAGGCACTACTCAGATCTGCAAAGCAGAGATAGAGAGAGCCTTTCTTAGCCTGCATATATTTCCCAATTAAGAGTTCAAGGTTAAGACATTGTTCAATAGTCCCTGGTCCCTTTCTAAAGCCATATTGGCAATTGGCCAGAATGCATTTGGATTCGGCCCATTCTTCCAGCCTGATCAAAAGCACCCTGCTCATTATTTTCACTGAGGAATCGAGCAAGGAAATTGGGCGATAGTTCTTCACATCCCCCCTATCTCCCTTCTTATAGATTGGAATGATGATGGATTCCTCCCAGGTAGGTGGGACACCCTTACATACAGCAGCATTAAAAACATTCGTTTACAACGGGCCCCACAAATCCGGTACTAGTTTATACACATCGATGGGCACCCCATCGGGCCCCTCGGCCTTCCCACCATTACTGGAGGTGATGCTACCCAGGACTTCAACGGTGGAGATGTCCAGCGGAACGATAGGCCAGCAGTCCTCATGCACACCCATCGGTCTATAAGAATCAAAGAGAAGTGGGTAACCCAATTTTCCACACTAACGTTAGCCGTCAATTCGGGCACCTTGTCGTCCTTAAAAAATGGACAGTTAACTGCGGCCCAAAATAAAGAGGAGTCCGAAGTTGCGGCTGCCTGGTCTAAATTATCCCAGGCCTCTTGCCTTAGTTCGGTCTTCCTACGTTTGACTGCAGCCTGGTAGGTGAATCTAAGCTCCCTAACCACACTATTATCTCTTGGTTTGGCTGCCAATGGCGCTTTAAGCCCCTTAAGCGCGGTAGTACTCGCGTGATCAAACCACCCCTTTTGATGATGTAACTTCCCCTTACCAAGTTTGGTGAATTTACTGTCAATTGTGAGGTTGATGTTAATAAAATTACACACAGTTTCAACAGTAACCTCCTCACTCTCTAGGATGGTAATGATTTCTGTTAAGCAGCTTTTAACAATAGAATTTGACATCACTTCCGCTTTGTCCCCTTTCCATCTAATTCTGGTTCCGTTGGGCCTGTGCGGCTCTATGTTAGCAATGGTACAAATTTTAGGTACATGTTTCTCCTTCCAAAGTATGGCCTCAATAGTAATACAATTGTGATCACTGAGCAAATTGTCCACGACCACAGGGGCCTTACACCACGGGCTGAGGCTATAGGACATGCAAATAAAATCTATTACAGTGTTTGCATTCCTTCCCGTGAACGTGGGAATGATTTCTCCAGAGGCATTTTTCGCATTTACCAAAATTTCCAAATCATAGGTGGCCAAAATCTTATTCAACGAGTCCCCATAAGGATTGTGGGGGAAGTGAAGATCAACATCCCCAAAACAATTAGTAACTCCACAGACCCTTTGGTCGGAAAGGGAATACGCTGCAGTATTAAAATCCCCCACCCAAATAAGGTCAAAAACAACATCAAACCCCATTATAATGTCGGCCAAAGCGGTCTCGAGTGCAGACACTACCTGATGCCTAGTGCTGTCAAAGATATTATTATAAAAGTTAATTAAAATAATATTTCTACCTAGCTCCTGATAAAGCCATAAAATCTGGGAATGGACCCCAACCAATACATGTTTTTTAACAGTGATAGGGAGTTCCACAGATATCAATACCAGGAGCCCTCCCTTAGCCCTACCCGAAGGGGAGGCCACAGCTGGTAATTGGTATGAAGCAAACCCATTGTAATTAATTGGGTCCTTACACCATGTTTCTTGGAAACAAATTATATTAAAAACATTAATAAACTCAGGCCAGCCCAGGCAGGCATCCTTAGACGATAATCCTGCAACGTTCCAGCTAGCGATTGAACAAGTCCAGGGGTTAAAGCTTTCAATGGGCATATTGATCAAGGAGTTTGGTATACTGTGTCCCTGGGATACGTTCTTGGGGGAGGGGTCCACACCCTGGCCATCAAAGACCAGCCTCGCATCTCTACAACCTCTAGAATCGTTATTTAGATTAACTTTGGAACTGCGGTTGCCACTTATACCCGCGATATCTGTGTACCCCGATGTTACATCCCCCCCCCCACCTCCAGGGAAAACAGCCACTTCCCCGAGGGGGGATTTCGGCAGAGCAGATTCCAGTCAATCATTGGAGTCAAGACCACTCAAAGATTGGAATCTGTTAGAAGTGGCAATTTTAAAACCAGTGTACAAATTCAAAGCTCTACCCCCCACCCCCCCTGGTATGATCAGCATTAGACTGATTGTTTAGGTGCCTATAGAAATAACCTAAGGGACGAAGAGAGATCCCTTGATCTCAATAGGGAATTGAAGTAGCTCTTAGCAAGGCAGTGGTGGCGAGATGTGGGTTTCTAAAATTAACAACGATGCAGTCACCACAAAAATTCTTGCGTGAGCTGCCTATCCAGTTGGTTCTTCTAGTACTTAGGATCTCATCTGCTAAAGCTACTTGGAAACCACACTCCCGGTGAAGCCAAGCCACAGTGTTGTTCTTCAGGGAGTCATGAGATTCTCTGTAATTGTTATTGTGCCCAGACCCTCTAACTGGTGGAACGTTAGTTAAGACTGCCACAAAAGGTGCACAGTCTGGTGGTAGATCAAACTGTGAGTTAACAAAACTTTTAGTATTCCCTGCGCTAGGTCCTGCCTGAATCCCTGGGGCTGTGTTGGATAAAGGGTTTCGACCAGATGTCTGCGGGGGGTTAGATGCAGTAGATACCATCTCGCACAGACCCCCGGAAGATGGCTTAGATGTCTTGGACGTAGCCGTAGGTATCACCTAACTAGAGATCTTAGAAGTTACTTTACTACCTCCGAGACCCTTGTCCTTAACATGGGGACTTATACTTGTGTTAATTTGTGATCCCAAAAGACCTCCCAATCTGACTACTTTGGCAGTGATCATGTCAAGTTTGATCAATAAAGGTTTGACGATCAGATCAAACTTAGCGTCTATAGTTCTGATTAGGAAGTCTATTTGCTCGGTGTCTATTATGACCGAGGTGCTATCCGGTGCTAATTTAGGGTCACAGACAGCACTAATTGATGGTGGATCTGCTCTCTTGTTTAAGCGACTCTCCCCCATTTTAATTGGACATTCCTACTGTTATTCCTACATGAACGCAGTACTCTCTGAGATCTTGGGACCGTCGGGCATTGTATCGGTGAGTCTTGAGGGGCAGTCTGACTAGATTCTGGGTCTATGAGAGCCACCGGGATTAAACTATCAGAGCGGTCTGGGTCTGTGGGCGCCGCCAAGACTGGACTATCCAGATGGTTAGGGTTATAGCTAACATCCTGATGAAGGGTAGACAAGGGATTAGGTGGATTGGGTAAAGGAGGAGTTGAGTCAGGGGGACCCCCCGACCCAAGGACTTTCGCCGTTCTTGATTAATTTTGTCCACTATCTTAACCAGGTAATTGTCCAAAGTGGCTGTCACTGGGGCATTTTTGGCTTTGGACATTGTAAATATAACCAGTTGACCTTGGTGAGCTTATAACCTGGTTCGACAGACTTGAATAACAGAAATCCTAAACAACAGTAGCATGAAACGCAGTCCCCCTTCCCCTCTTTCGCTGTTGCCTTTCCAGTGAATGTCACAATATTAATGTCTCACTTGGGTAAATAGGGTCTTGTTACGGCAACCTGGGTAGTCGAACTCCTTAAATCAGCATGCAAAGTCCGAGGCCCAGCCCAGCCCCCTCCTGCCCCGGACTGTCACAGACTGTCCGCCCTTTGTCCGGGCTTCGTCCGGCGCGTCCCGCGCAGCAGTCAGTGATGATGTTTTAAGGGGGCGTGAGCTAACAGGCGAGTGGGCGGGCCGCAGCACAGCTGTTGAGGCGCACGGACTCCTGGACACTGGAGTCCCATGTGACGTGCGGCGCAGATGACCGCCCTTCCCCCTCTGCAGCTCCTAAACAGCACGACACCCGGGGACACAGCCCCTCCTGGGGCAGCAGCAGCTCCGGTAACAGAATGCCCTCAGAAACGAAGCGGGACCCGCGCAAGTGGGTTCCGCGAGCAGTAATAAGGTGCATGTGGGCGGGCCGCAGCACAGCTGGTGGGGCGCACGGACTCCTGGACTCTGGAGTCCCGTGTGACGTGCGGCGCAGATGACCGCCCTTCCCCCTCTGCAGCTTCTAAATAGCATGACACCCGGGAACACAGCCCCTCCTGGGGCAGCAGCAGCACCGGTAACAGAATGTCCTCAGAAACGAAGCAGGACCCGCACCAGCGAGTTCCGCGAGCAGTAATAAGGTGCTTGTGGGCGGGTGGGTGGGCCGCAGCACAGCTGGTGGGGCGCACGGACTCCTGGACACTGGAGTCCCGTGTGACGTGCGGCGCAGATGACCTCCCTTCCCCCTCTGCAGCTCCTGAACAGCACGACACCCGGGGACACAGCCCCTCCTGGGGCAGCAGCAGCTCCGGTAACAGAATGCCCTCAGAAACGAAGTTGAATCCTTAACTGATGAAATTTGCTCAGGTGAAGAAGAATGGGCCTTATTGAAAACTGACCTAGGGTGAATTTACATGGGCAAGGTATTTTTAAATCAAAATCTCTAGAGAACGTGTAAACTATGAATCTTACTGGTCACGAGGCACCTCCTTTTGAGTTGCTCGATCTGCCTAGTGGGGCTCCTGTGCTAAATGTCTTAGACGTAGTTAATCAACCAAGTACTGACACTTCTCTTGCCTCCCAATCTCAGCCTGTGAAAGGAATAATGAGATGATTTATATGGCACATCTGGCCCGAATGGAGCAAAGATAATAGTGGGGGTGGGGGGGAAGCAGGAGAAAGATGTTCAACGGGAATCATGAACACGGACATTTACCATGGTTTGGTTAAGGCTTTGTTCATGGATTTTTATTCATATTTGGAACTTTTGATGAAGGAGTTGTTTGAGTCCTTTAATCAGTGGTGTAATAGGGCAGTGCTGATACCGCAGGAGGTGATTCTGCTGGAAAGGAAGGGTAATGGTGTAGTGTTGTGACTGGCTGAAGACAACTGAAAGAGGAAGGTTGAAACTCACCCATGGCATAGCACCCAATAGAGGTCATCCGTATCAAGGAAGGAGCTGAGGAAGAAGGCAAGAGTAGCCTGACGAAGAGTGCTACAGAGGAACCAAGTATGGTTTAGAAGGTTGTTTGACTGGTGGGGAGCGCATGGGGGAAACGGGAGCCCGGAGGTAAAGGGAGCCAAGAACCTGAACAGTTGAAATCCACAGCACAATTGGTGGAAAAGGTAGACGTCAGACAAGCTCACAGAGAGGCCATAGTGGTGAGGGCGGCGCCTGATGTTGGAATATGGCAGGAAAATTTGACTCTTAAACACCTTCTTGAGGTGCTGGAGAACTCACGATAGACAAATCAAGTAGTAAAGAAGACCAGGAGTCCAGACAAACCAGGGACAACGTACCTTACATGGACAATTCCTGAAATATATGAAGGGGCACCTTGCTTTTTTGTTTTGACCTCACTATTCTTATAAATAAACAAACGTACATGGGTAAACTAAGACTTCTGTAGTGTTTGTGGTCCCTTAACAGTGGTGTCAGAAGTGAGACCCTTTTGTCCGCAAAACATTTCACAGCCAGACACCATGGAGAACATAATCAAACAGCTAGCGGAAGGGCAAAGATATCTACTGCTGGTAGTAGAAAGCAGTCATTATCCACTCAGAAAAACAAGGAGAATTTGCAAACTGCACTTTGAGACCAGGCCTCCTTAATCACTAATAACCAACAAGAGCAGGATGCAGCTATATTGCACCTAGCAGATGTCATCACCAACACAAACATTCATCCAAATGTTCCCAGTACAGTCTTACCGAGATACCAAGTTGTAGAGGATCTGAATTTCCTTTTCACAAATGTTTTGATGGTCGCAGCCACCTCAGCCTGGCCCCCAGAACTGTGGGGACAATCTGTGGCTCCTTTGTTGTCAGGGAAGTTACAAACAGTTTATCAGACTGGCAATCCTTCTGGAACTACCCAGTATCCCAAAATGAAAAAAGCTATCCTGGAGAGACTGTGGCATGATGTGGAATATTACTGAGCAAAGTTAAGGAAAAAAACAGGACTCTGGGGATAATCCTTGTACATTATACTATGTCCGCTCCGCGCTCCCGCTCGGGGCACCCTCTGCTGCTAGTGACCCTTCACCGGGGTCCTACGGGCTTGACCCAGGAGCTGACCGTATTGGTGGTAAGAAGTTGGCAGCGGAGAACGAACATTCGTACCTGGGTGCACCCGGTGAGTAATTTCTTGTTTGAAACATGCGCTGGTGAGCGGTGCATTTGTTTGAAGCACGCGCTGTTAAGCGGTGCATCTGGAACAGTTAACTGTATTTGATTTGAGGGGTCGTGAGTACCCTAGGAGAGTTACGGAGGTCTTGCAGGGTGGTCCGGTAGGGACTGACTGTGGAGACTCCGCGGATCTTTTTGTGATATTTGGAGATACTGATCAGATGCCTAGTTGTTACCTGTGAGTAATGCACGGCCGGATTGCACTCGGAAAAACCTGTGGCTAGAACTGGGTAGCCATGAGACATATCTGAAGTACGGCTTGGACTACATCAGAACAGTCTCAGTGGTGAACCAGGGAGGTCATGGGATGGCCCGTAGTCCAGTCCGTGGTTACCCCTGTCTGACCGTCTCCTGCCAGTACGGCCTGTTGTGATTCTGTTGATCCTTTTTGAATAATTCTCCACGAACGTCGACGGGCTCCGTTCGTTTGTTTGGATGCATCAAATTTTGATCGGTTGAACTGCATAGAGTAATGTTGACATACATGTTATTTGTGGTGTAAAGTCTGTTATATGTTATTTGTGTTTGTCTAACTAACCAACATGTTGTGTTTCAGTAAATTGAATTGTTTTGGTTGTTGTTGTCGGACCAGTGACTCTCGGTTGGCCGAGAGTCAGCCTGCCCCACCGGAGGGCAGCCCCAGCCATTTCATGTATATGAAGCACGGAATTGCCCCCATATTGTTCAACACCCTGTGGCACAAGTATACGAAAGGTAATGAAGAGTTGCAGTGGCCGAAGACTGGTTCCTTTGACGAAAAGAAAGTTGCCTTCCTACAGGAGCAACTATTCTCCAGGCGCAGTAGGCAATCTATGTTTGATGCCTTAAACGCCTGGCAGAAAGAGGCCAAGCAAAGACGGATGAGGGAGGAGAAGTTGGCGAGAGCCAAGGCAGGACAGACTGTAACTCAGAAAGCCGTAGCCTATGACAGAGCAAGGGTAGAGAAAGGAATCGATTGCATGAATCTAGAGTTTAGATTAAAAGTTGACAAAAGTTATGTGGCCCGACCCAATGCAGAAGATGAGATAGAAGACCTGCTGGACATGCGACCACCACCCCCGTATGTCCCGCAACGGTTGTATCCGGAGGTAACAGCTGCTGTCGTATCGGCCGGAGCACAGACTGTTGACCCCGCGCCGGCGCCCGTTGCCTCTCCAGCAATTTCAGTCGCGTCAGCGCCTCAGCCCCCCTCCCTTGCGCCGGTCATTGATCATTCGCGGCTGTCCTCCTCTGTCTCGGAAAGTATGGCCCTATGGCCCAATTTGCTGTCGGCCTCGACAGCTGAAGCTCCACAGCTGTCCCCGGGGGCCATGTATTCCCCTTCCGCCCTGACCTCTACCTACGCGAGTGCAACCCCTTTTGCAGCTGTTTCAACTCCAGTACATCCGACCGGTTCATTAGATGGTAGGAAGTTGTTCACTCGGTCAGCCTTAGGAACCGGGGAGAAGGAGGCCATTGCAATCCAGGCATCCCAGTGGATGTGGCAACCTATCTATACCCTGACCGACATATGGAATACCATGCGAGAATATGAACCGGTAATGCAGCAACACGCGTTGGCCCATATGGCCCAACGCCTCATCTCATTGTGGGAACAAGCCTATAAAGAGGACAGAGCTCCGGCCATCCTATATGATATTTACACTCAGGCCCATAGATCTCAGCTGAGTCCAGAAGCGGTGTATGGGAACGTGAACACTTTGGTCAGTTACAGAATGCGCCTGCCTGCAGCTAGCCCTGTAGGGGTACAGCAGTTCCCAATGCGTGAGGTGCACCCTATTTATCACCCCGAAGTAACCGAGATAGTAGACGCACAAGGGGCGGTCACCCGCCCAAGAGTAGCTGCCCATTTTCAGGAACAATGGGTATATACCCCCTGGAAACGTAGTGAGGTACTTTCTTTGAAAACTCAGTTGCCTGACCCCAGGAAGAATCCTACCGCATATTATAAAGAACTGACAGAAGCCGCCTTCTCGGCGGTGATGACACTGGCTGACATTGAGCTATTTTTTGCTCTATTGGTAACTGTGGACATATGGCGGCAGGTACATGACCAGGATCATGTGGCTGAGTTCGGAGGAACATGGGAACAATTGAGAGACTGGGATAGGGATCGTAAGCCAGGAGATAAACCTAGAAGTGAGATATTGGCTTTACCGGAGAAAATAATAACCTATATGCATTCCCTAATTCCCCCAAGGAAGGTGGACTGGGACAAATTGACTGCTTGCAAGCAGAAGAAAGACGAGAACGTGTCTGACTTCTTCACAAGGTTCGAGGGAGTTTTTATTGATTTTAGTGGGCAAGATCTGTCTAAGGAGGGTGGCATATGTCTGTTTGTCAACAGGTTTGTGACTAACCTGTTGCCTGAGATATCAGCCCGACTTCAGGCTGCGGAGAGTACCTGGACTACATCAACCCCCTCGACGATTCTAAGCATGGCTCAATAATATGAGCATCGGGAAAACGAGAGTAAGGAAAAGACGGAAAAGAGATTGAAGGACTTGAAAACTAGGGTTTTGTTACAGCAAGTTGAGAGGGGAAGTGGTAGGGGTAGGGGAACACAGAATTTCGCCCCGCGAGGGGCGGGGCTCGGACAGGGTGGAGGACAAACTGATTTAGGAATAAATCAGTGTGCCTTCTGTAAGCAGGAAGGGCACTGGCGAGCTCAGTGTCCATTGCTGCAGGCGCAGAACGGGGTTTCGAGGGGTCAAGGAAGAGGCCGCGGCAGTGGTCGTCAAGGGGGATATACGAGACAGGACAGAGTTGGGCAAGGTGAGGATAGCCAGAATTGTTTCGACCATGGTCAAGGAAAACAGTACTATAACGACGGATGTGTAAGTAATGACTCGGCAGGCTACAGTGAGGCATAGGGAGGCCGAGGACAGAGTGGGGGACGTGTGTCAATTCCGATCGACCAAAACGGACCTTATGTACATGCTCGTTTCATGGATGCATCAGGTAAGTTTCTGGTTGACACAGGGGCTATGAATAGTTCTGTTTCACACGCCCTTGTCCCTGGGGCTGCTCTGTCTGGCCAGAATAATGTGTCTGTCGGTTTCTCCGGAACTCCAGTGGTAAACCCCATCTCCCAACCTCTTTCTCTTAACTTGGGGCCGATTTCAATTGACTCACCTTTCCTTCTGACTTCACAATGTGGTGAGAACCTTTTGGGTATGGATATACTGAAGAGGCTGTACGCTCGCATCTATTGCTCTCCTGATGGAGTTTACTTAACGAATAGGAAACCCTTACCTCCCTCTGCACAATGTTTCCCTAAAACGGACCCTTTGCCCCCTGAGCTCGCCAAGATTCCACACAGTCTCTGGGCTACTGGAGATACTGATGTAGGGTTGTTGAGCATACCACCCATTTCGATCACTCTGAAACAAAATGCTCGATTACCCAGAGTTCCGCAGTATAAAATTGCCCCCGCAGGAGAGCGGGCATTACTGTCCATTGTCTACGATTTGATCCGCATGGGAGTGGTGGAAGAGACGGCTTCTAACACGTGCAACAGCCCTATTCTTCCTATTCTTAAACGGGCCCCGATAGATCAGAGTCCTGATTATGCTGATACTTATCGTTTTGTGATCGACCTGCGAGAAATCAATAAGATTGTCGTACCCCAATATCCTGTAGTGCCTGACATCACTACTATCTTGACCATGATTCCCCCGACGGCTAGATTTTTCTCTGTCATTGATTTGAAAAACGCCTTTTTCAGTATTCCCATACATCCAGATAGCCGTTATCTTTTCGGATTCTCCTTAGGAGGTCGCAGTTTCAGATTTTGTCGCGCCCCACAGGGCTATACAGAGAGTCCTAGTATTTATAGTCAAGCGCTTAAAACGTTGTTGGACACATTAACCTTGCCACCCGGTAACGTTTTAGTGCAGTATGTGGATGATCTTCTCGTGGCCTCTGATACTGAGCATGGTTGCCGACTAGCGACGACTGCGTTGTTACAGCACCTGGCAGACCACGGTAATAAAGTTTCATTGTCTAAATTTCAATATTGTCGACCGGAGGTGACCTATCTCGGTCATCTCCTGTCGAAGGAGGGACGACGGCTAACCCCTGATCATATTCTAACCATATCTAATATGCCTGTTCCTTGCACACAACGTGATGTCCGCGCTTTGCTTGGCATAACTTTTTACTGTCGCCAATGGATCCCTAACTATTCCCTATTGACTAAACCTTTCCTACATCTAACGACTAAAGATGTGCATGAACCTTTACCTTGGACAGCTGAATGTCAGAATGCTTTTGTTGCTCTGAAATCTGCTCTTTGCTCTGCCCCTGTGCTTGGCACCCCTGATTACCTAAAGCCTTTTGTACTCTACGTGCATGAGGTGGACAGTTGCTCGCTTTCAGTGTTAACACAAGGATTTGGCGGTAAGCAAAGACTTTGTGCATACTTTTCGGCGGTATTGGATAATGTCGCCAGGGCACTTCCCAGTTGTCTGAGAGCCACGGCTGCGGTTGCAGTGGCGATCCGACAATCGGAAGGGCTTGTCCTGAATACGGACCTGACAGTGATGGTGCCCCACGCTGTGGACGTATTGTTGAATAGGACACAGACTCAGCACTTAACTAGTGCGCGTCTCACGGGGTACGAATTGACCCTGTTTGCACCACACATCACTATAAAACGCTGTGTCACTTTGAACCCTGCTACGTTACTACCCCTCCCCCCGGAGGATCATAGTCAAGATATACATGATCGCATATTTCGGACAGAAGAGGAAACAAAGGGGCAGATAGATTTGACAGACATTCCCTTATCTGACCCTCAAGGGGAATTGTATGTCGATGGCTCATGTTTTTGATTACCCAATGGCACTAGGACTGCTGCTTATGCGATAACTACGTTACAAACAATAGTTGAGACGGCCAAAGTACCTTATCGATCGGCCCAGGCTGCCGAGTTAGTCGCACTACTGAGGGCTTGTGAATTGGGTGAAGGGTTGAGGATAAATGTCTACACCGATAGCCAGTACGCCTTCGGCGTAGCACATAGCTTTGGAAGATTGTGGGTGGAGAGAGGTTTCCTTACATCCCATGGTCAAAAGAGACAGAATTGTCAATTGGTGTTGAGATTGTTAGCTGCCCTGACCCTGCCCCAAGCCATAGCAGTTGTTAAATGCAGTGCGCACAAAGCAATAGTTGATGATGTGGGTAAGGGTAATTCCTTTGCGGACAGAATCGCTAAAGAAACTGCCCAATCCAATACCACTTCCATGTTTGTAACAAGTTCGCATAACGGGATGATAGAGGCGGAGGCATTTAGTAACACTATAGACAGTGTGAGAGACTTGCAATCAGAAGCAACCCCTGAAGAACTACAATACTGGCAAGAGCAGATAGGGAAGTTGGATGACAATGGATGTTGGATTAATCTGTCAGAAAGATGTAGGTGGCTGCTGCCGAACGCCTTTGTGACTGCAGTTGTGTCCATGGCACACGGTCCTGCACATGTGGGAATTCAAGGTATTTGTGCAATCCTGGATCCTGTGTGGTATAATACCAACATCCACAAGACTGCGAAGCATCTAGTTCAGAATTGCATGATTTGTCTGCAGCATAACCCAGGGGGTAGCATCCCTGATTTGACTGGCAGCTTCGTGCCACGCACCCGACCTTTTGAGGTGCTACAAATGGACTTCATTCAGTTTGAACGGGTTAACAATCTTAAGTACGTTTTGGTGGTGGTTTGTACGTTTAGCAAGTGGGTGGAGGCGTACCCTACCAAGGAAAATACTGCCTTAGCCACCGCAAAGGCCTTAGTAAAGGAGTTCTTTCCCCGCTATGGGGTACCCCGGGTGATTTGGAGTGACAATGGGAAACATTTCAATGCCGATCTGGTTAAACATGTTTGTAAGGGCCTGGCAATACAGCAGAAGTTTCATGCGGCCCGCCATCCCCAATCAGCAGGGCTGGTGGAAAAATATAATGGAATCCTTAAATTAAAGTTGGCCAAACTGCAGGACACCACAGGTCTAAAGTGGCCCGATCTCTTACCTCTGGCTTTACTATCTGTAAGGACCGCTCCTCACTCCCGTAGTGGAATATCGCCATATGAGGTGATATTTGGTAGGCCCGCTAATGTATGGGGCGTGCCGTGACCAAAATCCCTTAGAGACATCGAGTACCCTATGTTGGCAGATTACCTTTACGCATTAACTAAAGATCTTCGTTCCATTCATCAACAGATAACCGCAGTGCTGCAGCCTCTGCTGGAGGGTCCTGGACACGGTGTGGAGCCTGGACAGTGGGTTCTGGTTCGGAACTACCAACGGAAATCGAGTCTAGACCCACGCTGGACCAAGCCTTTCCTGGTGCTTCTGGCCACGAGGACAGCTGTGAAGGTCGAAGGGAAGCAGCATTGGATCCATGTGTCCCACCTAAAGAAGGTCCCCCTTCCCTTGCCGGATGACCAACGGGACCAAAGCGAGGTGTTGAGACACGAAAGCGATAAATCAACCGAAGAGTCACCTTCCCCGGACACCCGAGGAGAAACGGATGGGCGAGAGGAGGATGTTGTAAGTTCGGCGACATCTGTAAAAGGTAATCAGGCATCCGGGGCTACAACGAGTGACAGGAGAAGTCACGCACCCAATCATTTACCTGACCCCACTGTGCCTGTTCTTTTCATTAATCCTGAAACACCGGGTCATGTTCGCTATAACCTGCGGCCCCGACCATAAGCAAAGATCCCAGGCTCAGGTTAGAGAATGAAAGCGAGAGATCTGGGTAGCCTCTGGGAATAAGTAAAAACACTGGACTGAACCCGTTGAGAGCTTGGAACTTTTTGATATTGCTCTGTTCAGAAAGAAGATAGAGATAGTGGGGGGGGGGGTGGCAGGTGGAGTTTTCCTCTCTACAAGAGTTGCGCCAAGTACAACTCCAACGCGGGAAGTTTTTGTATTCATTTTACTTTTTGTGATTACATGGAACGATAGGAGTCTGCCTGTGAGGCTCTATAACGGACACAGGAAAGAAGTACCCTCCGGCAGGTTGGACTGCTTATAGATTTTCTGTTCCCCTAAGCTTAGGTTTGGACAAGAGGAGCGTCCCATAGTACACCGCCCTTTGCATCCGCATTTGCCAATGTTTTCCACTTGGAGCTTGCGTGCCAAGATCGTTTTTATTGTCATAATAGTTGTTTCATTGATGTTATGCTTAGGAATGTTCATTTATCTAGAGTTCCGCTATCCTGTGCATACCCTGGTAGCTACTACCCCCGTCCCTGAGGAGCACCATTTTCAGACTTTTGCCCCGCATAAAGAAAGACACCGCCAGACCTATGTAAATAATGCTTTCATTGAAATGTTGCATCAAACCCACAGTTCAACGAATACCACAAACTGCTGGGTATGTGGGCTCCTCCCCTCAGTAATGCACAAACATGATCTGTTCATTTCAATGCCGTTGTCATATTTAGGCAGTTGTGAAGCATGGTTTAGATTATTGTCGTTGATGTATGAACATTATGCAGTTGATGGGCACCGATTTTCAGAAAAAGATTATGATCTGATTCTAGCATATATAGAAAGACATCAGGGATTCACTCCCAATGCCGAGGGTACGGACGGTACCCTGGATCCTAACGCTTGTATGAATGTGTATACGGATCACGAGAATGACACCTGGTTAAGGGATGAGGTATCGGATTTTGTGGCCTTCAACTTTACCGAGTATTTTAGATATTTCCAGGAGCGAAATGTGTCAAATGAAAGAATCATCCTGGTCCCCGTGTTGAATAGCACATCCTCCTTTTGCATACATGGTACTGGCCATTTATTTGTTGGTTATAGTAGATGTAACTATACCTATAGATTACAAACCTTTAGTAGCCCACCTATACTCACTCCCCCGAATGTATATTTTGTGTGTGGAGAAAATGCTTACTCTTGGCTTCCCAGAGGATGGTCAGGTAAATGCTACTTGTCCTTCTTGTACCCGCCTGTTTATATAGCACCTTCTGATTACCACCGATCCCACTCGCTGAATCGACGAAGCTTAGACTCAGTAAAAACTAATGAAGATGCTACTGATCAGACTGATACCCCTGCCCAACATTTTATTGATATAATAAAGGGAGTTCTGCCTATATGGGGACCCATTTTGACCAGTAAAGAAATTAGAAGATTGTCCAGGGTAGTAGAGGGAGTAGTAAATACCACTGCTGGGATACTGACCAATATCACAGTCGAGCTTCAAGCGACCCGACTTGTGACGCTTCAGAACCGCCTTGTTTTAGACATTATCCTAGCCGATCGCGGAGGAGCATGTAGAGTGATTGGCAGCTCTTGCTGTGTATATATACCTGACTCCGCCCCCTCAGTCCATCTGGCCATACAGAAGTTACATCGATTGGCATCCGAGATTCACACGGAGACCGGAACCTGGTCTATTACAGGCTGGTTCTGGGATCTCCTTACCACCTGGGGTTGGAAAATCTTCATGGTCCTTCTAGGAATAGGAGGTTTCCTTTTCACTTGTTGTGTCTGCATCCAATGTGGGCCCGCTTGTTGCTCCTATTGTGCCACCCAAGTTCGCCTTGCCTTACCTACTCCTAAAGCAAACGAGGGTAAGGTAAGCGCTCAATTAGTTCAGAAAGAGATACACGACATAATGCAAATAGACGAGGGGATTTTCGAAGAGTAGTTCCATGGATGGCTACATTATGCTAAAAAGGGCCGTTCTGTGGGATTCGAGTCAAATATGTGTAGTTAGCATAATGTATCTTAGACTGTATCTATACTCCATATGCATCGAGGACTGCTTTATAAAGTAACTCTTCGTGTCTCTTTGTCCTGCATGATAGAAAGGGCCGAAAAGCCATACTGTGGCCATCGTGATTCATGAACAGTCGTGCTTCAGATCACGTGTCTCTCTCTACCCCCTTCTGTATGAATTAGCTCGTACCAGCCTAGAGACAGGGTGAATTGTATTTACGGCCGAGGCCCAAGGTCACATCTGCAGTAGGGAGTACTAAGCTAAATTCCTCTGTGCCCGAGACGAAAGGGAGTCACCCGGCCGACCTTCTTTGAACGAGATAGTAACCTTATACGGGCAGATGGTATGAGCTCATTTAGGAGCTCTAGGACTAACTGGTACTTTTCCACTTGCAATGCTTTGTATGCTGAATCTGTAATGTATATAAGTGTGGTTCTGTCAAGGAGCCAGCAGTCTTCCTCGGCACACCTGATGGGTGAGGTTCGATGAGGCTCCTCTATGTAGAGTTCTGTTGTGGCCAATAAACGCTTGAACCTTCTACGTTGCCAACTGCTTATTATTGACTTGATATTGCGGGCCACTGGTAAGTGTGGCCTTTGGGATTACTATTAGATTACTTCACATGTGACAAGGATAGAAGAAAGAACAAAAATGCCCTTGATTGTACCCTGTCCATTTCATACCCAGTATTGCATTTGGTTCATTGCCAAGTTGGAGGAGGAAATTACAAAACAGAGAAAACGGAGAAATATTTTCTGGGAAGGTTTTATTGGACCAGGGTCTATAGTGACATAAAGAAAGTCTGTTCCCCCTGTCAGCGGTGCCAAATGATCAATCTCTTGGGAGTCATTAAAGCCCCTCCTACAATCCCTACCTGTTATTGATATTAAATTCCATAGGATAGGCATGGACCTTGTGGGACCCTTATTGCCGTGCACTCGGGACACCAATTGATATTGGTATTTGTATCCTATGCCGCCTGTTATCCTGAGGCTATACCATTAACTAGCATGACCTCCACTTTGATCTCCCAATCCATGATTACTGTCTTTTCCCAGGTTGGCTTTCCTAGAGAGCTATTGACAGATTAGGGCCCCTATTTATGTCAAAGCTGATGGCCCAAGTTTGCAAAATACTGGGGGTTCAACAAATAAGGACATTAGTGTATCATCCAAAGATGGAGAGTCTGGTGGAACGATATAACAGTGGGATTAAAACTATATTAAGGAAGATGATTAACGAAACTGGGAAAGACTGGGATAAGAAAATCTCCTTGGTCCTCTATACCATTCAATGCTATACACAGACCTCAACTGGATTTTCCCATATGAATAGTTATTTGGTCAACAGTCATGTATACCTTTTGACATGGCAGCGGAACACTGGGAGAAGGAGACAGACAAGAGTAGAGACTTACTAGAGTATGCAACTGACCTAAAAAATAAATGTTACCTGCCTTCTGGGATCAAGTCTAAGAAAACTTGTGAAAAGCTCAAGAATGTTAGCAGGTATCTTATGATCGATGCTGACAGCTGTAGGAGTTTGGGCAAAGAGATCAGGTCCTTGTCCTCCTTCCTTTGTCTCACAACAAGTTATTTGCTAAGTGGCAGGGCTCTTATACTGTTATGGAGAAGATTACTCCTATCACTTATAGAGTAGCTGTTCATCATAAACCTTGAGTAACTCAGAATTACCATATACATTTATTTTAAAAATGGGAAGCTTCAGAAGTTGTAGCTCCACAAGGGAATGCCAACTGTGTGTGTCATGTATTTGCATCTATTAGATAGTTCTTGCAGTCCAGTTGGGGTGCAAGCTGAGGTCCACACAGTAAAACTAGGCCCACAAATACAACCTGACCAAGAAACAGAATTGAGAACCCTTATTCAGAAATACACGCCCTTATTATCTGGAAATCCAGGGAGGACTGATCTGGTCCACCATGATATAATTACAGATCACTCACAGGTCACAAAACTCTGTTCCTATCGGATTCCAGAAGCCCAATGTGGATGGTAAAAAGAGAGGTGGAAGAGATGTCAAAGACAGATATCATTGAGCCATCCCAGAGTACTTAGTCTTCCCCAATTGTATTGGTTCCTAAACCAGATGGAAGCTTAAGATTCTGTATTGATTTCTGGAAGCTCAATAGTGTCTCAATGTTTGATAGCTAATCCATGCATCGGGTTGATGAGTTAATGGATAATCTGATTACTGCCAAAATTAGCGCTAAATTGGACTTGAACAAAGGGTATTGGTAGATACCCTGAGAAGGATAACCAGGGAAAAGACAGCATTTGTGATTTCCTCTGGACTATATCAATTCAAGGTACTTCCCTTTGAATTACACAGGGCTCCCACCATATACACGTAATAGGGCAGTGTTGATACAGCAGGGGATGATTTCACTGGGAAGGAACATTAGCAGTCTGGTGTGAACGGCTGAAGGCAACCAGAAGAGGAAGGTCAAGACCGGATTTAAGGATGTAGATCGCCCAATAGAGGTTGTTGGCATCAAGGAAGGAGTGGAGGAAGAAGGCCAGAGGAGCGTGACAGAGAGTGTCGCAGAGGAACTGAGTGAGGGAGAACTTTTCATGGAGGAACAGGATGGAGTGCAAGACGCGATGGTTCAGATGAGCAAGGGATTTAGAGAACCAGAAAGGAGGAGGTACTGTGGACGGGGGCACCGGAACCCTAAACCGTGGTCGAGGCTGCAGGCAAGTGGCTAGGGTGTGGTTTTGAAGGTTGCTTGACTGGTGGGAAGCAACAGGTGGAAAACAGGAGCCTGGGAGTTAAGGGAACTGTTATTACCCCACCTTCCATACTAGAGATACGCCCAGTCGTGGATAGGTTTTAGATTCTTTATTAACCAATATTTTGAGCAGCTATCACAGGCTCTTAGATCATTCCCTACAAAAGGCAAAGTTCTCCCCTCTGACTTACCCTCTGTAACAGTGGATATTTCAGGCAGGTCCTGTCTTCCCATCCTCTCCAGATGCAGATATGAGGTGACTTGTGGCCCTCAAAGCAAACCATAAAAGGGACACAAAATCAATAACAAAGCCAATGCCCTTTTTGGGTATCGTAAGTACTATGCCATCACCGTGTCTTTGAAACAACTGGTGAGTGCTTTCTTTACAAGTGCTCTTGCCTTCCCAAGTGACCTGCTGTGGTGATTGTATACCACCCCCACCACCTCCTTAAAACAAACATACCAACAACTGGGACTTGCCTGAAGCCACAACCCTCCAGGTTCATGGCAACTGAAACCACATCATTTGGTTCCTCTCTGGGACCCATGGACTCTGGAGCAGTGCTGGTACAGCGCTTTCCCTGGTTTGCGTCCTTTCCACCTCCGTCCTCTCTACACCCATCCTTTGTGTCTCCTTCTTCGTCCACTCCACGCCCGTCCTTGTCATCTCCTACCAAGTTCTCCTCCGGCAGGTCTCAATCCATTCTTTCTGTGCCTAAGTGCTTCCGCCACAGCACATGTAGGGATCTGCCATCTCCAAAACACCCGCATCACCAAAGCATGTTGCTCCTTTCATTATGGTGCCAACTTGCTCCTGTGGCCCTGTGACATTCAGTCAAGCACCTGGAGATCTGCAGCTCTCTCCACTCGGGGCTAAGGCAACGGCCATCTAGGAATACTCTGGCATGGTGGTAGCCCAACCTTAGGAACCAAGGACCCAAACAGCTAACATTTGCATCACAATTTGTGGAAAGGATGGAGGACTGACAAACTCACAGAGGCCATAGTGGTGACAGTGGCACCTGATGCTGTGCTTTTGGGAGGGAAAAAAGTGTGTTTTTTCATTTGCCCCAAGGCACACACCTTCAGTAGAAAAGCAGATGAGGAGTTCGGATTAACCAGGGATTACTTACTTTGTGTGGAAAAATCCTGAAATATATGAAATATATTGTCATTCAATATTCTTATAAGTAAACAAACGTATATGGGTGAACTACAACTGCTGTGGTGTTTGTGGTCCCTTAACATGCGGTTAACTGCAAAAGCAAGTTTATTGTCCACTTTTGCATTTATTAATTGTATTAATGCCTCTCAATCTTTGATTTTGTGTTTTCCTCAGTACAGCCTTCAGATTTGGTGAATGTTAGGGAGGACCAAACCCAATATATTACAAATTGTGCTCACAACCAGGGATTCGGCATTGTATAGGCATGCTGATCACACCTTATAATCAGTACTCTCCTTCTCTTACCATGGGGAGGGTCAATTGTCCTCCAAATAGGGTCCACTCCTCCTGTCCATTAGCAGAAGGCAACTGATTGTTTAGTTTTATAATCCCAGCTCTTCACAAAAGAAGGCAGAGATCTATATTCTCTGAGAGCAATCTTCAAGGAATTCAGAGGAATACTGTACCTGTTCGCATAGCTGATTGTACAGGGATTTCAATATTCATTCATGTGGTAAACATTTGACAAATTTGGAAAGATCCTTTAATGACTCACAATAATAATAATTTATTGGCCACATGTATTAAGCATTTTTGCGGTCTGAAACTGCCAATCAGTCCGTTTCCGACCGCAAAAATGCTTTTACATATGCATGAAACACAAATTGCGATTCGGTAACACTTTACCGAATCACAATTTGTGTTTGCGATTCAGTATTTGGAAGGGGTGTGTTTAAGGCGTCCCTTCCAAATACCGAATTTGAATGGGACGCATGAATGTTTTGTGACTGAATTACGGGTGCAAAACATTCATATTTTACAGGCTCTTTGGAGGAAGTCGTAACCCCTTCACAAATGGGAAGGAGTCCTCAGGGGGCCCCTTCCCCTTTGAGAAAGGAAAAAAATATTTTTTAGGAGCAGGCACCACTGCCTACTCGTAAAAAATGAAACTGCAAAATTTCATTTTTGCTTATTAAATGCAGCCCGTTTTCCTTTAAGGAAAACGAGCTGCATTAAAAAAAAAGACTGCTTTTTTGTAAAAGCAATACCACACATGGTGGTCTGCTGACCTCAGCAGGCCAACATCCCTGTGATGGTATAAATTCCTAATGGGTCACAAATTGCGACCTACCTCATTAATATGCATGAGGTAGGTCTATTTGCGTCCCATTAAGAATTGCTAATGAAACTCAAAAGAGTTTCATAGATTAGGAATAGCGATTACCTAATTGCGATTCAGCGAAAAGTATTCCTTCAGTATGCAGTATTGGGCTAGGTAATTAATACTCAAATAACTAGTTATAGGGGCAGAGCATAATCACATAATTTCTGATATAGTATATGGGTTCAGTGCTCGACTAAACACACTTCACCAATGCCTTAATCTAAATTTAATTATCAATAAATACTCCTTAGCTGAGCAAAAAATAACACTCATATCATTTATGGACCTTACATCCATGCTCGATAGGATCAACAGAGAAGAGCTCTGGAACATCTGCTCTTACCGGGGGTAGACTCTATAATGTTCTTTTTTTGGAGAGCTGAATAAGAACATGTCCACCTCAGTGAGATACAGCAGAGATGGTAGCACTTCTCCTGCCTTATACATAAAAAAGAGGTTTGGGACAGGGTTGTATCCTTGCCTCATTCCTATTTACGCTGTATATATATATATACATATATATATATATATATATATATATTACCTACTGGCGGTCGCCAGTAGGTAGTTATAGTTAGGACCACGTTTCCATAGGAAATCCGCAACATTCTATTTTGAATAACTTTGGCGCCGGTTGACGAATCCTCGCGAATTTTTCAAAATAGGTGGGGCGCTACGCTCCGCTCCTACCCTGAAAGTCTCGGGGGGATTCGTCAAGCGGGGGCTGAGATAAAAGGGGGTCCCAAAACGCGTTTTTCCCATGCATTTTTCCATAGGACCTTTAGACACAGCTACAGCCCGAACGGCTGAACAGAATTACTTGAAATTTGGCAGAGAGGTAGTCCTCAGGTCAAGGAAGTGCCTTTTGTAGGTTTGGTGTAAATCTGTTCAGTAGATTCTGAGAAAATAGCATTTAAATCAATATATATATCTGAGCCAGCTTACGGTGCGCTTACGGTGCGCTTACCGTACGCGTACGGTGGCGTGCGCGAGCGCGATTCTGATTGGCCCTTAGATCTTAGTAAACATTCGAATCGGTCGAAACCAGGAAGCGGCGGCCGCCATTTTCTCTCTCGCACTCTGAACTAACTATAACGGGGCAATTTCATTGGTTTTTTACGAGTAAAATGTCCAGCTAACTATAACATGTGTGAAACCTATGGTTTTTTCACTGAATTTCTATGGTTTTTTAAATGCTAATTCCTAACTATAACGTGTGTGAAACCTATGGTTTTTTCAGTGAATTTCTAAGGTTTTTTAAATGCTAATTCCTAACTATAACGTGTGTGAAACCCATGGTTTTTTCAGTGAATTTGCAAGGTTTTTTAAATGCTAATTCCTAACTATAACGTGTGTGAAACCCATGGTTTTTTCAGTGAATTTGCAAGGTTTTTTAAATGCTAATTTTTTTTTTTTTGTTCATTTTTTTCAAACATATTTTTAATTTAATTTTCTTTCCTTTTATAAAGACTATGCTTAAATTTTTAAAATCCTTAAATATTTTTTTTTAATATATTTTTTAAAATAAACATGTAAAATTTATTTCCAGATTTTTTTTTTTTTTTTTTTTTTTTTTAGTACGCGTACCGTAAGCTCACGGTAAGCGTACGGTTTACGCAACGTCCGTAATCTATCTACGCTGCTTGCGTATAGTTACGCACTTTGCGTAGCCGCGCGTACTGCGCGTGGGACGCGTGCGCGCTTACGCCACACGCGCACGTTACGCGGAAGTGCCGGGGAGTGACTGTTATGCGCATGCGCGCAAGCGCGTGTCTTTTTTACGCGCACGCGTACTTTTTGCCGTAAGCGTACCGTAAGGGTACCGTAAGCGTACGGTAGGTCATGTGATCTTGAAACACAACTTTTGATTGGTTGAAACTACTTTCAGTTCTAGAACTCTCCTACACCACACCCATTCCCCTCATTTCTGCTTGTGATCCCTTGGGAGAAGGAGCTGGTTTGTCTTTGGGATACGATGGCAGAACAGCAGAGCTCTTCTGAGAGTGAGGCTAGCACTAGCAGCACTGTCTTGAGGCAGAGATCGAGGAAACAAAAGCCTTCTTATGTTTGGGATTATTTTACTTTTCCAGAAGGCCAGCAAAAGGTGAATGCACCCTTAGTTACTTGCAGGCTGTGTAAGCGTGTACTTTCTAGAGGTAATCCTGACAGGAAGTATTCCTTTGGGAATCACACCATGAAGAGACACCTCCAGGATGTACACAGAAGGACACATGGTCATCTTTTTGGAGGTAACTCTTCAGAAAGACGAGCCAGTACATCCACAGCAGCTCAGCCTGGACCATCATCTGCAGGGCTGACTCCTTCTTCTGCAGGTCAGGTGAGCCCTTCATCTGTGGGGGGAGAATCTCCTTTTGCTGGCCCTCTGGAAATTAACCCTCGGTTTGCGAGGGTTGAAGTACGGTGCGCCACTTGTCACGATCTAATTACTTATAGGGAGACCAGTGTTTCCCTGGTGAACAGTAAAATAGATCAGCACACTTGTCGTACCGTCTAATATTCCCAATCTTTCTTTCCTCTGTCCCTGCATGAACACAACGGCTCTTTTAAGAGCCAACCTTACCTTTCATCTATTTTTTACATATGTTTTTTAAAACCTTTTTTTTTTTTTTTTTTTACCGTACGCGTACGGTGCGCGTACCTTTTTTTTATTTTTAAAAAAAAACACTAAAAATCAATTATCACATTACAAGGTCCTTGAGAGACTACAATTATTATTATTGACTTACCATACTCACTCAAAAAAATATTTATTCATTTGTTTTTTTAAAAAATAGTTTTAAAAATGGTTGTAGTTTTCGAAAATTTTCTATATCGATCTGAAAAAAATGAAAAAAGTATTAATATTTTTTTAACAATTTATAATACAGTATACATATTTACATTTTTTTCCCAAAAATATTTTTGCCTTATTTTTGCTGTTTTCAGAATATATTGCATTTCACTATAAATTGTGAAAGCAATTGCATTCATCATTTTACAGCGGGCAAAAAAAAATAACAATCTCAAAGATTGTATTAAAAAAGCCCAGAATCTCTTCTCACTTAAACTTATCATTACAGAAATGCATATTATTCTAAAAAAATATCATCTAAAAACAATACTTATTTCTTTAAAATACCGTCTGATATGTTTGTTTCAGAAGTATAATCACAATATTATATCTCAAATAACTCCAAAATACATCTGATTTCATTTCCTTTAGGCCAAATAGTATTTTTTTTTTTTTTTTTGGAATAAATTTCCAAGGGAAATCCATTAAAATTCTAAAGTTTAATCTGTCCAGATCTCACCGATTCTCTGTAACATTTTGGTTCACGAAAATTTTTTGAATAATTTATTTAGTCCACAATAGAATTGCTTACTTTTCCACATGGCCAAATAGTAATTTTTTAAATCATTTTTGAAAAAATTTCCAATGGCAGTCCAATAGCATTCCAAAATTTAAAATGTGCAGAAGTTACCGATTATCTCTAAATTATTGGTTTTTCAAAATTGTATTAAAAATTAAAAAAGTCCACATTACAATTGGTTATCTTTCCTTTAGGCCAAATGATAATTTTAAAAATATTTTTTCTACAAAATTGCAATGGTAATCCAGTAAAATGGTAAAATTATTTTGTCCAGATCTTGCCAAGTCTCTCTAAAATTTAGGTTTCAGGAAGATTAGATAGGAATTTGCTAAATCAAAAGGCAAACGTTGTTTGAAAATCAATTGGGAATCATTACACAGTGTCCAGCCTTTTTCACATTTTAGATAAACTGTGTAATGTCCAGAAGTAACAGTAGGTCCATCATGGAAAATTATTGCAACAGTTACAAAAGTTTTTCCTGAAATTGATAATTGCTGTCCTGTAAACTTCTTTATTAAAGTATCCAATTTTGAACCATCAGCTCTACATCGTTGCATCATTAAAATTACATACTGTCCGTATTCCCTTAAAATTAATGTTGAAAACATGTCAGAATTACACTCACCACATTTCATGCTATGATTAGCATCTTTAACTAATTTTGCAAAAGTGACTGTTTTACTCTCTGGCAATGTCAAATAAATAAACCTTTCATTATCAACAATAGAGCCACATATATTATAACAATTATCACAACTATGTTCCCATTTATAAGAGAGACCAAAAAAAATGTCAATGGGAACTCCTTCTTCTTCCACTACCTGAAGAAAATACATCAAAAATTCGTGTGCATCTTGCTGTTCATTTTGAGAAAACTGTGTTCGTCCTGAACATACATCTAAAAGTTTTCTAATATCAGTAGCACTTTCTATTTGAGTTTTATCTTTACTCAGCTTTTGAAAAAGGAGACTCAGCTCTGAACAGAATCTTTTTCCCTGATTTACTATTATCTGCTCTTGCAAACTTTCCAGATAAAATGCAACATTCAGCACTACATTAGCGTAGCAGTTGACACCAGAGCTATTTTCAAAATGACATCCTACAACCTGTTCTTCATTGTCCTTTTTCTTTTTGCTTGCAATTACATCACTCCTCTTTTTTTTCCTCTTCTCTATATCTTCATTACAGATATTCTCATTTCTCCTTTTACGAGAAACTACACGTTTCTCCAACACAGGATACTGACCTAAATGAGGAGCATAGCTTCTTCTTAATCTATTATACTCCTTTACACAGTTTGTATCAGCACTAACTTTTGAGTCATCAAAGTCTATCATGAATAAACCTGATAATGTTTTGACTCGTGACAAAGCTACATATGCCATACCTTCTTTGAACACAGTTGAACCAATGTTCACAAATGCACAATCTACAGTCAATCCTTGAGACTTGTGGATAGTTACAGCATATGCTAGAGAAAACGGAAACTGCTTCCTACGTACATATAAGTCTTTCACAAGCATAAAACGAACTGTACAACGACAAATATCTTTAACTTCATCTATCTGATCAAATTTTATCTGTAAACATTAAATTCCTTCTTTTTTCTGATAATTAATAAAACCCACAACTCTTCCCATCGCTCCATTCACTAAGCCTTTCTCAACATCCAAATTTCTCCTTAAAAATACTCTACAGTTCATGCAAACATATAGATTTTTTTCTAATCCTGCTGTTTTGGAGATGTTCTTCTCTAGTGAGTCCAATTTATTTTTCAGTTTGCCTGTTACTGTGACAGTAATTCTTCCATCCTCAATTTTGTCCACTGCTTCCAATTTCCTGATCTCTTCCTTTTCCAATTTCAAAAGCTCCTCATTAAATATTGAGCATTCACGTAGAGTTGGCATTAAGCAGATGACACTTTTGTTTTCTGCAATATTCTTGTATATTTTCTCTGCAACTATTTCTTCCTTTGGAAATAAATTATGTAGCAGCCGACTCTGTAATGCTTTTTTCCCAACTTCTGTGAGTAGTCCAATTCTGATATCTTTCAGAATACTTCCATATTCTTCATCGTTTGCTTGCCTCATATTAGTTGTAAGTTCCTTGTACTCAAAGAAGGACCAAATATTTGTATTTCCAATGCTTCCCAATGACTTCTTCGTGTCTTCATGTGTCACAGTATTAAACACTGGTTGTCCTTTAACTGGAGTAAGTTGCAAAAGATCCCCAAAAACTATGACGTGTTTTCCACCAAATAACACGTCATAGTCTGTCTTCAAAATTTGCTGCATTCTTAAATGCACAAAGGCAAGCATTAAGTTTGATACCATGCTCACCTCATCAATAATGAGAACTTGCATCTTCTTCAATACTCTTGAAACTTCCAAGGATGCTTCTCCAGTTAGCTTGTTGAATTGTATTTTGTTCTCATGCTCCACTGGTAACATTAGCAAACGATGTAAGGTGATTCCTTTTATGTTATATGCTGCTAACCCAGTTGGAGCAGTAACCACACAAGACAAAGTAGAATCCGTTTTTTGCTTTAGGTAGCTTCTGATGACTTTAATTAGGAAACTTTTTCCAGTGCCAGCTTGTCCGCTTACATACATCCTGATTGGATGAAATGATGTGCATGAGCACTCTTTTTTTTCATGTAGAAATCCGTGATCAATTTTGTTTTTGATCTCTTCATAAATGTGTTGCTGCTCTTGATTCAGTTGTCTTTCCAAATTTTGTAAGTCTATAAATTCTTCTTGAGCTTGATTCATAGCCGTTTCCACTTCATTCATGGCTATTGATGCTTCATTTTCAACGATTGGTTGTCCTAGGGGATCTTGACTGAGTGTTCCAGAACTTTGGCTGTCCTGAGAACTGTCTCTAGCTATTTCTGCTGCAATTGTAGTTTCCTGTTCAATTTCTTCATTTAACATTTGCAGATAAGTTGAGAATGTACTGCATTGTATGCTGTCTTTGCAAGCATTAAAAGAATCTTCATAGCTCTGGAATTCTCCCAGTAGTTCATCCTCTGTACGCCATGGTTTAAACAACTGTAAAAGAGCCAAGTAGTAAAATTCTTTCTTGTCGGTAGTGTCGCAACTCAGCTTCCGGTGATTTATCAAACTTCCTTTGGTTTGCTTCACCAAACATCCTTCTTCACCAACAACTTTATATTTTCCACTGTTGATGTCTTCTGCAGCTTTCCGTGAATAAATGTAGTTCTGCAACACTTCATAGAGACACATGTTCTCCAGATGATGACTTCTCTTGGGATAATATGTGTCCAACATGTTTGTTTTCAATATATCTGTACTTTCTGGGTCATTCTCAGCCAAATATTCAATTTCTCCAACAGATTTCAGTACCCGATTTCTCATTGCTGCAAGGCCTAAACTTGCCCAAATTATTCTTCTTGACTTCGAGTAGAGACTTGCAGAAGATAACCTATCTGAACATTCGTAGGATCCAATTTCTCGATGCGATAACATCTTCAAACTGAAACTGTACAGCTTCTTACTGACAGTCTTCTCGTGAGAAATCTCTTCCCACATTTCCTTCAATTCTGTTTTTTCTGATTTCGTAATGTAAGACGTTACATATCGTGCAACAGCAATGGAATTGTCAGCTACATACTGTATATCCATGTTAGCGTTCCACATGGATAAAATGACTGGGTTGTAGTCATTTATATTTTTTGATTCTTCTTTTCTTTTAAGGTTGTAGGTATTCTTAGGTGATTTTCTTGTGATAGTATGTCTCACAGCTGACATAAAACTGTTGACTCTTCCATTTGAAAGAACAGGTCTAGGAAATCCAAATCGACATTTAGTGTAGTATTTTTCTTTGCTCTTGTATTTCCGTCGACAGTATTTTCCACACCGATGACTTTGGAAACGTAGAACTTGCTCCTTTAACTTGTTCTCTTCTGTGCTTTTTGGTATACCACATGTTGCATATTCTTCAATGTAAGATAACACTGCTTCATCAGTATCTGTTCCAAACTTTGGGGCATCCTTGATCCACAGCAGCATATGAATATGAGGAGCACCTCTTGCCTGGTACTCTTTTCTCCAAAAGAAATCCACTACTTCTCCAAGGGGTGGATTTTTTTTATTGCAGATGAAGGACATCATAGCCTCAAATCTATGATTGAAATATCTGCAAACATTAACCGGATCCAATGAGCACAGTTCTCCTGCTGTCTTGTATTCGATGTTTTTAATGTTTGAATTGGCCTCTCGTAGAAAATCCAGTAAATCATCCCAAGCGTACTCGGCACAGCTTAGGGTAAGGAACCATGTTGGTGTTCCTAAATTGCGTAACATGCATTTTAGTTCACCATGGCGTCGGTACCAATATTCATTTGTCCCACGCTGACAAGCCATCAGATTGATCAGTTGTGTTTCCAAATGATCATCTCGGTGCTGCACTTTCTCCATAAAATCCTTAGCAGACACATTTTGTAAATGTACTCCACTTTTTAAAATGTGATTTACTGCATAAGACAGTGCAGACAAGTCGCTTTCAAATAAAAGATGGAACAAATAAGGAATACTTTGTCGAAATCTGGGATCTTCAGCATATAGTCTTGTAGTCCGATACTCTGAAGCTGGAATCTGTTCTGGACGTTCATCGTATCGTCCTCCTTTTCCTTTAGGAAACAGCTGGGGAAAACATCGAGCTTCCAAGCTCTCCTCCCATACACTCACGGGATTTCCTTTTGCTTTCTTCATCTGAAAGAGATCAATATTGTCTCCCATAACTTCTTTCGAATGGAGAGGATGTATGCTAAAATGTTCATAAATTTCTTCTTCCTTTGACTTGTCCACTTTTTCAATTTGTCCAGTTGGTGTTTCTGTGTGTTCTTGAAAATCTTCTTCTTCTTCTTCTTCTTCTATATAAATTGATTCATACCATTTGTTATTTTTTTTCAAATACAAATTTGCTCTTTGTACTTTCCGCACATCTACCAGCTCCTGCCAAATCTTCTTATTCTTTGTAGGTACACCATTAACCAGAATAATTAATGGTTCAGTTTCCAAAGTATCCGCATCAATAGTTTCCATATTTTTTTTCAAATCCAAGGGCAAATACACCACTCTACCTTTTAAACCTCTCAGTAAATCTGAAGGAGGTAATTTACCAGTTTTGGGCTCCATACGTACTATGGTCTGGAACGGATGAACACATTGAATGAGTATAGACTCATATGTATTTAATTCAGAAAGTTCAGCAGGAATAGCATCCAATTCTAAATTATTATGTACAGCTCTGGTCGGCATTCTATTTTCCTCTAACTTGTTGTAACAGTATTTACAAATACGCTGATCTTCACCCAATTCAAAACAATTTTCAAGAAATATATATGTGGCAAAATCCATCCACTTATAATTATCTTCATTTTCACTCTTTCTGTAGAGATCAACATTCCTAGTTTGTTTTCTATAATGAGTTCTGCGGCAACAAATACAAGTAACATTTGGTCTTTCATTAGAGACTATTGCAAATTTTGTTATGTGATCATTAAATGTGTTACTTACAGAGGGTTCTACATTCTCTTCCACTTCTGCCTCATTTACTGTGTCCTTCTCTGCACTGTTTTGTTCAGTACCAAAGTAACAAAACTGAATTTCATCAACAACCTTCTCTACATCTGATACCGTTCCTCGGAACAGAGCCCTATTCAATTCATTTAACTTTATTGCTGGACTTTTGGCAAAATACAACCGTCTCACAAACTTTCTCATTTCAGTATGATGAACAGCCAGCATCCTAAAATGATGGAAAACACTATTGCACACTTTTCTAGATAGACAAGCAAGAGAATGACCCTGCAAACCAGTATTCTCTCTCACTCTGCATGGATCCAGACTTTGAAGCACCTTAATCTTTTGTTTTACACTTTTTTTACTATATTCTCTTAGAAACTCTCGAAATCTGTCAATAGATTCCTGACGCACAGTGCAAATACTACTACAATTCCAAGTGTACACTGGGGCTTTAGGACGTCTCCCCATTGCCTCATCTGCCATCACTTGTACCTCATCTCTTGGAACCATTATCTCCTTCTCCATTATGCAACCATTTTTTACTTCGTATGAACGACCTCTGGTGTCAACTGCATGCAGCAAACTATTACTTTGAAAATAGCTCTCTTCATTAAAAAAAGGTTCACTACTTGAACTATGCATCCACTTTCCTAAAAACACTTTACAAAAGTTTGTCCTGTTCACTACTCTTTTGCTTTTGCTTTGTGATTTCAGTACATTAACCATTTTATCTAATGTACGCATCCTATTCAAAATTAATATGAATAGTTTCCTTTTTAATTCTAATGCTTTTGCTGCAATGGCTTCAATTTCTTTTTTTCTCTTGTAATATTTTGCCTTTTGCTTATATTTCTTTACATCCTTTATCAAATTGGACATAACTCTTCTCTGAAACATTTTTCTACGTATCTCTTTAAACGCTGTTTTTCTGTTTATGTTAAACTTTTCAATTGCAGAAGGTATATTTGCATTAACTAAATTCTCAATTTTTTGCTGTTCTCTATGTTTTGTTACATTTTTCCGAGGACAGACATTTTGTACATTTTTGTTTGTTTTGAATATTTTGTTAAGAAATTGTTTTTTCTGCTTACCAGAAGATTTTTCTTTTTCCCAACATGAGCATCTTCTACTAACTTTGGTCCTCCAGTTGTCTTCAAATATAGTTTTTTTTTTAGCGTTTTTTGAACTCGAGATTTTGTAGGCATCTTAAATTTTGTTCACTGTTCTTCAGCAATACCTGAAAAAAACTAAAAAAAAAATCCTTTATTGTATTTAAATATATTACTACATTTGTTTTCACAATAGTCACAAAACAAAATTTCTTTGCCAATTTGAATGCACACAAACTGCTCATTTTTTTGGGCAAGTGAAAATCTCTTTTACAAACTGTCACATTATGAAACCACTTTTCAGATTTTTTAAAAAGCTCATGTCCACAGTGCTACACTCCAGCAAGGGCAACCAGCCTTAGTGAAGCTCAATGTATTTGCATTACAGACTGAAACCTGAAAACCCCACTCGCTTGTAAATACTTTGCATGACTATACACGGCAAGCACATGGGTGTGTGCTAAGACTCTGCTTCTTCCCCCAAAAATTCGCTCCCCCTTTCCATCTAATGCAACTGTGAAATCACCAGAGCAAGACGCAATAAATCTCTGCCTATAATTCCTCTATGCACACAGAGTCATGTTTTCACATTAGTCCCAAAACGAAATTTCTTTGCCATTTTGAAAGCACACTTACTGCTCTTTTTTTTTTGGGCCGAGTGAAAATCACTTTTACAGACTGACACATTATGAAACCTTTTTTAAAAATTTATTTAATTGCACATGTCCAAGCTGTTTTTTTTTCAGACCACCACCATGTGTATTCTCTGTGTCTGCCTACACTCCAGCAAGGGCAACCAGCCTTAGTGATGCTGAATGTATTTGCATTACAGACTTAAACCTGAAAACCTCACTGGCTTCTAAATACTGTGCATGACTATACATGGCAAGCACATGGGTGTGTGCTAAGCCTCTGCTTCTTCCCCAAAAAATTCGCTCCCCCTTTCCATCTAATGCAACTGTGAAATCACCAGAGCAAGATGCAATAAATCTCTGCCTATAATTCCTCTATGCACACAGAGTCATGTTTTCACATTAGTCCCAAAACGAAATTTCTTTGCCAATTTGAAAGCACACTTACTGCTCTTTTTTTTTCGTGCCAAATGAAAATCTCTTTTTACAATTTGAAATCACTTTTACAGACTGACACATTATGAAACCACTATTTTTGATTTATTTAATTGCACATGTACAAACTGTTTTTTTTTCAGACCACCACCATGTGCATTCTCTGTGACTGCCTACACTCCACCAAGGGCAACCAGCCTTAGTGATGCTGAATGTATTTGCATTACAGACTTAAACCTGAAAACCCCACTGGCTTCTAAATACTGTGCATGACTATACATGGCAAGCACACGGGTGTGTGCTAAGCCTCTGCTTCTTCCCCCAAAAATTCGCTCCCCCTTTCCATCTAATGCAACTGTGAAATCACCAGAGCAAGACGCAATAAATCTCTGCCTATAATTCCTCTATGCACACAGAGTCATGTTTTCACATTAGTCCCAAAACGAAATTTCTTTGCCAATTTGAAAGCACACTTACTGCTCTTTTTTTTTCGGGCCAAGTGAAAATCTCTTTTTACAATTTGAAATCACTTTTACAGACTGACACATTATGAAACCACTTTTTTTTCTTTTATTTAAATGCACATGTCCAAGCTGTTTTTTCAGACCACCACCATGTGCATTCTCTGTGACTGCCTACACTCCACCAAGGGCAACCAGCCTTAGTGATGCTGAATGTATTTGCATTACAGACTTAAACCTGAAAACCCCACTGGCTTCTAAATACTGTGCATGACTATACATGGCAAGCACATGGGTGTGTGCTAAGCCTCTGCTTCTTCCCCCAAAAATTCGCTCCCCCTTTCCATCTAATGCAACTGTGAAATCACCAGAGCAAGACGCAATAAATCTCTGCCTATAATTCCTCTATGCACACAGAGTCATGTTTTCACATTAGTCCTAAAACGAAATTTCTTTGCCAATTTGAAAGCACACTTACTGCTCTTTTTTTTTAGGGCCAAGTGAAAATCTCTTTTTACAATTTGAAATCACTTTTACAGACTGACACATTATGAAACCACTATTTTTGATTTATTTAATTGCACATGTACAAACTGTTTTTTTTTCAGACCACCACCATGTGCATTCTCTGTGACTGCCTACACTCCACCAAGGGCAACCAGCCTTAGTGATGCTGAATGTATTTGCATTACAGACTTAAACCTGAAAACCCCACTGGCTTCTAAATACTGTGCATGACTATACATGGCAAGCACATGGGTGTGTGCTAAGCCTCTGCTTCTTCCCCCAAAAATTCGCTCCCCCTTTCCATCTAATGCAACTGTGAAATCACCAGAGCAAGACGCAATAAATCTCTGCCTATAATTCCTCTATGCACACAGAGTCATGTTTTCACATTAGTCCTAAAACGAAATTTCTTTGCCAATTTGAAAGCACACTTACTGCTCTTTTTTTTTAGGGCCAAGTGAAAATCTCTTTTTACAATTTGAAATCACTTTTACAGACTGACACATTATGAAACCACTATTTTTGATTTATTTAATTGCACATGTACAAACTGTTTTTTTTTCAGACCACCACCATGTGCATTCTCTGTGACTGCCTACACTCCACCAAGGGCAACCAGCCTTAGTGATGCTGAATGTATTTGCATTACAGACTTAAACCTGAAAACCCCACTGGCTTCTAAATACTGTGCATGACTATACATGGCAAGCACATGGGTGTGTGCTAAGCCTCTGCTTCTTCCCCAAAAAATTCGCTCCCCCTTTCCATCTAATGCAACTGTGAAATCACCAGAGCAAGACGCAATAAATCTCTGCCTATAATTCCTCTATGCACACAGAGTCATGTTTTCACATTAGTCCTAAAACGAAATTTCTTTGCCAATTTGAAAGCACACTTACTGCTCTTTTTTTTTCGGGCCAAGTGAAAATCTCTTTTTACAATTTGAAATCACTTTTACAGACTGACACATTATGAAACCACTATTTTTGATTTATTTAATTGCACGTGTCCAAGCTGTTTTTTTTTCAGACCACCACCATGTGCATTCTCTGTGACTGCCTACACTCCACCAAGGGCAACCAGCCTTAGTGATGCTGAATGTATTTGCATTACAGACTTAAACCTGAAAACCCCACTGGCTTCTAAATACTGTGCATGACTATACATGGCAAGCACATGGGTGTGTGCTAAGCCTCTGCTTCTTCCCCCAAAAATTCGCTCCCCCTTTCCATCTAATGCAACTGTGAAATCACCAGAGCAAGACGCAATAAATCTCTGCCTATAATTCTTCTATGCACACAGAGTCATGTTTTCACATTAGTCCCAAAACGAAATTTCTTTGCCAATTTGAAAGCACACTTACTGCTCTTTTTTTTTCGTGCCAAATGAAAATCTCTTTTTACAATTTGAAATCACTTTTACAGACTGACACATTATGAAACCACTATTTTTGATTTATTTAATTGCACGTGTCCAAGCTGTTTTTTTTTCAGACCACCACCATGTGTATTCTCTGTGTCTGCCTACACTCCAGCAAGGGCAACCAGCCTTAGTGATGCTGAATGTATTTGCATTACAGACTTAAACCTGAAAACCCCACTGGCTTCTTAATACTGTGCATGACTATACACGGCAAGCACATGGGTGTGTGCTAAGCCTCTGCTTCTTCCCCAAAAAATTCGCTCCCCCTTTCCATCTAATGCAACTGTGAAATCACCAGAGCAAGACGCAATAAATCTCTGCCTATAATTCTTCTATGCACACAGAGTCATGTTTTCACATTAGTCCCAAAACGAAATTTCTTTGCCAATTTGAAAGCACACTTACTGCTCTTTTTTTTTTCGGGGCAAGTGTAAATCACTTTTACACACTGACACATTATGAAACCACCATGTGTAACTACAACAAAAACAATTCCCATTTCTATTATTCATTTCTTAAGTTACCACATACATACCCTCTCAAACTGTAAACTCACCTTTAAAATTAGTTAGTTGTGAAAGAAATGTGACACTCAAACAGCAGATTATCAGAGCCAGGATCTCTGTTGTGTTCACCTCTCTCCTCTCAGCAGAACCAGATAATGGCAAACTTTCCCTCTATTTTTCCACACATATACATGTAAGTTTCAAATCTCAGTGCTTCCCCCTTTTTTTCACATGTAATCACACATTTCTATTGGTTGAAAACGAACCCTTTTCCAAAAGTACCCTGCCCCCAACTTGACTTCTGCCTAGTACCCTTCCCCCAACTTGACTTCTGCCTGCTACCATAGCAACAGCTCATGGAACACTGCTGTGTGCAGTTAGGTCAGAAGTTCGACACACAATGTTTCAATTCCACAGAGCAAGAGTGCTTGACTTTTCAAACCTAACAGCAAATCCATAGTACTGTTCTTTGGTTACACATTTTTTTGTACCAATACAAAACATGCTTCTATTAATTTTCACATACAGCCTAGTTTTTATTCTAGAATGGTATGAAACAGCCAATCAGTTCTTTTTGTTTTAAAAAAAATATGTATGCCTCCATTTCCAAACTGTCTTTCTTTTCATATTGCCATTCTACTGAAAGACACCTCCTGAGTGCATCCAGTTCTCCTTTGAAGATGTTCACAGTGTGGATTGTAGGGCACAGCTATGTCTTCTGGAGTGAAAAGTATGCAGAGAAAACAGATATGGTGAGAGACCTTGCTTTGCCAAATGTAGACATTAAATGGATTGGTCAGAGAGGGTTAAAGTGGCACCAATTGATGCCATTGGTGAAATCCTTCATTCAAATCCAACACCCTGACCTCATAATAGTGCACTGTGGTGGCAATGACCTAGGCACTTTGACTGGGGTAGGTCTGGAAATGCTTATGAAGGACACCTTTGCACAACTGTTTTCACTTTTCCCTAAAACTGCCTTTGTGTTTTCCAACATATGCCAAAGGCAAAAATGGAACTGGTCCAATCATTTCTGTCCACAGATTGACAAAGCAAGAAAGCACGTCAACAAATCTGTTTCTGCTTTCCTCCGTGACTATGGTATGGGTGCCATTTACCACAACAACTTGCGTTATGACATGCAAGACATTTATAGAGGAGATGGTGTGCACTTCAATGATGAAGGGAACAGAGTCTTCCTCTTGAACCTTAGACTCTGCATCGGTACTTACTTGTAGGTACCACTAAAAAAATGACTTCATAAACACAACAGCTCTTTTTAGAGCTCCCTAATTTCTAAACTCTTAAATCTGCTTTTCATTTATCTATTTTTATTTTTTTTACCGTACGCTTACCGTAAGCTTACCGTACGCGTACCCCGTGAATTTTTTTAAAATCAATAAATGTTTTTTTTGTACTTTTCTGTCCTTCTTTGACCCCCTTACAAATGTTAGGGGGTCTGTAACTCTCCTCATTGCCCCCTTTCCTTGTTTTCACTCTTTTTTTTCAGAGTGAAATACACAAAATGGCGGCCGCCGCTTCCTGGTTTCGGCCGATTCGAATGTTTACTAAGATCTAACCGCCAATCAGAATCGCGCTCGCGCACGCCGCCGTACGCTTACCGTAAGCGTACGGTAAGCGTACCGTAAGCGGGCTCAGATATATATATTGATTTAAAGGCTATTTTCTCAGAATCTACTGAACAGATTTACACCAAACCTACAAAAGGCACTTCCTTGACCTAGGGACTACCTCTCTGCCAAATTTTGAGTAATTCTGTTCAGCCGTTCGGGCTGTAGCTCGTGCCTTTTGTAGGTTTGGTGTAAATCTGTTCAGTAGATTCTGAGAAAATAGCCTTTGAATCAATATATATATCTGTAAGCGCGCAGAGTGCGCGCTGGGTGCGCGCACCTTGCCGTGCGCTAGCGCAATTCTGATTGGTTGTTAGATCTTAGTAAACATTCGAATCGGTGGAAGTCAGGAAGCGGCGGCCGCCATTTTGGCTATCGCATAAAGAGGAGGTGATAATCAAAGGGGGAGCAGTTGAAAAGGGGGCAGAGTGGGTAGAAATAGACCCAGTAGGCATTGTAAGGGGGTCAAAGTAGGACCTTGTAGGGCAAAAAAAAAGAATAATATTTTGTAAAAAAATATCGCCGAGTGCGCGCACCCTGCGCGCACCCGGAAAAAAAAAAAAATAAAAGAAATTTTAAAAAAATTGCATTTAAGTGTTTAGATATAAGGTGGCTCTAAAAAGAGCCCTTGTGTTTATTGTTTGTTTTTCGGTACCTACAAGTAAGTACCGACGCAGAGTCTGAGGTTCAAGAGGAAGACTCTGTTCCCTTCATCATTGAAGTGCACACCATCTCCTCTATAAATGTCTTGCATGTCGTAACGCAAGTTGTTGTGGTAAATGGAACCCATACCATAGTCTCTGAGGAAAGCAGAAATAGATTTGTTGACGTGCTTCCTTGCTTTGTCAATCTGCGGACAAAATTGGTTGGACCAGTTCCACTTTTGCCTTTGGCATATGTTAGAATATACAAAGGCAGTTTGTGGAAAAAGCGACATCAATTGCACAAAGGTGTCCTTAATAAGCATTTCCAAACCTACCCCAGTTAAAGTGCCTAGATCATTACCACCACAGTGCACAATAATAAGGTTAGGCTGTGGGAGATGTTGAAAGGTTTTCACCAAAGGCATTAATTGGTGCCACTTTAACCCTCTCTGACCAATCCACTTGATGTCTACATTTGGCAAAGCAAGGTCTCTCACCATACCTCTTTTCTCTGCAAATTTTTCACTCCAGAAGACATAGCTGTGTCCTACAATCCACACTGTGAACATCTTCAAAGGAGATCTGGATGCACTCAGGAGGTGTAATTCAGTAGAATGGTAAAAAGAAATGAAAGACAGTTTGGAAATGGAGGCATACATATTTTTTATAAAAAGAAAAAGAACTGATTGGCTGTTTCATACCATTCTACACTAAAAACTAGGCTGTATGTGTAAAATAATAGAAGCATGTTTTGTATTGGTTCAGAAAAATGTGTTACCAAAGAACAGTACTATGGATTTGCTGTAAGGTTTGAAAAGTCAAGCACTCTTGCTCTGTGGAATTGAAACATTGTGTGGCGAACTTCTGACCTAACTCCACACAGCAGTGTTCCATGAGCTGTTGCTATGGTAGCAGGCAGAAGTCAAGTTGGGGGAAGGGAACTAGGCAGAAGTGAAGTAGGGGGAAGGGTACTTTTGGAAAAGGGTTGGTTTTCAAGCAATAGAAATGTGTGATTACATTTGAAAAAAAGGGGGAAGCAGTGAGATTTGAAATTAACATATATATGTGTGGAAAAATAGAGGGAAAGATTGCCATTATCTGGTTCTGCTGAGTGGAGAGAGGTGTAGAGAACAGAGGTCCTGGCTCTGATAATGTGCTGTGGGGTTTTGAGGTTTCAGTCTGTAATGCAAATACATTCAGCATCACTAAGGCTGGTTGCCCTTGCTGGAGTGTAGGCAGTCACCCAGCATACACATGGTTTGTGGTCTGAAAAAGCAGTCTGGACATGTGCATTTAAAAAAATCTGAAAAGTGGATTCATAATGTGTCAGTCTGTAAAAGTGATTTTCACTTGCCAACAAAAAAGAGCAGTAAGTGTGCATTCAAATTGGCAAAGATTTTTCGTTTTGTGACTAATGTGAAAACATGACTCTGTGTGCAAATAGGAATTACAGGAAGAGATTTGTTGCGTTTTGCTCTGGTGATTTCACAGTTGCATTAGTAGGAAAAAGGGGGAGTCTCTCAAAAAAAAACAAAAAAAAAGAAAAAAAAAAAACCTTGGGTGCGCGCAGGGTGCGCGCACCTAAAAAAAAAATTTAAAAAAAATTTTCACAAAAAAAATTTGTTTGGTTAAGTTTATAAGTGGCTCTTAAAAGAGCCCTTGAGTTAATGGAGGGAAACAGGAAGAGAAAAACGCAAAAAAAGAAAAAACATCTATGGCCTAGTGCATGAATGCGCATCAAATTTTCTCTGAAGGAGATCAAGACTGGTCTCCCCCACAGAAATAAGAGAACCGCAATCAGTGCACCGTGTAGACAACCTCGCCAAACAAGGTGGACCAACAAGAGGTAAAGAAACAGGTGAAGGCACCATCGCAGCTGAAGTGCTCCCCTGAGCTGCCGAAGATGTGCTCGGCTGAGCTGCTGCTGATGTCGTCGGCTGAGCAGGTGGAGGGTTTTCTCCAGAAGCTCGACTATAAGATGCTGGGTGCATTTTGTAAACATGTCTCAACATAGTGTGAATGCTAAAAGAATATTTCTTGTTAGGATTCCCACGAGATAAGACTTTTTTACAAAGTACACATGTAACTTTTGGTGCATTTACCTTTTTCTCATTCTCAGGAAAAGTAAAAAACTGCCATACAAAGCTGTCCTTCTGCTTCCTGTTCCTCTGCCTCTCAAGAGTGTCCTGCTCACTGTCTGAAGTAGGTTGCTGTTCAGCCATTGTCTCTCAACAACAGAATAGCTCCTTCTCCAAAGGAATCAGAACTAATAATGAGGGGAGTAGGTGTGGTTTGGGAAGAATCTGGAACAGAAAGTACTTCAAACCAATCATAAGTGATGATTCTTGATCACATGACTTGCCATGAGGGGATTGGGTGTGGTATTGAAACAATTAGAAACTGAAAGTAATGATAACCAATAAGAAATGTTGTTTTATTATGTATAAACCCGAGGTGCGCGCACTGCGCAAGCTCCGTGCGCGCACCCCGTGATGACGTATGCACGAACGCGTAAACGCGCAGGTGCATACGTCATATACGCGCACCTAGCGCGCATACGTTTAACACGCGTATACGCGACCGTTATTGCGTGTAATTTTAGCGTATGCGGAAGTAAACCGCGTCGAGGGCGTAGGACGCATGCGTACGTACGTACGCATACGTACTGGGTGCGCGCTCCCAGCGCGCACCAATAAGTATATTTGCGTACGTAAATAACGTACGCCGGAATTCATAAAAAACATACGAAATAGTACTAGGTGCGCGCTCAGAGCGCGCACCCCAAGAATTTATAAATAAAAAAAATAAAAAAAAAAAAGAGGACATTAAATAATTAAAAAAATTATAAAAAAAAAAAAACAAATTGAATTATTTAAAAAAATAATTTAAAAAAAATACAGATAATATATAAATGAATATAAAGTAATTTTATTTAAATAAAAAAAAATATCTTTAATTAAAAATACATAACTTAGCATATAAAAAACCATACAAATTCTCAGAAAAAAACATAGGTTTCAAAAACGAAATATTTAGGGATTAGCATTTAAAAAACCTTGCAAATTCACTGAAAAAACCATAGGTTTCACACACGTTATAGTTAGGAATTAGCATTTAAAAAACCTTGCAAATTCACTGAAAAAACCATGGGTTTCACACACGTTATAGTTAGGAATTAGCATTTAAAAAACCTTAGAAATTCAGTGAAAAAACCATAGGTTTCACACATGTTATAGTTAGCTGGACATTTTACTCGTAAAAAACCAATGAAATTGCCCCGTTATAGTTAGTTCAGCTAACTATAACTCGCACGCGCCCGCAATGCACTGCTGATGACGTCACATATTACATCACTCATGACATGGTCAGTGACATCACTCATGACATCACTGATGACATCTCAAATGACATCACTGATGACATCATCCTTGTGATAGAGTGGCAGACCTCCTCTCACCCTAATATAACCTTTGATACACACATTCAATAATAGAGACTAAAATTTTTAAAACAATGGACATACCAATACCAGTTACAACAACCTCTTCAGTAATTCTAAGATTCACATACACATTCACTCATTCACCAACAGTCCTATACAGTCACTCATACATGTACTCACTCATCATATGTACTCATACACCTATACATCCAGTTACACAATGCCACTCATCCATAGAGTTACTCACACACATAGTCACTCATACTAATAAAGAATCAAACATACTTTTACTTGCATATACAGTTATACACACACCACCACACTTACTTCTACGGAAACTTACACATACTTAGTCTTTTAAACAATCACTTATAGAAACACATACTTATTCATACAGGAACTCTTTCAATCTCTCACTCTCACATATACTCACTTATATACACCAATAGTCACATATACTAGTTTAAAACATATGTAGTTACTCATAAAGACACTATTGAGACAGTCATTCACTCACTAACACACCCATACACACACTCATCCACCCATACAGTCCTGCACACATGCTGTCTTCAACACATACAAACAGTGAGTGACTCATTCATGCACCTATGCACTACATAATACCCCCCACCGAACCATGCAGACACTCAGACTGACACTCAAAAAACCAACTAATAACCTATATAGACACCCATGTAGCTACTCACCAACCCATGCAGCCACTTATACACAAAGTGAGAGACTGATACAGATATTTACATATTTAAACATTACTCACTAAGCCATGTATTCACTATGATACACTTAATCAGTCAGTTACACAATCAATTTTTCAAAAACAAATCATCCATTTAGACACTTATATACCCATTTATTCTTCCATCGACCTTGAGATATACATATATAAAACATATTTAATTTTCAGAAAAACACACATTCACTGGATGATGTCATCAGTGATGTCATTTGAGATGTCATCAGTGATGTCATGAGTGATGTCACTGACCATGTCATGAGTGATGTAATATGTGACGTCATCAGCAGTGCATTGCGGGCGCGTGCGAGTTATAGTTAGCTGAACTAACTATAACGGGGCAATTTCATTGGTTTTTTACGAGTAAAATGTCCAGCTAACTATAACATGTGTGAAACCTATGGTTTTTTCACTGAATTTCTAAGGTTTTTTAAATGCTAATTCCTAACTATAACGTGTGTGAAACCCATGGTTTTTTCAGTGAATATATATATATATATATTACCTACAGTAGGTAGCTATGGTTAGGACCTTGTTTCTATTCAAAAAGCATTTATTCTATTCCCAATAACTTTGGCGCCGGTTGACGAATCATCACAAAATTTTCAAAACTAGTGCAGCGCTCCGGTCAGCTCCTATCTTGAAGGTTTTGGGGTGATTCTGCAAGCGGGGGCCGAGAAAAAAGGGGGTCCCAAAATGTGCTTTCTCCATGGTTTTTCCCATAGGAACCTTTGGATACGACTACAGCCCGAACTGCTGAACGGAATTACACCAAATTTGGCAAAAAGGTAGCCCTTGGTTCAGAAAGAGCCCTTTTTGTCAAATGGTGTAAATCCGTTCAGTAGTTCCTGAGATATTCAAAAAATAGAGGTCAAAAAATCAATTTCCCATAGGAAACTTTAGACACGGTTACAGCCGAAACTACTGAACGGAATTACACCAAATTTGGCAAAAAGGTAGCCCTTGGTTCAGAAAGAGACCTTTTTTTTAAATGGTGTAAATCCGTTCAGTAGTTGCTGGGAAATCAAAAAATAAAAGTTTCGATATCTATGGCCGCGGTGGATCCGTGTACCCTGCCGATCAAGAACTGCATTCTAATTGGCTGTCAACACTCCAAACCGGGAAGTGTTGGCACCCATCTTGTGACTCGGTAGAACTGAGTCACAAGAAAAGAGTAAAAGAAACACAAAAAAACAAGAAAAGGGGGCAGGGTAGAAACTCCCTGAACCCCTAGGCCTGTTCAGGGGGTCCCACAAGGACCCCAGGGCCCCAAAAACTTTTTTTTTGTTTTTTTTAAATCGGCCGAATTCACGCTGGGTGCGCAAATCCAGTCGAGAAAATACGCTTAATTGAAGCCTCCGGGTGGGCCAGGTCCCGGGGGCAGTTGTGGTAAATTTAAATTACCTAGACTTAATTTATGCGGTAAAGTTCAATAAGAATAACTCAGTAAAAATAAGAGGCAGAATCCGTGGTATTTGGGGTTATAAACGGGAATTTATTCCTTACAAAGGAATTATGGTTCGAACCAGGCAATCGAGTTCCGTCACCACGAAGGTTCAGGAAGGGATCAGCAATACATTATTGACAGGTTATCATATTTATAGGAAAATGCATTACAGTAAAGACATATGCAGAAGGCGTTACAGCTGAGAAGAGAGATAAGAATACACATACGTAATAAAAAAGGCGTTACAATAGGCGTGCATAAAGGCGTATACTAGAAACGTCATTATGATGATGACACAAGTGGGTGGATCCATAAGAGAATCCTGCAAAGTCAGCAAAAATACATGGCAGAGATGCGCGCGCAGCCGCATGACGTGTGATTGACGTGTAACTAGAGGGTGAAGGGAAGTCGACATTTAGCCCTACATGAGGAGACAGAAGTCTGGGATGTCAGGACAACCTAATCCCAAATCGTATCTAATATCTTGTGTTTAAGGAACTATATTATCTAGAAGGAAAGGTCTTTTCGGACAGAGCCTATTCTATACTGACTGCTAGTGCGTGTACAAGCGTCTAAGTGTCTACATGAGATGCGAGGGGGCATGGGCCTACCATGGTAACGAAAGTCATGAATTACTTGCACGGAGACAGTAAGGCCGGGCCCTTTGCTCTGCAGCTGGAGGGATGTTTACCTAAGCTACTAGACAGGAATGCATTTCTCGAGGAGCGGAGCAGATAACTTGAAGGCTGAATACAGTTTTGGCAGGCAACAGGCCGGGCTAGGCACCGTTAGCCGCGCAGGGAGTAAGACAAAGTTCATGGATACAGATACAGGTCCAGGCTGGAGCATTCAGAGGCAGGAGCAGGAAAAGCTCGATGGCAGAATTCAGGGCCTACCTTGCCAGAGCTGGAAAACGTGAAAAGTATACCATATAAAGACGGTGGCAATGCATACTTAGGAACGGAATATCTGACCCATTCATGGCAGATCTGAAAGAGGACATATTAACGTTGGACACAATTGTATTTGCGTCTTCATAGCTTGAAGTGGAGGGAACATACATGTACTTGTAGCATGTACATGGAGCCGTTGGGGTCTAGATAGGGGACACAATTGATCATAAAAATTCATATTTCCTCATTCCCTCCTTGTCCCCTACGGACCCTTCATGAAATATCGATCTTCAGGAATCCATCAATCTGTTCATGTAACATCATTTGCTCTTCTTTCTTCTTCCGGGATTTTGAATGAAAACTTGAATGTGGAATACACGATGTGGCACACAGGCCGCAAATCGCTGGTCCACATTGTAGACACAGGCAACAACTGAATACTATAAGAAAGCCAATACCTAGGAAGGATAGGACTTTCCATCCCCAGGCTGACAACACGCTCCAGAACCAACCGGACCATGTCCAGGTGCCTGGATTCTGATGTATCTGGTTTGCAATCTTGTGAAGACGAGTTATGGCTTTATATACGGATGGCGCGTTTTCTGGAATGAAAACACAGCAACTTGATCCGATGACCCTACAGGCTCCGCCCCTATCGGCTAGGATGACGTCAAGGACAAGACGATTTTGGAGAACAACAATCCGCATCGCAGACTGCTCCTCTGTTAAGTTGCCTAGGGCAGAGGTAGTTTCATTCACTACTGCTTCAAGGGTTCTGGTTAATCTACGTATCAGTTTACTATTTGAGACCACACCTATGTAAGGAAAGAGACCTTTATTGAAGTCTGTATATTGTTCCCATGCTGTTTCAGTGTAGTCAACAATCGGGATATCTCTCTGGGGTCTATGGTGTACTAGATTGGTATTTCTATGATAATCAGGAGGGGCTAGAAAAACAGGTGGCAGAAGGAATGCAATGTAACAGGTACCATCCCAATCTAGAGGTAGGCGTATATATGCGGTATGACCACATATGAAGTAGGAATGACGGGAAGCTCTAAATGTAGACTTGCCTTGATCATTGAATTCGATCACAGTCGTACATTTACTATGACCCAGGTGTACTGAACCATTCTTTCTTACACATAATTCACCTTTGACTGGAAATACTGACATAGCAGGCAAGACTAGTGCAGCTTCAGATTCAACATTCAGAATCATGAGGTTAAGCGTAAAATTACCTAATCCATATACTTCATTTTCTAGGTCAGTTCCTGTTCTTTTGGGAAGTCCCTCCTTGTTAGGGTAACAGGCTTTAAGCAAAACTAAGTTCAGGTTTCCCCATACCCAGTTGCTCTGGTAAACTACAGTGTTTGAATCTAAAGAGTTAATCAAACTAAACCATGCTCCACAGGAACCATTGTGTGTGAACGGGTACGGAAAGAGAGGCAGAACTCCTTTGTATTTCTGATAGGGAGGGAGTCGGCCACATATCCAACAATTTGTAGCATTGCTGGTCTGATGGAAATGATGTAACATACTAATGAATGTGTTGTTGCGCAGTGCAAATCTATAGGACAACTCATGTGGAGGTAGTTCACTAAAAGAGTGTTCGGCAGTAACATTGTAAGCAGAATAAGCACGCTTGAAAATAGGATAGTACATGTGCAACAGTATACTTGCAGCAATAATAAAAAGACTTAGAAAAAACATAATCAACAATGTCACTATACAGTGACTATGAAGTGATTTACAGTATGCATGTTTCTTGAGCTGTTTCTGTCTATTTCTCTCTCTAATTCGGTCTAGAGGATACATGTCAGGGACTTAATTCAACCGATTCACCTTGGAGAGGACTTAAACAATCGAATTGTCTGACTTGCTAGACCTTAGTTTCAGTTTGTATTCCTGTGATTCGGTCTTTTCAACCAGGGGGAGTTTTGAATCAGTCTGTGGAAGGGGGCAGGGCTGAGAGTTCAAATCAGATGGTAGTCCATGAAATTTCTTGATATGGCTCGAGTGTAACCAACCCTTGCGACCCTCGACCTTCACTGCTGTCCTCGTGGTTAGAAGTACCAGCTTTGGCGTTTGCCAGCGAGGCTCCAACGGGCTCCTCCTGTCGAAGTTTCTTATGAAGACCAGGTCTCCAGGAACCACTTCATGGGGCTTCACCTCGGTGTTGTCGGGAAAGGCTGCAGCTACCTGTGAACGGCAAGATTGTAGTGCAGACATCAAGGAAGCAAGGTAATCTGTCAGCATATTACAATCAACATCAGTGATTTTACGAGGTATAGGCGTCCCCCACATATTTGGTGGCCTACCGAAGACCACCTCGTACGGGGATAGCCCTGTGCGAGAATGTGCTACCATTCTCATGTAAAAGAGTGCAACTGGTAAGGCTACTATCCAGTCGACACCTTTCTCTCTACAGATTTTAGAAAGTCGTATTTTCAGGGTCTGATTATGACGTTCCACGAGACCTGCTGCCTCGGGATGTCGGACACAGTGGAATTTCCATTGATAGCCTAACAAGAGTGAAATGTGTTTCATTAGCTCGGATGAGAACGGCTGGCCATTATCTGAGTACACGATATGGGGCAAACCATACCGTGGGAAGAATTCGCGAACTAACTGTTTGGCAGTAGTCGGGGCAGTGTAATCTGAGACGGGATATGCTTCTGTCCAACGGGAAAGAGCGCATACAACTACGAGGACATATTTGAATCCTCGACATCGTTCCATCTGGATATAATCCATCTGGAGGACTTCAAAAGGGTGATCGGGAGGTTGAAATCCACCCTGCTCTACAGGTACGCCTTTACCTGGATTGAACTGACAACAAATCATACAAGTTCGGACTTTCTGTTTGGCTGCAGCTCGTAAGTGTTTGTTGAACCAAATGTGTTGAATACTGTCTAACATAGCTTTTTCTCCTAGATGTGCTGGACTATGTATTGTGTTAATGATAACTTGAACCATTGAGTCGGGGAGAAACCATATAGATTTTCCCTTCGTCATCCATCCCTGATCTGTTTGGATCCCTCCTAATTCAGTCCATTTCTTTATTTCCTCTGGTGTAGCATGTGTCTGTATGTCAATTACATCAAGGGCGGGATCCCTAACTGTCATGCAGTGTGTCGGCGTTGGAACTATTGTCTTTGTCAAGTCAGTTGCGTGAGTCCTATTCTGTGCTGTTTGCTTAGCTGTTCGGTCTGCTAGGTCGTTACCCTGGGAAATGATATCGGTGACTTGCATGTATTGCATCTAACAGAGCTTGAATGAGGGGACCGTGTTGAATGTTGGCACCGTGAGAAGTCAAATAACCTCTCTCTCACCAAAGGACTCCGAAGTCGTGTACAACTCCGAATGCATAACGTGAATCTGTGTATATGTTAACTTTTCTATTCTTGGCTTGAATACAGGCTTGTGTCAGAGCAATAAGCTCTGCTGCTTGAGCTGATAATGTGTCAATACAATTTGTTTCAATGACTTCGGTGTCTGTCCTGACTGCATAAGCGGCCACTAACTCTCCTGTACTTGTTCTCATACATGAACCATCTACATAAAATGTCAGGTCTGGGTCTGGTAATGGGACGTCTGTCAAGTCTTGTCTGGGTTTTGTCGTAATAGTAATGACTTCGATGCAATCATGTGCCAGTGGGTCTGTTCCACTTAATGGCAAAAGTGTGGCAGGATTTAATGTACTACAACGTCTGATTTCTATGTGTGGCTGAAACAATGTTAGTTCGTAACCTGTCAGTCGTGCTATAGTCAAGTGTTGTGTTTGTGTCCGGTTCAAGAGAACCTCTACTGCGTGTGGTACTTGTACTGTCAATTGATATCCTAATACTATGGAATCGCTTTGTCTGATCGCTAAAGCTGTCGCTGCAACTGATTTCAGGCACGCAGGAAGAGCTTGAGCTACGGGATCTAACGTGCTAGAAAAGTAAGCACATGGTTTGTGTGATCCTGCTTGTTCCTGAGTGAGTACTGACAAGGCAGTACCTTCACGTTCTGTAACAAAGAGTGTAAAAGGCTTACTGTAACATGGTGTTGCTAAAACAGGTGCTTGGCATAAAGCTTTCTTTAAATCTTCAAAAGCTTGTGTATGTTCTGGAGTCCAAGGGAGGACAGTCGATGTCGCTGCCTCCTGGGTTGTCAACTGAATGAGTGGTTTTGCTAGAAATGCATATTGGGGAATCCACTGCCTACAGTATGAAGTGAGGCCTATGAAGGCCCGTACCTCCTTTTGGGTCTTGGGTGGTGGCATGTTTACAATTAACTGGATGCGGTCAGGTGTGAGCTGTCTCCCCCCCTTGGACAGCAAGTGCCCTAGATACACAACTTGCTGGGCACAGAATTGCAGCTTCGAAGGGGACACCTTGTGCCCCTTGTCGGCTAGAAAATGTAAAACTGTCAGTGATGCTTTTTCACATTCGGGTTCGCTTCGGGCGGTGATCAGCAGATCATCGACATACTGAAGCAGTGCAGTGTTAACTGGCATGTGGATACTGTCAAGTTGTCTTTTCAGTGCTTGGCTGTAGATGCTAGGACTTTCTGTAAATCCTTGAGGTGCGCGTGCGAATTTAAAGCTTCGTCCATTTAAACTAAATCCGAACAAATATTGGCTTTCCGGATCGATTGGGACGCTAAAGAAGGCGTTCTTGAGGTCAATTACAGTAAAGAACGTTGCTTCTGAATCAATAGCTGTCAGTAATGAAGAGATATCTGGGACCACGGGATATTGTGGTACAATGCATTTATTCAATTCGCGCAGATCAATAACTAATCGATATACTGGGGGTGCTTTTGGATCAGTTCGTTTAAGAATCGGAATGATCGGAGAATTACATACATTGGAGTCGGTTTCTACAACCACTCCTTGTGCTATGAGCTCGTCAATGATTTGCAGTAAAGCCACTACAGCATCTGGAGGTAACTTGTATTGTCGCATTCGTGGTAATACCACTCCTGCTTTGAGTGTGACTCGATATGGTGTAATGTGCATACAACCTACATCAGTGGGGCCTTGTGCCCATAAATGTGCAGGTAGATTCTGTAACCGGTGATCCATGTCTCTTGACATGTAGTGACCTTTAAAGTCACGCAAAAATAGTCGTACTCCGTCCGGAGAACAACATATTATAGCTCCTAGAGCTTTCAATGTTTTTATACCTAACAAGTTTTCTGGGCATGATTTTGTAAGCAATAGATCTGTAGTCCGTGTCAATGGACCAACTGTAAATGCAAGTGGTTGCGATACTTCGTTAATAGTAGGCTTTCCTGAGAAACCAAGGGAAATATTTTGTGAGCCTGAGAGGGGTGCCCCTGGGACTTCGTCGTGACTTATAGTTGTTCTGCTTGCCCCTGTATCAAGTAGAAACTTTCTGTCTTTCCCTAATACTTGACTCTGTACATAAGGACCCTCTTGATCTACAGGAACCTCAATAAGGGGTAAGCCAACTTCCCTCTCTAGGCTATTTCATGTGTAGCGCTGATAATCTGGATAGTCATTTTGTGCATACTGGTACATCTGTTGTGTCGTGTTTTGTGTTGCGGCAATAGGCTGTGGCTGTGGTACCACTACGGTCTGTTGTGGAACTGGCATAGGCTGTACATGTTGAGGTGCTTGTTGTTGGATCTGGTCCTGTCTAGGCGGACGTGGTCTCTCCTTGGTTTTACCCGTAGAGATATTATGTTTCAGAACTGCACAGTCGTTTATATAATGACCTGGCTGTTTACAATAGTTGCATGTCCCTTTAACGGGAACCGCTGAATTACTGGACTGTGTCGCACCCTTTTTATGACCGTCAGCTGGAACTGACTGAGCGACGAGCATTTTCATTTTCGTGTCTTTCATACGTCTTTGTTCGTGTTCTTGTTCTTCTCTAATTCTATTATGGTGATACTGTAACATTTGTAACATTTGTGAAGGAGTGTTAGCTTGCCAAGTGCTCTCAACTTTCAATACTCTGTTTTTAACCTGTGGCAGGGAATTCTCGACTAGTTTTGTTACAAAAAGATGTGGATATGAATCGCTACTTGCTTTCAGGCCGCTATTTATACCAAAACATTTTTCAAAACGGGAATAAAAATCACTAGTGTCTTCATCGGGTTTTTGTTTGCAAGCTGAGATTGCTCCCCAGTCTTCCTTTTTCGTAGTTAATAAACGTGGCAATACTCGTACTAATAATCCTGGTAATGCTTTAGTTTTGTCCCCAAGCCCTACGCCTGCAGTTCGGGCATTTTCTTCGTTTTCTAATATTGTCCAATCAATCTTTTGGTCTCCCACTTCCCATTCCTTTTCATTGAGTTTCTCGTAAATACCGGCAGGCAATAATACTTTCAATATTTTCATAATGTCAGGATAGGTATAATCACCCATGAGTAACATGTCCTTTAGTTCACGGTGAAAACCTGCTGGATCTTTGTCATGGCTAGGCACTAATTTTTTCATTTCCAATAGTTCTATTTTAGTTATGGGCGTGTACACGAACACGCGTCTAAAAGTATTACCATCATTCCTAACTGGGTGTACTTCGCGTAAGGGATTCTGTCTGTCCATGTAATACGTTTTTCTCTCCATGGAAGGAGCTGGATCATGTTCTGGACACAAAAAGGCACTATATCTATGTCGGTATTCTAGAATTACTTTAATTAGATCGGTACCTAGACCTCTCCATTTATTCATGAGTAGTTCTATCAGTATATCAGGTAGGGGACCAGGATCGGAGTGTTGGCCTTTATATAATATAAGGAGATGTTGTATCATGTATATACTAGCTAAACGCTGTTCATCTGGGGTGAGATTCAGAAACGTGTGTGCTAGCGCATCATCACTGTATTTTTCAGAACTGTCAGCCCATTGTACTGCTGACCTGGCTAATTCTTGTTCATCCATAGAATCGAGCACATGGTACCCCCTTCGTTCTCAAAGTAATTTATCAGTAGCCTGGAATAAGTGTTCAGGGGTCCTTGGATTTGAGATAGCTGTTTGAAAAATTCTGTTACATTCTGGACGTATCGGACGTATTGTTTTATTAAAAGATCTTCCTTTTCCTACATAAGCTATCGTTTGTCTAGCTGGTAATTCTAATTGTCCTGTGTTCATTTCTGACTGTTCCTCCTCCTCTTCCTCTGATTCAGTTTTATCTGCTTCTAATCTTCTTTCATGTATTCGTTCTACTTCTTTTCTGATCTTTCGGCACATGACTTCTATATACTTCTGTTTATCATGTTTTCCGTCTGCTATATTCTGACCCCATCTGGTAAGTACTTGCATTTCCTCCGGATCTACCTCAGGCCTATCTCTGTTTCTGATCAAGCAGTTTATGAAAAAGCGTAACAATAATTTTTGCATGTCTACTTTCTGGTATTCCATGGCCTCGCCAATACTTTCAGGACCTTGCCCTGTTTGGACAAAGCGATATATTTTGTCTAGATGTTCAACCATTCCTGGTAATGTCATTAAATAGTTTGCAACTCGTCGTAAATGTACTGAAGATAGCAACATCCTGTCGTGTTTACCTGGCACTGGATCATATCTACAATCTGTAAGAGGCTCATTTAATATATTGTCATTAGCTCTTTGGGGTGTACGTTGGTGTGCTAAATCCCTATAAGTCAATCTAGTTGCTGGCGGTGGCGTGGAAAAACCTCCTGTCGCACCTCCTGAGGTGCCAAGTCCAAAAGGATTTGTTGAGTGTAGGGTAGAGAGTGTGGATGCAGGAAGGACTGTAGAAACAGATGGAATGGTCTGAACGTGAGGAGGAGTTTGTTGCTGCGGAGGTGGGTGCAGCTGATCTTGGGGTTGAGCGTCGTTAACAGGTGGTGTGCGTTGCTGCGCACCATTAGCATATTCGGGGGCTGCATCATCTAAATAGGAAGAAAGGAAAATGTCCTTTGCGGTCTTGGGATGTACTTTAATCGGGAGTAATGGAGGTGGCAGATCTTTTGGTACGTCCAAGGTGGCCTTAGGCAAACCCTCGGCCAGAAGAGGATACATACCATTCGTAAGAGTGTTTCGTTGTCTGTCTACTTGTTCTGTTTTTACTCGGATACCTTCGTCAATTAATATGTTTTCTCGGGCTCTTTCTGAATCTTCCCTACTTTTCTCTTGCTTTCTGAGCGCTTTCTCTGTGCGCCTATGCGATTCTTTACGCCATAGTTCAATGGCATCCTTCTGTGACTGTCTGGCTTTCTTTTTCCATAATACTTCTTCTATTCTCATGATGCAATCTGCATCCCATGTTCCAGTAGCGGGCCATCTCTGACTCTCTGCTAAATCCTTGGTGTAGTCCACCCATAGATCAAGATATAATACGGCATCTAGGCCATGTTTATGGTACATAAAGTACCCTGGAGTGTCCCTAGGTGGAATGGGAACAGCTTCCTCGAGTATCCCTTTTCTAGTTTTTATCTGTCTTCATTTTGAAAATAACGGCATCTTGAACCTTGCTACTTAATTCTTACTCGGTCTTGAACACAATAATTACAATAAACACAATAATGAAGATCGAACAATCACTCATACCACGACATTTAAAACATATCACAAACCTTTTAGAAACGAACAATAATAATTAGAATAAAACTAGTTAACTGCATAATACTAAATATACTGTATGTACTGCTAAACAGTACAGATACACTGCTAAAACAGTGCAGACCAGGTCTGTGTACCCAAACCCGTCTTGACCGGCACAAACTAATGTGCACGTCTAGATGCGTCCCCAGCAACGGTACTCACCGGGAAGCACGGAACGGAAGGCCTCGGAAGTCTGGACTGGACTAGACCAAACTGGACTGGACTCGACTCGTGACTTAGATACTTCGGAAACTTCGGAATCTGGTGGGCCTCGATATACCTCGGATCTTGCTCTCTCAGCTAGGCTCTGGTCGGGATTCTCCGCACTCCTCACCGCCTCGTCTGGGTGTTGATCGCAGCCTCAGTCGCCCCCCGTTGGCCTGAGGGAGATACAGGAAATCCTGCGGGTACGCGTAATTGTCCGTCCGGCTGTGGCAGGAGACCGGGTCTGCAACGCACCTCCGGCGCGTGGGGTGTGAGAGGTGTCCCTGTTCGGGCGCCAATTATGTGGTAAATTTAAATTACCTAGACTTAATTTATGCGGTAAAGTTCAATAAGAATAACTCAGTAAAAATAAGAGGCAGAATCCGTGGTATTTGGGGTTATAAACGGGAATTTATTCCTTACAAAGGAATTATGGTTCGAACCAGGCAATCGAGTTCCGTCACCACGAAGGTTCAGGAAGGGATCAGCAATACATTATTGACAGGTTATCATATTTATAGGAAAATGCATTACAGTAAAGACATATGCAGAAGGTGTTACAGCTGAGAAGAGAGATAAGAATACACATACGTAATAAAAAAGGCGTTACAATAGGCGTGCATAAAGGCGTATACTAGAAACGTCATTATGATGATGACACAAGTGGGTGGATCCATAAGAGAATCCTGCAAAGTCAGCAAAAATACATGGCAGAGATGCGCGCGCAGCCGCATGACGTGTGATTGACGTGTAACTAGAGGGTGAAGGGAACTCGACATTTAGCCCTACATGAGGAGACAGAAGTCTGGGATGTCAGGACAACCTAATCCCAAATCGTATCTAATATCTTGTGTTTAAGGAACTATATTATCTAGAAGGAAAGGTCTTTTCGGACAGAGCCTATTCTATACTGACTGCTAGTGCGTGTACAAGCGTCTTAGTGTCTACATGAGATGCGAGGGGGCATGGGCCTACCATGGTAACGAAAGTCATGAATTACTTGCACGGAGACAGTAAGGCCGGGCCCTTTGCTCTGCAGCTGGAGGGATGTTTACCTAAGCTACTAGACAGGAATGCATTTCTCGAGGAGCGGAGCAGATAACTTGAAGGCTGAATACAGTTTTGGCAGGCAACAGGCCGGGCTAGGCACCGTTAGCCGCGCAGGGAGTAAGACAAAGTTCATGGATACAGATACAGGTCCAGGTTGGAGCATTCAGAGGCAGGAGCAGGAAAAGCTCGATGGCAGAATTCAGGGCCTACCTTGCCAGAGCTGGAAAACGTGAAAAGTATACCATATAAAGACGGTGGCAAGGCATACTTAGGAACGGAATATCTGACCCATTCATGGCAGATCTGAAAGAGGACATATTAACGTTGGACACAATTGTATTTGCGTCTTCATAGCTTGAAGTGGAGGGAACATACATGTACTTGTAGCATGTACATGGAGCCGTTGGGGTCTAGATAGGGGACACAATTGATCATAAAAATTCATATTTCCTCACAGTAAAAAAATGTGTGGGAGGCCCCAATCCCCCACACTGCCCCGGGGACCGTCATCCCTGGGGCTTTTCATAAATATTTATGGGTGGCACACGGCCCCCCCCCCCGCAGCCCCAGAGACCGCCACCCCCGGTGCTTGTTTTCTAAAATTTTGGAGGGGCCTCCAAGGCCCCCAAGCACAGGGGACCACCACCCCCTTGGGCTTTCATTAATTATTTGCAGGGGGCACACTGCCCCCCCCACAGCCCGAGGGACCGTCACCTCCCCAGGGCACTAATATTTAAATTTGGGGGTCCGTAACGGACCACCGAGCCCAGGGGACCACCACCTCCCCGGGGCTGTTCAGATGTTGGGAGAGGGGCCGCACGGCCCCCCTCCTGGAGCCTGTGATGGCCCTGGGGACCTGCAGTGTCCCGGGGTGCCCACCGCCGGGACACTGCAGTTTGCTATGGCAGGGTGGGAGCCTTGCGGCTCCTGCCCTGTCATAACAAACTATGGTTTAGATTTTGGGAGAGAGAGCAAGAAACCTGCTCTCTCTTCCAAAATTCAAACCAGATTGCTTTTCCACACGGTCAGCGCAATCTTAGCAGCTCCCCATGTGGAAAAGCAATGCCCCTACCCCACAGGAAGCAGGGAGCCGGCTGGGACCGTGGGGGCATTGGGGCTCCCCCCACGGTCCCGAACAAGAGGCCAGGCCCAGTGGGATGGGGTCCCCGGGACAAGGAGTGGTCCGGAAGGGGGCCACGTGGCCCACCTCCCAAATAATAATTAAAAAAATAAATCACGGAAAGGCCGGCCCCGAGGAATGGGGTCCCCGGGGCCATAAATGGCCTGAGGAAGGGGGGCCACGCAGTCACCCTCCATAATAATAAAAAAAAAGTTTGGCCATTTTCGGGGATGGGGTTCCCGGGGCCCGGAATTGGCCACGGGAGGGGGGTCCACGCGGCTCCCTTCCCATTAATATATTACATTTTTTTTTAATGGGGGTCAGGCCCTGGGGGATGGGGACCCCAGGGCCCAAAAACAGTAAAAAGAAGGGGGGCCACACAGCCCCCCTTCCAAAAACAATATTAAAAAAACAACTCGAGATTGTGCCGGAGGCCCCGCTCCCTCCCAGCAACACTCGGCAAACGCGCCCTGTGGCGCGTTTCAAGTTGGGAAATTAATTCCCCTTCAATACTAGGGGTCCCTGGGGGCCAACTAGCCCACCTGGTACCTCCAGTTAGCACCACAGGGCTGCGTTGCAGAAAGGTGGTCCAGGCCATGCCCCTTTTTACACCTCTCTGCAACCCAGCTCTGTGACGCTTACTGGAGGTACCTGGTGGGCTAATTGGACTCCAGGGTCCCTCAGGATTCAAGGGACTTAATCACACAACTTTAAATGTGCCACAAGGGCTTTTGCACAATGGTGAAGGGAGGGGACGGGGTCTGAGGTGACATAGGTGCAAACACGCCCTGTGGCACGGTTTAAGTTGGGGAATTAATTCCCCTTCAATCCTGAGGGCCCCTGGGGGCCAACTAGCCCACCATGTACCTCCAATAAGCAGCACAGTCCTGCGTTGCAGAGAGGTGGTCCAGGCCACACCCCTTTTTACACCTCTCTGCAATGCAGTTCTGTGGCGCTTACTGAAGGTACTTCGTGGGCTAGTTGGACCCCAGGGAGTCTCAGGATTCAAGAGGACTTTATTCCCCAACTTAAAATGCACCACAGGGCGCGTTGGCACAGTGGTGAAGGGAGGGTGCAGGACCTGAGGTGAAATGTGTGCGAACACGCCCTGTGGCGTGTTTTAAGTTGGGGAATTAATTCCCCTTCAATCCTGATGGTCCCTGGGGGCCACCTAGCCCACCAGGTACCTCCAGTAAGCACCACAGGGCTGTGTTGCAGACAGGTGGTCCAGGCCACGCCCCTTTTTACACCTTTCTGCAACGCAGCTCTTTGGCGTGTACTGGAGGTACCTGGTGGGCTAGTTGGACCCAAGGGACTCTCAGGATTCAAGGGGACTTAATCCCCCAACTTACAATGCGCCAGGGGGCGTATTTGCAGAGCGGTGGAGAAAGGGGGCATGACCTTTGTCTACCTCTCACCAATCCTACTGTTTAGGGCTTACTGGAGGTAAAAGGTAGGCTAGTTGGTCCCTAAAGGACCCCCAGCAGTGAAGGGGACTTCATTCCCCATCCAAGAGCGTGCCAGGGAGCGCGTTTGTAGAATGGTGGGCAAAGTGGGCGTGTCCTGGTTCGAGTACTTACCAACGCTGCTGTGTGGGACCGACTGGAGGTAATAGTTTGGGAAGTTGGCCCCCAAGGAAGCCCTTGGGGCCAACTACCCCTCTTGTTACCTCTAGTAATTCCCACACAGTGGGATTGCTAAGATGTCTTCGGAGACCATGACCCCATTTCTCTACCACTCTGCAAACGTGCCTCGTGGCAGACTACGGGATGGGGGATGAAGTCCAATTTAGTCCTGAGGGAGTTTGGGGGCCAAGAAGCCCTCCTGGTACCTCCTGTAAGTCCTACACAGCGGAATTCCTGAGCGTTGGTTGGACGCCCAGCACCCTTTCTCCACCACTCTGCACACGCGACTACTAGTTAAAGTAGCATATTTCTGCACCTCTGACTTAGAGGTAGGTTTAATCCTCCTGCCCTATTATGTACTAGGGCCTTACAGAGGAGGCCATACTAATCACAGGGGTACCCCAACGCATAGTGTTCCCTATTGTATGTAGGTGTTTTCACTGTATTCTAAGTGTCTTTTAGCATAGCACTGGCTCGAGGCCTGGTTAGTCAGAGTCAGTTACCACCAGTACCCATCTGAAAAATTTATGGGCACAGGATGATTTTGCAACAAGGCCTCTTTCGGCTCCTCTGTTGGTTCTTTCTGCACATGTCTTGCTTCTTCCTGCACTTTTCTTCGACTTTGTGGACTTCTGTTGCTTCTTTCTGCATTTCTTTTGCTTTTTTCTGTGCGTTGTTTCTTCTTTATTCACATGTCCTACCTCTGTAGGCATAGTTAGAAATTAGCATTTAAAAAACCTTTGAAATTCACTTAAAAAACCATAGATTTCAGGCACGTTATAGTTAGAAATTAACATTTAAAAAACCTTTGAAATTCACTGAAAAAAACAGGTTTCAGGCACGTTATAGTTAGAAATTAGCATTTAAAAAACCTTAGAAATTCACTGAAAAAACCATAGGTTTTAGGGAAAGCTATAGTTAGTTGGACATCTCACTCATACAAAACCAGAGAAATTCCCCTGTTATAGTTAGTTCAGCAAACTATAACTTGCACCCCCGCAATGCACTGCTGATAACGTCACATATTACATCACTCATGACATGGTCAGTGACATCACTGATGACATCACTGATGACATCTCAAATGACATCACTGATGACACCACTGATGACATCATCCAGTGACTGTGTGTTTCTGTAAAGTTTATCCTCATGGGTGCTCAGGACGGCTCCCGGCCGTCATGAGTCCCGGTAGTCATGTGCTCATGACGGCCACGAGCCGTCCGACTGTTGCCGCTCTGCCCACACGTGGCTAATTCCCCGCCTGTGTGGGCGAATTAAGTAGTGGGCGGAGTTCAAACGGCTCTCGGCCGTCATGAGCACACGTCAACCGTGATTTATGATGGCCGGGAGTCGTCCCGGGTACCTGAGCGCCACGCCCAGCCCTGCTTCCCCCTCGCACCACGGCGGAATTTGCCGCGCGGCGAAGGGGTTAAATATGTTTAATATATATAGGAAAAGGCTTATTGAAGAATGAGTGGGTGTATAAGTGTTTGAATGGATGATTTAGTAGGTGCGTGACTGACTCTATAAGTGAGTGATTAAACTTATCTTACTGAATGCACGGGTTAGTGACTAAACTGTGTGAATGTCTGTATCTGTCTCTCTGTTGGTGTGTAAGCGGCTGTATGGGTTTGCGAATAGCTACATGAGTGTCTATATGGGTTATTGATTGGTTGTCTGAGTATCTGTATGGGTGCCTGAGTGTTTGTGTGGGTGGGGTATGTGTGACTCTGTTCATAGATGTTTGAGTGGGTGATTCACTGGGTGCATGGTTTTGAGAGTGCATCTGTGATGGACTGTATGGGTGGGTGAGTGTGTGTATGGGTGTGTTAGTGAGTGAATGTATATTTCAGTGGTACATGTGTGAGTAACTACATATGTGAAAAGCAGTATATATGTGTGTTGGAATACATAAATGGCTATAAGTGAGAGTGTGTGATTGTGAGAGTGGCTGTATGGATGAGTGTGTGTTTGTATCATTAATTGTATAAGAGCGTACAAATGTGCTAGTATTTGTATGAGTAATTGAGCTGGTGTATGTATAACTGTATAGGTGAGTAAATGGCAGTGTTATTAATTATTTGCATGACTGACTAGGTGTGTGAGTACCTCTGTGGATGAGTGGTGGTATGTGAGTATCTATATAGGTGTATGAGTGCATATGATAGTCCTATACTGAGTGACCATAAGTATGAGTGACTGTACGGGTGAGTGAGTGGATGTGTGTGTAAACCTAAGAACCAGTGAGTGGGTATGTAGTTATTGGTGTTGGAGTGTCTATGGTTTTGAGGATGGCAGCCTGTAATTTAGAGTGGGTGTATCAAAGGTTATATTAGGGTGTGAGAAGATGCATCAAATTATTACATGGATGATGTCATCAGTGATGTCATCAGTGATGTCATTTGAGATGTCATTATTGATGTCATCAGTGATGTCACTGACCATGTTATGAGTGATGTAATATGTGACATCGTCAATAGTGCATTGCGGGGGCACGAGTTATAGTTAGCTGAACTAATTATAACGGGGGAATTTCTCTGGTTTTGTACGAGTGAAATGTCCAACTAAGTATAACTTTCCCTAAAACCTATGGTTTTTTCAGTGAATTTCTAAGTTTTTAAAATGCTAATTTCTAACTATAACATGCCTGAAACCTATGTTATTGACTGCATATAGGATTATCTACGAGAGTCTAAATAAAATCAAAAATATATACAAAACAAGACTTACAGGAAAACCACTATGGATGTATGTTGAAGTTTACTGTTGTTTAATTCTCGAGCAATAATGGCTATTACCATAACAACATTTTCATGAATTGCATTTGTTAATAGATCGAAATACCGTCCAATGTTTTTAAATATTGTTTTAACATCGGTAAACCATGATAGATTATACTACATTTCACATTGTGTGCCTCACATGAGGAGAATCTATGAATGAGGAACGATACCATTGGATGTTTTCTATGTCTATTGCATCTTTGCACTCGTGGTTGAAACCACACCAGCACCTGTCACTTTAAATACACTGATGTAATGCCATCCCATGTCATTTGATCAAGGCTTGTAGTGAGCTGAAACGCCTTATGGCGGCTGTGCACGAATACAATTCTGAAGCACCTACTGTGGACCAAATCCGTTTTTGAAAAGGAATATTTTGGAGAGCCGGAATCCTGCTAGAGTTGCCACTTGTGAGCAAGGTGGAGGGAAGCATATTCACCGTGTAGTCCCCAGACCCATCCCCCCCTTACTTTATTCTGATGGCACTGTCCTGCTGATTTGAACTGAAATCAGCTTATAACAATTACTGGATTCTTTTGTTGCTTTTAGGAAGGAAGTGTATCTTAGCACCAACTTTTCTAAATCTCATATGGTAGTGGACCCTAGGTCTACAAAGTTAAGATCATATTGCTCTTAAAGAAATTATATAGAAAGGGTTGGTCCTAAATATTGGGTGTTCTTTTTGGCAACCTGAATTCTTGGTCTTCACTAATTACCTCTAAAAAGCACTTAGTGGCTAGGACGGTTGCTTCTGTTTTTGATTCAAGCTCTAGATTGAGCTAGAGACCAATTAATGGCATGATAAAAATATGGAGGGCCAAATGTATGCCAGCTGTCTCTTATGGGAGTGACTTTTGGGGTTACTCAGAGCTTTCAAAAATTCAGATCTAGTAAAACTGTTTCATGAGGCATTAGTCTTCTGTCCCACAGAGCATCCCTCCATTTTGTTCTCCATGAGGAACTAGGATAAGGGTACATCTCGGATGAATTAGCTCTTCATTCACTAATTTGAGGTGGTGGATTACAGTGTGGTCCAGGAAGCAAACATCTTTTAATCATGAAATCTTCAGGGACTGTTGATAGATTTGGGGGTCTCTAGTTGGAATAGGTAGGTACCTGTGACAAATAGGGACTCTTGCGTCTAGTCAGGGTAAGGGGCTACACTCCTAAAATACCCCTGCTCACCCCATTGGTAGCTTGGCACGAGCAGGCAGGCTTATCTCAGAGGCAGTGTGTAAAGCATTTGTGAACACATACAGTAATACAGTGACAACACTACAAAAGGACACCACACAGGTTGTATTATAAAAATAAAAGTCTTTTTTTATATAGACTTAACACAAGACCAGACGACAACAATCCACAGTACTGCACTCAAAAATAGTCTCTTAAATGTTATAAAATAGCTCAGTTCTCTCAAGTTGTAAATGCAACACTTTACTCTCAATTTACCTTAGATGCATAGCGCAAAGAAAGTAAAAGGGTTCCAGGAAAGGTGATGCGTCGGTTCCTTACACGCAGGGGAGTGGATGCGTCAGTTCCTTACTGCTGCACAGGGGAGTTGATGCCCGCTTCCTTACTGTGTGGGGAGTTGATGTGTCGGTTTCTTACTGCTCTCTGGTGCAATGCGACACGCTGGCACCTCGATGCGATACTCTTCTCCAGTGCGATGCGACAAAATGACGTCTTGGTTGCGATGCGACAACGTTGGTGTGATGCAACACGCCTGACGGCCGTGTGGCGACTCGATGATCTTTGGAGCCGCGACAGGCCCTGCGATGCGCTTCTCCGGGGATGCGACGATGACCTCTGTGGCAGTGTCCCGCTTCTCCGGCGATGCGCCGCGCTTCGGCGATGCGATGATGACAGCGGCAGTGGCGGCTCGCTTCCTCGGCGATGCGATGATAGCGGCTGAGGCGGCGACACGCTTCTCGCTGTTGCATCGCGCTTCCAGCTCCCAGCGACACGCAGTCTCTCAGAAGGCCCAGCACAACTGCAGGCACTTCAGTTCCCAGCAAGGGAATTCAGGGGGGAGCTCGTTGGTGAAGTCTTGTATCCCTGAGACTTCAGGCAGGAGGCAAGCTCTAGTTCAAGCCCTTGGAGATTCTTCTTCAAGTTGATAGAAATCACACTCAGTCCTTTTCTCCTCTTTTTGGCAATGAAGCAACCACTGCAGGCCAACCCCCAAACACACAGCACAGGGGTAGTCTCCTCCTTCAGCCACCTGGTTCTTCTCCTCAGCAAAGGTTTGTCTTGATTCCCAGAAGTGATCTAAGGTTCTTGGGTCTGGGTCCCAATATTTATACTCCTTTTTCCTTTGTTCTCTGAAGGCAGAGAGGCCTTTGCCTAGTCCAAACCAGTTTTGGTCAGTCCTGGAGCACCTTGTTGACATGTCTCCTTCTTTCCTTTCACAGTGCAGGGCAGGGACATCAGACACACCACAGGAGGTGGAGCCAGCATTGTGGAGGGAAGGCCCAGCCCTATTCAGGTCCCAGGTGCAGCTCCTCCCTCCCATCTAGATGCAGATCTCTCTATTCACCACTGGGCTGACCCACCCTGTCTCCTGGAATCACCCAGCCCTATCACTCAAACTCCAGACAAGGAATACACAACCTAGCAGAGGCAGGTTTGGATGGTTAGACAAGAAAAGGCCTACTTTCTAAAAGTGGCATTTTCAAACACAGAATGTTAAAACCAACTTCACTAAAAGTTGTATTTTATCATTCTGAGTTCAGGCATACTAAACTCGAATTTCTACCATGTTACCTGAGTCAGTTGGGATTATAAAATGTAATAACCAAACTTCCCATTCTGGCCTATGGAGAACAGGTAGCCTTGCAATAGTTAAAAACGAAAATGGCTGTAATTCACTATTAGGACATGCCACACACACCAGGGCATGTCCTACCTTTTACCTACAATGTACCCTGCCCTTGGGCCTACCATAGGGGTGTCTGATATGAAGAAAAGGGAAGGTTTAGGGACTGGCAAGTGGGTGCACTTGCCCAGTCAGCATGACAGTACCAGACTGCACACAGGCTCTGCAATGGCAGGCCTTAGATACACTTTTACAGGCTGCTTCTGTGGGTGGCACAACCAGTGCTCAAGCCCACCAGCAGTGTTTAGATTACCAGTCATGGGCACTCCTGGTGCACTGTACTACGGTCTGACAGGTAAACCAAACCAACCAATCATGGAATCACTAAGTCATACATCAACTTACAATAGGGAGCACTTGCACTGTGGCACTGGACAGCAGTGGCACAGTGCCCAAAGCATATAACACCAGCAAAAACACATGAGTCAACAGCAAAAATTTAAGGGAGACCCAAGCCAAGGTGCCAGGTCTAACAACTGTCTTTTACTAGACAAATCAACTAGCATAGTGTCACTACATTATATACAGAGGAAGGTCACTGCCCTAGGATACGCTGAGTTATATTTTCATCTAAAACGTTTTATTAAAGGTGACCTAGGGTGGGTGAAAAAGACACTTACAGTACCCTAATCACTATTTATCACAACTGCTAATCAGTGTTCCCTTCTAATTACATCGAGGCTGAAGTTATTCCACTTATGCTGGCGGTTCCTTAACAAGACACTATGAGCTTTACTATGTTTTTATCCACCCTGTTGAAGAGTTTGAATTTTAGTGAGGTCAGATTCGCTCTCTTACATCTGCAAATGTTAGGCAATGAAGTCATCTGTTTTATTGTAGTGTGTGTTTTTAGTTGTGCAAGTGGAAGTATTAAATGTTCTTATGATCTGATTTTATGAATTGATAGTTTTCAAATGCTGGGCTGGTGACAGCCTTGATCTTGTTCGTATACAGTTTCTTAAGTCCTGTGTTTACCATATGCCTTTTGAAATATCTCTTTACCGCCAGTATTGAAGAGTGTGAATTTCAGGCAGGTTATATTTACTTTATTTTTTACACACGTAAATATTAGGTGATGAACTCACATGCTGTAGAGTGTCATTTTTATAAGCTGTGCAGTTAAATAAAGGGAGATGTAGAATTATTGATTGTTCTTATGAATTCGTTTTATGAATTGTTATTTTTGTTGTGCTGTTCTTTTTATGGATATGCAATGAAACTGAAATAAAGTGGATGATGATAATAACTCCAATAGAAATGGGCGCATAAACTATCTAACGTGTCTACCATCGATCCCTGGGGCAATACCCAATTAAAACAGTGAATTAGGACTTTTACAGCAGAATGCACACATGGTTATGGATGTTGTCTTCACTTCATGAGAAAGGTACTCCCCTGATATGTGTTCACAGATCAAGATTCTCTTGTTGATGATGGTTCAGAAGGGGTTTTCACTCCTTTCACAAAGCTGTGCATTAGGCTAAACAATGGAATCTTAACATTAACAAAAAACATTTTTTGCTAAAGAAGAAAATTAGACAAATTCCTAAATTGATGCTATGGAAGATTTGTAATATTACACTAATTTAAGCTCAGCATGAAAATCGGGATGCATGGTAGTTTATCAGAATATTGTTAAAAACTATTGCCCTATTGCAGGTAGATTATTATGCATTTATGATTGTACAAATTATACATGCTTAATATGTTCTGGCCAACTGAAGCTATAGATAACAAAGTCATCAATAGAGTTGGCCAGATAAGTGTAATTTATCCTTAACAAGTAGCTTGTGGTGCATTGCAAAGTTGTATATATCCTGTGCAGCCCCAATGGTAATACCTTGAAGTTGTATAGGGCCAGAGGCGTGGAAAACATACGTTTTGCTTTGTTTTCAGGATTAAAAGGTATCTGTCAGTGCCCTTTAAAGACATCAGGAGTACTTTCATACTTAGCTGTCCCTATACTGCTAAAAAAACACCTAATCTATATAGGGTCTGGGATACACATTAATTTGTGATATTTGATTAACTTTCATGCCTAAAATTTGCTACTCCTATCTGTTTGTTTGAGAACATGAACTTAGGAAAATTCCTTTCACTAAGAGATTGTTCGCTAACTCCTAGTTTTCTTCTTTATCCTGCGATGCTGTTGGTATTCCTATTGAATGCATAACAAGTGTTGTCTAACAACTTCTATTTGGCTCTGTCACAATTTAATGATAAATCAAGTTAGAGTGCCCTGTTTCTTCTCCCATTGACTTAGGCAATTTGCCTAATATTTGATTTCATTCCCTCTTTTCATCCAGGTTTAAATGATCACCCATATTCAAATATGCAAAATTATCAGGTTGGATCTTTTTTAGTGTAACTGTCAATCAGTCAATTAATTCTTCAACCATGCAGTATTTGTATTGTGCAGCTAATCACCTGTGAGAGGGTCTCCAGGTGCTTATAAACCCTGCAGGAGGGGGAGTTCAGTTGATCAGCCTGTGCTTGAGACCTTTCCTTAAATCCAGCAGTGAGGAAGAGTTTTGAAGGCGAAGGTTGTTCCAGGACTTGGCAGCTAGGTACGAGAATGAGCGGCCTCCACTGTTGCTTCAACAGTTGCAGGGGGTGTGAGTGAGGAAGAGGGAAGGGGATTACAGGTGTGGTGGGTTGGTGAATGTTCATGCGTTGCTTGATGTATGCTGGTGCCTGGCTTTGCAGGGTTTTGTACGAGTGGATTAGCAACTTTCATTGACATCTCTTCTGAATGGGCAGCCAGTGAAGCTTCATTTTCCACCTCCTCTCAGTGCTTCAAAGGTTTGCCATTACATATCTAATATTTCTTTCTTTGAGGTATTTTATTTTTGCATGTAACATCATCTACTCTTTTTAACAATTGTATAGGGTCTTTGTCATTTAGCTAATAAGGAAGTTTCATGTGGAGAGGTGGGCAATACCAATAGTACTTGAGCTCCCAGTTGATATTCTCCCAGCTGAAATTTTGAGTTTGGCTCTTAATTACAGTGCTGTTGTCATTTCGCTTGAACATTGCTCATTTTGTTTTGAAACATTTGTTTCACCTTCTGCATATGTTTTAGCTAGAAAACAGCCAGTAAAGGATTTTACACTATACTCAGTTCCTCCCATTACATCTTGTCTGTATCCAAGAGAGTTAGGGTTTCCTCTCAAACAGTATTTTGAAATGAGAATAATCCATAGACGCTTGTTTATTAGTTCTCTTTTCGAATAGAGGGATAACATTATATGCCAAGTTTCCCTTTTTCGTATGTCATTTTCTTGAGGAAAGCCTTAATGGTAGCATTATATCACCCCATTAGCCCATCAATTTACCGATGATAAGCAGATATCATGGCTAAGTGATCCATAATTCCTGCCATACCAGCTTCATTTTCTAAGAAACAACTGTGCCACTTTGGTTAATATTTATTTAGGGAATCCTTCTTGGGTAAAATCTCGATTATAGCATTAACTATAATATTTACAGTAATCTTTCTCGATGGAAAGCATCCGAAAAGCATGTTGCATAATTGAGCATACCGTACGTACATTTATGCTCTTGACCCGAAAGAATAGAGGGTCCTGATGTACACGCCTCTGTTTTGCAATAGTATTCCAATGACGGGCATGGGTTGTTTTGTTCTCTACCAAAGTGACAATCCCTCTGGTTTCTATGCTAGATAAAGCTCCTCTCTTTGACAAGATTTTGGGACAGCTAATTGTTTCTGAAGTAGTCCATTCTCGAGAATAAAAGGGGCCCTTACTGGACTTCCACGGGGTCCTGCCTGCTCTTTGAAATCACCCATCCCTACTCACAAGAGGTAGCCACAGATAACTCCTCTAAGTCCTGGATGGTGGCAGCATATGATTGTGGGGGGGCCTCGATACACCAAGGATGAGCTGCCTATTGGCATCCTCAGTAAATTTAGTTTGAAGGCTTGGCGTATTGAAGCCATGGCTGTGTTTATTTTTTATGAGCATTTATTTTTCTGTTCAAATGACTCATAGAAGATGGGGGCTGAGTGTTGTCCACGGAGGACAACCTATCCTCAAATCTTTCCGAACTGTCCTTCGTGTTTAGTCAATGTAAAAGATTACTAGATAGTCAATCTGATCTTTAGGTAGATTAGCCCAATATCTCATGATCCCCTTAGAAGAAGAATAGACTGAATCATTCTTATAAGACATCTACCAAACTGGCCACCACTGGAAATATAAGTTGTAGCTATCATTCCCTTCCCAGAACATCATTTTGACTGAGTTCATGTGAACGTGCATTCCGAAGAGTGGCGCTGGTGTACTGCCCACTTACTCTTGGCTAGAATTAGGCCTTTGGCCTTGCTGAGGCTCTGCTTGCTGGCTCATCCAGCTGCTGTAGACTTTACCATGTGGGGAAAACCTCCAACCAGTTACAGTCCTGAATTATCAAAATAAACTTCAAACTGCTGAGCCCCTATCTATGAGACTGATGAGGGCTTCCAAAGAATTGACCCTAATAACATTGGAATATCTACCGAGCCCCTCACCAGAGGTGAAGATGAGATCCCTGGGAGATCGACTGCTACTTAGCACATGTGGGAGTGTGGTGACTGTGCCTAGAACAAACACAACTGTTCACTGATGTTTTTAGTTTCTGATCTACTTCCTTTCCTCCCTTTTCAACTTTCTGTGGTAGACAGCTAGCAGGGCCCAATGACTTTTGTGCCCTCTTTCTAGGATCCGCACTCACAGGCAGGTGAGTTAGAGACACCAAGGAATACAAACTTCCTGGGCGCTTTTCACTGCACATACGAACTCCCAGACCCTGCCCCCTTCCTATGCCGATAGTACACATAATGGGGCAGATTTACACGCCCCTTGCGCCACTTTTGCGTCACTTTTAACATGGGAAAGTTGATGCAAAAGTGGCGCAAGGGGCTTGTAAATCTGCCCCAATATATTTTGGGGCAGATTTATGTTTGACTTGCGCCTCATTTACGCCGCCATTGCGTCACTTTTGTGACCCAGCAGCGGCGCAAATCCTGCGCCATGGTGCGGGGTATTTACAACGTGACGCATCTGGGAGATGCGTCACGTTGTAAAGCCCTGCGCCACATGTAGGCGTTCCAGGGCAGGTGGGGGCATTCCGGCGCATGAACGCCTCCTAAAAGTGGCTTAGTGAAATCTACAAGATTTCACTCAGTCACTTTTGAGCCCATGCTGCGTCAAAACCCTGCGCCTGCTGGAAGCAGGCGTAAGGATTGACGCAGCATTGTGAAGATAGGGCCCCCCAGAGCATTGCTGGAGCTGCGTCGCGCTTGCGACGCAACTCCAGCAATGCGCCACTTTTACATCACAGATGCATGACGCATCTGTGCCGTTTTTGCCCCATGGTGCGCCGCATTATAAATGCGGCGCATCCATGGTGGCGGAGCTGGGGCGCAAAATAACTGGCGCATCCCTGCTGATATGCAGGGATGCGTCAGTTATTATAAATATGCCCCTTTGAGTTCCCTTTGTCGTTTGATTGGACTATTGACTTAGATTTTCCTGAACATCTAACATCACACAGTTTAGCAATTACTGACATTAAAAAGTAACCTGCCCTTAAGTTGGAAAGGTTTGCTCTTCCGTTGCTCATGTCGTGATTGCAAGCATTAGCCTGTTACAAAGAGTACGTCATTGGGCTACAGCGTTCCACTAGTTACATGCCTGTGTGTGGTACATACTTTTCCATGTATCACAAATTTTAGCTGAAAGTGAACTTTAAATTTGGCGTTTAGCCAGGGGCTCTAGTGCCATTGGTCAATAAATAATTGTAATCTCTGCTTTGACTACTGACCGGAATTTACAGCTCTCTTTGTTAGATTGCCAATTCATTGTGTCATTATCATGGGGCATTTTGTTTTAATTATGTTTTATTATTGTTTAATGTAAAGCTATCTGTAAAATATACAAGATACTTTTAAGGTGTTTTATTAGCACATAACTCTGGCTGGACAGTTATACTTTTTTATAACAGATTAGTGGTTTTCAGTGGTAAAGTCATCCTACACACCTCCCTTAAGTTTTGCCTCACACTGCTCAGGCACATGGCCTCAGATAATCTAGGACCCAAGGGGAGGCCTCTGTTCTGTTGCACATTGTGTCCTAGAGTCAGTGAATTGTCCCTTCTAAATACAACTGAACAGAACCTGCCTCAGGGAATCAAGGCTGAAACACGTGTCATATTTTAAGAGTGTGCGCAATTACTGGAATTATGTAAAATGGCAATCTAATATGTAGCGCTAAATTGTGCACAAAATAAATCCTTACGTCCATTTTGGAAGAATAGATGCATTTCATACATAATATAGCCTGAAAAACACTGCTCGCATTCTGGTTGTTCATGCTCCCGTCCCTGCTACGATTTTGCCGAGAACACGGCGTAATTACGCGATATGTCCTATTTGGGGGAATTTCACATAGTAAGCGTAAAGCAAAACTTTTGAAATTGCTCCAGAATAATTTCAATTTCACTCGGGTCTACTCAAAACAAGCCACAAATTAATATCATAGTTTTGATAAAATGTACACATTTAAATGTAGATCTTCAGCTGTCTCCATTCCAAACGCCAGCTACAGCACAGTAACAACATTATGCATTGTTGTGTGCAGGCGGTTATGTTTGTAAGTGTATCATTTTGATTCCACTCATGCATTTAAAATAAAATTACAATAGAATCTAATTTTCAATACAATACTTTTGAAAGAACTGACAATGGTATGCTAATCTCGACTACAGAAAACACGCCATGTTCTGGTTCAGCTTTAATCAAACAATCCTACGGTAAGCGCATACTTTAAAATGAGCACTTCTTTGTGCATGATTGGTGACAAGAATGATAGAAATAGGTTCATGCAACCCTAATTACACACATTTGCATACTTGATTAACTATTGTAGAATTAAATTTGATCCAGTGTCACAGAAAATATTTTAGATGTACTGTAATGTTATGAAGTACTCTTGATTGAAGCGCCGCTAACCGAAGGTACAATGTAATATTCTTTTGATAAATCTCCGGAGACATTGAAAACTGAACCATTTCACATCACAATTGATACTGGAATGCCAGAGGTTAACAAACGTTAAACAATAATTCTTTCAAATTTTGCACAGCGTCTTTGTAAAAAAGTCATCTTAAATGCAATTTGCATATTTCGATCCACATGTTTGTAACGATCCTGTGTTGTATTTTGAAAAAAATATCATTTACATTTCCATGGCTTGCCTTTCCTTTGTATTCCTGTGAAGATTAGATGTTAATAGATAATGCCACAACACGTTGAGAATTAGCAAGCTGACAAAAGGATGGAACAGAAAATTAAATAAATTTAAGAGCTCATTACACTATAGATTTAGGGCGTGATTACGAATACGGCGGTCCAAAGGACCGCAGTACTCACAGTGAATGTGCAGTCAGGTGCAGCCGGCACAGGTAAGAGTGGTGGGCAGGGTGGGGCGGAGTCAACAGACGACGGCATAGCTTTGCGCTCGCTGCATTGCCGATTCAGCGACGCGGCGAGAAAGGTAAGTGTTTTTTTTGTTCATATTATTTTGCCGTTCCTGGGTGCGGTGGTGGTTGGGGAGAGGCGCACCTGCGGTTCAACCGCCGAATTACGAGTTCGATGGTCTGACTGCAATTATACCGCTGAAACCACCAGGGATCTGTGATCCTTGTTGGTTGTGAGGTAGTCAGGGGAAGCATAATGCTTGGCAATGCCACTGTGGCACCGCCAAGCATATTATGACTTTTCCCACTGCCAGCCTTTTCATGGCGGGGAGCCAGCCATGAAAAGTGTGGCAGTGGGTAAGAAAGGGGGACCCACAGGGCCCCCTGTTGCACCTTTGCAAGGGGATGCATGCAGGGGGCACATGTCCCCCCCTGTATGTATGTACCCCCCAGTACCTGCACGGTATGGACTGCACAGTCCATGCCGTGAAGGGACGGGCTGTGGCGCTCGCATTGCAGTGCCTTTTGAAAGGCCATGGACTGCTGCGCCAACCACCCGCCAGACTGCAAATCAACTCATAATCTGGCAGGTGGCTGGCAGTCGACTTTGGCGTTCGGGGAGCAGGGAGCAGGTGGGGTGGCCCGCTCCCACTTGCCTTGTGCAAGCTGCATTGCCAATTCAGTGATGTGGCGAGAGTCAGGTAAGTGTTTTTAAAAAAATATTATTTTGCCGTTCCTGGGTGTGGTGGTGGTTGGGGAGAGCCGCACCTGCGGTTCGACCGGCGAATTACGAGTTCGGCAGTCTGACTGCCATGGTACCCATGAAGGTGCAGTCAGGTGCAGCAGGCCCAGGTAAGAGTGGTGGGGGGGAGTCAACAGACGAAAGCATAGGTAAAATTAAATAAAAAAATTACTAAACCCACTTGCCTTGCACTAGCTGCATTGCCAATTCAACGATGTGGCAAGAGCCATGTAAGTGTTTTTTGTTTCATATTAATTTGCCGTTCCTGGTTGCGGTGGTGGTCAGGGAGAGCTGCACCTGCGTTTCGACCACCGAATTACGTGTTCGGCGGTCTGACTGCCATGGTACCGCTGAAACCATCAAGGATCCGTGATCCCCGGTGGTTGTGAGGCAGTCAGGGGAAGCATAATGCTTGGCAATGCCACTGCGGCACCGCCAAGCAAATTATTACTTTTCCCACCGCCAGCCTTTTCATGGCGGGTAGCCAGCTATGAAAAGTGCTGTAGTGGGGAAAAAAGGGGGTCCTACAGGGCCCCCTATTGCCCCTTTGCAAGGGGATGCATGCAGGGGGGCACATGTGTCTCCCCCTGTATGTATGCACCCCCGGTACCTGCACCGCATGGACTGCACAGTCCATGCCGTGAAGGTACGGGTTGTGGTGCTCGCATTGCAGTGCTTTTTGAAAGGCCATGGACTGCTGCGCCAACCACCCGCCAGACTGCAAATCAACCCATAATCTGTCGGGTGGCTGCCAGTCTACTTTGGCGGTCTGGCAGGGGGGGCGCAGGCGTGACAGCCCACTCCCAGACCACCAAAGTTGTAATCAGTCCCTAAATTCTTACTGATAATCCTAATTTTTCCCGACCTATCTGTTCTTTGAACTCCACCAAATACTGACACTGAGGGCCTGAGTCACAAAGAAAAATGTTCATGTTTAGATATACTCATGTGTAGATCTACTCCCACGCCTAGGTGGTACACTCAAATTGTTTTCCATTCACCATTTCCACTTGGCTATTTACACCTATGAGTGAACTTGCACATCTCCAGCCCCTCAAATGAGTGAATTTGTGAAGATTTTATAAAGTTAATGCAAGTAGCTTTCTATTTGTTGGTGGAGCTATTCTCTAGCAGGTTGGGTGACTCCCTATGGGGCAGTATACTGAAATTTGATAACGTTTATTTAAATAAAAAGAAAAATTATGAATATATTTTAATGTAAAATGTTACCATGAAATAATCAAAATAATTATTATAACCTGAAATCAATATAAGAAAACATTAGCTCACAAACTTCCTCAAATGGATCACATCCGTTCTCACTAGACAAACTCAGCGAATCCACCTGCGTATCACCATCGCCTGCGGCATCTCCCAAGGACCGTCCTTCAGCCCCACCCTGTTCAACACCTACATGACACCCCGCTCAAACATCTTCAGAACATCCAGATTCATCATCATATCCTACACAGACGACACACAACTCATCCTCTCACTCACCGAAGACCCCTTCACCACCAACAAACTTTTGCAACGCCATGACCTGTGTCTCCGACGGGATGAGGACCAATTGCCCGAAGCTCAAAACGGACATGATGGCAGTGCTTATTATCAGGAAGGGCACCTTCCCATGGGGCAACAGCTGGTGGCCCTCTGAACTTGGACCGATCCTCCCACCCACAGACCACGCCTGCTTCATTGGCATAATCCTCAACACCAAACTCACCATGAAGCGTCAAATCAACGCAGTCAGCTGCTCACGCTTCCACACCCGCAGCATGCTCTGAAAAATCTTCAAATGGATTCCTGTAAACACCAGTACAACTGTCACCCAGGCCCTCGTGTCTAGCTGGCTCAACTACGGGAGCGCTCTCTACTCCGACATCACAACCCAACTCATTTCAATTCAATTAATTAACTTTATTCAACCTTACACAATAAGATCATGAAAGTACAATAATTCATAAAAAACATATTTTTTGATATGATAAATTCCAACACATTTTGATAGATAAAAACAGATAGGAACCATCTTTAAAACTTTGAATAAAACACTATATTAATACCTACTGGGTTCATTCAATATATAATAAGAAAGGGCAAAACAGTACCAAAGCAATTTAAAATGCAGACAATAAGCCAATCAATCTTCTATTTGCTAAAACTAGATAAATGCAGATAAAACCAGTTAACAAGCTAAAACTAAAAAAGAAGCACTCTGTTTAAGACATGCTGAAATCATCCAGTATATAATATAAAGTGCAAGACAGTACCACAGTCAGTTAAAGTGAAAATTATGAGCCGATTGCTCTCCTATTTAATAACACCAAACATATATAGGATGCAAGAGAAAAATTTACATAAGGGCCAGGGAGCGTTTGGAGAAAAAACAGCTGGGCGTTATTGTACAAAGTTATATTTTAGAAACAATGGCCGGATGTACCGGTTCCGCTCTTATATATCAAATTTGCAGAAAAATATAAAATGAAGGTTAGATTGAGGGGAGGTGCCATCACAGGGGCAGACTGGCAATTCGTTAATTGAATATGTCCCTGCAGGAAAACCCAGCATGCAAGGGATAAGATTTCATCTGAATCGCACCAGTACATATCGGTGGCGGATATTTGTCACAGAGACCAGGTGTGAATTAGCTTCTCCAAGAGTAGGGGGAAGGGTCAAATATAATGCTAATAAACTAAGGGGGTAACTGTTCCTAAATTGAAAAATCAGAAACGATAAACCAAAAATAAATCAAAACCAGGTAGGTGGAGGTGGCTCACACACAAAATTTTTAAGTGTGTGTGGAAAGGGAATAGCTTCTTTTATCTGTGATACCCTCACACACCCTTGCGGGTGTCATGCTTCATCATAGGGCGATGCTCCTCATGGGGGTGGCACTGCAGTCTCTCACGGGCCCCGCTAGAGGGCTCTTTAGCAGAGATCTTTTAAGAGGAGTTGCCGCAGTTGTGCATGGCTGTATGTGGGCTATGAAATAAAGTGAGTGCGTTAAAATTACTGAATGGAACACAGAACCGAAGTTTTTATTCACGGGTCCAATCTGTAAATTAAAATATAGTAAAGATCCTGGAGTTCCTCTGTAGGAAAAAAATATAGAGGGTAGTTGTATGACTAACTACTTCTCACAGGATAAGTGTACTAGTGATAGGGTCAACATGTTTCGCGCTCTTTAATGGTCCATAAAGGATCCTATGCGCTTCGTCAGGACCGGAGAAGAAGATAAAAATGATGTGATTCCAGGCAAAGCCTGTGAGTCAATGGTACCTTAATATTTAAGTGAAGATGCGTCCATGCGCTGTGAGGTGCTTTACACTGAAAGAACCTGCATCCGACCTGGAGAAGATAAATAAAATGGAATAAAGGGAAAAGAACACGAAAAAAACAGACAAAGAATGACTAGGTCATTAGAATAAGTTCTGAACATGGCATAGTGCTATTAAAAACACCTAGCCTCATCTACTATACTATAGGGACAACGAGGGAAAGTGTGCTGGTGTGATCAAATTAGTACGAAAAGGGCCAGAGTGCTCAGATACAACATACTGTGGCTACTATAGCGCAAAAGCCCAGTGTCAGCACCCAACGAAATGCATTCAAGATATAGGCTAAATGCGATGTTGCGTGAGAAGGTCAACTGAGGTATGTAAGGAGTAATGGGGGGAAAAGAGATTACGTAGTTAAAAGGTGTCACAAGCTGTGCGTGTTAAATTCAAAACATGAATGAAACAGGGATGTGGCGTGTAATAAAGAGGCGGTGACTAACGTAAGAAGCGAACGTGCAGAAATTATAATATGAAGGTGCCTACCCCTCTGATTCAGAGAGCGGACTTCTATGGCCCCGTCAGGTACATCAGGCTAACACACTAGTGTGCAAGGGGAGAGAAGGGACCACACGGCCATTACTGGGAGAGTAACGACCGAGTTCGGAGGCACTCGAAAAAATAACATTGGAAATATAAAGATAGCATTAAAAATATAAAGATCGCCGTGACTTACTTTTAGCACGCCTGGTTGCAAGAGGTGAGACCTACCCTGCCGATGACGGATACCGGATGGTGCCAAGAGGTATACATGCAGATGAAAAGCAGGAACTTCCTGGAAAGACGTACGCGTCATGTGGGGAGTCGCAATAGGTCACGTAAATGTGGCAGTGACGCACATAAGGAGACGTGAGATAAGAGGAGTAACTCAATAACGAGGCGGCCATCTTAGACTGGTCAAAGGACCAATGAAAATAATAATAAGACAGTGGGGTACGGTGTACCGAAGACTGTCTAAGCGATGAATAACAGGTAGGGGTAAAAGCTTGAAATAATATCCCAAAGCAAAGGATGGCTTCGTATGTAAGGAGGGTCCCTGGGCGTTCTTCAAAAAATAATAATAATAATAATAATGGAACATCCTCAACAGTGTGACAAGAAACAAACAAACAAAGTGGTAAAATGCAAGGTAAATCCAGACTTCATGAAAGGGATAACACAGAATGTATCGGCGGCCATCTTGAATAAGTATAGACAATCGAACGGAACAGATAAACAAATGGATTTTGAGGGCTAAAACGAAAAAATGAAAAAATGACTGTCAAAAGTACAGTAGGAGAAAGACCGCTCAAAGCAGAGAATGACTTGAACAACTGAATAAATAGTTAAATAATGAGAAATGTTGAGAGATAGGGGTAGGGAAGAACGAGCAGATAGTGCTCGAATGAGCTACTTGTAGATTCAAAAGATTAGTTCAACCCATGGGATTGCGTCATTGAGCCCTGTGGTGTCACAATTGAGTCTGTGAACCCAGCGTTGTTCTTGCCTGAATAGTGTCTTTTTTGTCCAATGCGGGTTTGAGTCAATGATGGTCCACCTGATGTTTGTGTTCAAAGAAATGATTCAATAGTTTAGTATTGGTTTTGCCTCGTCTGATTGTACTTTTGTGTTCACCAATCCTTATTTTTACTGGCCTTGTTGTCATGCCAATGTACCTTTGATTACAGGGGCAAAGAATGGTGTGAACACAGTTACTAGTGTTGCAATTGGTGTGCCTCGTCTGGCGCCAAGGTGTTGTGAGGCCCAGATCAATTTGTTTAGAAGAAGTGGTTTCGGAACATGCGGTACAGGACCCGCAGGGATAGTGGCCTGTTACTGGAGGCATGGTCCATAATGTGGGTTGACGTGTAAGTTGAGGTTTAGGTCTGGTGTGAACCAGATAATCCCTCAGGTTTTGTGTACGTCTGAACGCAAAGAGTGTTGGTGGACCTGGTTGGAAAGTCCCTGTCTTGAGAATGTCCCAATGCTTTTTAATGACTTTCTGTACTTTATTCGAAGTAGGGGTAAATGTCGTGACACATGTAATAGTGTTAGATTTGGATCTTTCCCTGGTCTCGAGGAGAGCTGCTCTGCCAAATATAATGCTGCCATGGTTTTATTACAGTTAGGTGCATGCCTTTTGTTAGCCCTATACACTTTTGAGCATGATTTGATTTCAGCTTTTGAGGTACTCAAGCAGTTAAGTGGGTCATAAAATAGAGATTCAAAGCCCAATGTTGACAAGGTATCTTTTACATATCGAAGCCATGGTACCTTGTGCGCCTGCTCACGGATTAAGCAGTCCCTTATAATATTTTGAGTCAGTCCCACTGTGTCCCTCCTCCAGATTGAATGCCAGAGTAGGACCAGGGCAATAAACATTAAATCTGATATAAACGGGACGCTCAACTCTTGATGCATAGTGTGATTTGAACAGCCTTTTGGGAGGGATAATAATTTGTTTTTAAACCTGGCTTCTTTCTGTTGTATCTCATCAGCTTTATTTATTCCCCATATCACAGCTCCATATGTAACTGATGCAATAGCTTTAGCAGAGCAGATCTTTTTAATAGGTTCCAGTGGCTTTGTACCCAACTTTTTCTTGAAGGAACATATAGCCATAACGCTCTTTTCTAGTGCATTACATCTATTCTCTACCATGTTTGTCTATGTCTCCAAACTATTAAAAGGTACACCCAAGTATAAAAAGGTCTTAGTAATTTCAGTTTTCCGAGACTCAATAAAAAACCACGTTAATCTTTTGGGTTGTTTCCCCATGATTAAAACATAGGTTTTAGCTTCATTAACCTGGAGATGTAGTGCAGCCATATAGTATACATCATTATTAATTAATTTTTTCCAGGCTAAGCCAGTTCTAGCTACCAATACGGCGTTGTCAATGTATAACAGGATGGGGATCCGTTTTTTGTTTGCCATGGGGACGTCAATTCCATCCACTGCCGTTTCCATGCCCTTTGTATATAATGAAAACAGAAAGGGGGATAGTACCCCTGCCTGACACCCCTGAGAATAGGGAAAGATCTAGTATATTCACCCTGGCTACTGTATCTAACGTATGCTGAAGACTGGGAGTATAGTTGGCGAATGAAGAATATTATATTGTCATTCACACCCATGTCTTTCAAGATATTCCATAATTTGTTATGTGAAACAGAATCAAAGGCTGCGGAAAGATCCATAAACACCATAAAAACATTTTCTTTTTTAATATGGGTGTACTTGGCTGTAATTAAGTTCAAGTTTAAGCACTGATCCAGTCTCCATCCCTTTATTACAACCATATTGCACCGGTATTAATATATTTTTATCTGCAGCCCATTCGTGGAGAAGTGTGGCTCACTGGTTAGAGTAGGCAGACCTGGAAGCAGAGGTCAGCCCAGGACCAGGGTTCAATTCCCGGCTCGGCTGGGTCTTGAGTCCATAAATTGTCCATGGACTCGATAATTCTCGCTCCAGTGCATACTCGATTCATGGGTTCACACTCTGCGACTCTGGGCAATAGCTTGCTTAATCTCCACAATGGCCCCTCGCGGCGGGATGCCTGGCTTTCACCTTGTGGATGCCCTGCTGGGTTATCTCACAGGGGAATACCAGGACAGGTTCCCTAAGCAAGCGCTTAGAGACCGGTTGGTGATTTGCGCTATATAAATATCTGTACATTTACATTCCTCTCTTCTGTTTAGAAACAGGCGACCCGATAATTTAACTGTTCCATCCAAAAGTGAAATAGGCCTCTAGCTTTTGGGCATTGATTTATCCCCTTTCTTATGTATTGGCATGATAATTGTCGTTTTCCATGAGGCGGGGGGGCCGCTATAGCAATTGCATTAAAAACATTTGTCAAGAATGGAATACAGAGTTCCGGGTGGTCAAAGAAGAAGTCAATTGGGGCCCCATCCGGACCTGGGAACTTAGTGCTACTGCATTGCATCAAGCCAATTTTTACCTCTGCAAATGAGGAAAACAATCAGAGTACCCTTATCATAAATTAGGACATCATCAGTTAAGATTTCCCTATCTGATACTGACCCAAATATATCTTTGTAATGATCCACCCAAGCAGTGTCTCCCACGTTGGTACTTAGGGAGGGTCCTGTATCTTGAATCAGGAATGGAGTATTCATTATAGCCCAGAATTCTTTAGAGCTTTTTAAAGCTGAGGCTAGTTGTAGTTTGTCCCCAGACATCCTCCTTTAGGGCTTTGAGTCCCTGGCTCCTCCTCCGGGATTGTAATTTAGTTTCCACCACGCTCAGCAATGAAACAAAAGCCTTCACTATATTCAGGGGGTCACTATGCTGGTCTAGGCAGGTTGATATTTCCTGCTGGGTGCGCCCAATTATAGTTGGTAATAATACATCTTTATTTATCTTTGCCCATTTAAGGACTATTCCATTCCTTCTTGCTATTATTGGTGCCTGAATTCTCTTATCTTCCCTATTGTAACAATCGTTCCAATAAATTTGGAAAATCAGTGCAACATGGTCACTAAAAACTGTGGCGAAGATTCCTATAGTTTTAAAAATATCTTAAAAGGAAGCGCCACCACTATATAGTCTATTGTGGTACCATGTGTACTGTCCCCGAACGTTTTTACCAAGGTGCCAGTGTGTTCATCCACTGGATTGAGTATTACCAAATTTCGAGTCATGACCAAAAGCCTTTTCAATTTGTCCCCATATGAAGTATGTGAAAAATGGAATGGGACAACACCTTCTTCGTCAACCAGCCCACATAGTGGTGTTGCTGTCCTGGAGCAGCTATGAGCATTGAAATCTCCCAGCCAAACTATATTTAGGGGATTGTGGCGAGTAGTTATTGCCCTATCAGTTGCACGCTCTAATGAGTAAACTACCAGGGACATATTGCCCTCAAAGTTGTTAATATAAAAATGTATTAGGAGAATGGTGTCTACTCCAGGGCCACTGCACACTATAAGGTGGTGGTAAGAGGACTGCACATCAGTCCTAAATATGTTTACATGTAGAGTGTTTCTTATCAAGGTCAATAATCCTCCTCTCGCTCAACCTGACCGTGAGGTAATTGCAGGTGTTTATATTACAATAAACCCATGAATATACATGGCATCAACTTCCCACGTTTCTTGGAGGCATACTAGTTCATATCATTCGATGATCCTAATCCAGTCTTCATTGTCCCGCTTGGATCTTAGCTCCCCTATAATCCAAGTTAATGCATTAACCGTGTCTTTTGTCTGATCCACAGGATGGTTGGCTATTAGCGAGACTACCTCCTGTTGGCCCTGTGTATGCTGTATGCACTGAAAACCCACTTCCTCATGAGACTCCAGACCAAATGGAACACAGCAGCCAGGCTGATCCTCAACCTCCCCAAATGCACCCACATCACCTCCGACCACAAGAACCTCCACTGGCTCCTTGTTCAGAAGAGATGCCAGTTCAAGCTCCTGACACACTCCTACAGAGCCCTACACTACCAGCGACCAGCATACATCAACCACCATGTGAACTTCTACTAGTCCGCCAGAGACCTGCACTACACCTTTATGGCCCTCGTTCTCTTCCTCCCACATCCACCACAGCGGAGGTCGAGCCTTCTCCTACCTCTCTGAGAAGGCCTGGCACGACCTACCCCATATCCTACAGACAACACCATCCCTCATGGAATTTAGAAGACAACTCAAGACCTGGCTCTTCGACTGAGACCTGCGATACCTCAAGGATGAGGAGCAATGCTTTATAAACTAATTGACTGATTGAATGATTTACTCCTCAAAATAAATGTGTATTTAATAGTAGAATTTAAGTATAGGAATGCATTTTATAAATATTATAATTTTTTTAAATATACAAATAATTTAAAAGTTAGCTGCCCAAAATTTATATTGTTTAATATCTAGTGAACTAGGTTGAAAATTATATATTTAATTAATGTAAATATATATATTTTTTAATAATACATTAATATGTTTAATGTATTTTGATGTTATAATTAAGGGCCTCATTACGCATTACGATGTCGGTCGGAAAGCAATTCAACAGACGCCTTGTTGGAATTGGTTCTGACCTACTCGGGTTCGGCGAGTCCAACCGACCAATTATGATGCTTCCGAACACCGTACGGAAAGTCTCCCACTGGCTTCAATGGGAGCCTGTGTTGTGACCGACAACACAGGCTCCCATTGAGAAAAAGGGGTGGTTGCGGAAAACCTTGCACCCAATCGCAGGCAACCCATGGGGCCTGCCACACTATGCATGATATTAAAGGGGGTCCCTTCAGTACCCCCACAGGCCCCAACCGGAGGCCTCAGGGTTAAGGGGGGTCTGCAGGGAGCCACCAAAGTCAGCTTCTGACAGTCGGTCTGTGTCGGACAGGCTGTTGCAATGTAAAAGTTTGTTGGATCCAATGATGACCAGAGGTAGCCAGGAAGTATAACAGAAGTAGAAGGTTTATTGGTTGGTTTAGTAGAAGTATGTTACAGGTCCCACCAGGAGCAGCATCTTTGCCGCTCAGCCCACTCTCTCCAACTGCCACTCTCACCACACAAGCAGGCACACCAACATTCCAGTCTCTCTCTCATAAAGCATTCCAACATTCCACGCAGACATCACATTTAACTTGGCTGAGCAGCTAAGGAGAAGATGCACTTGAGGAATTGAGATACAACACAGGCCTATTTGGAAAGACTGTTCGAATCCGACAGCCGAGTCTCCGAATGCCGGTCAGAACAGATTTGAAATGACTGAGTGGTTACCTACCATCGTAATCGGTTGGTTGGAAATGTTTCCGAGTTGGTCGGAAACATAGGTTCCGACATGGGTTAGGAAAATCCAACTGCCGTTCCGAGCCTGTCCGACCAACATCGTAATGAGGCCCTTAGTGTATTATTTAATTCATCAATAATTATGCTTAATTTATCACTAAATATATACATAAATGTAAATGTAGAACTAATTAAAATAATTTAATTTAAATGTATTAAATATACTTAAAATATATATTATTAATGTTATTTTAATGTAATTAATTTATTCATTCATTCACTTAACGTTAATTCCAATGGAATGTTAGTTTATTTTTCCTGCTTATGTGGATTTTTCTGGGAATTTAAAGCAGTACCAGTGGCTGGCCAAGTATGGTGCTTGACTTACTCGAAGGCTGTAGGATGTATTTTGTAAATTGAAAAGTTCTTTATTTATTTGTGAATGATCATTTTGTACCAGCATGTCTCTCTCAAAGCCCTCCTTAATTTTAATTGTAATTTTCCCTGAACCCTACCAATTTCAGAGTGACTATTCCCTTTTGTCTCACCACTCCTTCTGGTCCCTTCCACATATACCACAAAATAGTATATTAATCAGTCTGCCAAGATCGCTGCACAAAAAAAGAAAGGAGAGTCAGAGGCGGAGATCTCCATCTGTAGGTTTGTGAATTGCATTTTGTAGTCAGTACTATGGACTACTATTTTACCAACTATAAAATGCAGTTAGTGGATTAGGCCAGAATTCTTATTGACAATTGATTTCTGCCTGTTTCTTTTTAGATAGTGAAAATGTGCTGCATATCTCTTAAAATCTACACTAGTCTTGTGAAATGATGTGGCATTGTTGGCTGGCTGCAAAGCATAGGCATCTTCACATCAGCTTTATACTGGGAACGATCACTACTTTTCTAAGCTTGAGATACCATAAAGATAAAGAATGCATGTTAGGGATGTTAGGGATGCAGTTCACCATCCAAGCCTCACCCCTTTTGTAATAGAGAAAGTTTACATAACTCCCCTTCCTCCAATACCTAAATGTAATATCCTTATTCCTTAATTATATAATTTATGAGAGGACGTTATTTGTCCACAAAGTCACATACTTAATTTTTTATATTACAGGCACATTCATATACCAGTAGATGCAGTCAAAATGAATATGATGTCACATTTCAAATATAAAAATGTGTTTCTACCATTCATAAGCCATCAGACAGCTCTCTTGCCCCGGAAACCGTGAAACAAGATGGCAAATCACCAGTAAATAGTTTTTGTACACTGGAAGCAAGAATATAAATACAAAGTTCTATCTCTTTAAGTTTTTGGGCAACATCTCCATCACAAACCCTAATGAAAGGTGTTCATTCCTTAACTTGGCATAAACATACAAATACGAGCACCACTCCTAGCTCAGTGAGCTAATTGTGTTTGCATGCCTCAAACTTCTATCAGACTTCTATTTTTATGAGAGGCAGTGGTTCATTGTTCTGGCCAACAAAATAAAAAAGTCAGTGTTGCAACACTATGAGGCCCATTATGATGGTGGGGAGAGGCACCACCGCGGTGCTGGCGGAAAATGCTTTTTTCCGCATGCCAGCAGCGGTCCTCACGCCCGCTATATTACAATGGGCAAACATAGCCCATTTCCCGTCCGCCGCAGTGCGACGTGAACCACCATCAAAGTGCACCCGCCACCACGTCTGTGGGAGCCAATGGAGATTCACCGCTGTGGATGCCGCAAACAGCCAGTCACACTGCAGTGGAGAAACCGCCCAACCAGAGATGGCAGAAGCACGACAGCGAAACCAGAGTCCCGGTCCCTTCCACCCGGCTCGACCGCAATGGATCCTGCTCTACACGTCTTCCCGGTGCTGTACCTGATACACTACCAGCAACTCATGCACTGTCATGGACGACGCCGCAGGTACGCTAACACACAACTCCACACATAACTACAAACCACAACTCCAGAGCTGATATATGGTTCTTGTCTCCACCAGACACCCTGGTGGGGGAAGGTACACATCTACAAGTGTACCCACACATGTCTTACCTGTCACAAAATCACATCTCTGCATCCAGGTCACCCAACAACCGCGATATTGATGCAATGTCTCGGTCACGTCACCGCAGCAGTGAAGACACGGGAAAACATGCGCACAATGCAGAAGTCAGGGCCAGCGCCAGGCATGGGCAGTGCACAAAGATCATAGGGCGACACCTCCACCCTCCACACACTAGCCCCCCCAAATGAAGAGACATGCCATGTGCCTCTCTTGTGCTCCCCTATGTACAACAACCACCCAGGTGAACTCACACCCTGCACCACACACCAAAGAACTAGGGAGACATCCTCAGCAGGTGGGGCTGCAGAGGAACACACAGCACAGAAACACAGGGCCAGGGCAACCCATAACCACACCTACACTACACTCATGGCAACAAAACTGAGTCCAAGCACAAAATGAGCACACATACATTACAGGAACAATCACTCAACTGGACACACAGCCTGTCAAGTTACACAGACATACCCCACACTGACACACAGCCACATACTCAGATCAGATGTCAGCAGCAATGGAGGACAACAAATAGGAAAGCTAAAGTGAGTTGCACACAAATGGTAGGCCAAAGAGACAACCACTAAGCATGTGTACATCGCATGCAACAAAAGGAACACATAACAATACTCTTAGCCCATCAAATCACACATGGCTGGCACAGTGAGTGAAATCAAACCACAGTCACCTCCGTGCAACAACTCAGGGAGACAGCAAGGCAAACCATGTATAGGCACAGGAATGAAAGAAAGTCTCTGAAGTCAAACAGTGAACAGCTACACATCTGCATCCAACTACTTGACAGGTGTGTGTCAGCAGCACAACACACAGGGCCCATTGTTACACTCCATGACTGTCAAACACAAGTAGGATCCTTCACACATACCCCCCAAACTCACACCTGCAGCAGACAACACCAGTGTCAAACACAGAGAAGGGTGCCAATAATGGTCAGTCAATACACTGACAAACAATCACACTCCCTAGGGGCATCCACAAACATCACACACACACTCATGGATGCCTGAGCCAATGCTGGCACAAAAACAACAGCCAAACACAAAACTCAACAACAACATACACAGAATTACAACAAGACCAGACCTGACCTGTGCAGCAAAACTGTAGAAAGGCAATGGTAGCCCAGAGAGAACAGGAGAACACAACATCATCACTCAGCAACAGTGCACAGACAACATACCCCAACTCAGACAAGAAGTGCATAATCTCAAAACAATCATGGACACAAACTGGGACCAATGGGCCTACAATGAAACACAGACTGACATACCACACCACCCATCAAGTCAACATGGTGTCATAGTGTACCACATGCATGCATATGCACTATCCGGACAAATGACAGGCCACATATGAGAGGAGAAAACCCCAAGGATGCACCCAAAAACAAGCCCATGAACAAGAATAGCCCCAAGTGCATGTGACAGAAACACAAGTAATGTACACTACACTGGAAACACACATCTGAATGAATAAAAACACACAAACAAAACACACACACTGACATGCAAATAGAACATCACACACAAAGCATCTGTTTCCTGGCACACCTTCTCGCCAATCTCTGAACAAATAATCTATAACACTCTGCTAGAAATCAACAGCTCCAATCACTTCTCGGATCCCCTTCCTCCTGCCTTATTAAAAATGTTAAAAACATCTATTCTACCCCTATGGGCAAAAATTGTAAACACCTCTCTGAGACAAGGCTCCATACCGGACTATCTTAAAATAGGGCAGGTCACACCTATATTAAAGAAATCTAACGCCATCCAATCAGATCTCAACAACTACCACCCGATATCCAACATCCCCACCTTGGTCCAAATTGCTGGAAAAATGTGTACAAATACAATTATGTAACCATATCGAGAACTACAACCTCCTAGACAAATATCAATCTGGCTTCCGGCAAGGTCACAGCACAGAATCTGCACTCACCCACATAATGGATGACATACTAAAAATGCTAGACCTCAAAGAATCATGCCTACTGATACTTCTGGACTTATCCTCCGCCTTCGACACGGTTAAATATGACAACTTATTGTTCCTAGTGGAATGAAGGATGGGCCTTATGGGCACAGTGTTACAACGGTTCTTCTCCTTCCTAAATAACAGAACACAAAGAATCAAGACAAAGCATTCACTCTCTAAACCCTCCACGGTCACGCTAGACGTTCCACAGGGCTCAGCTCTATCACCCATTCTCTTCAACCTACTAATGGATCCCCTGGCGAATGCCTTGAACTCAGCAAACATTCTATATCACCTGTATGCGGACGACATCCAAATGTATTTGAAAATCTCCACTCCAGAAGACTTCATCTCCCTCAACGCTATTCTATAGAACACGCAAAGCTGGCTCACTGGCAACCATCTCATGCTTAATACAAAAACAACTGAATTCCTTCTGCTCTCCCCACCCAATCACACTCCTAAGATAGATTTATGGCTGAAACATCTAACCTCATTTAACTGTGCTCCCCTCATCATTGACTCCGCGAAATCCCTGGGAGTCACCATAGACAAACACCTGAATATGCAGGCACACATTACTAATGTCACCAAGGGACCTAATCACAAGTTGAATATACTAAGGAAACTCAAACCCTTCCTCCCACAGGCCGAGCTAAAAACTGCAGTGCAAGCCCTAGTGCTACCAAGATTAGACTATGGAAGCACCACTCTTTGCGGTCTCCCCAAATACAAGCTGGCTCTGCTGAGGGCATCGCTTAATGCTGCGGCAAGACTGGTATCCGGAACAAAAAGAAATAGCCACATCTTTCCGACCGTGAAAGCTTTGAACTGGCTGCCCTACGAGGCAAGAATACACCTAAAGGTCGCTTGCATGACCCACAAAGCAGAGCGTTCGGGAGGATGCAGACAACTACGCAGCGCAAGTTCTTTTCTTTAGGGGTGGGCGGAAATAACGCAATCGTGTTACGCAAATCTCCGCGAAACGGTAAAAAATCTCCGCGAACACGCATAAATTCCGCGAACACGCGGAATTGCTTGTTCGCAATACTTTTTTCCTGTTCGCGATCGCTGTTTGCGTGCTCGGGGTGAAATATCTCGCGAACACTTATATCGAGAACGCGAACAAGCAAAAAATTTCGCGAAGTCGCGGAATGCAGATTTTTGGCCCATTTCGCGTTCTCCGCGGAACGCGAAATTACCCAAATTCCGCAAATTCCACGAGCGGAACGGAATTTACCGCCCAGGCCTACTTTTCTTCTGAAACCACAATCCTTCCATAAAAAGAGAACTGGTTGCAGAGCTTTCTCAGGGATTGCTCCAAAGATCTGGAACTCCTTACCTCCTGGGATACATGGAATCTCCTCCTTTACCGCCTTCAAAAAAGAAGTAAAAATACTCCTTTTGAACAAATTCATGCCCTAAGACTGAATTCTAGGTTGACCGCGAGTCTCCTACATGATCTACATTTCACTGCCTACCTCTTGTGTATTTAAGGAGAATATTGTATGTATGTTTATGATCTCAACCACCTGAACGTTTAATAACCATGTATTATGTTTTGACTACTGGTCACATATGTTATCCATACACTATATACCTCTTTTGTTTGAAATGATGACCATCATATGCTTGCATACTACCTCATCTCTTTTGTTTAATAACTGTAAACTGTAAAGCGCTCTGATACCCTCGCGGGTCACGTTCGCACTATATAACACCTTATAAATAAATAAATAAATCTGTCAGCTGCAAGAGACAACACAGCCCAAACACTGCACACATCCACAACAAACACACATCCGATGCACATGCCAATACATCACATTTCAAACACAGCTGGACATCAGGGGTGCACACCAGGCAAGGACAAAGCAACATACACTCACAGCACTGCATGTATGACTAGCAGAGTGTGCACACCAAACATACCAGTCCCACACAGATATGAGTGACACAACATGAACCCACACAACACTAATCAGCACAGCACACAGACAACATCACACTCGGGAAGTGAAGCAGTACCACAGCAAACACACATACAGCTAACCCAACACCCACAGATGCACAAGTCTGGGACTCTCAGGTGACAATAAGAGGACTAGAGGACTGTGCAGCACAAACAGTAGAACTGCATATGAGCAAAACAAGACAAGAAAATCACATATAACCCATTGGTCAACTGTCCTGAGTGGCACATTGGTCCTGGGCACAGACAGCACCACAAAGCATAGTGTAGCAAATGAACTGATGGGGAGTCATACACATTGGCAACCCAAGGGGACAGCTGACATGAGTGTGAAGTGGTGTGTACGCCAGTAGTGGACAGGTGAGTAGTGCCCCATACAAAAATAGATGGAGTGCAGACTCACAATGGGTAGGCATCAGAAGCACAGATAGGGAATGGTATGACTCCACACCACACATGCCATAATGGAGCCAAAAAAGCCCCAAGTGACAGCAATGTATGAGAAAACACACCCACAATGTCAGTGTGGCTGAGCAGGTCTGCACAGTGAGTACAAACAGTATCAAGACACAAGGCTGATCAACAAAACACAACACTGACTTGCCAATCACACACTCTGCATACTCACAATTGCCACCAACAAAAAGTAGGCGTCCCCCAGAAGTGCAAGGACACACCAACACACTGCACAGTGCACAACCTACAACACCCACATGTGCACACAGTCACAAGCACAGGGCTGACCAATCCAAACAACAGGCACTCAACTCCTAGGTGACACATGTGTGCAGTTGACATTGCAGGGGAACACACACATCAACACTACTGACAAAGTCACCCCTTCACACTGCACACTTCATGACCACCCAAGTGCACACATTGAATTTAACCCATGTGACTAGGACGCCTGGCCATCACTAGATATGCATACACCAACACTGTTGTGCACACATCAAGAAAGCTCAAACAGACATGATGACCCTGGCCAGCCTGCAATACTGTAGATAGAATCCCACTTTGTGCTGGCACTGCATACAAACATGCCATGTGTACAATATACCTAACCTGACCAAAGAGTGATTATGATACCAGTAGTTCATCACAAACCAACATCATTGCACCCCCAAGCCTCAGAGTCAAGAAGAAATGAAGTGCCTGTTACCTCCGTGAACCCTTAAAAAATTAAACAAGCCTTTGGCACTGTTGAAGTGGCATATAGAGCATGTGTCACAGTAAACCATACCCACACAGAAAGCGCTTTATTTAGCAAGGACACTGACAAGGCAGACAACAGGAGTAACTGTTTTTATTCACATATCACACAGAAAGGCACCAAAAGTAGACAAGAGCAAGGCCAGTGGCCAGTACAAAGTGCAGAGTATATCCATGAGAAGCTGCACAGGAAATAGTTTAACACAGCAAGGAGCAACAAGGCCAGTGGCCAGTACAAAGTGCAGAGTATATCCCTGAGAAGCTGCACAGGGAATAGTTTAACACAGCAAGGAGCAACAAGGCCAGTGGCCAGTACAAAGTGCAGAGTAAGTACATGAGAAGCTGCACAGGGAATAGTTTAACACAGCAAAGAGCAACAACACCAGTGGCCAGTACAAAGTGTAGAATATGTCTATGAGATCCTGCACAGGGAAGGGTTAAACAGCAGGGAACATCAAGGCCAGTGGCCAGTCCAAGGTGGAGAGTAGTAAGTACATGAGATCCTGCACTGGGAATTGGTAATACTGTACCCTTAATAATAGATGAACAGGGAAGCGCACTCCTTGGTAAAATAAGGTGCTTCACGTGGTAAATCAGTGGGTGGTGCAATTGGGTGAGTCCTCCTGAGTATAAGGATATCATACACTGTAATCGCACTCTTTAAACGTTAAAGAATGTCTCCCTTTTGCACTCAATCAAATGGTTTTGATAACTATAGACGAGTTTTCAAATATTTAATGAATCACGAGTGTAGATAAGTTGCAATGTCTATTTATTCAGTAAAGTCAATCTAGCAACACCTTACATCTACATGATCCCAAAGATCCACAAAGATGCAACAAATCCTCCATTTAGACCAATTGTCTTGAGCATCAACTCTATACATGAACCCATAGGTAGATATTTGGACAAACATTTACAACCACTCGTTCAATCCATGAGCACATACAAAAGGGATACCAAAGACTTTCTGAATATATTGGAAACAACTCAAGGTAAAACCAACTCGGAAACTACATTATATACTATAGATGTTAAAGCATTGTACACATCAATACCACACAACAAGTGCATGGAGGCAGTTGAATCATTTTTGTTAAACAGCGATAAACCTACCGATCTCAAAATCTTTCTAATGGAACTCATTCACTTCACATTGTATCACAGCTATTTTCAATGGGGAAACATCTTCTATTTACAGTGCTCCGGAACATCTATGGGCAATTGCGCTGCACAAACGTATGCGAATCTTTTCATGCACAGATTTGAATTAGATTATATCCTAAGCAACGACATATGGCAACAGCACTTGTTATTATACAGGAGATATATCTACGATATATTCATATTATGGCAAGGATCCTCCACAGTACTTCAGAATTTAATTAATGATCTAAATCAAGTGGATGATCATATTGAATTCACATCAACCCATCAGCAAAAAGTGCATTTCCTTTCTTGACATTACCATCCATAACAATAACGGAATCCTTACGACCCAAGTTCATGTTAAAACCACAGATCGCAACAATTTACTTCATTTCCACAGCTTCCATCAACCTTCTCTCAAGGAACATTTACCATACTCACAGCTATTGCGGCTCAAAAGAATATCCAGTACCGAACAACTATACATAGAAAGTAGAGAAGTATGCATTGAGAAGTTCAGAAGACGAAAATACCCAGAGCAAATCCTAAATAACGCATGCAAAAAAGCAGATAAAATCACAAGATCTACGCTGTTAACCACCAAACCAAAAAAACCCACAGATAATAGAAGTGTATTTATATCAAAATACTCATCTCAAAGTTAAAGTTTCAAAAAAGCGATGTTAAGATATTGGCCTATGTTGGCAACCGAAACAGATTTCAAACACATCTTCGACGCACCTCCGATATTTGCATATCAAAGGTCAAGGAATCTCAAACAAATACTAACCACTTCAAAGAGTTCCGCTGAACCTCACTACAAAGGAACTACCCCATGTCTAAATTGTGGAAATTACAATCACATTATAAAGGGGAATACGATTCAACACCCACACAAAGGATTCAGCATCAAACTCAAAGTATCAGCCACTTGCAACAGTCAAAACGTCATCTACATGTTAAAATGCCCTTGTGGATTAGTATACATTGGAAAGACCGAACGCAAAATACGCATCAGATTGAACGAACACAAAAGCAACATCCGAACAAAAAATGCCAAATCCTCCATAGCCCAACACTTTGAAGCTTTGAAACATAACATCAGTCAACTACGGTTCTTAATTTTAGAACAAGTATCCATCTTAAAAGTTCGAAATAACACCCAACATTTGTTGCAAAGAGAGGTGTATTGGATAGACAGAATGGACTCTATCAGTCCTAAATGACTCAATGAACGTTGTGATTTAAGCTGTTTTTTGTAAAGCACACCCCTGGCATCACCATTGCACTGAGTACTGAACCCTCATGCACGTTTTAATCGTCGTCATTTAACTGCTTAAGTTTACAGGGCATAAACGTTTCCCACTGATGTATCACCACAAAGCTACCAAAGCCACCATTACACTTACTCTTGACCCACTGTCACCTTTACACAATTTCTTTAAGTTTCCTCATTTTCCTAATGTCACAGTTACATTCATTACATTTTTTGGACACGCCTTACACTTCTTACACCATATCCGTACACACATAGGAAGAGTGCTCATACACCACAAGTTTATTAATATAACACTCATTCTGGGTACAATCTCCAACTCATTTTAGTTCCCATATTCCTATTAACCTTTATTTTTCACATCGGTTTCTTTGAATCTCACTCCATTACACCATATACTTAAGAACTACGAGTCTTTCCTCTCTGCAGTTCCATACGCATATGACGCGTGTAATGATTTAACTCACGCAACGTACCAACATTCACTTTCCGTCACTTCACACATAACACTCGGAGAAGACCCGATAGAAGGTTCCATGTGTAAAAAATTGTTTTTATTTAATTTTTCATTTATATGTAAACATATTGTTTCTCTTGATTCCACCTTTGCGACACCCTAAATACAGGAACTACTAGTCTTTCTTCTCTGTAGTTCTACACGCACACGACGCGCGTAATCATTTAACTAACGTACTACAACAACATTTACTTCCTCGTTCCGGGAACGCTAACTCGGATATACCATTCGAAGAAGATTGGATATAAGATTGCACGCACAACTGTTTCAGTAAGTTATTTCTGTCTACACAATCTTTCTATGACCTCCGGGTACTAATATCGCTCGATAGCTTACGACACATAACAACTCTCTTGCAGAAATCAGTTGAATTTATCAACGCGAAGCCAGTACAATTGACGCGTTTCGTAAGTATGGCTCTCAACATGTGTCGACTTTTGTAAACACCGTCTTCACTGTGTGCACATAGATACACACTAATGATTTATGCACTCTTTAAGCACGCTCGTCTATCATTTATTATCATTTCTATTATCACTTTTATCATTATGGACAAGACGGCAACACCAACATGCGCTTGTGTGTTACGATCACAATTAAGGTTTTTTTAAATTGGGTACCAATGAGCACGTCATCTTTCTCACACTGACTGCGATATAATTGTTAAGAATTCACATGAGGCACATGTTCAACATCACCAAATGCATACACGGAAAGGTTGTTCAAATGTGCTGATACCTTATTTCCTCATTTGTAGTATGTCAGCCCCTGATGAAGGGCTTTCAGACCCGAAATGCATTGGGCATCAAGAATTCTGAATGAAGAACAATTCAAAGAACTGCATATGTAATCCAATGAATGAAATTTAAAATGATGAAATTCATGAAGAATAAATAGACATTACAACTTATCTACACTCGTGATACTGTACCCTGCCATGGTCAGCAACACAGTCAGGGGATAACAATGGGCAGTCAGGCACCGCTATGGAAGAGAAAGGTGTGTAAGGGGGACTTCCACTCAGACTTGGTTGTCAGTCGAACTGGGAGGTGGCAGAGTGTCGGGGACAGTTTGAGGATTGGACCGGGGAGAGAGAGGCCCAGCTGAGGTAGCGTATCAGTGGCTTTGGAAGCCAAAGGGCAGCTTGGACCAGGTGGTGTGGTGGCACGTGGAGGTGGAGTCATGCTGCGGTGAGACACAGTGTGGGTTGGAGATTGTCATGGGGTACCTTTACACTTCTTGGGGACCCGATAGCCAAGAACTGTCTTGGTAGGAGTGGTAAGTGGGGTGGGCACAACAGACACACTCTCCACCAAAGCTGCATCAGGTGCAGCCGGTGTCCCTCCCTCTGGGGCATGCTGGATCCAGCGGTGCGCTTGGCCTGGCCTTGCATCTGCCCCTCCATCCCCTGTTTACCAGGTGTATCCCCTACAGTGGCCTCCTTTCCCTGCTTCACAGGGCTCTGGATGGGAGTTCATGTTGTGGTGAAATCACCCTTGGAGCTCTTTTTATGTGTACTCTTAGCAGGCACCTGCTTCTCCGCGGGCACGGCAACTATCTGCTTGTCTTTGAGAGACGCTTCTGGGACAGGTGAGTCCTTGGATGGGGATGCCTCTGAGGCATGTGAGCCTGAGGCCTGCTTCTTGGCTTTCTGGCCCAGGGTGTCGCCTGAAGGGCTTTTGCCTTTGCACTCTGGGGTTGCTTTAGCTTTCTGTGGGGATGGTGTCTGCACCCAGGACCATTTGAGCTGCTGCTGTTGTGTTCTATGTGTGCTGCATCTTGCCCTTGAGGTCTGTGATGTGTGGTCAGATGTAGCCACTGACAGGGGGGTGGCCAAAGGGACTGGAGCTGGACTCTGAGGGCCTGATTCACAGAACTAACTTAAAACAAAATCCTAAACTTACTACCATTTTGGTATTTACAGAAGACACTTACTCATTTTGGTATTCACAGAAGGCACTTACTCATTTCGGTATTCACAGAAGTTAGGAGTCCTAACTTTAGGATTCCTAAATGCCTTCTATGAATACCGAAAGTCTTAAAGTTAGGATGTTTCTCAGTTTAGGAGTAGTAAAGTTAGGAATCCTAACTTTAGGACTCCTAAAGTTAGGAGTCCTAACTTTACTACTCCTGAACTGAGAAAAATCCTAACTTTAAGCCTTTCGGTATTCACAGAAGGCATTTAGGATTCCTAAAGTTAGGAGTCCTAACTTTACTACTACTAAACTGAGAAAAATACTAACTTTAAGACTTTTGGTATTCACAGAAGGCATTTAGGAGTCCCAAAGTTAGGAGTCCTAACTTTACTACTCATAAACTGAGAAAAATCCTACCTTTAAGACTTTTGGTATTCACAGAAGGCATTTAGGAGTCCTAAAGTTAACACTCCTAACTTCTGTGAATACCGAAATGAGTAAGTGCCTTCTGTGAATACCAAAATGAGTAAGTGCCTTCTGTGAATACCAAAATGGAAGTAAGTTTAGGATTTTGTCTTAAGTTAGTTCTGTGAATCGGGCCCTGAGATTGTGCCAGTTGAATGGCTGCCGTCACTGCGAAGGACAAAGACTGGACAGTCCGGTGTAGACCACCCACGTCTGAATGAATGGCCTTCATGAACGCAACAACCTGTGCAAACCTTTGTCGTGGTCAGGAAGGCATTGAGGAGAGTTGTCTGGCCCACCCACAGCTGGCGCAAAAGGTCCACAGACTCAGCACTGATGGCAGCAGGGGGGACAGGGGCAGGGGCAGCTGTGCCTGGGGTGAAGGACACTCTTCCCTTCTTACTGGTGCAAACACGGGTAACAACAGTGGAAGTAGCTGGGAGGGTGGGCACTGTACACTGTGTGGTGGAAGAGGAGGCTGAGTCCCCGTTCCCTGTACCCGCTAACATAGATGCATCACCGCTGGCATCAGATGACGTTGAGGTTGGTGCCTCTGGCTGTGATTCCACAAGCAGACTCCTGCCCCTCTCCGAGGCACTGGTCACATCTGTGTCACTGTGCTTGTGTGTAGCAGTCGTGCTTGATGCCTCACCACTGGTGTCCGTCCCCTGTCCTTCCATGCATACGGGAGATGCTGCAAGAGATAGATATGTAGGGTCAGTTCAGTGGCATCAACACAAACATCACATGCAAGCAATGCACTAAACAAGATGATGATATCCCCATGGTGCACACCACCCTGTGCAGTAACAATGTGCAACCTCAATTCAAAACTCGATTTTCGCGTGTTATCATTCAAACATGGCATGTGAGCCATGTGATGACCAAACGGCCAAATAGACTGACGGTGGCTCCATTTAACCAGACATACAAATCACTGAGCACACCTAGGGCCCTGAGGGGGCAAAGATTTACCTCCAAACACGTTGCCACTGTTACATCTTGAGGGAGCAGAAGGGGACAACACAGATACAGACTCCAACATAACAGTACACAATGGCCATGAACTCATGCCATCCACCATGTCGTACTTTGGGGCACAACTTCAGTTGTACATCGGTGTCAGACGTCTAGTCCTCACAATTCTGACGTCAGGCAATGCCCACATTGAGGAACCCACACTCAGATGATGCACACTGCCGTTCCCTTCCATGAGATTTCCCTGACTACCCCAATGCAGACGATGCCAGAATCCCACGACTCAGAATGCAATATCAAGGCCCATTACTCCAATGACATGAGAAAGTACAGGTAGGGAAAATGCATTACAGCTGCACCCAACACAGAGGCCACTTACAAGCCACTGCATCACACTACCAACATCACGGATGCCAGCGCTGGCCCAGGCTGTGAACACATGCAGCCACTCTCAACCATAGTCACCCTTCCCAGAATACTCACCACCAGCTTGCTGCTAATGCTCCTTCAAACGTGCATCCAGCTCAGGCTGTGTCACAGCTGGGATTCGGGCAATTAGTGGTGTCATGCTCCTGCGCGCCAACCTGCCAGTCGAAGGGAGCAGCCCTAGTGTCATCTCTGCCACGTTCTTGCTCAGCCAGCAGAAGACATCCCACCTCTTGTGACAGTGTGTGTGCCATTGGTTGGAGACGCCCAGAGCCTGCACCTTGCGTGCAATGGCCCTCCACACGGCCTTACGCTGGTGGACTTTGAGCTGCAGACATGGGAGACAAGAGGGGGAAAAAATCAGTGAAACAGTGTAATGTACCACTATCTCTCAGTACAGGAGCATGATACTGACTCATCCCAACTTCACCGATATGTCTAGCAGAGACAATAATGCATCTCACATGGTAAATCAGCATGGGAGAATCATACATAAATGCATGTAGGTATGAGGGTGGACACAGTACCTGCCCATCTCATACACATGCAGGATGGCAGCACAGAAAGCTATGTGTGGCTGACCACATCAACTGTCCAGTTTGAGGGTGAGCAAGACATACATCACATTTCAATATATGTTCAGGGGAAGACTCACTGTGTCCAACACTGCGCAGCCCTCAATGTCCTTGCCCTGTGAATGGCTCACTGTGTCATAGAGGTCACATTGAGGGACATGATCTTACAAACCCACACCCTTCTCACAAGGCCTGTCGTGTGTAATCTACAGGGCTGAGATGGCTCATTGATGGAGAGTCCCGCAAAAAACACACATTCAGTGATGTGTCCTTGCCAGATTGGGCGGTGACTGTGCAGGTCAGGTGGGGTCACACTGAGGTCCAACGTGGGGCATCAGAAATGTTACATGAAGGGACAATTTGGGAGCGTAAACAGTGCCTACACATGTGAGTCTGTACACATGCTGGTGGAAATGGAAGGGTCTGCACACAATAGTATGGCAATCTGCTGTGTCATAGGTGAATGACCACCAAGAGTGTCACCCTCAGGTATTGAAGTCATGGGCATAGTGCTGCACTGGAGATGATGCACATTTTGAGTCAGACACAATTCCATCACTACCCTCTGGACAACAACCCTAGCTAAGGCCACAGATGGGCCTGTGAAAGACATCAGGGACCCACACAGCCATTCACACAAGCAATCACTGTCCTGACTCCTGCATTATCAACTTGCTGCGTCACTGTATGGCTGACAAGACAATACATGTCCCTCCAATCTTGATGTGCAGGCAGGGAAATGTGTGAAATAGGCTACACACCCCTTTCCCCTGGAAACAGCAAGCTAGGCAGTGCCTGACACAGCCGCACACTCTCAGGCACATACTGCAGCAGATTAAGTTCATGTGTGCCCCCCCTGCACTCTCACTCCCACTTTGGAAGACTTACCATGACATTTGCAGCACCATATAGCCTCGGATACTGTGTGATCACCTCGTCCACCAGGACCTCCAGCTCGTCGGTGGTGAAGGGACTGACCCGGATCTTCTCAGTCATTGCCATCACTGTAGCCAGGAGACAGCAACAGCAGCAGTTGGTGTTGATGGGTGGCAGGCAGCAGTCCCTGGAGACAGCAACAGCAGCAGTTGGTGTTGAGGGGTGGCAGGCAGCAGTCCCTGGAGATAGCAACAGCAGCAGTTGGTGCTGAGGGGTGGCAGGCAGCAGTCCCTGGAGACAGCAGCAGCAGTTCATGGTGAGCGGCGGCAGGCAGCAGGCTCTGTGAGCTGTGGAAATGTGAGTCTCTCTCCCCCACATATATAGCCCCCTGGGGTAGTTTCAGTGGTTCTAAGCTGCTGCAATTGGTGTTCCAGGCCAAGCTTTTTCAAATGCATCCGCGGTGGTGGAGCACACAAATTGTATTAGGCTACCGCGATTCCCATTGGCTGTAAGGGTATGGTCCATGGCAGTGACACACCGCAGGGGCCAGGCAGACGCTACCGCGGTGGTGCATCTTTCAATTGCATCCAATGACTGGCCCCGCGGTGGCGGAGCACGCCTACCGCAATAAAATTGCATTAGGTTTCCGCGATTGCTGCTCCCATTGGCTGTAAGGGCATGGTCCATGGCGGTGACACACCGCAGGGGCCAGGTGGGTGCTACCACGGTTGTGCATCTTTCAATTACATCCAATGACCTGCCCCGCGGTGGCAGAGCATGCCTGCCACGATTTTCAAAATTGCATTAGGCTTCTGCGATTGCGGTTCCCATTGGCTGTAAGGGCATGGTCCATGGAGGTGACACACCGCATGGGCCGGGCGGTAGCTACCGCGATTAGGGTGCCATACATAGCTATGAATGACCATGATTTCAGTGGCAGAGCATGACAACCGTGATTTGACCATGTGTATATGCCTATCACTAGCACGAGTGTGTGTTGGGCATTGGCAGTGATACACCGCAGGGGTCAGGTGTTAGCTACTGCGATTAGGATGCGATACATTGCAATGAATAACCGTGATTTGGGTGGCGGAGCATGCCAACCGCCATTTGACCATGTGTATATGCATATCACTACCGCGATTGTGTGTTGGGCATTGGCGGTGACACATCGCATGGGCTGTGCAGTAGCTACCGCGATTAGGGTGCCATACATTGCTATGAATGACCGTGATTTGGGTGGAAGAGCATGCCAACCACCATTTGGAAATACTCATATGCCTATCAGTTCCGTGAGTGTGGCTTTGGCATTGGCGGTGACACACCACTGAGGCCAGGCGGTAGCTTCCGCAATTTGTGTCCCACTCATTGCTATGAGCGACCGTGATTTGGGTGGCGGAGCATGCCAACCGCCATTTGGAAATACTCATATGCTTATCACTTCCTCGAGTGTGGCTTTGGCATTGGCGTTGACACACCGCTGGGGCCAGGAGGTAGCTACCGCGATTTGTGTGCCATTCATTGCTATGAGTGACCATGATTTGGGTGGCGGAGCATGCCAACCGCCATTTGGCAATACTCATATGCCTATCAGTACCGTGAGTGTGGCTTTGTCATTGGCGGTGACACACCGCTGGTGCCAGGTGGTAGCTACCGTGAGTTGTGTGCCATTCATTGCTATGAGTGACCGTGATTTGGGTGTCAGAGCATGCCAACTGCCATTTGGCAATACTCATATGCCTATCATTACCGCGAGTGTGGCTTTGGCATTGGTGGTGACACACCGCTGGGGCCAGGCGGCAGCTACCCCAATTTGTGTGCCATTCATTGCTATGAATGACCGTGATTTGGGTGGCGGAGCATTTTGACAGCACCTATGGACACATCATGCTGTGTCAATGGCCAATGGGCAGTTATCAACAGTCCCACAGTGGCCACATGATTAATGGCACATCATTGTGCACACAATGCCAATGTAACATTTACCCCACTGCTGACTACACATGCTATGTTTGTGTATAGGATTTTGATCATTGGCATGTACTCCCTCACATGTCACTTGTGATATTGATGGGCATGTATACAGAACAGTGTTGTGATAGACTCTCCAATGGGTACACATGTCAACGTGATTTGACTGTCTACTTTTCTTGGCTCATGCGCACACTTTTTTTTACGCACAGACTGTGCTCATTGTGTTGTTGATGTGTGCCCTGTTCGACTTACGCCTGAAGGTGTGGCAGGTACAGCATCTAGGTATGAGACAGTAGTGTTGCAGTTTCACACATATGCTGTATGAAATACTCTCAGGGCTGCTCATGCTAGTCGTAGCTATATCCCTTTTTGCATTCTCATAGTCAGATATTGTTTTGGAGGTACTTGCTGTGTGAAACGCAACAAGTGTACGAGTAGTGTAGCTGAAGGTGTCCCTACATGTAAGGTGGTTTGTAACTCAACTGTGTTCATTGTTGGCGTTGTGTCAGTCAAAACATAAGAAGTTGTACACATCTCATGGTGTATTGCATTGAAATTTGTGTCCCCTTTCATCTCAACTAGGAGGAGACCAAATCTGCATCGTCTCTTCACAGAGTTGGCAGACATGGAGAATGAGGAGGTCATCCAGAAATTCCGTCTGGATGGAGCCACCCAACAAGACCTTTGTGCTATGTTGGAGCCCCACCTGCGGCCACGCAGAACATATCCAACTGCTTTCACCCCAACGTCTAAGGTGATGGCGGCCCTGCATTTTTTTGCCACTGGATTATTCCAGCACACGGTGTCCAGCGCACGTAGGATGTCGCAACCTATGTTCAGCATGGTGCTACAGGATGTCCTGTCCGCTATGATGATCTACAAGGACAGATATATCCATTTCCCCAGGAGGCATGAATTGGCGGGTGTAAAGGGTGATTTTTATTCCCTTGAGCACATCCCCCATGTTGTTGGTGCCATTGATTGCACACATGTTGGGCTCGTCCCACCACATGCATGTGAGCACATCTACTGGTGTGCCAGGCGGATATGATCAACTCGCACGTGTGTGCCAAATTTCCAGGCTTGGCCCATGACTCATATATCATGCGTAACAGCATTGTACCACAGCTGACGGCTAATCTGCTTCCTGAGCGTGCATGGATTGTGGGTGAGTATGCAGAGTCATTTAGCATGCTGTGTGTGTGACATGCTGTCCTCTGCCACAGTTACTTTACAAGCTTTCTCTGCCTTCTTCACACCTAGGTGACTCTGCATAGCCCAACTGTCCTTGGTTACTGAGCCCACTGCGGAATCCCAGGACACCAGCTGAAGTCCGCTACAATGATGCCCATGCGAGGACACGTCGTGTGGTGGAGCCTACTTTCGGTCTCCTGAAGTCACAATTTTGCTGCCTGGACAAGACCGGAGGTGCACTGATGTACTCGCCCAGGAAGGTGTATCAGATTGTAGTTGCATGGTGCATGCTCCACAACCTGGCCTTGCGCAAGGAGATCCCCCTGCTCCTGGATGCTGATGAGCAGTCTGCTTGCAAACCAACCCATGTCCAGTGATGGGGATAGTGGAGAGGAGGAAGGTGTCGAGGTTGTTGACTCAGTTGTGGCTGACAATGTTTATGGGACAGGGTAGTTTGGCACATCTACAGGATGTTTATGTCGGCACTGTTGCTCATTGTAATGTGTGCATATTGGAATAGCTTGATGGGAAGTGTTGTGTGATGGCTGTGATGCTGTTTCCAACCGCGGCGGTCGGAAACAGCGGAACATACAGCAGACACATCAGGGATATCCTAATTTTCCGTGCGGTGTCTCCGTTGTCCTGTTGGCGGTTTGGTGTGTTTCTGCCACGAATGCGACCGCTGCAGATGGATTTTCGCCTTCTCCGCCCGCTGCGGGCTGTTTATCGTGGTCTCGTTCCGCCGCGGTCGTTTTTTTGGGGCGGTTGGTCCTAATTGGACCGCCGGTTTTGCAGCGGTAACGGCGGGCGGTTGTTTTTCGCTACCATGGCAGTCAGGGTGGTTTTCCGACCGCCATCCTAATGGGCCCTTTAGTAATTGTGGGAATACGAAATCAGACTCTGCAGGGAAATTATTCATTCATCCCAGCAGATTACTAAAGAACACTGGTTCAAATACTAGTATTCTCGAGGCACAATTATGGCAACTACTTATTGACTGATATCCCTAGAGTTCACCTGATTTCATTGACAGCAGCCTCAGCTCTGTGGTCTGACTAGTTTTCAGTGCCAGGAGATTACAGTGCACCCCCCAATCCAAATCATACTATGATGGCGCACCATTGAGTTAAGGAACATTTTCAGTTTAGTCAAGTTAGCAGGGTTAAGCATGGAGATGCAGTAACATTTTCCTAGACATATATTTTTCTAAATAAATATTGTTTTTTGTGTTGGATTCAAGTCGTGAATACTGAATTAATAGGATTCTAGTTAAAAGGAGTGTAAAATAATGTACAGAAATGTGTTTCTTATAATTTAATTGTGCCCCTTGTTCTCGAAAATCGCCATATTAGTTAACATGGATGCTGCTCATTTCACTTTTGCTCTTCCCCCTCCTGTGTTTCCCCCCTCATATCATCTCTCTCCACAGGCTCTGCAGAGCGAAGACAAGTTGATGTAACAGTAATCTTCCTAATGGGCTGTGCTTAATTTGTCAAATGTTAAGTCCAGGTGCTCAATTTTATTTAGGAGGCCACACCCACTTGCCACTCTCTTCTTCCACTAGTCCCACGCACTTATTCTATTGGCTCAACCCACATCCTGAACTGCTACTGCTGCAAGCCAGATGTAATGCCCGATCTGAATTTTAGTAAGGGACCTTCCTCAAGTAATGTTTTGCACCCACATCCCTATTTCCAGCACCTCTGGCCCAGGCTAGAAGGCAGTGAAATGGCGCACATTAAGGTCAGGCAATGCAAACTTAGCAGGTCATACTCACCACCACCAGTCCGCTCTGCCTGTGCGCGCCTCTATCCTCGTGGCTTGACGACACTGGAGAAAGTCCCACACAGTCTTGGTCCAAAACTCGTGATCACTCTGCCTCTAAAATGTGTACATGTGCAAGGGGCAAGCAGCAAGGGATTACATATCAGAAGGCAGTGGCTCCTGCACAAATGCTAAGAGGTACACCTGGGGAGTCCGGGCACGCATTTGCATATCATTTAAAGCTTATGCTCCATGCTGCAGGGAGCATAAGCATTAAATAATATGCAAATGCGTGCCATGGTGACAGCGAGGGCAAGGCCACGGGGGCCAGCAAGGCACACCAACCACCATCAGGGCAGTCAAATTTGTAGCGTTTTCGAGCTACTAGAGTGAATGATGACCGTGTGGTTGGGGCGATGTTTATTTTAAAAAGAAAAAAAAGCATTCCAGGTTTCAGCACCTGTGAAGCCTACGCACACTGGGGCAGATTTACGAGTTCTAGCACATCTCTGCAAATCAGCAGGGATGTGCCAGAAAAGATGCGACACGCAATTCCCTCCCTGCGCCACCACGAATGTGTCGCATTTACAATGCGGAGCACCGTGGCGCAAGGATAGGGCGATGCGTGACGCATCCTGTGGCGCAACGGCGGCGTAAATGTGGCGCATGGGGCTTGTAAATCTGCCCCAGTGTGCCTGCCCTCTACAATGTGGTTGCTGCTGGCGCTGGCAGGGAGGGAGCAGGGGAGGTTTGTAGCATCATGGGCTTGGTGCAGACTGTCACAGTGGCCTTTTGGTTTTGTTGCTAAAAAAAAACAGGACCCAAGAAACAAAACCAGCCCCTTTTTTCAAAACTGGTACCTGCTCTTCCAGGAGATTGCTTGGTGCCCAGCATGTAAGTGTTATTGCTCGTCAATCCCATTCACAAGTTACAATACCGGCAGCCTCACCAGGCGTGCAGTCACTGGTGTAAGGCCCCTGAGGCACATTCCCTCTGCTGTATTTTTTCCTGCCTAACGGAATTCGCAAAATGTATAAACTGCTGATCTGAGACATAATATCATAAAACGAGATTCTCTTAAGTCTGCTGGTTAACTATCATATCCATATAAATATATGGAATGGCAGGGACACTAACATATTAATTCCTACTGACTTGACTCTCAGTAGCAATTTACCTGCCTCCCACCCGATCACGGATTGGTCATTGTGTCAAAATTAAATAAATCGTTTTGGAGGGGCACACAGTAGAAAGGAGTTAAACCACTGTCGCAAGATGAAAACGTCATACAAATGTAATGTGATGAAAAGCATGCACATTAATCTACTGAGCTATCCACACTATAAATAACGCAATGTAATGTTCCTCTGCAAAACTTGGTTTAGAACATCAGAAGCCAAAACTAGGCTACAGTAAAACAAAATCCTACACAGAGCCCGGAAGTTAGGATCACTTAGAGGGTCGTCTCTAGGGCGGAACAAACCTAGTTGTCGCCAAGAAAATCACCCATATAAAGTATCTAATTTACCCTTCAGCAACTATGAACGGCAGGGCATCATTCCCAGTAGAGGCGAGGTGGGTAAAAAGAAAAATTACACTTCAACTGGCTGGCATAAAACTGTCGTGTCCAACACACTTAAGAAAAAAGCAGCATTACTTACTGCCTTTATTGATCTGATTCTGAGGCCTGCTTCTGCATTGCACGCCCCTCTGAGGCTTGTTTCAACTGAACTGAGGGAGAGTGCCTGTGTCATGCGTGTGTGCCTCATGATGAGGCAGGTGTTGTTGAATTTTAAAAAGATTATGCTTACGTTGCTGAACATAGGACCAAATCCAGCCCAATCAGTGGCCCTCCCACCACAGCACTGACTTAAGGCATAGATTAGTTTTGCCGGTTGATATATCATCTGGTTCTTACCAATGTTCCTAACTGTTGGAGGTGCTCATGGTCTTTCCACTGTAGTTCTGTTCTAGGGCTTAGCACTCTTTCACTGGTGCATAGTGCATTATTTAGAAATGTTGCATATTAGTTGAACTTCATTTGATAATGTGACATTAAAGATACTTGGCTCTTTCTTAGAAAATAGGATATTGCTAACGAATGTCATTGACATGGATTTCTCTGATTTGCTAAGGACATTATACACGGGATCATACCATGCTGAATCTGTGGTTTAGTTAATTTTCCATGCAAGAACTATATATAGGAACACCTTGGTTTTGGGGGTGAGCATGCTAATATCCCCTCTGCACTTGCACTAAGCACTGCACTATTTGTTACTGGTCCTAAGGAAGCGCCAAGGATCATTCTGACCGTCTGGGCGCGAAACATGTCGACCTGACCATTTCAGTTACCTAGGGCACATCACAGCCCAGAGACGTAATGCACAACCTTCTGGTTTTTTAGCATGACAAAGGGACCAACACAGTAATAAACCTTTTCCTATTCGGTATCCTTTAGCCATTTTTAATTTTTATCACACACATACTCACTGTGCACATAGGATCCACTCCCCCAACACACCTGCATTCATCAAACGGCTGTTCTCTTAAAAGATCTCTGCCAACTCGACCCTTCGGGGGACCAGTTGGGCATTGCAGCACCGGCCCAATGAGGAGCAAACGCCCGATAATGAAGCATGACATCCCTCGGGGTGTGTAAGGGCAACAAGAGACAAAGTGTGTTCTCTCCCTTACAAAGTGGATCCTAGACCTAGAACTAGCCCTTTTCTTTTTCAGCCCTAACACGTTTTTCTCTTCTCCTTTATGTGTGAGTGTGACTCTCTAGCACCCACATTGATGGAACAGTCACCCCCTTTTTTGGTCTAACGACCTTAAATATTGACACCACAATGTGGGTGTCATCGGCGTAGAACACCAAACCCATTGTCTTTATAAGTTTTGCAAAAGGAACAACACAAAGATTGAAAAGAGTGGGGCTAAACGAAGAGCCCTGAGGTACCCCACAACGCAAGCAAAATTGATTTGAAGTGAATTCACCCATCACTACATTATTTGTTCTATTAGTTAAGAAAGCCTTTAATAACTTCAATGCTGCACCTCTTATTCCTAGTTCTGCTAATCGGTCAATCAAGATGATATGGTTAACCTACCAAAGGCTGCGGAGAGATCAAGCAGTATTAGTACGGCCTGGCCTCCGTTGTCCATGACACATCTTAATTCCTCTGAAGCGGCAAGCAAAGCCATTTCTGTGGTGTTCGCCTTCCTAAATCCATATTGGGATTGATCTAGTACATTATTGCTGTTGATGCATGACATGAGATCAATGTTCAGAGTCTTTTCCAGCAAATTAGCTGTGAAGGGGAGTCTGGGTGTAGGCCTATAGCTGCTGGGCTCCTGAGGGCCAAGATCACTTTTTTTTAGCAATAGTAGGATTGATGCCAACTTCCATTCAGACGGGATATATCCTGTGCTGATGACTTTATTTAGGATTTTGGTCAATTGAGCTCTAAAAATCTTGGGCACTAAATGGACAATCTGTGGAGGGCATGGATCTAATAGGGATCCTGATTTCACTAACTCCATCAGTTTTAAAACTTGTTCTTCTTTTAAAGGTGTAAACACTTCCAGAATTGTTTTCGATGGTCGTAATTTAGCAATCTGGGGTATATGTACTCCTTGATGATTTAAGGTAAAAGAAACAAAGACATCTGTTACTTTTTTCTGAAATAAATTTGCGAGATTGTCACAAAAAGCGTGGTTGCAGTTATTACCAGTTTGTGCAATCATTTTTTTACTGTGCCAAAAATTTCTGTGCTGAATTTTCAGATTGATGGATCTTATCTGTGAAATATTTCGTTTTTTCTCTTTGTATGAGGCTTTTGTATTCTGAAATTGTTCTTTTATATAACTCTCTGTCATGAGGGTCATATTTAGATCTCCATATTCTCTCCTGTTTTCTGCATAACTGTTTCTGAGTTCTCAGACACTCAAAGAACCAGGGTTCTGAAGGTGCTCTGCAGCTACTTACGTATACATCTGTGTGGTTGTCTCTACGTCTGTGCAGGTGTTGAGAAAACATTACCACTGTCAAATATCAGAATCATTTTAGCCTTCTGCTGCCATTATAGGAAATGGGCTTCTGAATGGCTAGGGATATGCAGAGTGCTGTATTTAAATACAACCTGTATATATAGTAAATGTTTTCGCTGGCAAGACATCTAACAAATCTCACCCTGGATGTCGCACTGACAGTAACATTTAATTGAGATTGCTGTGCAATTTTAAAATCCAAACTTTGTAACAGTTGCTCTTCAGAAAGAGAGTTGCAGGAAAGTCCAACAGTCCAACATAGAATGGTGATTTATGGCTTGTACCAAGTGTGGTAAAACTGTGCATTCGTCAGAGAACATAATTGTTGGAATGGTGTGAGTCTGAATCCCCTCACACCCTCAGGAGAGGTTGGCCTATAGTCCTGCTAGCTCACAGTACACCATCTGCACCCCTAACCTTACCGGGTAACAAATGTGCGTGCAGCCTCAGAACACCACAACCCTGACTACCCCAAAAAATCATGGTAATGGATCTAGAACCTTTTTGTTTGGCCTCGTGTGTATACCTAAAGAAGTACACATGAAATACTCAGTAAGGCTTTACAGTATTTATTGTACCTTTGGGATTCTTGCATAAAATACATGTGCTGGGATTATGAGTATAATGAAAAAGTTTAGCGTAATTAGCATTACAAGAACAGTGAAAAGCATAAACATTTCCACCATTGTGCTACGACAGTGTATATATGCAGGCATATAAGTACTGGGTATATATGTACTCCTGACAAGTGCTCCCTATCCTAGTCTTGTCTAGGGTGAGTCATCAGCCAAATCCCGCAGGGTGGACTAACTCCCTATTACCTATGGGTAAGTATCAACAGGCTGTCTATCTTGGTGTAGAGCTGGAAATCCTTTGTGTTAATAAGCAGGAATCAGCTGACCTGGAATTCTGACATGTGGTAACCCTGCAGGGTCAGCTGAGTGCTCCTCTGTCTAAACCAGGAAGTGGCTATATATTTATAACAATAGACCCCATTTGGCCATGTTGCTAGCCTTGTTTGGACAACAGTTGTTTACTCTAGTTGTATATAGGCCCGAGCGGAAGTTGCGAAGTTTTGGCATTTCCGCGTTCCGCAGAGAAGACGGAGATGTCAAAACTTCCGTGATCCGCTGCGAAAGCGGAAGTATTTTCTTGTTCACACTTTAAAAATGCGTTCTCGCGCGCGCTGTAGGAACCTACCAGATCCCTGCGTTCACAGACAAGTTTTCCTATCCGTTCACGTGCGCCACGAGTTGTTGGATTGTTGGTAGCCGGTCGCGCTATCCCACGAGAGTTTGCGATCGCATGGGCAAGTTAGAGATATATTTCCCTGCGAGCACGCAAAAACACATTGCGAACGGGCAGGAAAAGCAATCTCCGCGTCTAGGGCAACTACGCAAATTCCGCCCACCTCTAGTTGTATTCCGGTGTCACCAACTGGACAAATAGAAAATATGACATTTGCGCAGTAAACGTTATCCCTTGTACTGAATGTTCAACGTATCGTGATAGAGTGCCTACGAAGTTGAAATGTAAGCAATACAGATGCAGAGAATGTTTTACTACATTAACACACATACAAATGCATGTCATAAGTCATTGTGTGTAAAAGAGAAGGCAACTTAAGAAACACAAGCATGTAAATGGCAGTGTTTCTGCTAGGCCTGTCCTGACCATGTGACACCCACTCCTTGGATGGAAGTTGATAAAGCTATCCCCAAATAAATAGTGACATATAAGAGTCAATAAGCATAAAATACCCCTGCTAAAATCTAAAAAAGCATCCTGCTTCTTTAAAACAAAGAGTACACTGTAAACCATTAAAATATTTTAAAATGATAAAATGTAAAACAATTTAAAAACTAATTGTGCATGTAAAAATAAAGAAATAAATTAAAAAATTGTTCCGTAACTCAAAACTGCCAGATTGTTTATGTGTTTCTAAGACGTAGGCAAAACATATCTGTTCCCAGCAACCGCAGATGATGATCCAGGAGGCACCCATCGAATCAGATCCATGGAGCAAACATGTTACCATCCATCCACTTCAGCAGGCACCAAAGGAGGATTAGCCAGTGCGAGATCAGCAGAAACCTAGCTAAGATCCTGATCACTTGGTGCAGAAGCATCCAGAAGGCTTGTAGCATGCATTAAGAAGCAACCACAAAGGACAACAGTACAAGTGGGCCATTAATGGGTTCACCAGCAGGTAAATGTCCAAAGATTTAACCAGTTGCGTACCTAGGCTTAAATCCAGTGCACAGGAGATAGCAGAATGGGGGATCCACACAGTGGAGCCACTCAGACTGAAAGGATAAGAACCAGTGTTTGTTTAGTTTCAGTAGCAAAGATATACTGTATCATGCGTTCATGACACAGGAGCACATGTAGAAGTGCTAGTTCCATTTGGCCTCTTAATGAGACATTCATTGTGGAGCAGAAAAAATAAAACCAAAATTCAGACAATTAGGAACAAGACCAGCGGAAGAACTCCAAAAATTCTTCCCAGCACCAGTATAAATGATGGAATAACTCCAAAGACTGTCTGTATGGTAGTAACCAAGCCGGAGTCTATTTTGTTTAGAAAACAAACTATTCCCGTGGTACTAGATATGTTAAAAATGTGGTGCACCAACTCCCCAATATGTAATGGGAAATAAGTGCGAAGTAGCGACTGTACCCTCAGTGGAAGATTTTGCAATGTGAAGATCAAACGTATCCTTTGTAGATGTTAAGGCCACATCCTTCTATAACACTAAGGCTTTCAGTCTGCTCAGAGCATCAAAGTGCATGTTCAAAATCAATATTGAAGGCCAAAGCATCGCTGCCCTAACTGTACGGGCAGGTGGAAACAATACTTGTGTGCAACAAGTCAAAACTACAGGAAATGTCACCAGATAAGCGATTACCGGTTTCATTATGTAGTAGTCTTGATCACTCAACATCAAATAAATCCCATTCGGGAGCAATCTGAAAGTTGGACTATGACAGCAGCTTTTGAACCCTTCTGATTGCAGGCCAAATTCACCATTGACGCTTTACCACGTTTTCCTTGGGATGGTAGGGGGAGGAGTCCCACATGGTCACAACCAATTTTCCCATGGTGTCTTTGTAAGCCTTAGAGGTGAACACCAGCCCCTGGCCCTAATGAAATGTCTTTGATACCAGTTTGGGCATCAGCCGATCACTGTGGCCATGCCCACAGGAATCGAGGCATGAATCCACTGAAACCAAGGTGTATTTGTAAGCCCCATATCACTGCAAAGGGCTGCAGTGGTTCAGATAAATACAAGCCAGAGGCCTGTCTGAAATTGAAAGAGGTGTCTGTGGTGGCTGTGCTATGGTGGAACCCTTCATCTGCTGGCAGATGTCACATTTAAGGACAAAGGGCCTAATTTACAATATTATGGCATAGGGCAGCACCGCAGGCCTACCTGCAGAGCTGCCCTGCATCAAAAGAAAAGGGCATGAATACACGGTATCAATAATATGCAGTGCATTCCTGTCCTTTTTTTACTGCACTGGTGCTCAAAGTGCTCCTTGCGCCCACGCAGGCACCCTTGCACCCTGGTAAAACGGTGTCTGCATTTTAGGGATTTGTGTTTTTGTGCAGAAAGGGACACTTTCCTTCCCAACAACAATCAATGGAAGCAATTTCCTCTTTCTATGTGTGCTGCTGAATGCAGCACACATAGAAAGAGGAAAAGAAGAGGAGAAATTATGTTATGTATTCTTGTTGCGCCTCCCCTACACCTCCCCTGGGGAGGCATAGGCTTTTGACAGATTCCCAGGTTACAGCTTGTTGTAAATATGGGAAGGTGTTAAATGTCATGGTTGTTACATGGAAACAGCCCCCCAGAATGCCCATGGCATGCCTCCACATTTTAGCCTGAGGCAACACATCGACTGTGTTGCCTCACTCCATATCTACAAGGCCATGAAAAACCACCCAGGGGGCTGTACGTGGCCTTGTAGATATGGTTAAGCCCTGTGCACCACTGGAACATCACAAAAAGTGTTGTTCAAGTGGTGCACAGGGCTTGTAATTAAGATACAAAGTCCCTAGTCTGTTTGTAAAGACCTGCCGTCCAATAGCATTTCTGCAGTAATGAAATTGTAGCCACCAATGATAGGAGTACTTCACTGGAAAGCCTTTACGCAGATGTGTGTCTTCATGTGCAGTTTTGACAGTCATCATGATGTATCTATCTACTTTCATACTTGAACAAAAAATTATAGTGGCAACACCAGTTTGCATTGTTGCTTTTGTGACTTCATAAGCTATTGAATTCCCTTCAACATGTGTCCCTACACGCTGATGGCTCAAGGTGTGAATCACATGAGTCTGTGCCAAAAATTCTTTCTAAGCCTTGTCTCCGCGAAATGCAAAAAAAAACTCTGCCATGCTACGTGGAGCTCCGCGAGCAGCAGAGTGCATTTAATAAAATGCAGTTCATGATGATTTTCAGTGCCAGGTGTTTGTCCGCATTGTGCAATTATCGCAAATGGCACCACGCACAGCGCAAGCGGGCGCTGCTTCCTTTCTGCAGCTTGAGTAGTTTTTTACTCGAGCGGCAGCTTTCTCAATGCGAATGAACAGTTTCTCAACGCGAGTGGTTGAAAGCATATGCACCACTCGTAATGAGAAATCCGACCGCCCGTGTTGCGAAATCTCGCCGGAAAGTTGATATTCCATGCTCGTGCTCACCAACTTGACGTTGACAATCGCGAATGAGGAAAAATGTCAGCGGGAGGTAGATTTTTCTCGCTTGCGCTCTCCAACTTGACGTTGATAAGCGCAAGTGAGGAAATACACTATTTTTTGCAAGCGGAGTTCCCCGCCCAGGGTTAATTCTTTCAATTTAGTCACCTACCCTCAAAGCATTTTGTGCTTGATGGTGAGCCCTTTTGAATCTCTGATTCCATTTTGCTTCCAATAGTGTAGCTACTCATTGTAAGACACAGTAATACGAATGAAACACTATCAGTGTGGGGAATTCAGGATTCATATTCACAATGCCAGAATTAGAACCCTCAGTTCTGCCAGCTGTGGTGTGCAATCACCAAGTGACTGTGTGAATGTCTTTTCCGAGTGGAATTCTCTATTCTACATGCACCCTTTTATGGTTGCACATGCAGCAGAAGGATGTATGTCGTTACAACGCACACTTTTACAATGCATGCACTTACAACGCATTTTTTACAACGCAAAATCCATTACAACGCATTCCATTACATAGCATGACACTACAACGCATTTTTAAAAACTACCTTTACAACGCATTCCATTACAACGCATACTACCTTTACAACGCATACCATTACAACGCATAATATTAAATTGCATTTAAGGTAAGTATTAGATAGTATAGGGGTAAAAATCACTTTTCTAACTCCAGGGGGTTCAACAGTAGGGTAAGTGTTGGATAGTATAGGGGTAAAAATTACTATTCTAACTCCAGGGGGTGCAACAGTAGGGAAAGTGTTGGATAGTATAGGGGTAAAAATTACTATTCTAACTCCAGGGGGTGCAACAGTAGGGTAAGTGTTGGATAGTATAGGGGTAAAAATTACTATTCTAACTCCAGGGGGTGCAACAGTAGGGTAAGTGTTGGATAGTATAGGAGTAAAAATTGCTATTCTAACTCCAGGGGGTGCAACAGTAGGGTAAGTGTTGGATAGTATAGGGGTAAAAATTACTATTCTAACTCCAGGGGGTGCAACAGTAGGGTAAGTGTTGGATAGTATAGGGGTAAAAATTACTATTCTAACTCCAGGGGGTGCAACAGTAGGGTAAGTGTTGGATAGTATAGGGGTAAAAATTACTATTCTAACTCCAGGGGGTGCAACAGTAGGGAAAGTGTTGGATAGTATAGGGGTAAAAATTACTATTCTAACTCCAGGGGGTGCAACAGTAGGGTAAGTGTTGGATAGTATAGGTGTAAAAATTACTATTCTAACTCCAGGGGGTGCAACAGTAGGGTAAGTGTTGGATAGTATAGGGGTAAAAATTACTATTCTAACTCCAGGGGGTGCAACAGTAGGGTAAGTGTTGGATAGTATAGGGGTAAAAATTACTATTCTAACTCCAGGGGGTGCAACAGTAGGGTAAGTGTTGGATAGTGTAGTGTAATATTATGTGTTGTAATGGTATGCGTTGTAAAGGTAGTATGCGTTGTAATGGAATGCGTTGTAAAGGTAGTTTTTAAAAATGCGTTGTAGTGTCATGCGTTGTAATGGAATGCGTTGTAATGGATTTTGCGTTGTAAAAAATGCGTTGTAAGTGTAGTGCGTTGTAAAAGTTGCGTTGTAAAGGTTGTTCCCCGCAGCGGATGTATGTCGTTACAACGCACACTTTTACAACGCATGCACTTACAACGCATTTTTTACAACGCAAAATCCATTACAACGCATTCCATTACATAGCATGACACTACAACGCATTTTTAAAAACTACCTTTACAACGCATTCCATTACAACGCATACTACCTTTACAACGCATACCATTACAACGCATAATATTAAATTGCATTTAAGGTAAGTATTAGATAGTATAGGGGTAAAAATTACTTTTCTAACTCCAGGGGGTGCAACAGTAGGGTAAGTGTTGGATAGTATAGGGGTAAAAATTACTATTCTAACTCCAGGGGGTGCAACAGTAGGGAAAGTGTTGGATAGTATAGGGGTAAAAATTACTATTCTAACTCCAGGGGGTGCAACAGTAGGGTAAGTGTTGGATAGTATAGGGGTAAAAATTACTATTCTAACTCCAGGGGGTGCAACAGTAGGGTAAGTGTTGGATTGTATAGGAGTAAAAATTGCTATTCTAACTCCAGGGGGTGCAACAGTAGGGTAAGTGTTGGATAGTATAGGGGTAAAAATTACTATTCTAACTCCAGGGGGTGCAACAGTAGGGTAAGTGTTTGATAGTATAGGGGTAAAAATTACTATTCTAACTCCAGGGGGTGCAACAGTAGGGTAAGTGTTGGATAGTATAGGGGTAAAAATTACTATTCTAACTCCAGGGGGTGCAACAGTAGGGTAAGTGTTGGATAGTGTAGTGTAATATTATGCGTTTTAATGGTATGCGTTGTAAAGGTAGTATGCGTTGTAATGGAATGCGTTGTAAAGGTAGTTTTTAAAAATGCGTTGTAGTGTCATGCGTTGTAATGGAATGCGTTGTAATGGATTTTGCATTGTAAAAAATGCGTTGTAAGTGTAGTGCGTTGTAAAAGTTGCGTTGTAAAGGTTGTTCCCCGCAGCAGAATATTACTGCTTTGTCCCTACTGAAGGCTGGGCAGAAACATCAGTGTAGATGATGCACTCAAACTGATCAAGAGGCATGACTACTTTGACTTCTTAAGGTAGATGATATTCATGTTCATATTGACTTCTTAAGGTAGAAGATATTCATGTTCATATTCATGTTCATATTCATGTGTTTGTAGTGTAGAGTCAAATCTGTAATTTACATCTCTTGCAGTGAGAGAGTTGGCCCACTGTATCCATCATGGATATAATGATTTTGCATTGGGGATGCTAGCTTCTGAGCCAATGCTCTCTCCCGCACCACAGCAGTCTCTACCACTGTCAGAATCTTTTCTGTCAGTGCAAAACATATCTCGGCTTTTGTGTATAAATGTGATTTATATGCAATCGGTACAGTGTCACCCTCATTGAATGTAATATAGGTATACCCTGATGACCCTGCAATGATCCGGATCACCAGGTTTGTGGTGTTTACACATGTATGTAAGTATTTTAAAGCTAGCATGTCAGCTTGCACAGAACTTAAGTTCTGTGTGTGTTGAGTTGTCCATTGTGTACTTGAAAAGTCTGGACGTATTAAGTCGGAGAATAGTTTAACTCTTTCTCCATAATTTAGAATGTATGTTCTGACAAAATGTAGAAATCCCAATATGGATTAAAGTTTCTTCAGTGAGTCCGGTGTTTGTAGCAGCACACACTTCTCTAAGTGTGTCGCAAGGCTTTTGCCTTCACTTGACAGCTCATATCCCAGAAACAGAACATTGAGGAGGGCAATTTTTGATTTTTAAGTTTAAATTTGTAGCCCATATGAGCAAATCCCAAGACTATGTGATCTACTCTTGTCAATTGTGTAGACAGTTCATCATTCGTCAAGTAAATGTCATCGACATAGGACAATACCTGGTCGTCACATTCTTGTAGAAGTTCTGTAACTTTAGCTGAGAACAGCCCGGGGCTATTCTTAAACCCCTGGGGAAAATGACAGAATTACCAATGAGAACCCACAGCAGAAAATGCTGTTAAATGCCTGCTTCCAGTTGCTATATTTTGACAGAAAAATCCATTTGAGATATCTAATGTAGTTTTGCATTTTTTGCACACTATATGATTGATTAGTGCTGCGCTTTGCTCATTCTGTATTGCAAATGTTTGTATAGCTGTGTTTAAATATCTGTAGTCTAATACTAGACAATATGAATGGTCTGGTTTTATAACTGGAAACAAGGGATTATTCATATGAGAGGTGCAATTTTCTATCATACATTGGTATTCAAGTCGTATGAGAATCTCTCTAAATTGCTTTTTAGACACATTTTTGATGGGGTATTGTCTTCGAGGTTATGGGGTCGACCTCAATGGTATTTCATGAAAAGGGAAACCATAATCCCAACCCATATGGTTGCGGTATAATGAAGGAGCTAGTGCCCACTCCTTTGCATATGAATGTTTAACTGATTCAGGCCCTAGGTCAGAAAAGGAAGATAAAATTACTGTTTCTCCATTCGGGCAATCAATCGCAAATTCAGGTGGCCAGTCCTTTCTGTCCAAAAGAATATCTTAGCCGAATGACAAGTTCTCCCGAAAGAGAACATTAATATTCCTAGGTACGTCCTCCGCCAGCTGCAGTTGGATCTCGTACAAACGATGTGGGATGCATGCTCAAGTATCGGGTGTTTACACCTGTATATAGCCACGTAATGCCACTCCCACCAGACAATCCATCAGGCTTCGGCAAACTATTGTGACTTCTGCTGCGCTGTCCAGGATGGTCAGAGCCCACTTCCTGCTCAGAGTAGTGTCCTCAATATCCACAGCATGCTTAACTTTCAGTCCAGCTACCTTCTTCTACCTGGAATTGAGGTTTTCACTGTTTAGGTTTGTCATCCTTTTTTATTATGTACTCCGACGAGCATTGTGAGTTCTTCTTTTGTTTCACATACTCCTATGATCTGCACTCTGACTATCCCCTTCTATTCGATCGTTTCTCAGATGTCTCCTGAAAGGAACAAGTTGAATGTGTATCAGTATCCTGATACCTGTCAGGCACTTTAATATTATTGAGGTTACTCAGAATATACAATTTTTCAGTGGACTTCACCCCACTTTTCTCTAAGTTTCTTACTATCCCACTTCTTCTTTATAGAAGAGTTGGGTGCTTGTCTAGAGTTATGCTTTTCAGAATTACTGTTAATTTGAGGCTTACTAGTTCTGGCTCCCAAATTATCTCTACCCACTGTTGTGTAAGTTTCTTTGATAATTTTCTGTAATGTGCACTCTTGTTGTCCTGGAGCCAAATCTTGTAGGCCCTGTCATATAGCCAATGCTGCTGCTTCACCTTTAATATTACTTAACATAATAGCAGACACTGCAGCAAAATTGCCCATCAGTTTCATCCCCAAATCAAGGGCCGGGGCCGCCCAATACTCATTTTAAATCTGTTTAAGCACATCTGGCGAAACAGCTAATCAGGGTGTACCATGAGTTCTGGTATATATTGAAGCCAATGCAGACTGGAAACATGGGACTGACTGACGACAGGTCGGTGGTCCCGACTGCCTAATCCCGATGCGACCAAACTCTGTTCGGTCGCATACTCCCTTTCCCCTATGGGATATCGTAAACCAGTCGTAACACAAGCTCCCATAGAGGAATGGGCGTCTGTGTTCATCCCTGCACCACGTGACAGGCACCTCAGTGTGCCTGCCACATGGTGAAGGGATGAACAGGGGGGCATGATAGGTGCCCCCTGGGCCACCAACCGGAGGCTGCAATGGCAAGGGGGCCCTCCTAGGGGGCCCCAACCTCGCTCTCCGATAGGATTTCAATGTCAGAAAACTTGACATGGAAAGCCAGCCGGAGACCGAGTATCGTAATCCCAAGGGCGGCCATTACGTAATGGCCGTCTGTTTTAATTTCCAACCACCAGCATTGTAATGCGGTGGTTAGAACTTAAACTGAGATGAAGCCCGGAAAGGCCCACTGTGTTTTTCAAGAGGTCCCTATGGGAAACACGGCTTCAAGCAGGCTTATTTTTTGTGCGATCCCGTCTGCACCCGTCCACACTCGGACCATGCTCGGCGACAGTCCACCAGCCGGTTTTTCCTCCCATCAATGGGCATCCATTAAATACTCACAAGACCAACTGCTTGCCCTAAAACCCATATGTAAGTTTTGCATTGGCCCCAAGCTGACAGTATCAGATGCCCCCTCTGAAAACATATGCTCACAATATAATTTCTGTCTGCTGAACATTAGGAGCATTACGACTATTCCCTTTGCTCCAGACCGCTCAAAGCCTACGAGAACCAATCTTATCATAGCCATGCTAATAAATGCCAGATTATTGGTTAACAGCGCCTATGACATGGCTGTTTTTCTGGACATGCATGCACTGGCATTTATCACCAAGACATGGGCTGATGTCTCTTCTGACACAGACCTTATTTCTGCCCCCCCACCCCCCAGGTTCATGATATCTAGACTTGATAAATCAGGGAAACGGGGAGGAGGGCTAGCTATCATTTTTAGGGACAATTTTAAGGTTCATTGTGAGCCACTACCAGCAACACCGGATTTCAAAGCTCTGTCTTTTAAAATTGGTCTTGCCAACCACAATTCATTTAATAGGCTCCTCATATATAGAACTCCTGGTTCCAGGGCCACCTTCCTAAGCAAGAGCACGCTGCTCTCCGACTTGAAAGACAATTCGCTGGATTTTACAATTCTGTGCGACTTTAATTTTCATTTGGAAAAGTTTGTAGACAAAGATACTAGTGACCTTCTTGACTTTCTGGTGCCCCTTAGGCTCTCTCAGCTAATGGAGGCCCCAACTCATTCCGGCGGCCACACGTTGGATGGGATATTTTCAGATAACCCATATCTTCAACCCCCCTGGTCCGACCATAGTGCAGTGATGTTCCATATACTACTAGAGGCCAATCTAGTTAAAAACCCTTCTCAGTTGATCAGTTGATCAAGCTAACAAGTCGCTCATGGCACAATATCTCCCTGGAGCTTCCCACCTTGCTTAGTTTAGGCCTTTTTTGTTCCTGATGTAGAGGAAGCAACTGAAACCTACCACCAGTGGTCAGGTCAGGTCAGACCAAAGATTCTTTATTCGGCTAATAAAAGCCATAAAAGCACAAAGGTAAACATAAAAATAAATGTACCAGGAGCAGTTATTAAAACAAGACGTTAAAGGACCATAAATACATAACAAGTACAATTTGGACATATACATTTTCCTAAAACCATATTTACAAAAAAGTAAAATAAAGATCTGACTAATTTTTAAAAGCAAAAACTATGACAGTTCAGCTTATAAAATTCATCAGATAAAAAGCTTATACATTTCATCAAATAAGGTGCAAATTTAGCTAGGCAAAAAGCTTCTTCCTCCTAATTCTTATAGCACCTGAGAAGAAGCTAGCGACTCCAAGGCAAACCATGGGTGAGGAAAGCATCTGCAGGTATAATAATGCTGGCCTTCCTTGGACAAATAACATGAACTCAATAGCAGAAGGATGTAGTTTCTCCTCAGGGAGATATAAAGTTCACAGCAAAAAGTAAAGTGCAAAGTGTCCAGAATGGAAAGTTGTCACATGGACATGGCCTTGAATCCCAGAGCTTCAGAAAGCCTTTTGGAAATGCTAGTAACCAGCAAATAAGACTCAGTCTGAATCTGGTTAGCAAAAAGTGGCGATGAACATTATTGACAAGAGACAGGTAGGGGTGCGCCTGTGGGCATACCTTAAGTGTGATTTAATTTCTCACCATGGGCATAGCAATTTTTATACCCTCCATGTCCTCCTGGCGCCTGGTCATAAACTGATGCTTTATCTTCCTGATGTCAGTAGGTCATGAAGGTTTGGGGTTAGTGTATAAGTCAGAGCAGCCTAGCAGTCTCATCTGCTCCGAAATGTACCTTAACCATGGAATACGCAAAGCCCCTTCGAGAGCCATTCAAGGTGAAGACTGGGGAAGACAAAATTCTCAGCAAGCATATTAAATGCACAACTGGAGTGTGATCGGATCTGTATCCCATGCCAAGCTCCTCATGCAACCTGAAGGCGCTGATGCAGGGGGGGACAGCGAGGAGCCTACGTAAAAATTATTTTCCACCACCTGCAAATCTTTCACATCCTTATACCCCCACATATCACATCCTACCACCAGTGGCTTAGTTCCAGTATTAACTAACTGGCCGCCCTGAGACCTCATAATATCAATCATTTTTTTCTCTCAGAACCCTGATTCAATGAGGATATGAGAACTCACAAACAAACCTGTAGAAGACCTGGAAAAAATGGCCCTCCAAATGTTATCTCGGCAAAAAAGCAGTCTATAAGAGGGCCATTATATCATAATAGGAGTTGTTACTCAAAGCTGAATCAGCGCTTAACACCCCCAAGGAGCTTTTTTTCATGGTGTCTTACCTTAGTAGGTTGCCTCAGCCTAAAAATACCATGGTGGATTATTCCTTTTGTGACAAGCTAGCTGCTTTTTTGCAAAACAAAGTCAAGGTTATTTATAGCACGTTTCTTAGCAATAACCCCTATGATTCCTCTTCTAACTCCAGCAATGATACTGGGGTTTCAGCAAAGGACACAGCGACCTGCTCATATATTGTTAAGATACCTTATACTATTGGTGCATCCGCTTCTCCTAGGCAGGAGGCAGGTTGTCTAGCTGTCAATGTCCCTCTCTCATCATTTTCTCCTCTCTCAAGCGAGATGGTTCAAGCCTTGTTTAGCTAAATCCACTCAAGCTCCCCACTGGACCCCTGCTCCCTCAAAAGACTTCACATGGCTTCCAAAATTATCTCTACTCATCCTATGCTTATCATTAACATGATCTTCACTGGCCACTATCTTAAACAAAGGAAGATACTCTCCATTCTGCCTCTCCTGAAAAAAATCAATCTGGACATCACTAATCCCAATGACTACAGACCTATTTCGAGTCTGCCTTTCCCCGCTAAATTGGTGGAGAAGGCTATCAACATAGAGTCGACTCATTTTATTCAGAAGAACATGCTCTTGGATTCAGTTTGGCTTCAGGAGCCACCTTAACACAGAACTGGCACTGATAACTTCAGAAGAGATCAAACATTCTCTGGACCCTGGAGGAAATGCTGATTTAATCTTGTTAGACCTATTTGCAGCGTTTGACAAAGTGAACCACAGCCTCCTCATTGACTGCCTACATGCCCTGGGAATTGACAGTTTGGCCCTAAAGCTCTTTCAATCCTTTTTTGTTGACAGATTTCAGTTTGTAGAACTAAATTGACACAAATCCTATTATTTCTCCCTCCCCTATGGGATCCCTCAGGGCTCTGCCCTGAGTCTGACCTTCTTTAACCTATATGTCACTCCTTTAGGCAAACTTATCAAATCCTTTGGATTCAATGTAGTGTCATACGTGGACAACACACAAATCATGGTGTCAATTGCAGGGAACCCAGACAATGTGGCCTTCCAGTTTCATTACTGTATGCAGGAAGTCAGAAGATGGATGGCCAAGAACTGTCTGAAATTAAACTCAGACAAAACTGAGGGGCATATTATCAAGACGCAGAGATAATTATCGCTGAACGCGCTTAGCGTGTTTTTTTCTATCGCCGGCTATCGCTGGATTATATCGCCATGATAGCGCTGTATTAACAACGCTTAGCGCTTTGGTGATATAAAATCCAGCGATAGCGGGGAAATGGGCCAACATCGCTGAAAAAACAGCGAAAATCAATGCAAAACGGAGAAAAGCTTGCTGATACGACCATGTGGCCTTAACCCTATAATCCACCTCCCATGTTAAGTATGCCTTTGTGAGAAATTTAGCAGCCATTAGATTCCTGTGTTAATGGTGAGTTAGGGTGATTAATTTTATCGCTACGACGATCAGGGTCTCGTTGTAAATATCGCAAAGCTGCGTTAGTGATATTTTCCCGTGAAGTTTTGTGAGGCACGCCTACTTTGCATCTCATTAACGATGCGATGCGAGGCGTGAGTAAAACGGGTGCTAAAACATTGATCGTCCTTGATAATAATGCGATAAAATTATTGCCACTTTTCGGCTGAAAACGGACGCTAAAGCGGCGATAATTTTATCGCCCCTCTTGATAATATGCCCCTGAGGTTCTTCTTTAAGGAAACCGCATTTCTTTTTGGTCCTCTAAGTGGTGGCCTCAGGAATTAGCGATACTGCACACACCGGCTGAGAAAGTTAAACATCTAGGAGTATACTTTGACAACAAACTGTCCTTTTTCTTCCTGTTTTTTCATGTCCAAGATACTTAAAAAACGTTTCCCATTTATACGTCGTATTAGCTCAAATATTTTCAAAGTTAGACTATTGCTGTGCGTTATTTCTGTCTCTACGGAAAAAAAGGCTGTATAAACTTCAGATTATTCAAAATGCTGCTGCTTGGCTTCTTATGGGAATACTGAAATAGTAATTGGTCTCCCTTCCTACACTTCATTGGCTCCCGGTGAAGAAACATTTTGAGCTTAAGTCTTTATACATCGCCTTCAAGGCACTGCACTGCCCAGATTCACTAAAGAAATTCTTTCGATAGTACATCCCTAGAAAATAATTATGGTCTGCTTTTCTAGCTAATCTTGTTGTCCTAAAAGTCAGAAGAGCCACATGGGGTGGCAGAAGCTTCATTGTCATTACGGCAAGACTCTGGAACACCCTGCCACTAAAGTAAAAGAAAAAACCCAATCTTCTAGCCTACTGGAAGGCAATAATGATGTGGCTGCTTAACAAATAGTTTTTAAAGTACTGAATACTTCATAGATGCTCTCCCTTTTTTTTCTACCGGAATCTCAAGCACCTAGACACCTTTATGTGTAATGTGCTGAAAAAATCTCAATTTCATTTAATTTAAATTTCAGAATGGAATTTCCTCCCGTCTGGAGGGTATCGTACCCATAACAGCATTGATAGTCTGTGGACTAATGCCTTGTGTAGCCAATTGTGGTTGCGCAGCTTGAGCAGGATTTATTGTCATTGCTCACAAGACAAACTGTGTTAAAAACATCTATATTTTTTTACCAGATCTGTGTATAATGTACGTGGTTCTGGAGCTCCTATATTATTTAAATCTGGATATGGTGTGTATCCGGCTAAGACTGGCCATGCTGCTCCCTCACTACTAAGGGGACCTAGTCTAACGTTTGCATGTATCTGTCGTAGGACACCTTCAAACCAATTTTGATGTTCTTGGTAGGTTAGTGGTATTTTTAGAGCTTCATAAGCTTTATAGTTGTTAGCAACTGTATCTGCAGTGTATGTGTAAAACAGTCTTGTAGTTGTATTGACCTTTGGGAATGTAACTCATAAATAAAATACCTCTTTCCTGAATGCTTCGTGAGCCTCCACTGCGAAGGTAACATCTCTGCCGGTCTGGACAGACCAAGTTGCAACAACATTTGTGTCACTGCATTTGGATATGTGGAATCAGAGCGGGTACTCCTATGGGGAGATTCTTCGATAAGTTCAAACTTGAACAACCTACACCCTATAAATAGGGCTAATCTACTAAAATGAGGATGAATGCTTCCCTTACACCGAGGACATCGCCTGGTAAGTAGGGGTCTTTGTGTACACAAAAGAAAACTACTCAGGCAATCCATTAAATAAGAGCCCAAACTCTAACGTTGGAGGCGCCATGTCCTTTAGCTTATTCATTTATTTATTTTATTTTGAGAGTTTTATATAGCGCGAACAAGAACCTTGCGGGTATCAGAGCGCTTTACAAGCAAGATGTCAGGAGCAGATATAGTAGAGAATCTATGATTGAGTCTTATACATAAAAGTAGCTACCACTAGACAAAAACAAATATATTACAAGGTTATATACAAACTATTTAGAAACATAATATCCCTGAGAATATAGTTCAAGTGTTGTTGCGAGAGATCCAATACAAAGTAGTCAAAAAAAATCTGAAAATAAAATATTTCCCGTAAACTTAGCCATGAGAATCGATTTCACTTTGAAAAAGGCAGTAGAGGGGTTCTGTCTCATTTCTGGGGGTAGGGCATTCCAGATCCTAGGGGCCATTCCTGAGAAGGATCGGTTATATGTTTTTTTCTTGGCGAATCTTTGGGTTTCAAAAGAAGATTCTTGGAGCTCCTGGTGGATCTGTTACCACATGAGAGTGACAGTTTTTGTGATAGATAACTTGGGGTATTGTGGTGTATGGCCTTGTGCGTTATACAAGCGATTTTTAGATAAATTCTTGCCTTGAATGGTAGCCAATTGAGAACTCTAAGGTCCGGGGAGATATGAGAGTTTCTTTTGGAGCCTGTGATTAGTCTGGCCACTGTGTTGATTGTGGCTCTTAGCGGGGCCGTTGTTGATCTGGAAAGACCGCAAAGGGTGACACATCCATATTCTACTCTTGGGATTACTAATGCTTGCACAGCCTGTTTGAAGTCATTTGTGGGCAAAAATGGTTTCAGTGTTCTTAAGGTATTTTTTGGAAAATGTGCTCCTTTTGTAGAGGCACTGATATGTTTCTGCATGTTTAGGTTTCTGTCCAGCGTTATTCCCAGTGATTTTGCTGAATCGACAATGAGTGGTTGACCTTTGAGTGCTGTTAGGTGATTCAGCCAGTCGTGAATGATGGAACAATGGTTGGGGGGCGATTAGGAGGAATTCAGTTTTGAGGGTGTTTAGTTTCAGATGGTGTTCGGCGAGTTTTTTCCAGCGTTGAATTGAGAGATTTGATGTCTTCAAGTGAATGGATCTTTATGTAGAGTTGCGTATCATCTGCGTACATGTGATAGTGGACCTTAGATGTGCTGAGGAGTTTGGTGAGTGGTTCCATATAGAGGTTGAAAAGAGTGGGTGAGAGGCATGATCCTTGCGGTACTCCTAGAGTTACTGGTACGGGATTGGATAACGAATTGTTGACCTTGAATCTTTGTGATCTGTTTTGGAGGAAGGAGGTGAACCAGGTAAGTACAGAGCCATATAAACCCATTCTGTGTTTCAGGAGGTCTAGCAAGTTGTCGTGTTTGATTGTGTCAAAGGCCGAAGATTGGTCAAGCAAGATTTGTAAACAAGTTATGTTTTGGTCAAGGATTTTTAGTGCGTCGTCTATTATGAGTGTCATGGCTGATTCTGTACTGTGACCTGCCCGGAAGACAGATTGGTATTGGTTGAGCAGGTTGAAATGGACTATATGGTTGCCCAACTGCATATGAACACACTTTTCTAGTAGTTTGGCCAGAGTGGGAATATTGGATATTGGACGCTAGTTGTTTAAGTCAGCCGATGGCTTCTTTAAGATAGGGGATACCTGTCCTGCTTTAAGAATATCTGGGATGGTTCCTTGACTGAGGGATGTGTTTATGATCGTGGTCCACAGAGGTACTACAAATGGTATTAAGTATTTTTGGTAGTTTGCGGGGAGAGGGTCTGTGAAGTGGTTGGAGGGATTCAAGGCCATCAGTATTTTTTGTATGTATTCTTCACTGTAAAAGTTGAAGGAGGACCATGATGCGTTGTGTTTGAGGTTGAAGAACTGGAGGTTGGGGCTAGTGGTGTGGTAATTGGAGGGACTGTTTGAGTGTTTGTGAGGGTTATTAGGTCGTTGAGCAGGTCCATCTTTATGCTTTCTGTCTTCCTAGTAAAGAAAATCCTCGCAATTGGGTCTTATGTCTGGTTTATCCTGGTTGAGGGGAGTGCATCCTAAGTTTGCGCTTTGATTAATTAGAATAGTTTTTTGGATCAGTTCTTAGCTAGGTTTAATTGAGTGCTGAAGCAGTCAGCTTTAGGTCTTCTGACCTTTCTAAAATAGGCGTTCCCGTGGTCCTTAGAGCCTTGAGGTGGTCAGCGGATGGGATAGATCTCCACCGTCGTTCGATTAATCTGAGGGATCATCTGTCTTCATTTAACCTGCCATCATACCACGGTTTTGAGTCTTTTTTGGTGATTCTTTTCAGTTGAAGGGGAGCTACTTTGTCTAGAAACGTGTTCATGGAGTGGAAGTGGTGATTGGTCAGGGTATGAACATCGGATGATCCTTCAGGGGGGAGCAAGCTGTTAGGGATGGAGCTTGAGAGTACGTTGGAACTGATATTTTTCATATCTTGCTTCCAAATGTTCGTTCTTGTGGGTTGTGTAACGGGTACTTTAGTTGATTCATTGATGTTGAATGTAATGATGTGGTGATCAGACCAGTCGCACAGGAGGATCGATTCTAGCACAGTAGAGTCAGCTTTGGAGATAACCAGATCGAGGATTGCGCCTTTATCATGTGTGGGACTGGTGCAGATTTGGGTGAGGGCGAGGTCTGTGAGGAAAGCTTTGAGGCTATTGACCCCTGGGTCATTCAGATCATCCCAATGGAGATTGAAGTCACTCAGGAATATTTGAGTATTCTGGAGGTCATCATTTGTACCTAGAATATCCATTAGGTGTTCGATGAAGGTGAGGTTATCTCCTGGAGGGTGGTAGAATGTATGTAGTGAGCATATGGGCTTGTTATTACTAGTGATATCTAGGTATAGGTATTCGCAGGAAGATAATAATGAAGGGGAGTGGGATTGGTTCACTGTTAGATTGCTTCGATGTATGCAAGCAATACCACCACCTGGCCTGTCCGTTCTGTCGAGTCTAGTGATGCCATAGTTTGGGGGTACCAGTATGTCTAGAATGGGCATAGACGGTTCATTTAGCCATATTTCAGTCAAAATTAGTATGTCTGATTCATTGGTAAGGATGAGGTCAGCTATATCCGTTGCATGTCTTGATGCCGACCTGCAGTTTAGAAGTATGCATTTTAGTTGTGATTTGATGTGTGTAGTGTCGGATTCAGGTATGAGGGGGACTTTCATGAGGTTGTTTACAACTGTACCTCTAGAGTTGTGTCTTGTTGCTTGATGGATATCAGGGGAGATGGAGTGGATTAGGAAATGTTTTTGCTTGTACCAAGACTAAACTGTGCGCTTCTCGGACTACATAAATGGGATGATGCGAGTCTGATTCCCCGCACCACCTTAGGAGATGTTGACCTATTGTCCTGCTAACTCACAGTACACCCTCTAAACCCCTAACCTTACAGTGTAACACATCTGTGTGCAACCTCAGAACATGGCAACCCTGACTCTCCAAGGAAATTCTGGTAAAGGATCTAGAACCTTTTCATTTGGCCTCTCGTACCTACCCAAATAAATACCCACAAGAAATACTCAGCAAGGCTTTACAATATTTATTGTACTATTGTGATTCTCGCATAAAATATGTGTGCTGTTATTATGAGTAGAATGAAACAGATTAGCATAATTAACATTACAAGAACAGTGCAAAGAACAAACATTTCCACAAGTGTATGTATGCAGGCATATAAGTACTGGGTATATATGTACTCCTGACAAGTGCTCCCTATCCTAATCTTGCCAAGGGTGGGTCATCTGCCAAAATGCCTGTCAGGTGGACTAACTCCCCATTACCTTTGGGTAAGTGTCATCAGGCTGTCCGTCTTGTTGTAGAGCTGGACATCCCTTGTGTTGGTACGCAGAAATCAACTGAGCTGGAATTTCCACATGTGGCAACCCCACAGTGTCAGCTGAGCATTCCTCTGTATAACAAGGAAGTGGTTGTGTAATAATAACAATAGAACCCATGTGGCATGTCACAATCCATGTTTGGACCACAGTTGTTTCTTATAGTTGGACAGTGGTGTCGCTAACTGGACAAAAAACAAATATGAGATTTGCACAGTGAACTTTATCCCTTGTGCTGAATGTTCAAGGTATCATGATAGAGTGCCTATGAAGTTGAAATGTAAGCAATTCAGATGATTCAAAGAATGTTATCCTGCATTGATACGCACTTAAATGTATGCCAAAAGTTACTATCTGTAAAAGAGAAGGCAACATAAGAAACTTTCTAATTGTACTAGGCCTGTCCTGACCACATGACAGTGGCCCCAACCTACAACAAAGGAAATGGTTTTGCAGATAATCTTGAAGGAATCAAGCGATACCAAAGGGGATAGTGGATGGAGCGTTTGAGCAAATCAAACACTCACCCCCAGTCAACTGATCTGGGTTTAATCCATCATCATTCTTTAGCTCACTCCACCACCCCAGTTCAGACATGGCCATCTGCAAATCAGTCTGACCCTGTGCCCCATGGGAACAGTCCAGCCCGAACTGCCAAGCCATGTCTTCCCTGGACCGGAAACAAGCATCCTGGGACCGGTTTCGGGTTCATAACCCTCATCAGCCAGGCTATCTTGAATCTAGTGGCAAAGTGAGCAAGGGACCCACGTCTGGGCATACCCTGCCATCTTAGGGCGAACAAAGCAATACCAAAGGGGATAATGGATGGAGCGTTTGAGCAAATCAAACACACACCCCCAGTCAACTGTTCGGGGTTTAATCCATCTTCATTCTTTAGCTCACTCCACCACCCCAGTTCAGACATGGCCATCTGCAAATCAGTCTGACCCTGTGCCTCATGGGAACAGTCCAGCCCGAACTGCCAAGCCATGTCTTCCCTGGACCAGAAACAAGCATCCTGGGACCGGTTTCGGGTTCATAACCCTCATCAGCCAGGCTATCTTGAATCCAGTGGCAAAGTGAGCAATCTTGAAGGAATTCACAATGAGTAAAGGGTCATTTGCAACTAATGAGGTAAATTCAATAAAGAACATCACATATTTTAATGTGAAACTTACAACAGCCGCAGTGTGTCTAGCAATAGTGAAACATAAAATGGCGGAATTTACCACAGAGGAAGAAAATATAGCTTTTAATAATGTATGCCTCTTAATAATCCTACAAAAATTACAAGATGAAGATATGTTAGGATTTCCTATTAAATTTTTGCCAAAGCTTATAAAAATGAAGTTTGACACTCCACTGGAAGTTCAGAGTGCACACACAAGAAATCATGACAAAGAAACAGGTCTCTGAAAATTCATTGCCTGACTCCTCAGGCACCAGCAAGCTATGCAAATACTGTTAGCTGCCAAAAACATGGAACATCTCAACAAGAAAACCATAAGATATTCATATCACAAGGTGTTTATTATGGCACAAATCAAAAGCAGAAACAGTTTTTGTTGCTCAAAACTTGTTTAAAGAAGTATACTATTAGATTTGTATTGTGGCAGCAAGGGGTAACCTGAAATTCAGACACCCCAAAAGTAACCTAAATTAGATTTTTCATACTTACAGCATCAGAAACAGTGTTAAACCCCAATTCCATACAGCAATGAGTCCCTGCATTAAGATAACTCCCAAAGCATCAAACAGCAGAAATTAGAATTCATTAAGGAAATGGATTTGGCACACTCAATAACTCAGTTCTAGATGAATAGAAAAGTTAAAAGGTTGTATTAAATATTAAAAAAACAAAGTGGTACAGAGTCAATGCCATGAACGCTATCAAGGAAAATTATACAGAGAATGCAAAAATCAGAAATCATTTTAAATCCCAAGTGTGCAGCCCAATTTAGAGAGTAATGAACAGCATCCCTAATAAAAACGCAAAGGCTTGTCATTTCCATCCCCAAACTCGATTTTTTTTATACATTGTTTTCTCACATGAAATTACATATTCTGCAGACTCGCGGTAGTGTGAGCCAGTGTAATATTTCATCAGCCAAACAGAGCACATGAAAAAGAAATAGTATCTTGCCATAACATAGAAGCTCTATCCCACTACAATAATAATTTTTCAGCACCCTCTATACTAATGTCGTCTTGAGGATGCTAGAACATAACTAGATACATGAGCAATAACATTTTATAAATGAATGAATAGGTACTGTGACACAGCGGAAGGACCTTGTGAAATGTTTCGAGGCATGACTCAAAGGTCATCAAGGCAGGATAACAATAACAGTAGAAATACACCAGTTAATCTCAGCTTCACTGCATGCTGCAGAGTTTGTGAAGAGAGAAGGTGAGCAGGGGGGAGAAACATGAATGGCAGGGACAACTTTGCTTTTGCAATCTGTGGTCTAGTTAACACATGTCAGAAAAATGTACTTCTACACAACATAGAGAATTTGTTTTAAACTCAATAGTACTATATCAGTGTATAAATGTGTAAACAAGTGTAAAATGCATTCATCATGCTGATAATGATGCGCAAAAATCTAAACTCACAAAAATATTTTCTTGAACCTACTGGTTATGCTGGTGACAACTGTTGCAAAAACGAGAGAATTGGAGGACCCAGGAGAATGACAGTTGGTACTGGGCTCATTGGAAGACCAGTCATTATAGTACATTGCCAGTGGATCACTCACATAGGACACAAATAAGGAAAAGCAAAGTAAGATTGGGGGAGAAAAAGTAAAAAAAAGTGGTTCAAGAAATAGGAAATGCATGAATAATTAACTCAGAGGAAGAAACAAATCTAGTTCTCCCCTTCATGTCTAATGGAATGGGCGGGAATTCTCACCATGGTTTGGGGAACCTAGGAGCATATTATCAAAACAGGCGATAAAATTATCGCCGCTTTGGCGGCAGAAAACTGCCGCTAAAACGGCGATAATGGGCTTGATAATATGCTCTATGGAATTCTAATTGAAGCCCATGTTAGATGTCCTTCACATCTAACATGGGCTTCAATTGGAATTCCATAGAGCATATTATCAAGCCCATTATCGCCGTTTTAGCGGCAGTTTTCTGCCGCTAAAGCCGCGATAATTTTATCGCCTGTCTTGATAATATGCCCCCAAATTTATCTGATGCTCAGATTCAAAATGAACAGCTGCAATAATACTCGAGGTACACTGGGATAAGAGACAAATATACTCTAGGGCCTTTATTAATGTTTGGTGGACGGAGTACAGTCAGTCAGGGTAACAGAAGACATTACCTCCCCCACCCTGGCAGATTACTTCTGCCAAATGTAGAGATGACTTATAGCCAAGCAGTCGTTTCTGTATATTGAAAGGGACCACTTTCACAGCAGTGTTCTATATAATACATTTTTGGTGTTGTGGTCGATCACCAGCATTTTAACTTTCTTTTGTTTTGTTTTTTAAACAATCCCTAAAGTGAAAAACAAACAACTAGCAATCCCCAACTAATAGCCCCACACAAGGGAGCTTTGTTCCATGTTGTGTGAGATTATTATAGTTTTTTCCTGTCCGTGACCCTTAGTGTTTCCTAAATAGGACAGATGGTGTAATGACCTGATGGAGTAAGGGCATTTGGAGGAAGTATTCAATTGACATAGCCTCTAAATGAGGTGGGCAGACTGAAGTTTTAGCAGGCAGGGTACTCCATTGCATTTGTGGCAGAGTATTCTGTCTGCCAAGCTTTAAATCGGGCCCTAAATCTGTTCCAGAAATGTGCTAGTCAACACAGCAATGTAAGGCTAATTTTTTAAGTACATATTTAAAAGAAAAGGTAACACAGAGCAGAACCTGTACTATTGTACATGGTGGTTGTAAGAAATTGGGTTACTGGTCGGTGTGAGGGATGAAACCCTACTCAAGCAGCAACCAAAATCCTTGTCAGGGTTAGGGACCAGCAAAACCCAATTTAACCTGTGCTCCACCCTCTGGTAGCTTGGCACAGAGCAGTCAGGCTTAACTTAGGGGCAATAAGTAAAGTATTTATGCAGAACATCAAACAATAATGAAGTGAAAACACCACCTCGAGAGAAATCCAACACCAGTTAAAAAAAATAGAGAAAATTGTAATAAATATATCAAGGACAACATGAAATAAATTAATTCATGTAGAACCGGAAAGATGCAATTTTAAATATTTAAGTGAAAATAGTGTCAAAAAGGCCAAAGCACCACTTACAGCTGTCTTTTCAAGCAATTCCGGGAGAGTCACAAGTTCAGGCCTACCACAATGGAGAGTGGGTTGGATACAGGGACCAGGTTAGTCCCGCTTAAAAATGACCCTCTCAGTCCAGTGCAAAGAGTTCCATTCGTGGTGGAGGGGGCTGCGTGGAGCAGGGAAGCGTCGCTGATGGTTGTCGATGTAGCGCAAAGAACGCGCCTGACATCACAGATGGTCATCACTGTAGCGAAAAAAAGGATTTATTTTCGCTGTGGACAATTGGGAGAGAGCTTTGTGATGATGTTCCCACCAAGTACTCGATGCTGTATTGCAAAGAGTCGGGTTGACAGAACTTCGCATTGGTGGGCTATGTGAGCAACAACAGTTTTGGTGCCAACGGGCCCATTTGCGGTCGCAAAGAGCCCAAAAACCTCAATTCAGATCCCCTGAGACTACACCAAGGGTCCAGGGCCTGAGGGGCACTGTAAGAAATATGGTTTCTCGTTGAGAGGGGTGAAACCTTACTCAAGCAAGAGCCACAATCCCTGTATGGGTGAAGTTACATGTAACCCTTCATTATACTGTGCTCAACCCTCAGGTAGCTTGGCACAGAGCAGTCAGTCTCAACTCAGAGGCATTGTGTAAAGTATTTTTGCAACACTTCAAACAGTAGCACAGTGACAGCACACCACAAAGTGATCCCGCACCAGGTTAGGAAAATAGAGTAATTCTTTAAATACATAAAATCTGACCAAAACAAAACAAATCAAATCAGTAAAACCAGAGACATGGAGGTTTGAAGATTTCAGTAAATATAGTGCTATAAAGCACAAAGTGCCTAGAGTGGATATCTGGTCACGCCGGACAGCGACAAAGCAACAAGTTCAGGCTGACTGTGATGGAGTGCAGGCTGGCTACAGGAACACAGTGGGAACCACTGAACAGGATTACCTTAAATCCTAGTTTGTGGAGCATTACAAGGTCCCGTCGGAGGGTGCACCACGCAGCCAAGGAGATGTGTCCATTCTGAGTAGCTGCGGAGCTGTGATGTGAGGTAGAGCATCATCATTGAGAATCCCGTAGATGAGAGCTGGCTGATCTGCAGTTGAATAGTGCACATTTCAGCTGTACAGGTGTATGGGATGTATGAGTCTGAATGATGTTAAATTGCTTGAGGTTGTCGCTATTTAAGACTTCGAGGTTGTTAGGGGGTTCCCTGTGCGGGTTGACGTGAATGGCTTCAATTTGGGCCATAGGAGTCGTGTCGGTGTCTAGAGTGATAGAGTAATAAAGGAGTAGATCCTTAATATCACTGGTCGCAAGATCGACCTACATTCTTCTAGGGCGGGAAGGGGCATTAGAGAGGGATAAGGTTTTAGCGATAGGGTGTGAGGACTGCTGGTCAAGGCCAGTGATTGCACTTGCGGGGACTATGGACAGCTTTCCGAAGGAAATGAGAGAACTGAGCAGGGGTAGATGGTCAAATGAGAGGGCTTTCAGTTCATGGAGTTCATATGAGAGAAGGTGCAATTGGAGAGATAACTCGTCCAGACACGCAACAAGGTCTAAGTGTTGGTTCAAGGATTAGGCCGAGTGGAGAGATCTGGCGTAGAGGAGGGGCCTCGAGTGATGTCTGGATGGTCTGAGGCAGAAATGCGATGGTCCAGGGAGAGAGTGTCATTAAAATCTTGCAGAGTCCCTGTTCGCTTGGAAGGGGAGGTTGGGGAAGGGAGGAGGGTGTAGGGCCAGTTGTGTTGTGTAATGGAGGTAGTGCACGGGAGGTTGAGTGTGTTGGGATGAAAAGAGACCATGGAAGGCAGTCTTTTGTGCTCTGCTGGCAAAGAAGGCATAGAAAGTGGTGCCCTGGAGGGGAGAGCATTTGAAGAGAGAGAAGGCGGTAAGGAGTGAGGGGACATCCCGACTCAGGAAACGCCGTGCATCTGGCTTGCGATCGGCGAGATGAGTGATACATTAAACCCGCAATCCATATGAATCAATGGTCAATTGGATTGAGAAACTACTACAGGGGACTGAATCTCACCGAAATCCGCAGTGGAGTGAGTGGAAATATGGGAAATTGGAGTGCTCCCAGAAGTGTTGGGAGGTGAGCTGGATAAGTCCTGCGAACTAGAAAGGAGTGGATAAGGATCAACGGATTTAGATGTCACCGCTTTCTTGAGGGTAGGGAAAATATAGTCCATCTTGGCTAGATTGACATTGGAGGCTTGGATTAGAATGATACTATTATTGTAGACAGTGATGGTGGCATTAGCTTTGAGGAAAGGAGAGGGTGAATCTGTTAATTTGAGATCATGTGAGGTTTTCCTAGTATCCGTTATTCGAAGCATAGAATATAGGACATTCCGCCAGCATGCTTGTTTTCTGGTGTAGAAGATGAAGTCATAAAATAGAATATCCTTTTTTTGCACAGAGGTAGACATCTGAGATTAATGTTTCAGGTCCAGATTTGAGTATGCGAAGTTTGTGATTTTTGGCCGCATTTTTGGAGAGGTTAGGCAGATAATTGATAGTGAAGGCATTGGATCCTGTAGGGTCAGGACTTATCTCCATTCTGAGAAAGGCCAGCAGTGAGTTTTGAAGAGTAAGGGGGACCGCTTATGTGTTCACGGAGGTGAGAGTGACTTTGTCTCTGAAGTAAGGCGTGAGTAAAAAAAGCAGTGATCCTAATGAACAGGCAGCACACACTTTGAGCGAATAGTTATGATGAAAATATTTAAGTAACTGGGTAAGTCTACGAAAGACTTCAAGTGGTCTAGGGTGCCATAAAAAAGGAAGTCCTACCTTTATCTTTACTACGGAGGATTAAAGCACGAGGAATAGTCCTACTTTTCTTTCTGTGTCCTTGAGAACTCGTAGTACGGGTCAAAAATTGTAGAGACGTTAGTCCTATCTCCCTTTTTAGAGAAGTCCAAACTTTGGTATAATCACTGTATGTCTTGTCCTGTGCTTATCTTCCTGGGAACAGGCGCCATCATGAAGAGGGGATTCCTAATGAGAAGGAGAGCACCGCAACCACAAGCAGCAATCCAAGAAGCTGGAGCCCCTGGAGCTTGGAGATGGGTGCCATCTTGAGATGGGGACTAAAGTCAGAGGCAGCACTGCAACCAGCAGCCCGGAGATGATTTGGAGGCTCCGCCAACCATCAGTTTCCTCAAGGGGGCCGTCCAGCAAGTCAAAACTGTGTCTGCAGAACACAGCTCACTGATCTCCCATCTCGAAACAAGGGGGGGTCATCATCAGCATGCAACTCAGGCTGGTGGGTCAGCAAACAACCAAGGGGACCCTACACAACTCTAGGGAGGCAGTGGGTGCAGGCCGTGAGGTGGTCGGCCTCCTACCGCACCAGGAGAGCATAAGGATCAAGCGACCGCCCACCTGAGACACACCTCAGTGCCCGGGATCACTGTAGACCCAATTGGGGGAGAGGCAGGACGCGAGGGAATACTAGACGTCCGATCAATCCACCATCCAGCAAGGACCACAGACAAGCCTCCTGTGAGTCCCCTACTGGCAGCCAGCTCCACTCCACAACCAACTTCCCCCAATCTGCTCCGACAGTAAGGCAAACACCGGGCGCATCGATTGATGAGTCGAAGGTCAGTCTCTCCCACTAAACCACTCAAGGGCAATCAGCATCCTGTGGACCCCAACACGCAGAGAAGATCCGCAAAAATGGCATCCACTGCCCACCCGAGCCATCCAAAATACAAGGAGAAAGGGTGGATGGGGGGCATAAGCAGGGATATTCACTGGTAAGTGATCCCAAGCCCCGGAACTTCGATGAGGAGATACAACTCATAGGCCATCTTAAAGACATGACATTAGTTAGGGAGTTTATAAAGTGTGTGGTTACTCCAAATGGAGTGCTCCGGCGCTGAGATTCCACCACTAGAGGCCTGTTTATCCTGCTCTCGGTTTCATTCAGTGTAGCCTACTTACTCTTAGTCTTTTTAGAAACCGAAGTTCCGATGGCTATATTCTGAGGTCCAAGGCATAGAATTCCATAGTCTGGCAGCAAGAAAACTGAAAGAACTACCTCCCAAACGCATTCTATGAACTCTGGGGTACACAGTCATCGCAGTCTCAGAGGACCTAAGGTGCCTGTTCCGAAGGTAGAATTTAATCAGAGGAAAAAGGTAGTGTGAGCCTCTCTGATTCAGAATTTTATTTAAAAAAAAAAAAGTGTGTTAATAGATACTCTACACTTGAGAGGGAGCCAATGGAATTAAACCAGTCTGGTGCTTATTAGGGAGTATTTTGAAACATTCAGTAGCATTCAAACTGCAGTGTTCTGTACCCTTTGGACCATTTCCAATCTACCTTTGGCAACCCCTATATAGAGTGCATTATAGTAGTCTAAGCAGGATACAAGTATGGCCTGGACTACAAGTATGGCCTGGACTACCGTCTTCTTGGTTGAGTCCGGCTGGATCCCCAAGGTTATTTTAAGTATCTTCAGGTTGTGGAAATATGGATTTTTCTGGTCAGTTATGTCCCCTATCTTGGACCCCAACGGTTCTATGTGCATGTCACAAGTACATGTATGTTCCCTCCAGTTCCAGTTATGAAGACGCAAATACATGTGCGTCCACCGTCAACATGTCCTCTGTCAGATCCGCCATGAATAGGCCGGATATTCCATTCCTAAGTACAAAAGGCCACCGGCTTTATATGGCTCACTTATGCCATTTTACAGTCCAGGCAAGTAGGCCCTGATTCTGTCATCAAAACTCTTCTTGCCTTCTGCCTCTGAAAGCTCCAGTCTGAGCCTGCATCTGTGACCATGAACTCTGTCTCATTCTCTGCGCGGCTCACGAAGCCTGACATCAGCCTATTCTCTGCCAAGAACTGTATTTCACCTTCGAGTTATCTGCTTCCCCCTCAGCCGATGCATTCCTGCCTAGTAGTTTAAGTAAACATTCTTCCAGCTACCGAGCAAAAAGCCCGGCTTCTCTGTCTTAATGCAAGTAATTCATAGCCCTGTTACTATGGAAGATTCCTGCCCTCGCATTTAGTGTAGACACTTAGACGCTTGTACACGCACGCACAGTCAGTATAGAATAGATTCTGTCCGAGAGTCCTTCCTTTGTGGATAACATAGTTCTTTAAACATAGGATGTTAGATATGATTTGGGATTAGGTTGACTTGACCCCTCAGACTTCTTGTCTCCACATGTAGAGCTAAATGTCAAGTCCCCTTCACCCCCTAGTTACACGTCAATTACACGTCATGCTGCTGCGCGCGCATCTATGCCAAGTATTATCTTATAGATCCACCTATAGGTGACATCACGACCAATTATGTTCCTTTTTACTCCTTGTTCCACCCATTTTCGGTTACGCAGACAATTCGTCATTTTCCTTATCAATTGTTACGCCTATTGCATTCGCTTCATTGTAATGTATGTATTATAAAAGTCATTTCATATCAATAATGTGTGTGCTTCACTTCCTGAACCTTCGTGGTGACGGAACATTGGGAGCAACCGATTATAATCGAGTTAATGGAATAAAGCCCATTCCGAACCTCTAATACCACGGATTCTGCCTCTCATTTTACTGAGCTATTTTATTATGTTCCTGTATCAAATTCAGTCCAGGTAAAGGAGAATTATTTACCACATGAATGGCGCCCGAACAGGGACACTTTCTCATCTCACGCGCCGGCGGTGAGTTGCAGGCCCGGTCTCCTGCCACAGCTGGACGGACAATAACGCGTACCAGCAGGATTTCCTGTATCTCCCTCCGGTCAAGCGGGGGCGACTGAGACTGCGATCAACACCCAGACGAGGCGGTGAGAAGTGCGAAGTATCCCGACCAGAGCCTAGCTGAGAGAGCAAGATCCGAGGTATACAGAGACCCACCAGTCCGAAGTCAAGCCCAGTGTCCGACGAGTCGAGTCGAGTCGAGTCCAGTCCGGGTCAAGTTCATGTTACTGAGGCCTTCCGTTTCCGAAGCTACCCGGTGAGTACCATTGCTGGGGAGGCATTTCTGACGTGCACATAGGTTGTGCCGGTCGAGACGGGTTTGGGTACACAAATCCGGTCTGCACTGTTTTAGCAGTGTATCTGTACTGTTTAGCAGTATATCAAGTATTCCGAAGTATTCCGAAGTGTCTAGTTGTTGTCTAGTTATTGTCGAGAATTAAGCTTGGTGATTAGTTATGCAGACGATCATCATTGTTGTTTCAGTTAAAGGTTTAATGTTTAATGTTTAATATGTTTAAATACGTTCTGTATATTGTGGTATGAATGACTGTTCATTATCGTGTTTATTGTATTAAGTCTGTTCAAATTCAAGTATCAGGTCAGGTGGTCAAAATCAAGTATAAAGTCAGTTCTCAATATGCCGCTCTTTTCGAAATTAAGACAGGAACCACTACTAGAAAAGGGGTTCTCGAAGAAGCCGTTCCTATTCCTCCTAGGGACACTCCAGGGCACTTTATGTATCATAAACATGGCCTAGATGCTATATTATTTCTTGATTTATGGGTAGACTACACCAAGGGATTACCAGAAAGTCAGAGGTGGCCCACAGCGGGAACCTGGGATGCAGAGTGCATCATGAAAGTAGAAGAAGAGTTATGGAAAAGGAAAGTCAGACAGTCACAGAAAGATGCCATTGAATTATGGCGTAAAGAATCACATAGACGAACAGAAAAGGCACATAGACAGGAAGAGAAGAGTAAAGAGAATTCCAATAAAGTTCGAGAGAATCTATTAATTGAGGAAGGTATCCGAGTGAAATCAGAACAAGTAGACAGACAAAGAAATGCCCTTATGAATGGTATGTATCCCCTTCTGGCCGAAGGATTACCTAAGGCTACCCCAGAAATACCGAAAGACTTGCCACCCCCATTGTTCCCAATAAAGGTACATCCTAAGGGGCATCCTAGAACAGCAGAAGACGTTTTTCTTTCCTCATATTTAGATGACGCAGCTCCCGAGTATGCTAATTCCGCCCCACATAGACCGCATACCAGGGAGGTCCAACGCCCAGATCCAGCACCCGTATCCCTACAGCAACAAATCGAGTCACAAGTTCTGGCAAGCACATCTGTTTCTGCATCCGCTCCTACAGCTGCTTCTATAGCTGAGTCCACACCTATAGTTGCTGTATCACGTTCAACGAATCCTTTCACACCCGACACCCCAGACGGGGCCACGGGAGGTGCTACCAATATCTTTTCTACGCCACCCAGAATAAATAAACTTACTTTTCAAGAGTCAGCACATTCACGTACACCCAAACTCCTTAGTGCCCGTGCGCTTAAGGAACTTCTTATAGATTGTAGATATGACCCTGTGCCTGGAAAGGAGGACGAAATGACCCTAGCATCATTGCGTATCAGACGAGCCGCAGTGTATTTAGGGAAGTTACCAGGAATGACTGCGCATCTAGATAATATATACCATTTTGTCCACACAGGGCGAGATCCAGGATGTATTAACAGAGCTATGGAATACCAGAAGGTAGAGATACAGGGGGAACTGTTACGTTTCCTCATAAACTGTGTGATCAGAAATCAAGACCGACCGGGGGTAGACCCGGAAGCAATGCAAATTCTTACAAGATGGAGCCAGAATATATCAGAAGGGAGACATGATAAACAAAATTGTATAATAGCCATGTGCCGAAAGATCCGTAAAGAAATAGAACGCCTACACGAAGAGAGATTAGAGGTAGACGAGTTCGAACAAAGCGAGGAAGAAGGGTCAGGACCGCCCACAGGACAGTCAGAAACTATAGCCTATGTAGGTAAAAGAAGATCTTGTAATAGTACGAGATGTCTTAATGACCCGGTACGCCCGATATGTCCAGACAATAACAGGGGTTTCCCAACACCCGTAGTCCATATAAGGTCTAACGAGCATTCGTTCCAAACAGCTGACAAGTTACTCCGAGAACGAAGGGGTTATCATTTCCTCGATTCTATGGATGAACAAGATTTAGCCAGGGCAGCTGTCCATTGGGTGGACAGTCCCGGAAAATATAGTGATGATACAGTAGTACGCACATTTTTGAATCTTACCCCAGATGAACAGAGGTTAGCTGGGATTTATATGATTCAACAACTCATTATACTATATCGAAGTCAGCATTCAGATCCTGGTCCCTTACCCGACATATTGACAGAATTACTCACGAATAGATGGAGAGGTGCAGGTACTAAATTAATTAAAGAAATTCTAGAATCAAGAAAGCAATATATTCTTTTTGTATGTTCAGAACATGTTCCATTGCCCGTCAAGGAAAGAACTACGTATCACATAGATAGACAGAATCCCTTACGAGAAGTGCACCCAATAAAGGGCGAGGACAATCAGTTTAAACGCGTATTTGTATATACGCCCATATCGAAAATAGAATTGTTACAAATGAAGAAAGTGGTACCCAGTCATGACAAAGACCCAGCGGGTTTTCACCGAGAAATAAAAGACATGTTACTCATGGGAGAGTACACCTACCCCGACATTATGACAATATTGAAGGTATTGATGCCTGCTGGCATTTATGAGAAACTCAAGGAAAAAGAGTGGGAGGTAGGAGACCAAAAGATAGAATGGTCAGTATTAGAAGCAGAAGAAAAGGCCCGAACTGCAGGAGCAGGGCTTGGGGACAAAACTAAAGCACTACCAGGATTACTAGTACAGGTACTGCCACGTTTATTAACTACGAAAAAGGAAGACTGGGGTACAATTTCAGCCTGTAAACAGAAGCAAGATGAGGACACTAGTGATTACTATGCCCGATTTGAAAAATGTTTTGGTATAAATAGTGGCATAAAAGCAAGTAGCGAATCATACCCACATCTGTTTGTAACAAAATTAGTAGAAAATGCTCTGCCCCCAGTAAAGAATAGAGTATTAAAATTCGAAAGTACCTGGCAAGGTAACACTCCATCACAAATGTTACAAATGTTACAGTACCATCACAATAGAATTAGAGAGGAACAAGAACATGAACACAGACGCATGAAAGACACGAAAATGAAAATGTTAGTTTCCCAGACAGTTCCAGCTGAAGGGCATAAAAAGGGTATGACACATTCCGATTCAGCAGGACCTGTAAAAGGGACATGTAATTATTGTAAAAAGCCAGGTCATTACGTACACGATTGCCCAGTTTTAAAACATAATATCAGCATAGGTAAAACACAAGAAAGATCACGGCCACTCAGACAAGATCAGAATGAACAAGGAGCTTTGCAGCATGCTCAGGCCATGCCAGCCGCACAACAGCCAATACAGTTTGTGCCAGCTGCACCACAGTTGCCTGTTGCTGCCACACAAACAACAACACGACAAATGTATCAGACCGCACAGTATGAATACCCTGAGTATCAGCGTTACGCATGAACTAGCCTAGAGAGGGAAGTTGACTTACCCCTTATCGAGATACCTGTAGATCAAGAAGGACCTTATGTACACAGTGAATTATTAGGTCAAGATAGAAAATTTTTACTCGATACAGGGGCAAGTCGAACAACAATAAAACGTAGTGAAGTTCCAGGGGCACCCCTCTCAGGCTCACAGAATATTTCCCTGGGTTTTTCAGGAAAGCCTATTGTTAATGAAGTGTCACAGCCTCTGCCACTTACGATAGGACCTTTGACCCGAACTACAGATTTATTGCTTACTAAATCATGTCCAGAAAACCTGTTAGGAATAAAAACGTTAAAAGCTCTAGGAGCTATAATATGTTGTTCTCCGGAAGGAGTAAGATTGTTTTTACGTGATTTTAAAGGTCACTATGTATCTAGAGACATGGATCCCCGATTACAGACTTTACCCACACGTCTATGGGCACAAGGCCCTACTGATGTTGGTTGCATGAATATTACACCATATCGAGTCACATTAAAGGCAGGAGTGGTGCTACCACGAATGCGACAATACAAGTTACCCCCAGATGCTGTAATGGCTTTACTACAAATCATTGATGAGCTCATTACCCAAGGAGTAGTTGTAGAAACAGACTCCAATGTATGTAATTCCCCGATAATTCCGATTCTTAAACGAACAGATCCTAAGGCCCCGCCAGTATACCGATTGGTTATTGATCTGCGCGAGTTAAACAAATGCATTGTGCCACAATTCCCTGTGGTCCCAGATATCTCGTCATTACTGACAGCTATTGATTCCGAAGCAACATTCTTTACTGTTATAGATCTCAAGAATGCCTTTTTCAGCGTCCCAATAGATCCGGAAAGCCAATATTTATTCGGTTTTAGTTTAAATGGACGTAGCTTTAAATTCTCACGCGCACCTCAAGGATTTACAGAAAGCCCCAGCATCTATAGCCAAGCACTGAAACGAGAACTTGACAGTATCCACATGCCAGTTAACACTGCTCTGCTTCAATACGTCGATGATCTGCTGATCACCGCCCGAAGCGAACCTGAATGTGAAAAAGCATCACTGACAGTTTTACAATTTCTAGCCGAAAAGGGGCACAAGGTGTCCCCTTCTAAGCTGCAATTCTGTGTCCAGCGAGTTATTTATCTTGGACACTCGCTGTCCAAGGAGGGAAGGCAGCTTACACCAGACCGCATTCAGTTAATAACTAACATGCCAATACCCAAGACACAAAAGGAGGTGCGGGCTTTCATAGGCCTCACTTCATATTGTAGACAGTGGATCCCGCAATATGCATTTTTAGCAAAACCACTCATTCAGTTGACAACCCAGGAGGCAGCCACATCGACTGTTCTCCCTTGGACTCAGGAACATACACAAGCTTTTGAAAGCCTAAAGAAAGCTTTATGTCAAGCACCTGTTTTAGCAACGCCATGTTACAGAAAACAGTTTACACTCTTTGTTACAGAACGCGGAGGTACTGCTTTGTCAGTACTCACACAGGAACAAGCAGGAGCACACAAACCATGTGCTTACTTTTCTAGTACATTAGATCCCGTAGCTCAGGCTTTGCCTGCATGCCTGAAATCAGTAGCAGCGACAGCTTTAGCAATCAGACAAAGCGATGCCATAGTGTTAGGACATCCATTGACAGTTCAAGTACCACACACAGTAGAAGTCCTTGTGAATAGAACGCAAACACAACACTTGACTATAGCACGACTTACAGGGTATGAACTTACATTGTTTCAGCCACATATAGAAATCAGACGCTGTAACACATTGAATCCTGCCACACTTTTGCCAGTAACCGGAACAGACCCACTAGCTCATGACTGTATTGAAGTTATTACTATAACGACGAAACCTAGACAAGACTTGACAGATGTTCCATTGTCAGATCCAGACCTGACATTGTATGTAGATGGTTCATGTATGAGAACAAGTACAGGAGAGTTAGTGGCTGCTTATGCAGTCACAACAGATACTGAAGTCATTGAAACTAATCGTATTAATACTTTGTCAGCTCAAGCCGCAGAGCTTATCGCTCTGACACAAGCCTGTATTCAAGCCACAAGTAAAAAAGTCAACATATACACTGATTCACGTTATGCATTCGGAGTCGTACATGACTTCGGCGTGCTGTGGCGAGAGAGAGGTTATTTAACTTCCCATGGTGCCCACATTCAGCACGGACCCCTCATTCATGCCCTATTAGATGCAATACATCTACCTACTGCAATATCAATTATGAAATGTAAAGCTCATACGAAAGTTATTGATATCATTTCTCAAGGCAATGATTTAGCCGACAGAACAGCTAAACAGACTGCTCAAACCCAAACATCCGACATGACAAAGACAATAGTCCCGATGCCGACACATTGTATGACAGTTAAAGATCCTACTCTTGACGTAATTGACATACAGACACATGCTACACCAGACGAAATAAAGAAATGGACTGAATTAGGAGGGATCCAAACGGACCAAGGATGGATGATGAAAGAAAAGTCTGTATGGTTCCTTGCTGATTCAATGGTCCAAGTCATAGTTAACACTATACATAGTCCAGCACACCTAGGAGAAAAAGCTATGCTAGACAGCATTCAACACATTTGGTTCAATAAACATTTACGAGCAGCAGCCAAACAAAAAGTCCGTACCTGTATGATCTGTTGCCAGTTCAACCCAGGAAAAAGTGTTCCCGTAGAACAGGGTGGATTTCATCCTCCTGATCACCCTTTTGAAGTCCTCCAGATGGATTATATCCAGATGGAACGATGTCGAGGATTCAAATATGTTCTCGTAGTTGTCTGCGCTCTGTCCCGTTGGACGGAGGCATACCCGGTTTCAGATTACACTGCCCCGACTACTGCCAAACAGTTAGTTCGAGAATTCTTCCCACGCTACGGTTTACCATGTGTTGTCTACTCAGATAACGGCCAGCCGTTCTCATCCGAATTAATGAAACATGTTTCACTTCTGCTAGGATATCAGTGGAAATTCCACTGTGTTCGACACCCCGAGGCAGCAGGTCTCGTAGAAAGACACAACCAGATCCTGAAAATTAGATTGTCCAAAATATGCAGAGAGAAAGGGGTCGACTGGATAGTAGCATTACCAGTTGCACTTTTTTACATGAGAATGGTAGCACACTCTAGAACAGGGCTATCCCCGTATGAGGTGATCTTCGGCAGACCACCAAATATGTGGGGGACGCCTATACCACGCAAAATAACTGATATTGACTGTAATATGCTGACAGATTACTTGGCTTCCTTGATGTCTGCACTACAATCTTGTCGTTCACAGGTTGCTGCAGCATTTCCCGACAATACTGAGGTGAAACCCCATGACGTAGTTCCGGGTGATATTGTATTTGTGAAAAATTTCGACCGAAAGACTCAGCTGGAGCCCAGGTGGAAGACACCCAAGTTGGTTCTGCTGACCACAAGAACAGCCGTGAAGATCGAGGGCCGCAAGGGTTGGATTCATTCAAGTCATATCAAGAAATTTCATGGACAATCCTCGGATATAGACATTGTGCCCTGCACTCCCTCACAGACTGATTCAAAACTTCCTTTGGTGGAAAAAACTGAAAGCGAACTCTACAAAGTTAAGTTGAGGCCGAGGACGTCAGACGGTTTGATTGTTTAAGTCCTCTCCTAGGTGAAGCGGTTGAATCTGTCTCTGACATGTATCCTCTAGACCTGAATCATGAACAGTCGCGAAAAAATGATGAAACGACAGGCGTATTGTAAATCACTGCGTAGCCATTGTATAGGGACATTATTAATTTTGTTTTCCTTAAGTCTTTTAATAATTATTACAAGTATGTTGTTGCACATATATTACCCTATTGCCAGAAATGTTCACAATGTTATTGCAGAACATTCTTTTAGTGACTTACCCCCGCATGAATTGTCCTATAGACTTCCATAAACTCAGACACAGCAGTTTACCAAGATCAGTGGGTATGGGGAAACCTGAACCTAGTTTTACTCAAGGTCTGCTATCCTGACAAGGAGGGTCGCCCCAAAAGAACAGGAACTGATCTAGAAAATGAAGTATATGGATTAGGTAATTTTACACCTAACCTCATGATTCTAAATGTCGTATCCGAAGTCGAACTAGTCTTACCCACCATGTCAGTATTCCCAGCAAAAGGTGAATTGTGTGTAAGAAAGGTTGGTTCCATACATATGGGCCATAGTAAGTGCACTACTACAGTAGAATTCAGTGATCAAGGCAAATCTTCATTCAGAGCTTATCGCCACTCCTACTTTATATGTGGTCAGACTGCATATATGCGTCTACCTCTAGATTGGGATGGTACCTGCTACATAGCATTCCTTTTGCCACCTGTTTTCCTAGCTCCTCCTGATTATTACAGAAATATTCATTTAGTACACAATAGAGAGCGGAGAGATCTCCCAATTGTCGATTATACTGAGACGGCATGGGACAAGTATGTGGATTTCAATAAAGGCATCTTTCCCTATATAGGTACAGTTACCAATAGTAAGCTGATACGTAGATTAACTAGAACCCTTGAAGCAGTAGTGAATGAAACTATTTCCGCCTTAGGCAATTTAACAGAAGAGCAGTCTGCTATGCGGATTGTTGTGCTTCAAAATCGTCTTGTCCTTGACGTCATCCTGGCTGATAGAGGCGGAGCTTGTAGGGTCATCGGATCAAGCTGCTGCGTATTCATACCAGAAAATTCGCCATCTGTATATAAAGCTATAACTCGCCTTCACAAGATTGTAAGCCAGATACACCAGAACCCAGGCACTTGGACTTGGTCCAGTTGGTTTTGGAGTGTGATATCAGCCTGGGGATGGAGAGTTCTATCCTTCCTAGGTATTGGCCTTCTCATACTATTCAGTTGCTGTCTATGTCTACAATGTGGACCAGCGATTTGTGGTCTGTGTGCCACATCGTGTATTCCACCACCAAGATTTCATTCAAGATCCCGGAAGAAGAAAGAAGAACAAATGATGCTATATGAACAGATCAATGGATTAATGAAGATTGATATCTCTTAACGGGCAAGTAGGGGACAAGGAGGGAATGTGGAAATATGGATTTTTCTGGTCAGTTATGTCCCCTATCTTGGACCCCAACGGTTCTATGTGCATGTCACAAGTACATGTATGTTCCCTCCAGTTCCAGTTATGAAGACGCAAATACATGTGCGTCCACCGTCAACATGTCCTCTGTCAGATCCGCCATGAATAGGCCGGATATTCCATTCCTAAGTACAAAAGGCCACCGGCTTTATATGGCTCACTTATGCCATTTTACAGTCCAGGCAAGTAGGCCCTGATTCTGTCATCAAAACTCTTCTTGCCTTCTGCCTCTGAAAGCTCCAGTCTGAGCCTGCATCTGTGACCATGAACTCTGTCTCATTCTCTGCGCGGCTCACGAAGCCTGACATCAGCCTATTCTCTGCCAAGAACTGTATTTCACCTTCGAGTTATCTGCTTCCCCCTCAGCCGATGCATTCCTGCCTAGTAGTTTAAGTAAACATTCTTCCAGCTACCGAGCAAAAAGCCCGGCTTCTCTGTCTTAATGCAAGTAATTCATAGCCCTGTTACTATGGAAGATTCCTGCCCTCGCATTTAGTGTAGACACTTAGACGCTTGTACACGCACGCACAGTCAGTATAGAATAGATTCTGTCCGAGAGTCCTTCCTTTGTGGATAACATAGTTCTTTAAACATAGGATGTTAGATATGATTTGGGATTAGGTTGACTTGACCCCTCAGACTTCTTGTCTCCACATGTAGAGCTAAATGTCAAGTCCCCTTCACCCCCTAGTTACACGTCAATTACACGTCATGCTGCTGCGCGCGCATCTATGCCAAGTATTATCTTATAGATCCACCTATAGGTGACATCACGACCAATTATGTTCCTTTTTACTCCTTGTTCCACCCATTTTCGGTTACGCAGACAATTCGTCATTTTCCTTATCAATTGTTACGCCTATTGCATTCGCTTCATTGTAATGTATGTATTATAAAAGTCATTTCATATCAATAATGTGTGTGCTTCACTTCCTGAACCTTCGTGGTGACGGAACATTGGGAGCAACCGATTATAATCGAGTTAATGGAATAAAGCCCATTCCGAACCTCTAATACCACGGATTCTGCCTCTCATTTTACTGAGCTATTTTATTATGTTCCTGTATCAAATTCAGTCCAGGTAAAGGAGAATTATTTACCACAAGGTGCCCACAGTGGCAGAAATCTGACTGTAAAAGGAAAGTGTGAAATCGAATATGAAGCCAAGGTTTCTCACCTTAGATTTGGGGACAGGTGTGGGACCACGGGCTCTAGCCCACCATACAGAGGACCATATAGAAGGTTGTTTCCCCAATACTAGGAATTCTGTTTTGAGCGGAATTTAATCTCAGGCAGCTCGAATCCATCCATTGAGCGAGGTCCACCAGGCAGGACTTGAAATTGGCTGCACCTTTTCCATCGTCTTGCGCCAGTGTGATAATCAGCTAAGTATCGTCAGCATAGGACAGGATCCTCACACCATGGCGCTCAATATTGTCTGCCAGAGGACGCAAGTTAAACAGGGTCAGACTCAGTGCTGAAACCTATGGCACTCCCTGCTGTAAGAGGATGACTTCAGAGGTACAAGGCTTCTGGATCACCTGAAAAGAACGGTTATGCAGAAAATCGGCAAACCATTCAAGGGCTCGTCTCCCTACACCCTGCTTCCATAGCCGCTCTAATAGGTGGCATGGGACACGGTCTCAAAGGCGGCCTTAAGTCTAGCATAGCAGTTTTACCTTCATCCGCAGAGAGTCTCTGAGGCTAATAAAAGGGAGGATTCTGTGCTATAATGTGGTCTGAAACCCGATTGAGTCTCGTGTAAAAGCTGTTTCTCATCTATAAACTGCATTAGTTGCCGATTTACGTGTTTTCAGTGACTTTGGCGAAAAACTGCAGCATGGAGATTGGTCTAAAATATTATGGCTTCGGAAGATTCAGCAAGGGGTTCTTAGGAAGGGGGACTACCATAGCATGTTTCCACTCTAGTGGCACACGACCCATTTCAAAAGACCAATTCAGCAATGTGCATAATGTAGGGGAAATGGCTGTGATACCTCGTTCCAGCATCCCCGATAAGGCAGGGTCCAGTGGAGATCTTGATTTAATTTTGGCAGCGAGGATACAGGTATCCCCCACAGAAACGCTGTCTATGCTAAAAGATCCTTCCAGTGGGGGTAACAATGATGTTTTGGGAAAGGGGAATCTGTAGTTCCTGACATTTTCTAGGAAAGAGGCATAAATGGTGAAAATGCTTTTAGCAAAGAAGTGAGCAATGTGATTGCAGGAATCAGTGGAGGTTGTCCTAGCAGCTGAAGTGCATTCTAAGGATGTGAGAGATTTAACTATTCTACACATCTCTTGAGAAGAGTGTTTTGCCCCCTTAATCTTTTGGGCAAAAATTGGATTCAGGAGTGTCTGAACTGTTTCTGATACTCCTTGAGCGCATTAAGATAGGAATCTCTGTCTGTGCTCTGAAAGCTCTTGTGCCCTTTACATTCTTAATGCTTACAAGCCTTTTTCCCAAGTAGGAGACACTTTGTGAACCATTCTGCAGTGAATCTAGAGCCGGTGGTGTTCTGAGTTTTCAGAAGGGCTAAGGTGTCTAAGGCCTCATTAATCCATTGTATCACCTGCTGATTGGCAGCCTGGCGACATGTGTCTAGGAGAAGGGGATTGAGATTCAGAGCAGCTTTAAAGGCAGATGACATGATCAGCGACCATCTTCGGGCTTTAATCAGGTGTGCTGGAGGCAACCCAGGCATAGGTCGTATGCCAAGAATCTGGAAAAGGATCAAAAAGTGATCTGCCCATGCAATAGGAATCGGAGAGGCTACCATTACCTGAGCCGAGTTGGCAAATATAGGATCGAGAGTGTGGCCCTCAATATGAGTGGAGGTCCGTATTAACTGTACCTGGTGAAGGTTGAGGTACTCTAGGTCCTCACTAAGGCGTGCAGCTAAGTGGCAGGCCAGGTCGTCAAAGTGCAGGTTGAGATTGCCTAAGATTAAGCAATGTGAATAGCGCAGAACATATGATAGTATTGTGTCCAACAAAGCAGTTATAAACTGGGCGGTGGGCCAGCGAGAAGAATATATCAGAAAAACTGCAAGGGAACAACTGCTTGTTAATGATAGGGAAAAGAAAGCCGCCTCACAGTCATTAATCTGTACTTCCGTAAGACTGCAGCCAAGATGTTGTCTAAGAAACACTTCCAGCCTGCCTCCCCTACTGTGAGATGTATCTAGTCTTAGGATTGCATAGCCTGTAGGGATGGCTTCTGGAATATCTGGGGCAGACTGTGCATGAAGCCATGTTTTTTTTAGAAAGAGCGCTGTATGTTGGTGAAGGGACAAGAAGTCTGCAATTTCAGATCTGTGTTTGGGGCGAGATAGACAGTTCAGTAGAAAACACTGAGCCGACCCCAAGCTATCATGGTTGGTCCTGTCCTCAAACTCTGCTGCAGACAGCGTAGAGAACGTGAGGTAACACTAGCCGCATGTGGCCTGGCTTGAAAGCACATTAACAGTGTGTCGGCAGTTCACCGTGATGCCCAGGTCTAGTCAGCGCAGTTCAGCCACCAAGTAGCGCAATGGAGCTGCTATAAAACCACAAGCGGGACTTGCCTTAGGCGCGCCTTTGGTGTGCCAGTGGTGTCTCCTCACAACTGCCAGGCGTTTATAGCCCACTTCCAGAGAGACCGTGGCTAAAAAGCCAGGACATCAGGGGGCAACAAAACACAAACTGGAGCCCTGACTCTCTGATTCAACCTGGTAGGCTCCCCTCCCAGATGGAGCTATCAGGACAATAAAATTACAGTTAAAATAAAAATGAAGAAATGAATTGTCAGAAAGCAACAAATAAACGGATAAAAATGCCGGCGGGCAGACCTAAGATGGCTTCTGCCATCCTGCACCTAGTGCGCGTCCAAGGAAACTAATAGTCCAGATTCTAACCACTCCCAAAATGAGCAGCAAGGTAGGCATCGCAGGCGCTTTAGCAGTATAAAATCCACTGCATCCACGCAGCTGCCATGAGTTCATAGCCCGCCTCCAGAGATGGCATGGCAAAAACGCCAAGAAATGAGAGGGTCAACAAAACACGAAGGGAAACCCTGACACTCCACTCCAACCTGGTAGGCTCCCCTCCCAGATGGAGCTGCCAGGAAATAAAATTAAAGTTAAGATAAAAATGAAGAAATTAATTGTCAGAAAGCAACACATAAACTGATGAAAAGCTGGTGTGCGGACCTAAGAATGCCGCTGAGCGGGTGGGGCCAGGCACCTTCCCGTGCCTAGTGCACGTACAAGGAAACTAATAGTCCAGATTTGAACCACTCCCAAGAGAAGTAGCAAGGTAGGCATAGCAGGTGCTTTAGCAGTGTAAAATCCACTGTGTTGTGCAGCTACCATGGGTTTATAGCCCACCTCCAGAGAGGGCATAGCTAAAATATCAAGAAATGCAGGGGGCAACAAAACACAAACTGGAGCTTGACGCTCCTCTCCAACCTGGTAGGCTCTCTTCCCAGATGGAGCCACCAGGAAATAAAATGACAGTTAAAATTAAAATGAAGAAATGAATTGAAAATATATGAACCAAGAACTAACTACTTTCATTAACACTAACCACATCCAGGACTCGACGCAGTACGGCTTCCGGGGTGAGCATAGTACAGAGCTTGCACTGATCACTGCAACAGAAGAAATTAGACGTTCAGTAGATAATGGAGGCATGGCCGCCTTGACTCTGCTGGATATTTCGGCTGCATTTGATACGGTAGATCACAGGCTCCTGATAAATTCCCTCCAGGAAAAAGGTATAACGGGTGCAGCCCTCTCACTTTTCAAATCTTTTCTGACAGATCAAGAACAAGCAGTGGAAGTGGACGGCTTTAGGTCACATAGCTTTAAGCTCTCATGTGGGGTCCCACAGGGCTCCTCTTAGAGCCGAACCCTTTTTAATGTGTACGTTACACCGCTAGCCAGATTGATTAATTCCTACGGTGTTGCTATGGTATCATGTACGGACGACACTCAGATCATTGTCTCCATTTCAAATAATATCCAGGACACAGCCCTCAACTTTCAGGCCTGTATGCAACATCTGAGCATATGGATGTCAGAGAACTACCTCAAGTTAAACTCTAATAAAAGTGAAGTTTTTTATTTTTTGGAAGAGATCCGTCCTTCTGATCCACTGACTAGTGGCCTTTGGAACTGGGTCCCTTTCCCATTCCAACTACTAAGGCAAAAAACTTGGGAGTCTTCTTCGACACAACCTTGTCCTTTTCCCATCACGTGAACGCGGTCACATCATCTACTTTTTCCACCTTGAAGATTCTGAGAAAATCTTTTCCTTTTATACCTCCAGCACTACAAAATACAGTGGACTCAGCACTTGTTTTTTCCAAATTGGACTACTGTAACACCCTTCTGGTCGGTATAAACAAGGGTCTCCTTGTCAAACCGCAGGTTCTTCAAAACTCTGCAGCTTGGCTGCTCTTTGGCATTCCTAAATAATCTTCAGACAAGCAGGCCTTTATTGCCCTACGCTGGCTACCCGTGGAAGAACGGATCAATTTCAAGTCCCTATGCATTGCCTTTAAGACCCTGCATAAATATGGCCCAGACTATTTGATTAACCGATTCCGCTGGTATACCCCGTCCAGAAATCTTCGGTCCTCATCACAAGAGCTTGTTGAGGTGTTTAAACTCCGACACCCGCACTGGGGTGATAAAAGCTTTGTAAAAATCACAGCCTTACTGTGGAATCGTCTGCATATTAAGCTTCAAAACTCGCCAGGCCTGCTCTCCTTTAAGAAAGATCTAAAGACTTGGTTATTTACCTTATAGCTTTTCATATTCAGATCGCGAGCCTTTCAGTGAAATCTGAGTGATGGTCATGTGGTTGGATGCCAGGCGCCTAGATGCCTTAGATGGCCACCGACCCACACATAGTGCCCATACAAGGAAACAAATAGTCCAGATTTGAACCACTGCCAAGAGGAGCAGCAAGGTAGGCGTTGCAGGCTCTTTAGCAGTGTAAAATTAAGTGAACCAATTGTGTGTAAGCCAATTTCACAGTGTTAAAAAGGAGAGAGTACAAGCACTTTAACACTGGTTAGCAATGCAAAGGGCCCGATTCACAGAACTAACTTAAGACAAAATCCTAAACTTACTACCCTTTTGGTATTCACAGAAGGCACTTACTCATTTTGGTATTCACAGAAGGCACTTACTCATTTCGGTATTCACAGAAGTTAGGAGTCCTAACTTTAGGACTCCTAAATGCCTTCTGTGAATACCTTAAGTCTTAAAATTAGGATTTTTCTCAGTTTAGGAGTGCTAAAGTTAGGACTCCTAACTTTACTACTACTAAACTGAGAAAAATTCTAATTTTAAGGCTTTCAGTATTCACAGAAGGCATTTAGGAGTTAAAGTTAGGAGTCCTAACTTTACTACTACAAAATTGAGAAAAATCCTAATTTTAAGACTTTCGGTATTCACAGAAGGCATTTAGGAGTCCTAAAGTTAGGAGTCCTAACTATACTACTACTAAACTGAGAAAAATCCTAATTTTAAGACTTTCGGTATTCACAAAAGGCATTTAGGAGTATTCACAGAAGTTAGGAGTCCTATCTTTAAGACTCCTAAATGCCTTTTGTGAATACTGAAAGTCTTAAAATTAGGATTTTTCTCAGTTTAGTAGTAGTATAGTTAGGACTCCTAACTTTAGGACTCCTAACTTTAGCACTCCTAAACTGAGAAAAATCCTAATTTTAAGACTTAAGGTATTCACAGAAGGCATTTAGGAGTCCTAAAGTTAGGACTCCTAACTTCTGTGAATACCAAAGTGAGTAAGTGTCTTCTGTGAATACCAAAATGAGTAAGTGCCTTCTGTGAATACGAAAATGGTAGTAATTTTAGAATTTTATCTTAAGTTAGTTCTGTGAATGGGTCCCACAGAGTCCTAAAGCCGACTGAAACAAAATCTGCAAAAACAGGAGGATGGAAGTCAAAAAGGTGGAGGCAAACCACACCAAGTATGTCAGGTCCAACACTTATTTTGATATTGAAACATTATATATCATAGAAGAGAGAAAGGAGACAACTTATCTCATAATACCTTTCTTTGAGGAGTGGGTCAGATGTGGAAGTTAAAGGACAACAATGATTGAGGGTTCATCGCTTGGGGGCTCTATTGTACAAGTAAAGTTCAGAAGTTTATTACTCCTAGATATAGTTGGGTACTTCTCTCTCTCCTCTTTTTTCTTTCACTTCATCTAGCTAAATTCTCCAATTGGCTGATGATATTCGCTTACAATCGGGGTGAAAGAAGACTTATACTTTGTACATTGGATGATAGGAAGGATTTGTGAGATGGATGCTGCATCAATCAACAATATGTATATAATAAGAGGAAAGTCCTTAAAACTCATTAGAGCCTGGACCCCCTCAGGAGATGTTGACCTATAGTTCTGCTAGCACACAGTGCACCATCCACAAACCCACCATTACAGGATAACAAATGTGTGTGCAACCTCAAAACATGACAACCCTGACTCTCCAAGGAAACTGTGGGAAAGGATCTAGAACCATTTCATTTGGCCTCTCGCGCATACACAAAGAAGTACACAAGAAATACTCAACAAGGCTTTACAGTACGTATTGCAGCATTGTGATTCTTGCATAAAATATTTGTGCTGTGATTATGAGTAGAATGAAACAGATTCGCATAATTAGCATTACAAGAACAGTGAAAAGAATAAATATTTCCACCATTATGCTAAGACAGTGTGTGTAAGCAGGCATATACATGCTGGATTTATATGTATGTACTCCTAACTAGGCCTGGGCAAAAATTTCGTTCCGTTCGCGGAAATTGCGATAATTTGACATTTTTGCGTTCCGCGGAGAGCGCGAAAATGTCAAAAATTCCGGTTTCCGCAGCTTGGCGATAATTTGTTTCTTGCTCGCGCTGTAAAATAATACATTCTCGCGCGCGCGCGATCGCCTTACCTGAATCCCTGCGTTCGCCGACAAGTTTTCTTGATCCGGTCGCGTTCTCCATGAGATGTTGTATTGTTTTTAGCCATTTGCGCTGTCTCGCGACAGTTCGCGCCCGCAGTGACGTCATGCGTCGCGCGATCACGTCTTTCTTCTCGCGATCATGCACCGCGAGAACAACTCAAAACAAGATGGCCGCGCCCTCAAGCAACCACATGGGTAAGTTGGCGACCCGCAACCATGCAGAAAATCTCGCGAACATGCCGGAAAAAAACTTCCGCATCTTCGCGATATTTCTGCTTGTTTGCGATAATTTTAAACATTCTCGCGATAATTTGCGAAGGTTAATTCCGCAAATTCCGCCCACCCCTACTCCTAACAAACACTCCCTAAGCTTGGGGCCGATTCCGGTGCCGGGTCGGACAGCTCTCCGAGAGCTGTCCGTAGCCTTACCATGCGACCGACACGTACCCGTAGCCAGTCTGTCCTGTAGAGGAAGTACGATGCGCACAACTGCCAAAAACCCGACCGACACGTAGGCTGTGATTCAAGCTCCATTCTCCGTCCGAGCCGTAACTCCTAACGCCGAACCGAGTCGGCCGGAAGCAGTATCCATAGCAGTTTTCACCCTGACTAGTACGATGCGTGCTTCCTAAGTGCCAGACGGGGCGCCATTTATGGGGTGTCACAGCATCCGGAAAACAAGCATATCAGCTATGATTCGTGCCACAACTCAATCCACGGCTATGAGACGGACCAGCTTGCAGCGGGTACGAGACGGAGCAACAAGCAGAGTGTACGACACGAACACAACATGAATCCCATCGCGCAGGTCATACCAGTACTCTTCATCTACGACCGGATCAGGAACCGACACCGACGGCGCAGGCGGTAGGTCAGACACCTACCACACAAACAAACGACATGTACCCGCAAAATGGCACACACACACAGGGGATCCACATCCTGGCCACTAACAACAGGCCACCATAGGGGTTGTATGGCCAGCACCACTACCACCCCCACCCATAGGGCTAATGTTGCCCATCACCCCCGCCACCCCCACGCATAGGGTACCTGTTGCCCATCACTATTGCCACCCCCACCCATAGGGCTCATGTTCCCCATCACTACTGCCGCCCCCACCCATAGGGGACCTGGTGCCCATCACTACTGCCACCCCCAGCCATAGGGTACCTGGTGCCCATCACTACTGCCACCCCCACCCATAGGAGACCTGGTGCCCATCACTACTGCCACCCCCACCCATAGGGGACCTGGTGCCCATCACTACTGCCACCCCTAGCCATAGGGCTCATGTTCCCCATCACTACTGCCACCCCCAGCCATAGGGGACCTGTTGCCCATCACCCCTGACACCCCCAGCCACAGGGCATATGTTGCCCATCACTACTGCCACCCCCAGTCATAGGTGACCTGTTGCCCATCACCCCTGCCACCCCACTCAAAGGTCTTATGTTGCCCTTCACCCCTGCCACCCCCAGCCATAGGGCTCATGTTCCCCATCACCACTGCCACCCCCAGCCATAGGGGACCTGTTGCCCATCACCCCTGCCACCCCCACCCATAGGGGACCTGTTGCCCATCACCCCTGCCACCCCCACTCATAGGGTTCCTGTTGCCCATCACCCCTGCCAGCCCCAGCCATAGGGCTCATGTTCCCCATCACTACTGCCCCCTCACCCATAGGGGAGCTGGTGCCCATCACCCCTGCCACCCCCACTCATAGGATGGGTGATGCGCCACACATCCATCATACTCCAATATTAGGTATGTCAGCAAAATACATCCCCCCTAACATCATGACAACAGTGTGTAGTCTGTGACAAATGCCCACAACAGTGATTATGACTTAGAACATACAATGTAACTAACTGCACATGTGTGACCAACAAATGAGTGTGCCCTACACAAGACAAGCATCACCATAGCACTGTGTCAATGTAAAGAGAACACCCCCTCACTGTGTAGAACAAAAGTTAAGTGTGGGCTTCCAAACTGGAGCAGATGTTGAGCATTGTGGTCATGGGGTCTAAACCCCCCCTCATCACAGTGACCAAAAGGTAAGTCTCATCATGGTCAAAGCTGCAAATAACAAACAGCATGTATGATCCCTGCTCCCAACACATTAAACACTTCTGGGGTGAAGTAGTGGTTGTGTCCCATTCCCACAGAGATGTGGTGAGGCTAACAGTGCTGTGAAAACATAACACTCTCGGACATGTGCAGACAGGCACCACACATGGGGGCTGACAATGCATACAGTGTTCAATGTCCAAAGAGCAGAAGTGACCATCACAAAGCATACACACATCTCGAAAATAGACACACTAATCACAACAACCTGTGTAGACTGTAGGTGTCAGCTCACAAACTCCCATTCCATGCCAGCAATGGCACCTAACAACCAGGATGAATGTGCACAATTATGTGATATGACTCACAGGGACTGCAGGGTAAATCACAGAAACAGCATCCAGACAATGGCCCACAACAGCAATACCAATGCACTGATGCAGATGCACAATCACAAACAGGCAACCTAACACTGCACATCTGACACAACGTATGTGTGTGTGTGTCTCAGTATCCCCAGGCAATTACACAACACATGAGGGGGGTTGAACCACAGTGACACAGATGTGGACACAGTGCCATACAAACGTAATCCATCATTGGGACACCCTTAGTGGGCAGCACAACAGACACATGTGACACAAGCTGGAATGAACACCAACTAACACAGCAAGAGACTGACACACAACAGCACTACCCCCAGTGACCAGACATTGGGGTGACACAAGCATGCATGACACCTCCACTGTGATGACAAAGGCAGATGTCGTACTAACTGGGAAACCCAGACATGTGTCCTGTTCCACAAACGTACATCACACATACACAAACACAAATCACTCAGCATGGCCCCTCATCCATGGACAAACGGGAGCAAGGGGACCATCCTTGCAAACATGTACATCAGTCCACCCTCAACACCACACGCCCTGAACTGCAACAATGTGCATCTGTGAAGCCCACATGGACAGGTGAAATTGCACATGCACCCATGACAAACACAGGAATGTTGGGAGGAACTAAGGTGCACAGACTCATCACATAAGGACAGTTTACAACCCTGGGGAATAACAGACATACTCCACAGTATGCGGTACATGGCCATGACGTCAAAGCTCATGTAACCTTCAGAATACCTGCCACAGTCCCAGGACAATGCAGAAGCCAAGGAGAACCACAAGGCACACATGCTGACACCTGCAAACATTGCAGCCATGAACCCGACAAGTGGGAGCAGTCACACACACATACACATGTCTCAATCACTGAGAGGTACCACCTACATGATATTGCAAATAAACAAGTGCCTTGGGGAACCCTGACTGTGTCCCTTCTGTGTCTGACAACATCATCACCACTCAGAACTGACAAATCCCAATGATGATACACCAATTAACAGTAGTGTGTCAAGCACCCACACATCTGGTAGCCCATGGCAAAGTAGTGGGATGAACACAGTACCACTCAGCAAACATCAACAACAGGAATCTATCAAGGGAACACTGCCTGTGTATGAAAAAGGATGTGGACACACACACATGCTCATACAACACACACCATGAGCCCAGGCTATGTCACGGGACAACACACTTACTTGAGGGGGCTCAACTCCTGTGGAAGCCCAGCTGTGCCAAACATATTCACAGCACATCTCACTCATGTCAGCAGAACACTTGGTCAGTCAGCCATCAGTTACCACACATTAAAGGCTCTGGTCACAACAGCCTGGGTATGTGAGTCTCCCCTAAGTCAACTGCACATACTCAAAACATATGTCTAGCAAGTTGCACAGAGGACCCAGTTGCTCCTATACCAATGATGCCCACACCTGTAGGTCCAGTGGTGATGCGCACAAAGTCTGTGAAATTGACAAATTGGACAATGGGAAGCACATCATATGTGCATGGGTGCAAGCCAGAGATGTGACAAAGCAAATGAAATGTTCACAGTGATGTCCACAAATAGTTGACCATGACAAACCCAGGTAGCTGCAAAGGATGACATGGATACCCACCAGAATAGGATACATATCTCATGGACCGCATGAAGTACCTCACATCAACACATCAGTATTCAATATTGGAAACCAAGCATTACAGGTGCAAGGGCATGTTAAACATCATCAACATAATGTACAGCTAAATCAAGTTCACAGGGATAAAGAAAAAAGCTTTATTCAGCATATTAAAAGTTAAACGTCTGTTCAAACAAAAGGCCAATGGCCAGTCCATGTCCAAATGCCAAGGAGTGAACTAGAGTGAGAACTGTCACACGTTGCTTGCCTGCACTGCTAAGGACCAGGGTCATCCCCTCGGAGGAGCATACATGGGGGCAGGCCAGGTACCGCAGGGACAGGATCAGGGCGCAGCAGAAGGAGGCAGTGAAGAGGTGGTGGATGCAGGCGAGACACTTGCAACTGCAGTGAAACTGACTGAACTGGTGGGTGCAGTCACAACTGTGGGGCACAAGGCAGATGGGGTGGGTGCCGGCACAACTCCAGTGGGCAGGTCAGATGGAGTGGATTGGGTCCCCACTGCAGTGCCAAGTCAGACGGGGTGGTCGTGGACTCCACTGCAGTGCCTACATCAATGGGAGTGGAATGGGGTGCAGGTGAGGTCAGCAGGACAGGGGGGACACGGTCCCCACATCAGTGGCACTAACCGTCTGACCAGGTGTGGAGGAGCAAGTGGTGGGGGGGAGGGCCTTAGCATTTTGGGGATTGTGTATCTCTGGGTGGGGGAACCCGGGGCAGGGAGCGGTGGGGGAACCTCTGGAGTGGTGGCCTGGGGGATGGAGGACGGAGACTTTGTCTTGGAGCTGCGTGGTGGCGGGGGGGTCTTGCTCTTCCAGCTCCAGGGAGACTTGTGGGTGGGGGTCTCAGTCTGACTGCGCCAGGGTGAGGGTGTCCGGGTTTGAGGGGCACTCACCTCTGTGTGTGGGGACTTCCTCTTCCCCTTGTAAGATGGATCTGCTGGGTCGGTGGGGAAGAGGCCAAGGTCACAGAGGAAGAGCTTCTGGGGAGATGGGGTTGCAGGTGAGGCAAGGGAAGGGGGCTGGGAGGGAGAGGTTTTGGAGGACTGTGGAGTGGTTGTGGGTGACTGTGTGTGTGTCTGCAAACCAGCCCCTGTGAGTGTGGTATCAGTCCCCTGCGCCTGCTTGTGTGCACGTCTAGACCTTGGTTTGGGTGTTTGTGTGCTTGGGACAGGTAGGCTGCTAGGAATCGTGGGTGGTGCAGGGGTAGGAGGGGTGCGGGACTGTTGGAGGAGGGACCTCTGTAGGGCAGACCAGTCGCGTCAACAGACTTGTGTGTGCATGGAGGACCTTCAGCATCGACGTCTGCCCTACATGGATCTGTCTAAGTAAGTCCACAGACTCCTCACTCAGGGCAGCAGGGGACACAGTGGCAGGGGGTGCGGTGCCTGGCACAAAGGAGACACAGGGACCTCTGGGATGGGAGCCGATGGGAGGGTGGTGATGGTGGTGGTGGCGGGGACAGCCTCACTAGCTGGGGTTTGGTGGCTGCTGACACCCGCCTCCACAAGGGAGTCATCCTCAGAGCTGCTGTGGCCCTCAGCTGGGGGTGAAGGTGCTGATGACTCCTCTGTGTGGCTCCACTCGCCCACTGTGCCACTGGGACCCCCTGACTCCTCTCCTTCCGTCCCTGTCAGGCTCTGTGGCTCCTCCTGGTCCATGGAGCTGGCCCCTCCTGTGGCCGTGGATGTATCTGGATAGGAATAGGAAGAAAGAGAACAACATCAATCACCTGCACTGACTGCACACACCACAGTGAGTACATCACATCACATCGCAAGCCCTCGCTTCATCAGCTGAACACAGCTCAAAGTGCCAACACTGTTTAGAAGAAGCCAATTGTCATTCTCAACATCAATCATGGCACACATATCCCTCCTTGACTTGCACACATATGTCTGTTGCATGTTGGATGCTAATAACCCAATGTGCCCACATACACCACCTACACATTTGTTGGACATGCAAGTGAACATGTAAGAGTATGTCGCTACACACACAGCACATCTCTATCTACTGACTCAGTGCAGGTGTCCGGATGAAGAGATGGGCAGAGACTCATTTCACATGCTTGTGATGCATGCCAGCAACACACACTATGATGTTCTCATGTCCTGATGGGCAATGCCACAATGGGGTGCATGCTGCACACATGAACACAATGCAGGATCACCCATAGCAAGTTAAATGCCATGGCACTGGCATGCCCTGAAAGTCAGTCAACACTGTCTCCTGTCACAGGGGCAGGGCATCCAGACAACAATATGCACTGACTCACAATCCTAGCTCAGGGGTAAAGATAACTCTGCAGATGACCGGCGCACTTGCCCATCCCCTGCAAACAACATATCGAGGACCCAGAAGACCCCACATCATGCAAATCAGACATTTGAGTCTCTGCAAACACAACTCCCTGTACATTAACACATCACAGTCTCCCAGGCATGTAACCCAGCTGCCTGAAGGACACAGTTGCATACACCATTGTGGGCTGTCAGATGATCACACACCTATATGTCACACAGGCCTTGACTCTCACAGTCACATCTCAGATGTCCAGCTGACCCTCTGGATCATGGACACCCCCGCTGTACGTAACAACAAGCCACACCCTAATGACACAGAGACAGACACCTGAGGGCACATGTCACTAAGCACAACCTGTAATTTCATACACAGGAGTGTTTCTAAATGCCCTTGAGGAGGCATGACTGGCCAGGTCTCCATGAAACAGTGTTTGGCCCAGGACAGTAGTCAGGTGGCTAAGCAAGTGTGACATACTTGATACACATACTCCTGAGGCCCCAAAATTGGAGTGCCTTGCTGCATCGGTTTGTTTGGAATACCCCAGCCACATGTGGCGAGTCAGACCAGCAATTGGAACACATCTCAAGGGCACACACAGATCACATGTCATATCTCAGGCATTGGGCAAACAATTGACTCACCCATGAAACACACAACAGAGTCACGGGAACAGATGCTGTCTGGTAGATGAAGCATAGCTGACTGCAGGGACACAGTGCCCTAGTGACACAAGCAACAGACTGTAGGGGCCACACCTGTGGAACAGATGAGGAGGGTGCATCACACAATTGAGGGACCTGAGTATTGGACTACAAGACCTACGTAATGTGGAAGTGTGACCAGGCCAAAAGACTGCAATTCTCATGTCAGACATAGTACACAGATTAGGCATGATTAGGCATGGACTTACCCCCTTCCTGCTGCTGTCTGGCCTTCAGCTGCCTATCCAGGTCTGGGAATACCACGGCCAGGATCCGGAGCATGTGGGGGGTCAGGGTCTGGTGTCCGCCCCTCCGGCGTGGAGCTGACAGCTTCAGCTGGACTCTAGCGTCGGACCTCATTGCACTCAATGACAAAGCGTACGCACGGCTCGGTCATGAACCGTGCAATGCGTACGCATTGTCACCCACGTCGGACCTCATTGGTGTGACTATTCTATGGATTCAACACCCAATTACTAGCCAGGGACACATGTGCACACCTACCACACTACAGCATTGGCCACACAGTGCCCCATGGCATGTAAGGCTGCTTTCCCTGGGTGTTTCAGGGGGCCACATTTGGTTTGTTGGGTGGCACGTTTGTGCAGCCACTCCCCGGCTGTGCACGTGTACATGGGGGCAGAATCCTTTGTGTGTTGTGCACATTACCACTATGATGTGCAATTGTACAGTAATGGGCATGAGTCATGGACACAGTTTCATGTTGGATATGTTTGGGGCATGTCACATACACCCTGAGTCCAGGGGGTGATGGCATGTATGTCACAGTGAGACCTGTAGCCACAGTACTGATGTGCAACCACAGTCTGTGTGCATGTTGTGTCTCAGATGTGTCTGATCAAATGTGCCCAATGGGTGACAGTCTCCACATCCATGTGGTATATGCATCAACCTTGATGGTGTGTGTGTGTCTAAGAGACCTACATGTAGGGCCTGCAGGAACAACAGTGGCCACTACCTGTGGGACTCACGCTTGCCTTGTGGTGTGTACCTGATACGCTATGTCCATGCCAGTGTCGATGTGGCAATACAGGGACCCTGGGTTTCTGCATGGCAAAGATCTGTGATGCCTGGGAGACATCAGGCCTCACTTGTCACTGTGGTGTGTGTTTGTAACGTCACAGCAGTACATAGGTTGGGTGACACAGCCAGATGATTGGCCATTGCACTACATGGGACTCATGTGGACATGTGGAATTGAGATGTGAGGTGATGGTCATGTAGGTGACATATGTGTCCATGCCCAACAGCACACACCTCAATACATTGTGCAATGTCATGGTCTATCATGTGATATTGAGCCAGGTTATGGCCACATAGGTGGATGAACTGACAATCTTGCTTTTTGCATCTCTGTACTGCAGGGCACCAGCTGTCCATCAACCGTTCCCAGACCTTGCGACCATGCAGGAACGCGACTTCATCAGACGGTACCACTTCACCAGGCCACTGATCGAGGAGTTGGCGGAGCAGTTGGCACCACATCTGCTACCTGGCCGGACATACCCTACAGCACTGACCCCAGGGGTGAAGGTGATGGCAGCCCTGCACTTCTTTGCTACTGGTGCCTTCCAGTACACTGTTTCTCCTGCTGGTGGTATGTCGCAAAAGATGTTTATTCGGGTGCTACACGATGTCTTGGAGGGGATGTTGCATTTCCTAGACCTGTACATAAAGTTCCCGAGCCCAGATGAACTCCCTGAAATAAAGGATGCCTTTTATACACTGGGGAGGATGCTGAACGTCATCGGATCTATTGATGGTACACATGTGGCCCTGGTACCACCCCGGGTACATGAGCAGGAATAGCGGAACAGGAAACATTTCCACTCCATCAATGCTCTGGTGGTATGTCTTGCAGACATATCCATCACGCTTGTGTGTGCACGGTTCCCTGGTTCTGCGCACGATGCCTACATAATGAGGAGTAGTCGCATTGCAACGCTGATGTCACAGATGCCAGCTCAGCATGCCTGGCTTGTCGGTGTGTACCGACTGTTTCTCATTGAGTATGTTTGTCAATGTTGTATTCCGCACTCCTACAAAACTCAGCTACTTGTTCATTTTTGTGTGTGTTGGTGACTCCGGATACCCCAACATGCCGTGGTTGCTGACACCCCTCCGGAACCCTGTGACACCAGCCGAGCTGTGCTATAATGAGGCACATATTCAGAGCAGGAGGGTGATTGAGCGGACATTCAGCCTCCTGAAAAGCCACTTTCGCTGCCTGGACAAGAAAGGAGGGGCCCTACCATATGATCCTGCAAAAGTGTGCAAAATAATCCTTGTATGCTGCATGCTACACAACATGGCAGTGCAGAAGGAGGTGCCTCTCATTCAGGATGACGATGACCAACCTCCGACACCTGGGCCAAGATGCCAGTGATGATGATGATGAGGGTGACGTCCGCTCACAGCTCATCAACAACTTCTTCACCTGAATGTGAGTTTCCAGGGTTGTTATGTCAATGTATGGAGTTAGCCTGGAATGTGTTGTGGCTGCTCTGTTGCTGTCTGAGTGTGTCTGTGTGCCACTTTACTGGATGTGTGCAGTGATGTGTCCATTCAGGTGGTGTGTACTCCACAATAGGGTAGTACTGCTAACTTGTTTTTGTGTAGGTTTCTTGTGACATGTTTTGTGCATGTGTATTGCATTTCTCTCCTGTTCTGCTGTGCTTTTGACTGTGTCTTGTGTCTGTCCTTCCCAGGGTACTTTGCCTGTTGTTTGGTCAACACTGACCCCCAACGCCCAGAATCCAACACCAGTGTGGAAGTTGTCAATTCCCATCAACTGATGTACCACACATCCCTGGACTTCAATTCTCCGACACTTTGTGACCATGTGTCCACTGATACGTAGAATTACCTTGCAAACTATTGTGGAATAAACATGTTGCTGATGTGTAATGAAGCTGTGCTACGCTTTGTTATGTGCGTTGTCTGGCTTCCCACATCTGACTGACATCTGCTTACCTCACCTGTGGACTTGTTACCACCGACTCGGGTTGGTGTTGTGTCTGTGCATGCCAATGTGTTTCAGGTCAACATCATTGTGTGGGATGAGTGACATGGCCATGGTGAGTATGTGTTGTGGTGCCATGGTGGTGTGTCTCCATCACATGTGCCACATCACCATGACTCACCGTTGGTCACATTGTTGCAGTATTTGGCATGCACTGTGTTGTGTAGCAGATCGACATCTCCATGACACATGACAATTTGGAATCACAACAGAGGCAAGTATGGTGTACTGGTGAGTTTATTTGCGAACATGTGTGAGGAAAGTGCACAGGATGGTGGGTGCTGTACATTGGTTCTGGAATCCAAAGTTCACATTAGAGTTGAAAGTGCTGGTAGATGAAATGTCCAGAGTAAAGTCCACAGTCATCTGCTACATTGACCCAATATGAACCCTCCATGTCATGTGGGCGAGTTGTGTGCAATTGGAGAAGGTAAACAGGTTGCGCACAAAGGACATTGTCCAGAACAAGTTTAGAGGCCCTGGGGGATGTGCTGGGACATCTGCCTCTCACATGTCCTTCTTTGGATGACCCCTCTTCTTCCTGGGGGGGATCCTCAGGTGCAGGCCTCTGCAGTGCAGGGGACTCTCCGCCAGAGTCCTCCTCCCTCCCTGTGGCGTTGGCAGATGGTGTTGCAACAGATGTTGTGGCCACACAGGGAGGTGTGGACAGGTTTGTGTTGATCTGGCAGAGGCATTGGAGTATGTCCCGAAGCACTGCAGTAAGGGCCTCCCACTTGGCCTCCATGCGGGCATGGTGGGCAGCCTGCTCCTGTTGCGTGTCCTTGAGGATCCCCACTACATGGCCAAATCCTCCTGTGCTATCCTGGTATGCATCTATGATGCGTGCCAGTTGGGGGTCATCATGCAGTCCAGACCCCTCTGCAATGCGCGCCCTCTGCCTCCCACCCCTCCCAGCACACCTATCCACACAGGCAGGACCAGCGGCGGGACGCACAGGTGACATTGGGACCCCTTCTGTGGTGTTGCTGGTGGTGTTTGCTGTAGCTTCCGGGGGTCCTGTGTCCCTGTGCTGTGGGTGTTCAGTGGCCTTGGTCTGTCCGTGTTGGCAGGGGTGCCCTGTCGGTTACCAGATGCTGGAGGCGTGGGTACAGGGGGTGCAGATGTTGGTGCTGCTGCATGATGACTCACACCGTCGTCATCCGAAGAGGACAGAGACAGAGTCTAACCAGAGAGCTCAGTGTCCGCCAGAGTCTGGGACTGGGAATCCTCATCATTTGGTGCTGGGTGCCCAGCACCACCTGTGTTTGGAAGAGACACACAATTCCCTGTGAGGGGGTGTGACAGCAATGGCAAGATGGCTGACTGTGAAGTCCTGGTGTTTGTTGTAGTCCATTTCCCAGCATGGCCTTGTGCTCCCCAAAACAGAGCCCAGTGTCAGACATCTTGTCAGTCCCTTCCCACTCCCTGTGGGGTGAGCATGGTTTCAGTGTGAGCTTGCTGGGCCATGTGGGTGGGTGTAGATTGTCTGTGACTGCGACTCCCATCATACTCTTGGCTACACCCCCCTTCCCAGCATGCCCATACTTCCTCCCTCTTGACTCTGCTTCCCTGTGAGGGGGTGTGACAGAAATGGCAAGATGGCTGACTGTGAAGTCCTGGTGTTTGTTGTAGCCCATTTCCCAGCATGGCCTTGTGCTCCCCACAACAGAGCCCAGTGTCAGACATCTTGTCAGTCCCTTCCCACTCCCTGTGAGGCGAGTATAGTTCAGTTGGAACTTGCTGGGTCATGTGGGTGGGTGTAGATTGTCTGTGACTGCGACTCCCATCATACTCAGCATGCCCATACTTCCTTCCTCTTGACTCTGCTTCCCTGTGAGGGGGGACACAGCAAAGGCAAGATGGCTGACTGTGAAATCCTGGTGTTTGTTTGGCTACAAGTCCAAAGAGAGCCCCTGTGCTTCACACAGCAGCACCCAGTATGGTGTATCTTTTGCTGATATTTCACAGAGGTGTGTGTCAATGCATTCAATCCGGTGAGTTGTGTGGAGTTTGTGTTTGGGGGGTGTGTGTGTCTCCACATGCTGATAAGTATGGTCAGAGCTGTCAGTCCTCCTTCCCACCCGGCCAGACATCCCCCCATGATACGTGCTTCCATTGTGGGGCGTGCAAGTTGTCTTTCAGGATGTCAGTCAGTGGTGTCCTGCTTCTGATTTGCGCACATGCCCTAGCAGGGCCTTGTGCTCCCCACAGCAGGAGCCAGTGTGAGCCATCTTGTCAGTCTTTTTCTACTCCCTGTGATGTGGGCATGTTTCCGAGAGGTCTTCATGGCCAATCAGGAAGGGGAGCATTATCTGTGACTACAGGCCCCATCATGCTTTTGGATACACTCACTTCACCTGCATCCCCACTATTCCTTCCTGTCAGTCAGCTGCACTGTGAGGTAGTGTGTTTGTCGTGGGAAAATGTCTGGTATTGTCTATTTAGCTTTGTGCCACTGGCTTGCTCTATTTGTTTGTAGGTTGGAGCATGTCATGACACAGTTCCCAGTCACTATGAGATGGCAGGTATTGTGTATGTCTGACTGGCATACAATTCTTGGGATGATTAGCTATTGGTTACTGTAGCTTTGCTTGCGGTGCATGGTTTCATTGTCCCCTTGCCACACAATCTTGGGTATGTTGTTTGTGTACTCACCAGGCTCTGGTATGTCTGTCAGCCCATGGATGCTCTCTGGTGGTAAGATGTCCCGCACCTTCTCCTCCCAGGTCCTGAAGTAGACTGGTTTGGCAGGAGGGCCACCGCCGGTGCGCTGACTCAGGGCGTGATTTTTTTCAATGAGTTTCTTGACCCTCCTGCGCACATCATACCACCTGTTCTGGATATCGTCCTTTGTGCGCCTTGCTGGTGCTTGAGCTTTCACCGTGTCCACAATCCTCGCCCACATCTTTGTTTTCTGTGAGATGGGGGTCCTTTGGACCAATGTACCAAACAAATGTGGCACTACTCTGATGATCTCGTCTACCAGCACTTCTAACTCACTATCTGTGAACTTTGGATTCTTCTTTGGGGGCATGTTGATGGGTGGTGGTGGTGAGGGATGTGTGTGTGAGTGTGCAAGTGAGGGTGGGTTGGTGTCGGTTTTGCTGGCTGTATGTTTGTGTGCTTTTGGATGAGGTGCTGATGGTGTGTGGGTTGTGTGATGGGTGAGTTGTGAGTGTGTCTGTGGTTGCTGTGTAATGGTGTTTGCTGCTGGCTGTGTCTCCTGTTTGCAAGGGATGATGGTAGTGATTGTAGTCCTTAATATAGTTGGAGTTGTGTGTCTTTGTCCCAGATTTTTTTTATTTGATATTTATTGACTTTGTCATTGCTTGTTTGGTCCTTTTTTTGTCTTTTTCCCTTTGGGTTTTATAGGCATTAAGGAGACGTTCATCTGATGGAAACGGACGCTGTTGTTGTCTCGTGCGGGCTTCTCCGCCTCGTTCACGCTGCCTATCTTCTGTTTCATACGCGTCGGTTGCAAAAGTCTCTTTTGCTTGTGGGCCCGGTTGTCTGTGCGTGTCGGTTGTGCGGCTTGGTCTCCGTGCGAGTCGGTCTGGTTTTACAGGCATTGCATCATACTGCGCGGATCGGACATCGCGGGTACGGGTCGGTCGGGTTCATTCCGGGTTCGTGTTGGTCGGTGAAATTTGCATCAGTTTTCCGGCCGGATCACTATTTTCCCTACGGCTCAGTTGTACAGCTTGTATTCCATACGTGTCGGTTGTAATTCACTTGCGTTGCATCGTACTGCACGGGTCGTACGGCTCTGGTCCGTGTCAGTCGGTATCCGGTCCGGGTCCGTGTCGGTCGGTTCGTTTTGCAGCCAGAATCGGCCCTCTAGTGTTGCCTAGGGAGGGCCATCTGCCGAATCCCTACCGGGTGGAGTAACTCTCCATTACCTGTAGGTAAGTGTCATCAGGCTGTCCGTCTTGGTGTAGAGCTGGACATCCCTCGTTTTGGTATGCAGAAATCAGCTGAGCTGGAATTCCGACAGAAACAAAATAAGAAATAAAGGGAACACTAGCAGGATGAATATACCAGCAGTACTCTGTCAACAATACATCACTAATTTGTATTGGACTGAGCATGTTTTTCGCAGGCATCATTCATATTTTAAAATCATACTCACGCCGTAGTGTCCCTATTGTGTTATTAGCAAGGACAGTGTATCTGATTAATTATTTTTAAGATATTTGATTGGCATGAAATAAATGTTAAATATACAAATTGCATAGACATTGCTGCAATGATCTATACACACACTGAACACACAAAAGTGTTTCGCAAGGAGATATAAATGATTTGAGAATATGAACAATGCTTGTGAAAAAATATGTTTAGTTTAATACAAATGAAGGGTGTATTGTTGACAGATTGCCACTGACATATTCATGCCACTAAAGTTTTGTTTATGTCTCACTCAACAATCTGAGAGTGATATCTATTAAAGTTTATTGACTGACAGATTATATAAAAAATAAGTGCTTAGCATCCAGATAGTGCCCTATTACATGAAAAACCCACTTGCTCCCATTGAATAGAATATAATGTAATGCATGTATGTACCACTCAAACATCAAAAGCCAACACAACATCACTGAACCCCAACAAAAAAAAAACTGGAGTAGCCATACTAGTGGGGTATTCAATAGAGTTACATACACATGGACAGACCCACATGGCTATTTTATGCTTGCCAAAACTTACTTACTGCATTTTTGCACTATAATTGGATCAGTATGCCCCACTGCGGGGGATAAAAAAGATTTATTTGCAGCACTCAAATAAAACATAATAGTAGGAGAGGACTGGAACCTCATTCTAGATCCATTACTAGATAGAGTGACTAGATGTGACCTGAGAAAATTCAAAGACGGATGTGCAAAGTAAGATTTGATCAATAATCATACACTTGTAATATTATGGCATTTGTTGCATTCAAACTAAAGCGGCTACACCATTAAATGCCATGTATATGGAACACACTCACATATTAATTTTTTTCTTGACAACCAGCAGGTGAATGCACAGGGTGAATACACTTACGACTATACCGTATAGTGTATCGGACCATGACTTGTCGCTTGATTATGATTTTGGTGGGAATTGTACAGCTGTCGCTTTTTTGGTGGTCTTCCTGTCTGCTGCCTTGGTGGTCTTGATCTTGGCTAGAACTCGTCTACAAGACCGCCACAGTCCTGCTGTCACCACCAAGACTCCTGCTACCGTGTCGATGGTGGGAGACCTAGAGGCAGGTCTTGGAGGCAGCCCTTCCAAACTTTCCTCCATCCAGATTACAATCTGCCTTTCATTGAGATTTTCCTAGCATCCATATAGGACACCATTGTCCAGGTCCTTCCTGTGCTGCTGCATCCAGACCAGGATGCTCAGCAACTCCATTGTCACCAGAATCGAAGGTAGACTTTACTGTCACTTCTCCTATGTGGTGTATGGCAACAGTTACTTTCGGCTTGTGTTATTTTACATGCAGCAAAACAGACAGTGCAAATAACATACATATACATTATGACACATACTCAAAAAATATATGCATTTTCTGATGTTAACACATAGTACTTGCCTATCTTTACAGCAGCGACACATCACTCGGTCAGAACACCGCCGCAAGATACCACGAGCCCATCGTGAACATCCAAATCGGCTCCATGGTATACCGCCAGCCAGATGGCAGTGGAGTACACCAGCCGCAACATCTAAATGTGGTGGACGTGAAGGCCTTCAGCTCAGCAGTGTTCTCCGCCCCAGGGGGGTGGCGGGTACTCTGCCAAACTCGTAATCAGGCCCTAAGTTCAGCTACTACTGTATATTAGTCTAACCAGACCACCTTTTAGCTCATGGAGGTTAAACATACATGATATTGTTTTTGACATATTTAAATGAAAACAAAGGATCTGTATTGTAGCATCAAACTTTCTGGGCAGCAGGGAAAGCTTATGTCAAAAAGGAACCAATGAGAGACCTGGCTTAAACTAAACATAAAACGAAAGAATCACAGGTGCTATTGGAAAGGGAAATAGCTGACCTTCCATGAGATTGTATCAATTATCCAACACTGATTAATGATAAACAAGAAATAAATATGCTAGTCAAAAGGGGTTCAAAGGCAAAGTATGCACTCACATGTATAAAGCAAAAACAATATGAACAAGGAGAAAATTCAGTCAGGTTACTGGCAGTACAACAAAAACTTATAGAAGCTAAAAAACAACTAAAATTCTAAAAATGAGTTGGGGCAAAAATTACCAGCTTGTAAGACATCATTAGCATCTTTGACAAATTCTCCAGAGAGGTATATCACTCTGAGCAAGTAAACATGGATGAACTCATAAAGGATTCCATGAGTTGCTGTATACTCTCAACACTCACAGAGACCCAAAGTGATACTCTTTATCGGGAAATAGCAAAGCCTGAAATAGCTCAATCTAAAAATGAGAGGGCTATCAGAAAGGCAAGAATGGAAGACAAGTTACCAATATAGCTTCATAAAATTAACATGCCAAAAATAATATCACTACTCAGGAAAACTTCCACATCTAATAGTGCATGTAAATCACTGATACTGCAAACCAAGAAAGATACATTTTCTTTTAGTAGCTGTAGACCATTATCATTGCTGTATGCATAAATGAAAATTTTGGTCAAGGTGATAGAGGATTGACTACATCAATGTAATTGGAAGTCTGATACACCCATCACAAGTAGGATTTGTCCCTAATGGTTTTTTAAGCAAAATATTGTATAAAGATCGTTTGTGATACAAAAAAACATAATGTCAAGAATATCTGGATGTCCAAAATATTGGTGACAGGAATATCATAGGTAAGAATTAGAAGGTAATAAGTGTTGTTGTTAATATTGTTGCATAAAATATTGCATTGCAAATATTGTTGTATATCACATCAATTGTAAGTGCTATTTTCTATGTGTTTTATTGCAGTGTGTTTGATTTTACATTTTTAATAATTGTGAATGTGTTAAATGTAATATTAATTATTTTAGTTCTATTAAAATTAAGATTGTAAAATGTATAAATGTCTTCTGCTACATTAATAACTTTTCTAAATAATTGTTGATAATTACTCTAACAATATTCCAATTAAAGATCTTTTCCTGGATTCCCGTGTGGCCTCTTCCTTCTGCTTGCTGGAGGTTTCGTGTGGATATATATATATATATATATGTAAAAACCAGTCTTCCTCCATCAAAGCAGACAAGGCGGCACGGCGGGATTAAATGGATCATTGTTTTATTAAATTTTAAAAGGAATTGCACTACGCGTTTCGGCTTTCACCTTCATCAGATGCTTCTCCTTTTCAGTTGCCGCTGACGCTGAGGCTCCATAGTATGTTCTTTATATCGGCTCGCCTGAAGTAGTATGGTGCACACCTGAGGTTCATTTCACGGGAATCACCAACAGTTCGGCATTGAAAGACTACAGCTCCCAGCATGCAGTTTGTTCGCATCGCGGTGATCCCATTTAGCCAGATTTCCTCAATGCATCCAGTTGGAGGCTGGCTGGAAACGTCGTCAGGTAAGAGTCACAGCGTATTCCTGGGCAAAAATGAACCTCTCGAATCCTCTCTCCCAACCTCGCAGTCCCGTTGGTTGCAGAACCGGGACGTCGTTGAAGTAACGCAGTCTCTCCATGTGGTCATGGTCTATCGTTGATAGCGGATTCTCCATACCTCCGGGGTGAGAGGTGGTCTGGGTCAATGCCATAGTTCCCAAGACGTTTGCGGGAAGGCCACCCTTACGTGTTATGGCTGCACGCTAATATCCAAAAACCAGTCTTCCTCCATCAAAGCAGACAAGGCGGCACGGCGGGATTAGAGGGATCATTGTTTTATTACATTTTAAAAGGAATTGCACTACGCGTTTCGGCTTTCGCCTTCGTCAGATGCTGCTCCTTTTCAGTTGCCACTGACGCTGAGGCTCCATAGTATGTTCTTTATATCGGCTCGCCTGAAGTAGTATGGTGCACACCTGAGGTTCATTTCACGGGAATCACCAACAGTTCGGCATTGAAAGACTACAGCTCCCAGCATGCAGTTTGTTCGCATCGCGGTGATCCCGTTTAGCCAGATTTCCTCAATGCATCCAGTTGGAGGCTGGCTGGAAACGTCGTCAGGTAAGAGTCACAGTGTATTCCTGGGCAAAAATGAACCTCTCGAATCCTCTCTCCCAACCTCGCAGTCCCGTTGGTTGCAGAACCGGGACGTCGTTGAAGTAACGCAGTCTCTCCATGTGGTCATGGACTATCGTTGATAGCGGATTCTCCATACCTCCGGGGTGAGAGGCGGTCTGGGTCAATGCCATAGTTCCCAAAACGTTTGCGGGAGAGCCACCCTTGCGTGTTATGGCTGCACGCTAATATCCAAAAACCAGTCTTCCTCCATCAAAGCAGACAAGGCGGCACGGCGGGATTAGAGGGATCATTGTTTTATTAAATTTTAAAAGGAATTGCACTACGTGTTTCGGCTTTCGCCTTCGTCAGATGCTGCTCCTTTTCAGTTGCCACTGACGCTGAGGCTCCATAGTATGTTCTTTATATCGGCTCGCCTGAAGTAGTATGGTGCACATCTGAGGTTCATTTCATGGGAATCACCAACAGTTCGGCATTGAAAGACTACAGCTCCCAGCATGCAGTTTGTTCGCATCGCGGTGATCCCGTTTAGCCAGATTTCCTCAATGCATCCAGTTGGAGGCTGGCTGGAAACGTCGTCAGGTAAGAGTCACAGCGTATTCCTGGGCAAAAATGAACCTCTCGAATCCTCTCTCCCAACCTCGCAGTCCCGTTGGTTGCAGAACCAGGACGTCGTTGAAGTAACGCAGTCTCTCCATGTGGTCATGGTCTATCGTTGATGGCGGATTCTCCATACCTCCGGGGTGAGAGAAGCGGTCTGGGTCAATGCCATAGTTCCCAAGACGTTTGCGGGAGGGCCACCCTTGCGTGTTATGGCTGCACGCTAATATCCAAAAACCAGTCTTCCTCCATCAAAGCAGACAAGGCGGCACGGCGGGATTAGAGGGATCATTGTTTTATTAAATTTTAAAAGGAATTGCACTACACGTTTCGGCTTTCGCCTTCGTCAGATGCTGCTCCTTTTCAGTTGCCACTGACGCTGAGGCTCCATAGTATGTTCTTTATATCGGCTCGCCTGAAGTAGTATGGTGCACACCTGAGGTTCATTTCACGGGAATCACCAACAGTTTGGCATTGAAAGACTACAGCTCCCAGCATGCAGTTTGTTTGCATCGCGGTGATCCCGTTTAGCCAGATTTCCTCAATGCATCCAGTTGGAGGCTGGCTGGAAACGTCGTCAGGTAAGAGTCACAGCGTATTCCTGGGCAAAAATGAACCTCTCGAATCCTCTCTCCCAACCTCGCAGTCCCGTTGGTTGCAGAACCGGGACGTCGTTGAAGTAACGCAGTCTCTCCATTTGGTCATGGACTATCGTTGATAGCGGATTCTCCATACCTCCGGGGTGAGAGGCGGTCTGGGTCAATGCCATAGTTCCCAAGTCGTTTGCGGGAGGGCCACCCTTGCGTGTTATGGCTGCACGCTAATATCCAAAAACCAGTCTTCCTCCATCAAAGCAGACAAGGCGGCACGGCGGGATTAGAGGGATTATTGTTTTATTAAATTTTTAAAGGAATTGCACTACGCGTTTCGGCTTTCGCCTTCGTCAGATGCTGCTCCTTTTCAGTTGCCACTGACGCTGAGGCTCCATAGTATGTTCTTTATATCGGCTCGCCTGAAGTAGTATGGTGCACACCTGAGGTTCATTTCACGGGAATCACCAACAGTTCGGCATTGAAAGACTACAGCTCCCAGCATGCAGTTTGTTCGCATCGCGGTGATCCCGTTTAGCCAGATTTCCTCAATGCATCCAGTTGGAGGCTGGCTGGAAACGTCGTCAGGTAAGAGTCACAGTGTATTCCTGGGCAAAAATGAACCTCTCGAATCCTCTCTCCCAACCTCGCAGTCCCGTTGGTTGCAGAACCGGGACGTCGTTGAAGTAACGCAGTCTCTCCATGTGGTCATGGACTATCGTTGATAGCGGATTCTCCATACCTCCGGGGTGAGAGGCGGTCTGGGTCAATGCCATAGTTCCCAAAACGTTTGCGGGAGAGCCACCCTTGCGTGTTATGGCTGCACGCTAATATCCAAAAAACAGTCTTCCTCCATCAAAGCAGACAAGGCGGCACGGCGGGATTAGAGGGATCATTGTTTTATTAAATTTTAAAAGGAATTGCACTACGCGTTTCGGCTTTCGCCTTCGTCAGATGCTGCTCCTTTTCAGTTGCCACTGACGCTGAGGCTCCATAGTATGTTCTTTATATCGGCTCGCCTGAAGTAGTATGGTGCACATCTGAGGTTCATTTCACGGGAATCACCAACAGTTCGGCATTGAAAGACTACAGCTCCCAGCATGCAGTTTGTTCGCATCGCGGTGATCCCGTTTAGCCAGATTTCCTCAATGCATCCAGTTGGAGGCTGGCTGGAAACGTCGTCAGGTAAGAGTCACAGCGTATTCCTGGGCAAAAATGAACCTCTCGAATCCTCTCTCCCAACCTCGCAGTCCCGTTGGTTGCAGAACCAGGACGTCGTTGAAGTAACGCAGTCTCTCCATGTGGTCATGGTCTATCGTTGATGGCGGATTCTCCATACCTCCGGGGTGAGAGGCGGTCTGGGTCAATGCCATAGTTCCCAAGACGTTTGCGGGAGGGCCACCCTTGCGTGTTATGGCTGCACGCTAATATCCAAAAACCAGTCTTCCTCCATCAAAGCAGACAAGGCGGCACGGCGGGATTAGAGGGATCATTGTTTTATTAAATTTTAAAAGGAATTTCACTACACGTTTCGGCTTTCGCCTTCGTCAGATGCTGCTCCTTTTCAGTTGCCACTGACGCTGAGGCTCCATAGTATGTTCTTTATATCGGCTCGCCTGAAGTAGTATGGTGCACACCTGAGGTTCATTTCACGGGAATCACCAACAGTTTGGCATTGAAAGACTACAGCTCCCAGCATGCAGTTTGTTTGCATCGCGGTGATCCCGTTTAGCCAGATTTCCTCAATGCATCCAGTTGGAGGCTGGCTGGAAACGTCGTCAGGTAAGAGTCACAGCGTATTCCTGGGCAAAAATGAACCTCTCGAATCCTCTCTCCCAACCTCGCAGTCCCGTTGGTTGCAGAACCGGGACGTCGTTGAAGTAACGCAGTCTCTCCATGTGGTCATGGACTATCGTTGATAGCGGATTCTCCATACCTCCGGGGTGAGAGGCGGTCTGGGTCAATGCCATAGTTCCCAAGACGTTTGCGGGAGGGCCACCCTTGCGTGTTATGGCTGCACGCTAATATCCAAAAACCAGTCTTCCTCCATCAAAGCAGACAAGGCGGCACGGCGGGATTAGAGGGATTATTGTTTTATTAAATTTTTAAAGGAATTGCACTACGCGTTTCGGCTTTCGCCTTCGTCAGATGCTGCTCCTTTTCAGTTGCCACTGACGCTGAGGCTCCATAGTATGTTCTTTATATCGGCTCGCCTGAAGTAGTATGGTGCACACCTGAGGTTCATTTCACGGGAATCACCAACAGTTCGGCATTGAAAGACTACAGCTCCCAGCATGCAGTTTGTTCGCATCACGGTGATCCCGTTTAGCCAGATTTCCTCAATGCATCCAGTTGGAGGCTGGCTGGAAACGTCGTCAGGTAAGAGTCACAGTGTATTCCTGGGCAAAAATGAACCTCTCGAATCCTCTCTCCTAACCTCGCAGTCCTGTTGGTTGCAGAACCGGGACGTCGTTGAAGTAACGCAGTCTCTCCATGTGGTCATGGACTATCGTTGATAGCGGATTCTCCATACCTCCGGGGTGAGAGCCGGTCTGGGTCAATGCCATAGTTCCCAAGACGTTTGCGGGAGGGCCACCCTTGCATGTTATGGCTGCACGCTAATATCCAAAAACCAGTCTTCCTCCATCAAAGCAGACAAGGCGGCACGGCGGGATTAGAGGGATCATTGTTTTATTATATATATAAATGTCATTAAATGTCAAACAATGTATTTTATAAGCCAGGGCGGAGTTTGCGGAGTGAAAAAAAATCCACTTCTCTACACGGATCTCCACAAGCAGCAGAGTGCATTATTTAAATGCTGTTCACGGGGATTTTCAGTGCCAGGTGCACTGTGCAATCATCATGAACAGCACCATGCACATCACAAGCGGGCGCTGCTTCCTTTCTGCCGCTCTAGTAGATTTTTACTCAAGCAGCAGCTTTCTCAATGTGAATGGACAGTTTCTTAGCGCCAGCGTTTGCCAGCATACACGACCTCTCACAATGAGAAATCTGGCCGCCCACGTTGAGAAATCTCGCATGCTTCTGCTCGCTAACTTGACGTTGATGAGCGCGAGCGATGAAAAAAACACGGCTCCGTGGAATAGAGATTTTAGAAACTCCGGGAGCTCTGCGTAATGTGGAGGGCGGAAAGCTCTGCAAACTCCACGAGCAGAGCAGAGTTCACCACCCAGACTTAGAATTTTATTGTAAATATTAATACAAGTATTTAAATGATAGAGAAATTGCTAAAACATAAAATATACCAAAAATAAATGTAATAATGTAAAATATTTGTAAATATATTTATAAACATTTTATAATTAATATTTTAAATTTTTTCATGTATTGAAAAATATATGCCCCGATTACAATGGCAGTCAGTCGGATGGCCACTGATATTGTGGCGGTCAGGAGACTGCCGACAAGCATGCGGTTGCCCAACTGCCACATTTGGATCCAACCACCAAGCTGGTGATCGTAAAGGTGTCTGAACCACGGTGAATGCTGCAGCCATGGTAAAGGGCCACAGCAAATTCAGACGCCATGCAGCACCTCCTGCATGCGCATGCACAGTCTGCCATGCACCATGCTGTGCATGGTACATGGTGCACAGAGGTGAGTGGGGGCACTACCTCTGCCCCCAGTGCCACTTTGTAGTGGCCTACAATGGGAGGGAGCCCTGTTTTGGCCCCCTAATTTACCTTTCTGACAACCTTTTCATGGAAGTGTTCCCACTATGAAAGGTTGTCGGAAAGGATTATCCAAATCCCCACGGCAGTGCCTGCCTCTGCACTGCCCCCATTGTAGCACACTATTATGAGTGCTGCCTTATCGGGATCTATGATACTGGTAGAAGCGGTGGTCTTTCATCCGACTGAATAGGGTCCAGCTGCCAGCATTGTAATACAGCGGTTGGACCTATGGGGTGTCGATGGTGAACCACCACTGACAGGCTGTCGGTGTTCAGTCCGACCGCCATCATAATGAGGCCGATAGTGTCATTCTAAGTAAATAGTTTGAAAATGTTTTGATTTTTATATTCATATTCATTTCACAAACTTGTGAAATATTTTCTTAGGTTACATGAAAAAGTAAATATGCATTATTTATGATGTATACATTAAAATTTTATTGTATATTTATATGTTACAGGTTTATTTATGAAGAAAATTGCAAGCACAATTTTAGTAATGAAATTGTTTATGTGTTTATTATTAGAATAAATTCTGTTTTTTTCGAATATATGTTCTAATTGGTTTTATTTGTAATATTGAATTTGGAAATTAGTTTCATATGATTTCTTTTCTCTTATGACTTTAATTTTTGAGGTATGGGTTTTTTATTTTATGTTTCAGAATTTAGAAATATTAGTAAATATTAGGGGGGCACTAGAGAGCGCACAGCAAGATGGCTGCGCTGTAGTGCAGCTCTGCCGGCAGAACTCACAATCCGTTCACAATCCGTTCACAATCCTACTTTCCCGATAACATCCATCACCTGAAACTGAAGGGGAGTGAAGAGGAAAAAAAGCAGATGGGCTGGGAGCGTCCGGGCTGTGGAATGCTGCCCTAGTCATTGTGAAACCTGCCCTTGCTGGCAGCATTGCAAGGAATACACCAAGTAACTCGGTGCAAGTGGTTCCCAGTGGAGGCCTGAACCGTTGCTGCGGTTATTGTCATCCTTTGGGAACGGTGGTGGGTGCGCAGGAGGCGGGCTGGCTGTGCGGGGAGTACTGGATGGACAGCGAGTCCTCTCCCCTCACCGGCCATCATGCAGCAATTGCGGGGACATCTGGGGTGATGCAGGCCCTTCCAAGAGCTGGAATGGCGGGTTGGTCCAAGCCGCGACTGCTGGCGGGTATCGCTGCGCAGAAACCATCTGCCCGGTGAGTGCTGTGACACGCGCTGTCGACAGCGCGGGACGCCTGTGCTGGTGTCTCATCCCTGCTGCCCCTGTGCGACCGGAAACTGTGGCTGGGTGTATTGTGGGCGCTGTGTTGTGTGGACCGAAGGGCATCCCAATATAATATCGTGGCACAGGTGTGAACTCACTATTAGGCCAAATCAACACTGTGCATTAGTAGAGTGACCTCACTGCATGGTTGCCGTCTGATAAGCAGAGTATAAATTTGCTCCACGGATGTGCCTGCCGTAACGTCTGGGAGGACAATCCGACATAAAGGCATTGGCGCAGCAGACACTTCAGGCCAACATTGAGGTGTACACTCTGTGAGGGTGGAGTTGCATCCTTCCTATTTGGTATTTGGACTTGGGGGCATAGCATGCCTGGCGCTATGAAACCTACGGGTGATTTATGCGCCTTACAAATACCAAATACATACATACATACATGCGGAAACATTGCTCCCCTCACCAACAGATATACAGAGAGAAAATCTACTCCAAAGGATGTGCTTGCCGCAGTGTCAGGAGCACCGGTTTAACATTAAGACACTAATGCAATACACACTTGAAGTCAGCATTGGTGTGACTGCTGCGTGGGGGTGGCGTCTGGCCCTTCCCATTGGATATTTGGATTCAGGAGCACTGCATACAGAAGCACTGTTCTGGTGGTGGGCATTTTGTGTGCATACTGTCTATCGCCCATCCTATGGAGACGGGGCCACTGGCTGAGTGCAGGGAGCTCCAGGGCGAGTGATACGACTGGTCGCCGACTCGCCATCGGGTGGGGCCCGTCACATATTGATAAATATACCAACCAAGCAGACATGGGAAAAACCAAAAGATGTCAATCATGCCTCACATTCGAGCTGCGGAGGTCTGGCAAGTCGCAGCAGAGAGCTACTTCTGATTCGAAATTGGAGACTCCCACTGAGACCTAATCATCCATCGAAAAAACGTCCCTGGCCATGCAAGCCAGCCTGCAGTCCATTGACGGAAAAATAGACGCTCCTAATCTCAGGATGGACCATATGTCCACGAAATTAGACAAACATGCTGTCAGATTGAGTGAGGCTGCAAAAACGGCTTCCAAGACCCTTGACATGGAAGAAGTGCTCACCCTTATACAAGCTAAGAATGAGGACCTGGAGGCCAGATCCAGATGCTATAACCTAGGGATTACTGGTCTACCGGAGTTCACAAACACTGGGCCATGGAAGTCCTATGTAGAGGCGATGTTATGTGAGATTTTTTGAGTGGAACATTTATCCCAGTTGCCGGGGAGCGAGCGCACTGCTCTCTGGCTGCTCGTCCTCCCCCGGGTGCCCCGCCACGACCGATTATTGCACGCCTGTTGAATTACAGGGATCGTGACTCAATCCTACGCATGTCAAGGGAAAAGGGTACTATAAACTATCAGGGAAACAACTTGGCTTTCTATCCTGACTTCACCGCCACGTTTGAAGCGGCAAGAAAAGAATTTCGAGCAGTCAAGAAGCTCCTAATGGCAGAAAGAGTTCCATACACCATGCTTTACCCAGCGCAGCTGCGCATTGGTGCAGCGGGCAAGTACAAAAAATTTACCAATCCTAAGGCTGTTATGGAATATGCCAAAACTCTCAAACGCAGGGACTGGGAGACCCCTGGCACAGTAGATGAGGAAGACTGAGAATCTCGGAACCCTAAACATGGCTATGTTAACTGGGCACCATGGATTGGCGGGCTAATATCTCTGACTCCTTGTCACATGTTTGTTTTTTGAGGACAGATGAACAGGGGATTTGAAATGTGGTACTCCTGTATAAAGATCAGACCGGCTGTTCAACTTATTGCTTCATGAATATGATATCATGTTACTGCCCGAAAAGAATGATAGCCACTACCCTTCTCCAGCTTGAAAATCAATCATTTTGGGAAACCCACTGCTGTTGTTTGGCCGCCGCCCTTCTCATCTGGGAGGTTAGATGTGCTCCAGCGTTCCCCCATGGGTATTCCCCACAGTTACCTGCAGATATGTTTTGCATTTGGGAGTTGTTTTGGAAATTTGTGGATGGCTTTAGCAAGTTGGGGGTGCTGAAGTATGAGGGGGATGGCACTGGGAGGGCGGGAACTATGGGACTGTTTTACTTGGCAAAATGCAATTGAGATTTAAAACTGACTATTGAGGTTTTGCCTCAACCCTCAGATGCAACACATATGTCGATCAAAAGGGCTATATGACAGTACAAGATACTGAAACAACACATGCTTGACGTAGAATGTTCGTGGGCTAAATTCCCCCCCAAAAATAAGACAAATGTTAGCCTATTTAGATAGGCATGATATAAAGATCGCCCTCATTCAGGAGACACACCTGACGAAACACACTGAGACCAGAGTAGGTACGCAATGGAATCTGATATAGACTGGCATCCTCATACTCCTCATACGCAAGGGGGGTGATCACATTAATAAAGAAAAACCTTCCTTTCTCCATGATCAAATACTGTACAGACGATGTGGGCCGGTATGCAATAACACATGGTAAACTAGCCGGTTCACTACTGACTATAGTGAATGTCTATGCACCTAACACAGAGGAACCAGGATTCTTTGACGATATATTTACTGTAATGTGTGAATGGCCTGAAGCTGAAATAGTATGGGGAGGGGATTTGAATGCGCACTTGGACCCCAGCAAGCATAAATCGAGGAGACACAGAGGGCAATCACCTAAAGTGTCTCGGGTCATTAATGATGGTATGGTTGAGCTTGGTCTCATTGACACATGGCGACTTTGTAATATTGAGAGGTTGGAGGGCACACACACTTCCACTGTGCATGGCGGCTGGTCGCGGCTGGACTATTGGTTGCTGGGCGAGGGCGCAACTGCCTGGGTCTCTGCAGTCAATACGCTACCCAAAACGTTATCAGATCATAACCCCATTAGGCTCACACTGCGCATTCCGCAAATCATCCATTGTCATTTCACATGGCGTTTTAGATCTGAAGCACTGCTCGATCCATTATACGCTACCACGATACGGGAGGCTATAGTACAATATTTGGATCAAAACAAGGGGTCTGTGGATAGCCCTGCCACTCTCTGGGAGGCCTTCAATGTCACTATTAGGGACAAATGCATTGGCACATCAGCGGGAATCCTAAAGGATATTCGTGGCCAACTCTCCAGAGTTGAAAAACACTAGCTCAGCTTGTGCGAGACTATGAGACTCTCCCACGTGCACGGACATTAACCCAAATTAAAGACTCTATACTTAGTATAATGAAATGGCAACTGGAGAGATACGCTATCTTAACATGATACGGATTAAGTGGCCCACGCTTGTGGTGAAGGTGGCCAACCTGGGCACAATTTGGCTACTAAGATCAAACTTCGGATAGAGTGGCAAGCAATAACCAAAATTACAGATGACACGGGATGGATCATTACACCACACAAGATAGCATCACACAGGTCCGAAATTGTTATGTGAAACTGTATTCCTCAAAAGGAGGGATTAACCTAAAGGAACTCGATGACTACCAAGCGGACGTTGCACTTGCATGGCTGTCCAACGGACAAAGGGAATATCTATGTCAACCAAATGCTGCGGCTGACATCCGTGAGGTGATTCAATCACTACCTAATAAGAAAGCACCAGGGCCAGATGGACTTTCATGTGAATTTCATAAGGAATTTACCAATGAACTGATGCCTTACGTGTTAGAAATGTACGAGGAAGCCTACGAATCAGGAAGGCTACAGCCAACGCTCAAAGAAGCCCTGATAATCACTGTTCTAAATAAAGATAAATTGCACTCCACAGCAACTCATATCGCCCACTGTTGCTTATTAATATAGATGCAAAATTTTGGCCAAAAATTCTGGCCACCAGACTTCAACCGCTGATGCCAAACTTGGTCCTTCCTGACCAATCTGGATTCATTCCGGATAGGTCCACATCATACAATCTGTGACAACTTGGACAAGACGGAAGTCCCCATCCTCGGCTCCACCCCTCGGCCTGGGACGACTCCTGGTGGCCGGCCGCACTGGAAACAGCTCCAACACCCACCGACCCCGCACGCAACCTAGGGTTCATCCTTGACTCTACTCTCTACATGACAAAGCAGGTCAATGCTGTCTCGTCCTCCTGCTTCAACACCCTACGCATGCTCCGCAAGATCTACAGGTGGATCCCCACCGAAACAAGAAGAACAGTCACCCAGGCCCTTGCCAGCACCAGGTTGGACTACGGAAACGCCCTCTACGCAGGAGCCTCGGCCAAACTCTTGAAACGACTCCAGCGCATTCAAAACGCCTCTGCTCTCCTGATCCTCGACATCCCTTGCCGCAGCCAAATCACATCCCACCTGAGAAACCTGCACTGGCTCCCTGTCAACAAGAGGACCACCTTCAAACTCCTCACCTACGCACACAAGGCACTTCGCAACACCGGACCGGCATACCTCAACAGACGACTCAGCTTCTACACCACCAACCGCCAGCACCGCTCTCCCGACCTCGCCCTCGCCACAGTCCCCCGCATCCGAAGAGCAACCTCCGGCGGCAGATCGGTCTCCCACCTCGCTGCCAAGACCTGAAACACCCTCCCCATCCTCCTAAGGCAGACCCACGACCTGCTAACCTTCAGAAAACTCCTCAAGACCTGGCTATTCGAGCAGTAGCAGCATTCCCCCGCCCCCTCAGCGCCTTGAGACCCTCACGGGTAAGTAGTGCGCTTTTCAAATGTTCTGATTGATTGATTGATTGTGAACAATATTCGCAATGTTCCTGAGCTACAAGCTGTGGCAGTGATGCTTGACGCGGCCAAAGTCTTCGACTCTATAGAGTGGGGCTATTTATTACAAATACTAAAACGTAAGAGGTTCCCTGACATTTATAGCAATTGGGTACGGCTACTGTACACTGACCCCATGGCATGGGTTCGTATAGATGGAATGACATCGGACCTTTTTGCCCTGGTGCTGGAACCCTTGACATGCATCATTAGACACTGGCACAGAGCGGCGGCCCTGCGTTTTGTAGATCGCTCTGTGAGCATATCGCTTTATGCGGACGATATGCTGCTTTTTATTAGGGAACCACAAACATTCATTGTGCCTGTAATGTGTGAATATATCCGGTTCAGGTTTTTTTCGGGGATTAGCATTAAGTGGAACAAATCTATGGTAGTGTTGCTGACTATGAACAACACCCCTCATACTTTGGAGTTCCCCCTTGTATGGTTGTCAGAACCTGTAAAATACCTGGGGGTAAGTGTTCATCAGGATCCTGCCATAGTTATAAGGGAGAATTATGGCGCTGCATGTACTGTGTTGGAGCAGCAGGTTGCTAGATAGTCCACACTGCCATTGTCACTGGCTGACTGCATAGCCCTCATTAAGATGGTTGTCGTACCACGATTTTTGTACCTGTTCAGCAACATACCCATAAAACTGACACCGTTTTTTTTTAAAACCCTATGGTTGCTGCTTGTAGAGCTGGGTTAAGGAGGAAAGCAGGCCCACGTGAGTTGGGAGGCACTTACATTAGACCACACCAAGGACGGATTTGGTGTGCCTGACATGTATCTATAATATCTCTGCTCACAGGCACAGTATGCACACTATTGGTACAATCATCATGACTTAATCCCTCATGTCGAAGACGGGGATGGGCACCACATTTCACTGTAATCTATATTGTCGCACTCACGTAGGGGTACGCCCAAAAAATAAATCAACACAATAGACACCACAATAGCAGCATAGCAGGTGCTAGGCCAAATGGCAGCGAAACTTCCACTATATGCTCCTCTGCTTCCACTTGCTTACCACGCAGAAATGTCGGTGACACAAGAAGCGGGAGCCATGCATACCCTGAGATTAGCAGGAATAGATAAAATACAGGATTTGTACCCCAACGATGTTTTTATAGCAGAAGAGGAGCTACAATATGTACAAAACAAAACACCGCTATTTCTCCTCATCTTTCATAGACTAAAGAAGGCAATGAAGTCACATTTTAACACATTCCCTGCTGAGCAGCTGACATCACAGTCGCTCCAGACGCTGCTGGCTAGCCCAACAAGGCACAAACTGGTCATCAAGCTATATCGCATAGCCAGAGATGAGAAAATAACTGTCAACAATAGGAGCTTAGAGAAGTGGAACGAATGTATGACGTTATTCCGATGCCTTTTATCCCGCAGGGAATCACAACGTGGTCGTTACAACGACCGCGTTGTGATTCCGCATACCATTACTCCGCAAGTCGGAACAACAACTTGCGGAGGGGGGGGGCGCTGGATGTTGGAATAGTATAATTTACTATTCCAACTCCAGTCTGTGCGGACACTAGGGAAGGTGTTGGATTTTAAATCCAACACCTCCCCCCCTCCGCAAGTCAATGATCCGACTTGCGGAGTAATGGTATGCGGAATCACAACACGGTTGTTGTAACGACCGCATTGTGATTCCCTGCGTTTTAAAAGTTTCGGGGTTAACGTTGTTTACCAAGTGGAACACTAGACTTCACCCACAGCTTACATAGAAGGAGTTGGGAGTTCTGCTGTCAGCTAACCAGTGCACTCTTGTTGAATGGCAAGTTATGCATTATCCACTTCAAATACCTCCACCAGGTCTATTATTCACCACATAAACTGTATAAATATGGGCTGAGGGAAAGTGATGCATGTTGCCGGTGTGGATCTCAGGGCCCCCCTTCTGGCACCTGGCCTGGGTGGCTGAGTTTTGGGCAGAAGTGACACACAAACTGCAAACCATGACTAACATTGAACTACAGTGTACTCCACAAATATGTCTATTGTGCATCACACCGTCCCTGAAGGGTGTCACGGGTAAATTCATCAGAATTGCTTTATTGCTAGCCAAGAAGTGGGTGGAGATGGGAGAGTGTTCAGCTGCCTCGCTTCCTGTTCACTGGATAAAGGACATTGTGTACCGTAGGGAAACTCTAGTACTGTATGCAGAGGAGTTGCGGCCCCCTCGAAACCCAAAGCCATTTGAGAGCCATTATTGCAATACTTGCGGTCCACTGAACAAGAAACGTCATCTGAAAATGCAGAAAAGTAGTTCTGTACATGTATAATGATGATACAGCAATTTATCACAATGAAGGAGATTGTAACTGAGGGCAAATGATTAATTGTAATATGTAGCCACGGGTTGTCTGTTCTACCATGTTTCATAATGTATGCGTCTTTGACCTTGTATACAATATATGAATAAAATTAAATATTAGTAAATATTAACAGAATATATTATTTTATGTGTTAATATTTATGTACAAATATATAGATTTATAGTGTGGGTTATTTTGTTAAGAATTTTTTATTTTATTTCATAGATCAAAAATTATATTCAAGAACGGAGTATTGATTGTGTATAAAAAATTTTCAGTGTCCAGCACCTTGCATAAACGGTGTTAGATTGTATTGCAAATAGTATATGTCACCCCATTAGTATCTAATACTTTCCCCAAATTGGTTTAGATTGGAGTAGGAATTATCCAACACCTTCTCCAAAATGGTTTAGGTTGGTTGGGAATGGTAAATGTCACCCCTTTAGTGTCCAACACCTTCCCTGAATTGGTTTAGATTGGAATGGGAATAGTAATTGTTACTTATTTAGTCTCAAACACCATCGCTAAATTGGTTAAGATTGGAGTAGGAATCTACCAGGCCAGGCCCTGCTTCCAACCTCCGTTGTGTTACAAAAAACATAGATATTCATGGGAGAAAACAAAGGTTACAGGGATTTTATAGTTAGGAAATAAGGAGGTGATGGCGTTGATCTGTCGGTTCATGGTGAGTGGTGAGTTGAGTACGATGCCGAGGTTCTTGGTGTGGTCTGAGGGGGTAGGTGGGCTTCCGAGGGCAGTCTGCCACCAGGTGCTGTCGAATGCAGAAGGGGTGGTACCGAGGGCGAGGGCTTCTGTCTTCTCGGTGTTGAGCTTCAGGCAGCTGTTGGTCATCCAGACTGCGACATTTTGCATTCTTTTCAGGAAGTTGAGTTTGGCAGTGGTGGGGTCTTTGGTGAGGGAGAGGATGAACTGGGTGTCGTCGGCGTAGGATTTGATGCTAAGGCCGTGTTGTCGGACGATGGCTGCGAGTGGGGCCATGTAGATGTTGAAGAGGGTGGGGCTCAGGGATGAACCCTGTGGGACACCACAGGTGATTTTCGGGGGCTCGGAAAGGAAGGGTGGGAGTCTGATCCTTTGGCTTCTTCCAGTGAGGCATGATCGGATCCAGTCCAGGGCTTTTCCTTGTATGCCTGCGTCATGTAATCTGGTGATTAGTGTGCGGTGGGAGACGGTGTCGAAGGCCACTGATAGGTCAAGAAGGATGAGGGCTTCAGAGTGCCCTTAGTCCAGGAGGGTGCGGATGTCATCTGTGGCGGTGAGTAGGGCGGTCTCTGTGCTATGGTTGCTTCGGAATCTGGATTGGTACGGGTAGAGGACAGAGTTTTCTTCAATGAATTGTGTCAGTTTCCTGTTGACTGTTTTCTCTGCAACTTTGGCTGTGAAGGGAAGGAGCGAGATGGGTCGATAGTTCTTGAGGTCGGTGGGGTCAGCCGTGGGCTTCTTGAGCAGAGGTCTGATTTCAGGCAGAGATGCAGGTGTGGAGCTCTCTGGCTGCTTTGTTTGCGTCGGGACTATGAACTACAGATTACAGTGTAACCTATAGTGCACACGGTATTCAGTACTATTCAGGGAAAACTAAGTTCCTCCAGACAATCAAGCCCTCTTACATAACTAATGCCCTACTACAAACGCTATTTACCTGTATCAAACCTTAAACAGTCACTGAACCTTTCTTGAGAAATGAAGTTAATATGAGTAGAAAAGTGGTACTGTTAAAACTGTTTACTCTATAGAGAGAGTTTACTCTGTGCCACACTGTTTGCAGACAGTGAAACTCTCATGAGAAATATACCACAGAATATTAAAAAGTATCTACTAAGAACCGTGTACGCCCTATGCGGAACCTCTCCGAAGAGCAACTAGTCACTTGAAATAACCAACGTCTGAAGGTGCTCACTGCTAACGATGAGACTACCAGCAGCCTTCATAGTATGGTGAAAACGGTACGGATAACCCATCATTGGAAGCAAAACAAGCACAAGTACATAGGTTAGTACCAGGTGCATACAGTCTTCTATATTATGTAGATATTGTAATGCGAAGGTGATTCTCTCTAATAACACAAGGAGCTTAAAATACTTAATAATATTTATGTAGAATCTTTGCCCTTATGGAAACCTTTTTCTACAGAGACAAAAAACATGTGTGGATCATACTGAACACAAGTCATCAACTGTCACTTGCACAGAAAGTCAGTATTCAATACAAAGATTTATGTGTTCAATACCTCTACACACCTATGATACTTCTGGAGCACACGCGTTTTGTAAACTCTTACACCCATTAACTGGAAACAGGTTGTACAAAATTAGGTAGATAAGTAATATGGTAGTTTTCTGCCACTATGTAAACTATAGAAAAAACTAGCACATTCACTAGATGATGTCATCTAGTGATGTCATCAAGATGTCAACATGTCATGAGTGATTTACTATGTGCGGTCATAAGCAGTGCATGGTGGGGTGCAAGTTATAGTTAGCTCTATAACTGGTGAATTTCTGTGTATTTTTTTGTTCAAAATGTTATATATTTTCTGTGGCAAATAAAAATGACTATAATCTTCACCAAATACAATAAGAAACGTGCGAATTGGAGAGATGTGGGGATTTGATAAAATAGACAATATCTTTATTTTAGGACAGAATTCCCTACCATTCCCACAATGGATAGGTTACCTAAAATACATAAAAATAGAGTTAGGCCCCCTGGGAGAACCATTGTTTCATCTATGAACAATCTGTTAGAAAAGATACACATATATATTCACTAAAACAACCATAGGTTTCAGGGACGTTATAGTTAGTTGAACATTCGACTCATATAAAACCAGAGAAATTCGCCTGGTATAGTTAGTTGAGCTAACTATAACTCGCGCACCCGCAATGCACTGCTGATGATGACACATATTACATCACTCATGACATGGTCAGTGACATCACTGATGACATCACTGATGACATCTCAAATTACATCACTGATGACATCACTCATGACATCATCCAGTGAATGTGTGTTTCTATAAAATGTAAAAATGTTTTATATATATATGCCAAGGTGTATTGAAGAATGAATGTATTTACAAGTGCCTAAAGGAATTACTTCATATGTGTGTGACTGACTGTATAAGTGAGTGATTGAACGTGTCTTACTGAATGCATGGGTTAGTGACTAAACTGTGTAAAAGTCTGTATTAGCCTCTCCATTGGTGTGTAAGCAACTGCATTGGTTGCTGAATACCTACATGAGTGTCTATATAGGTTATTGATTTGTTGTCTGAGTATCTGTATGGGTCCCTGAGTGTCTGTGTGGGTGGGTGGGTGTATGAGTCTGTACATAGATGTCTGAGTGGGTGATTCAGTGGTTGTATGGATTAAAAAGTGCATCCGAAAAGGGCTGTATGGGTGAGTTAGTGTGTCTATGGGTGTGTTGGGGAGTGAATAAATGTCTCAGTGGTATTTCTGTGACTAACTACATATGTTTTAAGCCACGATATGTGAGTGTTGGATTGTATAAATGAGTATACGTGAGAATACGTTATTTCAAGAGTGGGTGTATAAATAAGTGTCTGCTTCTATCAGTGATTGTATAAGACAGTAAATATGTGTTAGTATCTGTATAAATAAGTGATGTGGTATGTCTAAAAATAATGAAGTTGTTGTGTATAACTGTATACATGATTAAATGGGTATGTGATTCATTCTTTGCATTACTGACTAGGCGTTTGAGTAACTCTATGGATGAGTGGCAGCATGTGACTGCATGTGTAGATGTATGAGTGCATATTGTGGTCCTCTATTGATGAGTAACTACATGTGTAAGTGACTGGATGTGTGTGTACACCTAGGAAATAGTGATCACTATGTAGTATATGGCATTCTTCTATTTATGGTTTCAAAAATAGTAGTCAGCATTTTAGAATGGGTGTATCAAAGTTTATATTAGAGCATCAGTATGTGCATCAGATTGTCACATGGATGATGTCATGAGTGATGTCATCAGTGATGTCATTTGAGATGTCATCAGTGATGTCACTGACCATGTCATGAGTGATGTATTATGTGACATCATCAGCAGTGCATTGCGGGCGCGCGAGTTATAGTTAGCTCAACTAACTATAACAGGCGAATTTCTCTGGTTTTATATGAGTCAAATGTTCAACTAACTATAACGACCCTGAAACCTATGTTTTTGTAGTGAATTTCTAAGGTTTTTTAAATGCTAATTCCTAACTATAACATCTGTAAAACCTATGGTTTTTTCAGTGAATTTCGAAGATTTTTTTAAATGTTAATTTCATATTTTAATGTTTATAAAACCCATATTTTTCTATTATATTTTTAAATATTTTGGAACTCTATTATACTTCTTGTTTATAACTTTAAAAATCATCTAATGTTTTATATCTTCCCCAAAAAATATGTATATATTTTTTTGGGGGGGAGAAAACTGCACACTCATACCGGTAGCGTCCCAAGCTCCATCACCATACGAATCCTAACCGCCATATTGCCAAACTCGTAAATGATGCGCATTTCATATCCGACGAGTTCGTGGCACCACGTCCCACGTAACATCATATACGCATGAAGTCACCCCAGGTACTACTTTGGTATCCGACTGGGTACGCAGTACCAAGCCACATGTTACGTCAAGTATGTATGGGGTCATGCCTGCTGCACATTGCGTATTCGACGAGTACACGCTGCCAGGTCCTGTGTTACGTCACAGACGTATAGTATCGCGCCGGGTACACCATTCCCTTTTTTTTTTTGTCTCAAAAGTATATCTAAATAACTTTAAACTGTATATGAGAGCACATGAAAATCTAAATTATTTTAAACATTTATGTATTTCTAACTGTAATAAACTTATGTTATAATAAATATATTTTGTCAAAATCGTCTCGGGTGCAGCCTCGTTGCGCGCTCGGTGCGCGATTGCCATAATACCTTAAAAAAAAGCATTTGATTGGTACAAAACATTTCCCATTGTAACAGTTGTATGACCCCACCCATTTTACTCATTCTCTCTACAGCGTTTGATGAGAGGCACCTCTTCTGCTTAAAAAGCTTTTTTGAAAAGTGTTTTTTATGTATACACATATCTTATACTACACACAACATGCAACAATCACCTTGATCAATATTCAGGCTCTGTACATTAGCCTTCCACGTGTGATTGCCATGCATCTCAAACGTTTCATCAAAAAACAAATGTGTGTTACATGATACCCCTGGTGTGTGTGTCTGCACATTATTGTGCTGCTTTTCGGCCTGGGTATTGCTGGCTCTAAGGAGCATCATCAGCCACGGGCAGACTGCACATCCCAGATCACATGCCATCTCATTAACGATAGTTTCGGCCGTCCCGACACATGCTACACTAATCTAAATTGCACACTCTGCGAGGTCAAAACTACAAAAGAAACACACATAAGTACACTTCCTGGCCAGCCAGGAACTGAACAACGCCCAAGTCCCTGGAATAATTATTCACACCCCTATGCTGGCCTGGCGTACGCAAGCCCAGCCCACTTTGCGTACGTATAATAGGATAACCACGACGCCACACGCCCCTCTTCTTCCACACTACCTCAAATGATTTGCCACATCCACCTCGCATATCATAATGCGCAATAAAAAAAAGAAATGGATCGATGAGGTGTACTCTATCCTGGCAATCAACACGGGCTCTAAATAGTGAGCCCTACTGCCCGTCGTCTACGAAAGGGTTCCATAAGGTGTACACTCTCCTGCAATCAACACTCCATCTGAATTGTGAGCACTGCTGACCGTAGTGTTTGATCACACAACAATGACAGCAGGTAAGCAGAGCGGCCTGGGTGCAAAGGCCTCCAATTGAGCACGCTGCGGCAAGAGGGGTGGGGTGCTTCAGCCTAGCTGCGCTGGTCCAAACAAACGATATTGCCATGTGTTATGATGTGATCTTTGACCTCATTCAGTCACATCTCTGTCTCATTTTAAAGACCTGCTGGACTGTACTGTAGGCCTGAGCCAGGGGGCAGCGCTGCCCTACAGACACCTCTTTCGCGCGGTGCTGGGGGAGGGATGGGATCCATCAGCCAGACTGCGCACGTGCGAATAAGCGATATTGCCATGTCTTATGATGTGATCTTTGACCTCATTCAGTCACATCTCTGTCTCATTTTAAAGACCTGCTATACTGTAGGCCTGAACCTATGGGCAGCTCTGCCCAACAGACACCTGTTGAGGACGGTTCTGCGAGAGGGGTGGGGTGCACCATAGAAGCCCAGGTTCACACCAGAACCTGGGCTTCTAAAGGAATTCACAAGGGCATATTATCAACCCCTTATCGCCGCTTTAGCGGCTATAATATCATCGCCCTCCCTTCATAATATGGCCCATAATCTCTGGCCTTATGTTTTTAATATTAAGGACTTGCTGAACCAGACACTTTCTCGCAGACCCCAGCGTCATAGACAAACGGGTGACGGAGGGTAAACACTAAGGGCTGGGTGCAATAGGCCGACGCACTGTCTCCTCCTCCCTCTCTTCTTTTGACTCTCCCTCCCCTTCTCCCTTCCACCCACTCCCCCTCCCTTCCATTCTCACTATGGTCCTTTCATTCAGACTACCTTTCTTTACCTCTTCCACATAGCACACATACTTATGTTTCATTTTTGTCTTGCAGGTTTACTACGCTGCTTCCACTGGAGTACAACCCACGTTTTTTAAATTATACTGTTCCATTAAAGTTACATTTCTATTTATTTCTGTTTTAATAAAGGTTACTTATTTTTTCAAATAAATAACTGAGTGTATAGGTCTACTTTTTCTGACGACACTTGTCTATTGTTTATTGTGAAAATCATCAGTTTATAGGAGATTTTAAGGACAACATTATATAATATTAGTGTGCACCTACCAAACATAATCTAACTGACTATTAGACAAATAAAGCCTGGGTAATTGTACAACTGCAAGAGTTTTATGAGTGTATCACTTTATAACACCATAAGTACTGCCCGTGTGATTACAGAACAAATAAGGGACTGCCTAGGACCACCGGGGCTTCAGGGACTGCAGAGGCCCACCCTGCATATTTAAATAAAGACCCGGAGTGTGGCGGTCCCCGGACTTCAGTTGGCCTCGAACCCCCCGAACAATTAGTAAACAATACCCGGGAAGGTGACGCTCCCTAGGCTGCAAAACGTCTCTGTGCCCTTCTGCGCCTAATTGACATGTGACATTAAGATCCCCAGCCCTACAGAGACCCCGCAATATAATAATTGGATTGGCCAGAAACATTACCCACCCACCAGGGGCCTCATTTAAAAGAACGGGTGAGACTGCGTTTTATTTATTTTTTTGTTCTTTTCTCTCCATTTTTACCATCCGCATCCCCTCTATTACAGCGATATGAGGTTTTCCTCCTCTCGCTTCAAGTAGTTGAACAAGTATTTGCTATCACAGGGTGGAAGCCATGCACCACCCTCTAATAGCAAACACAAATGTCCAGCGAATGCACACCCCGGGACATTGTATGAGCTGCGCCTGAGATGTCGCCCTCCCTACTAACATGATGCATTTGTTAGTATAAACGCATATCAACACTACTTACACGCGTGTAGTACAGTGACCAGAATGTAGTGGAGAAGCAGAGAAAGCGCAAAATCTAAAAATATAAATCCTACCTGAAGTCGGATGACAGTTCAATGAGCCGACGACCCAGGCATGAGTAGAAACAGCTACAAAACGGGTTTTCAGCACAATGCAAGCAATTTTGAAATATTGCTGAGTGGTGCCTTCATTTTGCCTTCTCCCACCCGTCGCCAAATGTATGTAGTGAAGAGGCAGACAGCAGTGTATCCAATAAATAGATTTATTACAAGAAAACAAGACACCTGAAACAACCACCCACAGGAGCAGACAGCAAAGCAACCGTCTAATCTAGCACCGTGCACAAACTCCGCAAGGTTCCCCTCATGACAGCCCTACATTCTAACATCACATACTGAGGGCCATATTATCAAGGAACGGCGTTAAAATTATCGCCGCTTTAGCGGCAGAAAACTGCAGCTAAAAGGGAGATAATGGGCTTGATAATATGCCGTAGAGAATTCCAATAGAAGCCCATGTTCTCGTGTTAACATGGGCTCCTATTGGAATTCTCTACGGCATATTATCAAGCCCGTTATTGCCGTTTTAGCGGCAGTTTCCTGCCGCTAAAGTAGTGATAATTTTAACGCCGTTCCTTGATAATATGCCCCTTAGATTCTAGCAGAATTACATACTAACATACTACTATGACTTACAATGGAATACTACACAGAGCACATGACTTTACAGCAATGAGCTCATAGTTTCATCCACGAGTCTTGACACCAGTAGGGGTAAGACTTTCGCTTCCCACTCCCTGTGATGCATAAATGTAAACTAACACTTCTTCCACAAGTATGCTACAGCGCCCAGAGCACATCACTTTACATTAATGAGCTCACAATTTAGGCTCACGGTTTAATCCCCGAGTCTTCACACCAGTAGGAATGAGTAGTTCGCTTCCCACTCCCTATATTCTTTAAACGCATACTAACACTACTTACACACTTATACTACAGTGGCTAGTATCCTACACCGCCCAGAGCCCATCACTTTACAGCAATCAGCTCGGTTTCATCCCCAAGTCTTCACACCGCTAGGCATAACTACTTCGCTTCCCGCTTCCGGTATACTATCAACACACAGTAGCGGTCAGTAGTTCACTTCCCACTCCCTGTATGGTATAAACGCCCACTAACACTACTTGCACACGTATGCTACAAACACCAGACCACATCACTTTACAGCAATGACCTCACGGTTTAGACTCTCGGTTTCATACCCTAGTGTAGCACCATATCATATCACCACCATGCCACTCTGAGCAACACAGCACTTTCAGACCGTTAACAGTGATAACTACTTACTGGCAACCGCCAGTAGGTAATCAAGAACAAATTACAATAGTTCCTTGATTCTTATAGCTCTCAAAAATTCTCTCTATTACTGTCTTTCTACTTTTCCATATACATAGTTTTTTTAATATTCAAGTACACATTAAAGTCAGAAATGCAACGTATTCTATCAACACACTTTCTAGAACATTCTACAACACGTGGAGGTTTTTTAAAACCTAACGATTTTTTTTTGCAACATTTTCTCGAACATTTAACGGCACGTGCAGGTTAAAAGATCACCATTGTTTTAAGTTCAAACAGTGCCTTCCAAATGCAAGTAGCAGGTGTGGTTGAGTTGAGCACATTTTATCCTATAATATGTACTATAATATGTACGTGCAAACTGCTTTTTCTTAACCAATCACAAACATACTTTTCCACAAAATGAATGTGCACCCTACTAATAAAAAACAATGCTTTTCATCTCCCAATCAGGTACAGTTTTGTATGTGAAAGAAACTAGTTCCCCATCTTTAAATATATCTCTTATTCTACGAAGGAACTGCATGAGCTACAGACATCTTTCCATACCTTCCAGCCATACCTTCAAAATGCTAGTGTGGATCATAGGACATAGCTATGTTTTCTGGTGCAAAAGAAATGCAGAACAGAGCCGTATTGACTTAGACCGAGGTTTACAAAATGTGAACATTAAAATGGTTTGGACAGAGAGGATTGAAGTGGCACCAATTGTTGCCTTTGGTTAAAACCTGTTTGCATCTCCAACACCCTGACCTCATGATTGTGCACTGTGGTGGAAACAACCTAGGCACAGTGACTGGGGTAGATTTGGAAATGCTTATGAAGGACACCTTTGGACAATTGATGTTACTTTTGCCTCAAACTGTCTTTGTATATTCCAATATATGCCAAAGACGGAAGTGGAAATGGTCCTAACAATTTTGTCCTCAGATTGAAAAATCTCGGAAAAAAGTCAACAAAGCTGTCTCTGCATACCCAGAGACCACAAAATGGGGTCCATATACAACAACAACATACGCTTTGATATGGCGGATACATACAGAATTGATGGAGTACACTTCACAGATCAGGGAAACCGAGTTCTCCTGAATAACTGGAAGCTATTCATCCGCACTCATATGTAGCTCCAACTAATGAACACAAGGGCTCTTTTAGAGCCACCCTATAACTTACAACTTAGGCCCCCTATTTTAGGGCCATATAGCGCCAACTCCTGCACCCTAACCAAAATATATTTTCCACACAGCTGTGGCGCAGCGGCCAGACCATCTCACTTTGCGGCACAGACCTCTCGCTTTGATCCCCAGCTCTCCTCACCCATAGAGGTGAGTAGTTTGCGCTCTACAAATACCATATTGATTTACCTTCGCACTCCCTATACAACACCACCTAAGCACCATACACAAGCTACAATGCTCTAAACAAAAGTTCATCCAAGTACATATAACTACATGCTGACACTACTTGCACAGATGTGGCACAGCGGCCCGAGCACATGACTTCACAGCATATGACACACAGTTTGGGCTCACGCTTTAATCTCCGACTCTGGCAGCAGCTCAGCTTAGCAACATGAGACTCTAGACAATACCTTACATATATTCCGTACCCCAGGTCTTTCATACCAGTATGGGTCAGTAGTTCATCCTAGTAGTTATAAACACATCCGGACACTACTTCCACAACTGTAGTGCAGCGGCCATGGCACATGACTTCACAGCATAAGACTCACAATTTGGGCTCACGCTTTAATCCCCGAGTCCCGCACCAGCTCACCTTACCTGCGTCAGATTCTACCCAATATCTCACTTAATTTCCGTAGCCAACCACTTACACACCCCCGCTATAGCACACCCTAAAAACCACACAGAGGTTACAGTGCTCCTACCCTCCTATTTCCCACTCCCCCCCCCCTTTTTCCCCCTTTTTTCACCTTACTCGCTTCAACGGAATCACAAAATGGCGGCCAACACTTCCTAGTTGTAACTGCTTGCACCGCTCGTGGGCCAATCAGCAACAAGCTTGTGCTCGTAACGCCTCAGACAATCAGATGGCAGAATTCCCAAATATCAATATCTGTAAATTTCGATATTTCTCAAAAACTACTGAACGGATTTACACCAAATAAACAAAAGTGTGCTTTCTAGACCAAGACCCTTCTCCCTGCCAAATTTGGGTTAATTCCCTTCACCCGTTCGACCTGTAGCCTTATCTAAACTTTCCTATGGAAATTAACTTTGAAAAAACACGTTTTGGGACCCCCCTTTTTCTCGGCCCACCCTTCACAAATCACCCTCAAACTTTTAACATAGGAGCTGATCTCAACAAAGAATTAGTTTTGAAAAATTCGCGAAGATTCGTCAATTGAAGTCATTTAGAATGTTGCCATTTTCCTATGGTAACTAGGGGCCTGATTCACAGAACTAACTTAAGACAAAATCCTAAACTTACTACCATTTTGGTATTCACAGAAGGCACTTACTCATTTTGGTATTCAAAGAAGGCACTTACTCATTTTGGTATTCACAGAAGTTAGGAGTCCAAACTTTAGGACTCCTAAATGCCTTCTGTGAATACCGAAAGTCTTAAAATTAGGATTTTTCTCAGTTTAGGAGTAGAAAAGTTAGGACTCCAAACTTTAGGACTCCTAAATGCCTTTTGTGAATACTGAAAGTCTTAAAATAAGGATTTTTCTCAGTTTAGTAGTAGTAAAGTTAGGACTCCTAACCTCCTCCCAACCCTGGAGCCGGCTCACATGTTATGTCACAGAGTCCACCATAGGGACATAGAAGTTTCCCTGCTCAAACCGGCACAGGCAAGAAAACGTATGCTTGCTCTCACTTGGCGGGAGCATTTTCAAATCTCCCACCCAGGGGGTAAAACTCCAAGTCCTCTCCTAGCAGGGATGAGCTTTAAAATCATCCCGTTTGCTGGGAGTTGACTTTTCACCTGTTTCCCCGCCTGCAATGATAAGGGCAGGGAAACAGATCAAAATATTGCTCCCATCTTCAGGGAGCAGCATTAGCAGCTTCTTCTTGCTGGTCGGAGCAATACAGACTCCCGCTTCATGCAATGCGCTGCCTGGGGCCACAGGGGCCTTGGGGCTGCAGATGCAGCACCCAATGAATGTAAGGTTGGGGACCTGGGTGGGCACAAGGAAACTCACCTTTAATAGTACGACCCTGGGCACGGTGTTTCCCCTGGGCAGATGACAGCTCGTCGAGTGGGGCCGCCCTTACCCTTTTAACATAGGTCCTGGGTGCCCCCAGGGCCTTACAAGACTCGGGTAGGGGGCTGTGTGGCCCCCCTCCCCTTTATTTCAATGAGTGGCCCTGGAGGTGGGGTCTACAGTGGCTAACAAGGTTCAGGGTGCACAGCCCCTGACCCTTTATTGAACTAAGTAGCCCTGGGGGATGGGGTCCCCTTTTCTTAATTTTTAGAAATGGCTGTGGAGTTGGTGTCTCCAGGGCCCAATGAGGCCTGGGGAGTGGTTTGTGCATCCCCCCTCCCTTTAATTTAAATGAGTGCCCCTAGGGGATGGAATCCCCAGGGCCTTACAAGGTTTGGAAATGGGGGTTGCTCAGCCCCTTCTCCTTTATTTAAATGAGTGGCCCTGTGAGATTGAGTCCCCATGGCCTAACACGACTCACGAAAGGGCTCCACTTGGCCTCCTCCCCTTTATTTCTAGTAATGGCCCTGAAGGATGGTGTCCCCAGGGCCTTACAAGACTTGCGGATGGCGCCGTGTGGCCCCCTCCCTTTTAATATATATATGGACCTGGAGGTTATGGTCCCCAGGGCCATAATAGGATAGGGGAGGGGGTGAGGCCCCCCTCCTCTTTAAAAAATGAAGGTCCTGAGGATGGGGTCCCCAGGGCCAGGCCCTGTGGCGAAACCCGCTACTCATGGCCAACGGCCATGAGCAGTATGGCAATGTTTGCCTTTGTGGTTATAGTCCCCACCATGCACTCCCTAAGGGCATGCACACTGTAGGGATGGCTGCATGTGGGGGTTGACTTCAGGGCCTGGCCGCAGTCTAGGCCCTGTAGCCAACCACCCACCGTGCACAATGGAAGGCCCTGCACAGTGAGGAGTGTCTGCCTTTATGGGGGTTAGCCACAGGACCAGGCTGCAGGCAAAGCCTTGTGGCCAACTCCATGGCCATGAGCGGTGGGGGGGTGGATTTACATATGGAAATTAAATATCACTTGGGGTTAAAACAAACCTAGAAATTCACTGAAAAAAATCAAAGCTTGAAGTAATGGTTTTAAATTTTTTTTATTTCATAAATTTTATATAGCGCTAGCTTGACCCGTAGGTACATACACACTGTAAAAACAGACGGAAACTGCATTACATAGTAGGAAGGCGGTAAGGAAGCAAAACAGAGATAAAAATACAATACAAATAGGTTGGTGGCTGCCAAGTGTGTCAATTTTGAACAGAATGACGTGGTGGTCAGACCAGTCAATGGGAGAAATCGCTCTCAGAGAGACCAGTTCATTGTTGGTAATGATCGCATCCAGTGTTGTACCTTTGATGTGAGTTGGTTTATTGCAGAGTTGTTTGAGGTTGTATATTTCAAGTAGGTTGGATAGGTTCTGGACAGAGGAGTCTTCTGGGTCATTCCAGTGGAAGGTCACCCAGGAACACGTCTTTTGTGTCTGTCATGGAGAAACGTGTTATTAGGTCTGTTAGTTCTTCTGGGAAAAGGGTACGCTCTCCAGGAGGAGATATGTCATAATTAAGTGTGATGAAAAAATCAGTTTTTGTTTATAAAATAGAAATTCACTGAAAAAACAAAGGTTAAAGTAACATAATAGTTAAGTGAATTTGTCAGTGACAACATTAATGTTTTGAACTAAAAAACACAGAACTTCACCAGTTATAGTACACAGAGCTAACTATAACTTACTCTCCCACCATGCACTGCTTATTACCTCACATATTACATCACTATTAACTTGTTCCATGACTTCATTTACAACAGTACTGACATCAATCATCAAAAGACATCCTTGATGACATCACTGATAATATTGTGCAATTAGATTACTGAGATTACGGGCCTAATTCCACCGTGGCCTCTAGGATGCTGCTAAATTGTTGTCAATGCATGTGCTGTGATCGGTAGACATAGTGAAAGACAGGATGAGCTCAAAAGCCCATAATAATATGTTATGTTATGTTATTATTACTTCTAGAGCGCACGATTACCATACGGTGTTCTGGCACTGAGCACTGATAACCTAAGATAACAGAGAGCTAGAACTGGGAGAAGAACCATGTTTTAAGATTTTTCTTAAAAAAAAGTGAAATCAGAGGCATTTCTCAACATGAGGGGAAGTTCATTCCAGATTTTAGAGGCACTGTGTATAAAGCCTCTACCTCCCCAGTTTACTTTTTTAAAAAAGGGAGTTTTCACTAACATGGTACCAGTGGACCTGAGAGTTCTGCTAGGGATATACCAAGAGAACTTGTTTTTAAGAAACTCAGGACCTATTCCATTCAAGGCCCTAAAAACAATACACAATACCTTAAAGCGAGATCTCAAATGAATTGGGAGCCAATGCAATTTCTTTAATTCTCCTCTGACTGAGACATTCCTGGCAGTTCCAGTCAACAGTCTAGCTGCTGCATTCTGAATGACCTGCAGCCTGTTCTGATGTTGAATTTGCATATTGAGGTATCGACTAGTACAATAGTCAAGCCGTGACAATATTAATTCAGTCACCACCGTTCTCAGACTCTCCTCAGATAGGAAAAACCTAATTTTCCTAATCATTCTGAGAACCATTGAGCATCCAGACGTCACCTTGCTCACCTGGTCCCCCATAGTAAGTTTGTCATCTATCACCATACCCAAGTTTTTGACATGGGCAATAAAACTATGGCCTAAAAGTTAAATGTTTTATGAGAGCTGCAGTGCAGATTTCCACAACACTGGGGTGAATTTAAAAGCATGCTTTCAGACCTGCCTTTGAACAAAGGCGAAGCAAACAAATGCCGAAATTAAAGCATTCCTGACATGTGAAATTTTAATTTTTATAGTTAATTAATTTATAAGTAGTGTCTCAAATCTGCAAGAACTGGGTGCATAATGTGCAAACCTGGGATTTGCCTACTATTTATTGAATTTAATTCCTGCAGATCACAGATTTCGACAAGGCAGCGGACATACACGTGTCCAACAATGACAGTGGTGCAAAGACAGGCACCATGTAAGGATTTGGATTTCCCTTTCCGGCAGCATTTTCAAGGTGGCCAAACTGGCATGAAAAGTTTTTTGGAAAGGGACATTGGGGCCCCAAACAGGGCCCTCTCCCATCGTAGGCTACTGAAAATTGGCACTGAGGGAACATGTAGCGCCCTCACTAACCTCTGTACATGGCGTGCCATGTACTACATGGTGCATGGCACACAGTGCATGGACATGCAGGAGGTGTTGCATGGTGGTGGCGTTTGGTGTAGCCCTTCACCAGAGCCACAACATGCCACCGCTGCAGTTCGACACCTTTACAACAGCCAGCCCAGTGGTTGCATCGAAATGTGGTGGTTGGACCACTGCGTGCTTGTCGGACTGTATCCTGACCACTGCAATAGCTTGTGGTGGTCCGACCAACCACCATTGTAATCAGTGTCTAAGTCTCTTATGTGTCAGGGACCCCACAAGCCTTACCTTCTGTCTGTAGAGTAGTCTAGCAGAGATGATATGAATAACCTCCACTGTCTCCCACCTGCTCCCCTGTCCTACCTTAAGTAATAGCAGACTGGGGTGTGGTGAAGACCGGGGGAAGGAATCCAAAAGAAGTGACGTGCCTTATGGTGTGATGAGGCGATGACTGACACCCTGTGGAGTTGTTGCCTTTCCTGACCTTCATCCTGGAAATATAACCAACAAGCAGTTACTACTGCCTTAACCAGCATTCAAACACACACGCACTCAGCAGGGGGATGGTAGGAAAGGACAATAATAGTCACCTGGAATAATGTGTCTCTCAAATGAATCTCCGGTAGGTGCGCCTGCACCCCAAGGACTTGGAACGGACAGAGAGCGCTCCTGCGCTGAACACCAAGGTATCAAGGAGGTAGAGGATTCCCCGGAACAGTAGACCCGGTATTAAGGATCCTGCGCTGCAACTATGGGGCAACAGCGGCAATGTGCTCCTGCGCTTACTGCAAGGGGTAAAGGATAAATGACGATGCACTCCTGCGCTCGTCGTGTCAAGGAGGAAGGAAGTGGGGTGACGCACTCCAGCGCTCACCACGGCGCCGGCAAAGAATGGCTGATGACGTGCTCCTGCGCTCACCGCGAAGTGTAAGAAAAGGAGAAGTGGTGACGTGCTCCTGCGCTCACCGCAATATGGAAGGAAAGGATAAGCGGCGATGCGCTCCTGTGCTCGTCGTGTGAATGTGGAAGGGAGTGTGGTAATGCGCTCCTGTGCTCACTGCGATATGGAGGAAACAGAACAAGTGGCGATGCGCTCCTGCGCTCGCCATGTGGATGGGGAAAGGGAGTGTGGTGACGCTCTTCAGCGCTCACCGAGGTATCGGCAGGGAATGGGTGGTGACACGTTCCAGCGCTCCATGTGATGCCGGCAAGGAAGGGTGGTGACGCTCTCCAGCGCTCACCGAGGTGCCGGTAAGGGGTGGGCAGTGACGCGCTCCAGCGCTCACCGAGGTGCCGGCAAGGGATGGGCGGTGACGTGCTCCTGCGCTCACCGCGAAGGGCAACAAGGAGAAGAGTAAGTGCTCACGCACTCGTCTCTTCCGTGTCAGTAGCAGCTCTCCTGCGCTGACAGGACGGGAGGCTGAGAGAAGTGCTGCGACGCATCCTTATGTGCGCAGCAAGCAAACAATGGAGATGCCTACGTCGAGAGCGAGGCAAGAAAGGGTTCGTACCAAAGGTAACTAGAAAGGAGACGGATCCACAGGTTCTGGCTCCAAGAACATTAGCGTCTGAATCAGAAGCATCTGGGGTCGAGCATCGCGGGGCTTTAAGTGGTGTCACCCAGAAATGCTCTGGTGGTGACCCGCAGCACTGCACTCTCGTGGGAGGGCTAGACAGACAACCAACCACAACACGCACTCCCCACGATGTAAGGGGAAATGACATTATGGGGATTAAAATGTTTTCCCTGGGTGAGGCTTTTCTTACAGATGTGAAGGCAGCAAGGAGTTATTTACAGACAAGTGTTATCTTTGAATGAGGAAGATTGGTAGAGGGAAATAGACAGAAACAGTCAATAGCATCAAAAAGACCAGTCTGGGGTTTGGACATTTGACTTGTTGACAGTAAAATAATCAGAAATAAAATGAAGCTCTTTGAAGCTGATCCGCTCCCAGCCAGCCTGACACTGCTCATAACAATAGAGGGCCTAACCTGAGCACTTTCGAGAAGTGGTTTACAAGGGGAGTTCCCTCATTTCAACAGAGTAGCCCCTCATTGGGGGTAAATACTTTCTCACACTGAGTCCTCCATTCCTAAAAAAGCTCAGATCACAGTTTGATGGGATTCTTAACTGAGAGTTCTTTGAAAGGCTAGTTTAACCATGGGAATTATTTTAGGATTTGATCAGGAATTATCACATTATTGGCTAGGGTGAAATATAAAAAGGTTTCTCACTATCCTTAAATAAGAACATAACTAGACTTGGAGGAAGAGAAGTAACATGTTCCTGTGAGGTGGATAGAGACCTTGGATCCTGCTTCCCCTTGCTCCCAAGTTTTGAAAGTGCATCTCAAGAGCCAGAAAGATCGCCATTCACAACCATATAAAGTCAAAGTCAAAGGAAGAGCATTTTGAAAGAAGACCCAGCAGAGCTGTTGGGATTCTTCCAAGGCACAATATCAACCACCAAAATATCATATAAAAGAATCACATAAAAACAAGGTCCAAAATCTCTACTTACAATCAGACAATGTAAGGTACAAAGCGTTCAACTGCAAAATGACACACAAAGACAATAGGGTGGTATGAGGGGAATTGGGAGGTCCAATTACGGCACAGGCATCACTTTGGGATGATAGCCATGCCCCCTTCACTCATAGTAAATACCGGCACTTGATCTCCATCCAGTCACTTCCAAAGTGCAATCAAATGGGTAGGTTGTACACCATGCTTCTCCATATCGCAAGTAAGTATTCACCATGACTAACAAGTTAGGAATTCTCTTCTTAATACGCAAGAACCTAAAATTATTAACTTCTAATAATATATATCTATTTGCTGGTTTGTAAGCTCGAGAAGCGGATCCATGGCACTCTGGAGGCCCATCAACTTTTAGCAATGATGAGAATACTCACTTTGATTACAAATAGGATAGTACCAGTTTTCCCATTTTACAGTGCACATGGAATTCACATGCCTGGGCATAAACCTGCACAAGATCATCACATTTTAGATTGCTTTGTTTGTACGTATCTATATACACATTTGTTCATATCATATCCATAACAGTTTGTCTGTTGAATTTTCCCAACAGATGAGACAGATCCCTGATCTTCAATGTGAGACTTTCTATAACTAATATAAAGGGGCCGATTATGGTGCGGCCTGTTGATCCCTGCACCTTTGGCAGGAACCTTGAGGTGCCTGCCAAGGGATGCATAGATGAACTGCACCTCCCATTTCACTATGGGAGAATGCATTATGGCTGTGTTCAGTCGCATCCTAATGAGGTGGTCAGGACCGCCAACCAGGTGTCGGTCGGTCCCAGGACCAAGTCAGTGTCGAGGAGAAGGAATTCCGCCCAACAACAAAATCAGATCCTTAGTGTTTTTGCTTCTCCACACGACCACCAGAGTTCTGAGCTTAAAATATAGGTTTTCTTGACTGCACATACAAGAATCAACTCCTAACATAGGTTGGGGCACTTACACAAGATCCTGATGAATTGCCATTGACTTGTAGGAGCACATAAGGCATGAAACATGCTGACCCCTTTTGAATCCCATTAAGTTGGGTGTCTGCCAATGACCAACAAATGCATCCGCTCTCCAGTGCCTCTGTCAGGCTTTGGCCAACACTGGGGAGAGTTATAAAGAATCCTCTGGCTGGAGAAGCAGAGTATTAATTTTTTCAAAAATCTTCTGAGAAACTTCATGAGATTCTGGCGAGATCCGTCGATGATGGGCAGAATTAAATGTATTGTGTGCTTTGAGACAAGTGCTGTCAAATCAAAAGATTTTCATTCTAATTTTAAGCCTTTTCTGCCATTTAGCGAATCTTTGGATGACAGCAACGATGGTCTCTCTCTCTTCCCAGGGAACCTTCGGATGCAGTCCTGGGCATGCGCCTCTAAGAGTAGCATGAGCCCAAAGAAACGAACAGCATACTCTGCGTCTCACTCATTGGCCGATGCACCTCTTGTCCTCATCTGAAAGCTACACACCCTAAGTTGTTATCAGGGATAAGCAATGCTACTCACATTGCATATTGACTGGTGGCGGTAAATTGCACTACATGTGGTAGGCAGAGTTTTTGCTGAACTCCACGCGCCAAGCAGAGCGCGGAGTGGGAAAAACTAAATGAACTCCACCGGTGGAGAGGAGCTCATCGCTCATCCCTAATTTTTTCATAAATGTGTGTTTTCCCTTGGGGGGCCATTGCGCTCCCAACTGAAAAGCGCACACTTCTAAACACAAAAAATGCAGCATAGTCTATCACCCCTGAAAAACCTGCAGATTTATATGTAAAAGAAATGTTAGTAGCTCAAACAAGTCAAAAGTGACTACAAACAGGGCGACAGGTTTGCGCAGTGGAAGTCCTGTCGCAAAGGTTGACAGGTCAATCATTCAGTTCCCTATTTATGTATTTGGTTGCTATACTGGTACTATTTAGGTAAAATCTTTGACCAGGCAGTATTACATTTTTCAATCACAAAAAAAGTAAAACTGTCAAAAAAGTATACCATTATGTTGCATAATTTGGCTTTTTTTGCCACATAATTTAGTCCATCCTATTGCATAAATTGGTGCTCATATTCCCAGTGACCCTGGTGATAGTACTGTGTGTTTTTCCAAGGAGCACGTCTGCACACAAATTAGCAAGGGCTACTGTGAGAATGTTTGCTTTTTGGCTACAAAAATAGATTTTTAGTTTCAGGAATTTACTTTTATACTGGTTAGGGTCCAGCAGATCCCTCAACAATAAAGGTTTGCATAAGCCATTACAAAAATATGCTGTGGTATTGGGTTTATGGCAAGGTGAATTAATACTGTATTCTTTTTGTCTTTTGTTCAGTGTCTTCAGTGAACTTGCAGATTCTGGGAACAGATAGGATATGTAATTTTGTATTTATTTACTGTTTCACATATCTCACACACGCCCACTGACTGATTTAGAACAATACTTTGCCTTCTACGTAGGACAGTGTTTTAGAAGGACTGTTTTAGCAGAGATCGCATCTCGGAGGATGACTGCTGCCCAAGTCCTAACTCAGGTTATGGAGGATGGATCTGAGTCAAGATGAGAGATTGAGACAAATGAGCAGGATCTGGAAGTGATTTGTTAGTCAGTGGAGTTCCATCCGACAACTTGTCTTCCATTGATTCTGAGGGACATGACGAATGCAGTTGCACTGTCCCTGCGCAGGCACAGTCTGTGCAATAGGGCAACCGTAGCAGATTAGACTATCCCAGAGAGCAGGCCCCCGCTGCGGCAAGCACAGACAAAGTGTTCTTTTGGCAGCCCCCAAATTTAGTTTAGACCCAAAGTTCGCCTTTCACTGGCAACGCTCGAATTAAAGTCGATTCAGACAGTTTTTTGCCAATTAACTACATTCACCTAATTTTAGATGCTGACTTCCTTGAGAAACTTTTGCAGGCATGGAGGCACTCTAGAGCCTCAGTCTAGGGCACACCAGTGGACTCCCACTTTACTTAGGAGTTAAAGATATTTTGGGCCTTATGCTCAAAATGGGGTTAGTGCACAAACCAAGCTTGCAGTCTTTCTGGTCTACTTGCACGGTTTGGATAACTCCCATATTCACACCATACATGAGCACGGATTGTTTTTTGCTGTTGCAGAGCATGCTGCTTTTCAATGACAATTCTGCTGCAGTGCCCCGGGGCCATCCACACCATGACTGATTGTTCAAAATGTATCTTGTTGTGGAAAATTGGTTTGCCAGGTTTCCAGAGGTTTATACTCCTGGAAAGAATATGGGCCGTGATGAGTCCTTGTTCCTGTACAAAGGGTGGCTGCTGTTCAGGCAGTACATTGCAAGCAAAAGAGCCCGCTATGGCATCAAGTTGTGCATGCTGTAGGAGAGCTCTACTGGCTGTGTATACAGCTTGAGAGTGTATACAGGGAAGGACTCCACTCTAAAATGTGTAGGTTGCCCTCCCATGCAGGGGTCATAGGAAAGATTGTATGGGAGCTTTTCCAGACACTCCTTCACAAACGTTATAACCTGTATGTTGAGAGCTTCTATACGGGACTTGAGCTGTTGAGTGAGCTGTACAAATCTGGCACTGTGGTATGAGGAACAGTTTGTTGTCGACGCAAAGGACTCCTGCTGGAGCTGGTTTGTAAGAAGCTCCAGAGCACTGTGTGGCGTCCCACTGAACTGCTCACAGGCATATTCTCTGATAGGCATTATGTGTATGTGCTCACTATAATTCATGATTAGAGCACTTCCTCTTTTTGGGGTCAAATGGCCAAAGTTCACAAGCCCACCTGTATACTTAATAAAAAAAATTATATGGGTGGAGTGGATACGAATGACAAGGTTCTTCAGCCATAAAATGCGAGACGTAAAACTTGCCCTTGGTATAAGAAGCTGTTTACCCACCTGATTGAGATGACAACATACAGTGCCTATGTTGTTTATTGTCAGACCCCCACAGAAAGACTCATCTCTTTCTTTGATGTTCACTTGACCAGCATTAAAAGTCTTACTGCTACAGAAGCAGCAGCCTCCACTTCATATCCTCTTTCCCATCACCTTCCTAAAACAGCTCAAAAGACTCAACCATGTTGTCACTGTGGAGTCTGCTCTGAGCAAGGAAAAAAGCATGAGAGTAATTTTTAGAATCCCCCGTGCCAATCTTTGCCAGCCTTACGTTTGCCTACTTGCTTTTTGTTGTACCATACATACGTCAAGTATTGGGGAAATTGACTGAGGTGGAGCTGCCTTAAGGAAAACCTTTCAATGGCTGTGACTGGATACCTACCTTTTATGGTCCACAGCTTCAATAGGCAAGTAGCCATTGAATTTATTTTCCTCCCCTTGAGGAAATCATGGATTTACTTATGGCCTGCTCAACACATTTATCTGATGTCAGAACATGGTAGATGCTCTGTTTGTCGATTGACAAGTGCATTATAGTCCCCCACTGCTCATAATGGTGGACAGAACATAGGCCAAGTTGTCACGGAGTACCCTGTGTGTCAAAAATGTAAACTCTTGATTAGATTTTGAATTGCTTAAGGGAACTTATATATACAACACAAGGACCAACCTGATTGCCCATGAGAAGCAGAGTAAGTGTAGTATGTCAACAAATGTCCCATGGGACTCATTCACCAACAATTGTATATGCTTTAAAAGTGTGTAAACTCAATAAGAAACGTGTATCCTAATCAATGATACTGAAAAAGGATCCAGGACACAATTTCCAGCATTAGGATGATTTTCAAAATTTTTTGTATCCAAAGAATATACATGTATTGAAATTAGTGCAGACGATGCAAGGCTCATACAATGAACTAATAATGCATACAACATCATAGAACAGTGAACAGATTCCAAGGTTGTATATTATTTTATATCAACCAAACGTAAGCGGAGATCCTGTTTGTTCATACATGGTATATCCTGGTGAACCATAACATATTTTGAAAGCACATTAGTGAGGGAATGTTGATGATTTGACCTGTAGTTAGTCTTTGGGACTCATCCGAAGAAAAGTTGTCTGATTAAAGTTCGCTAGTAGCTGTGGAATCTAATGAATTTCAATAAGGCATCCTGTAAGTCATATGTGCAAGAATACTTCAAGACAGAGTCTACAGTGTATGTTTGGATGCTTGGTTAGTCGGACCGTTCCGGTGGAGTAAACAAAATATTCAGGAGAAGTACACTTTTGCATTATGTGGAGAAAGTGGTCACAGCTACACATACAGGCGTAGTCCTAGACAAAGTCAATAATGCAAAATGGGCCTCTCGTTCGGTAGTGGGTCCCGTAGAGGTAAATAGTTACTCGGGACAACCACACCTTTGCATTGTTTCAAGCCACCAATGTGATTGCAGATAATTCAGTGAATCATTCAAGCAAATCTTTATTATGATGGCTTTGAAGTGCTTGCTTTATGACATTTATATTCAAGTGTTGCAATGTTAGATAATTGTCAGTGTAATAGCATGCCTGAATTATGATTTTTAGTGGAAGTGTGGCATTTACAGTTGATACATTTTATTAAAGTAAACTTGTACACTACAGTTGTTGTAATTGAAGCACCTTAGATCTAGATGTATGTTTTTGGGATTGTCTCTGTTGGCGGTGAATGCACATTTTGAAGTAAAGCAATAAAGGAGAAAAAAAAATTCCTCGAGCACCCCATGAATGATTGTCAGGATTCCATTTTTCTTTGCATTTCTTTGATTTTTTTATGGTAAATATCATAGGTTAAATATTTTGAGATCCCGATGCAGCCATATATTAGGTAATGCATATATCCAAACCAGCCCAATATATTGAAGTGCTACTTCTTAGATTCTTAAATAAACTTATAGTGGGTGATCCATATGCATGATTTGCTATGTCATTTGCGTGTGTTATCTTTTTGTGTTTGCATATGTGATGTTGGTTGCTACTTCCTGTCTGCCAGGGAAGGTCTTCAGGTGTATATCACTTTAGGGTAAATCATTACACTCTACAACTGACAAAAACACCCTCCTTTACTAGTTGTGCCCCATATAATGCTTTATATAAGTCAATAACAACAATTAGGGTTCACCAGTCTGTCCAATTCTTGAAAAACGTGGTTTCTTTTATTAATGGTTATAAGACACATAAAAAGGCCAACGCGTGTTTCACGATGACCCTGTCACTTCATAATGGCACTGTGCAGCACACATATTGGGGTCCTCCTGTGGCACCACCACGGCTGCGCTGCCAGGAGGACTGCCAAGTCAGTGGTGCACCGACACACTGGATTACAAATTGAAACCATGGTGGGCGGGCAGTGCTGTAGCAGTCTCACGGCGGCAACTGTGTTAAGCTCATAGGAGAGCCTTTAGAGCAGGCCGATGTCATAAGAGTGTCTGTACAAACAGTATTCACAAAAAACAAGAGCGATCCATACGTCATTGCTAACTGGGTATTGCTGTATAGCAAAAGAACACTGTTCACAAGGAACTCATTTATCTGGTGAATACAAATTCTGCAAGATTAGCTATAGCTTGCGTGAATAAATCCGAGACTAGAGTAACATTCAGAATAGGACCTTAATTCAATTCAGTCAGACAATTTATGGATTTGTAGAACATGACAATTATCAAAACTGTACTCACTTCAGCGGAAATTAGCATAATTTATTTTGCATTTATAGTTGTTAGAATTGGGGATCTCTGGTTGGCACTGGTAGGTACTTGTGACAAGCAGGGACCCTCTCTCTTAGGGTAAGGGGGTACACTCCTAAAATAACCCCTGCTCACCCTCTAGGTAGCTTGGCGCGAGCAGACAAGGCTTATCTCAGAGCGTTATAGGTTAAGCGTTTGTGACCACACACAGTAACTCAGTGACAACACCACAAATGGACACCACACTAGATTTATATCAAAAATAGTGATCTTTTATATAAGGACTTAGCACAAGACCAAATAACGATAAAAAGGCCCACAGTACTATTAGCAATAAACAGTTCTTTGTTACAGCGTACTTTAAAAGTTCTGTGCGCTTCGTTCTTCTTGGTTCGGACCGTACGGGGATGAACGGACCTACAGAATGAGTCTGTAAGCACTGCGGACGCTCCAGTGCGAAGCGTACACCCTACGGTGCGAAACGTATACAGTACCTTAGCTTTGGAGGGTTCGTCACGGACGCTGCCGTGAAGGCAATGCGTTGTACGCTGCGATGTCCTCCTTTCGTGGTGCGAGCTTACGGCTCGTTGGGGCCCTGAGTCGCGTTGCTTGAGGGGACGGGACGTTGTACGGTGCTTTTGCTGTTCGTTGCGGCATACGAGCCGTACTGTGGGAGCGACTTTCAGTCTTGGGCTGCAGTGCGGGGCGTACGTACGGTGAGTACTTCCCCCCCTTTGATGCGAGCGGCAGCCTTTAACTTCATCGGCAGAGTGTGGGTCGCACCAACCAAGATGGCTCGATGAAGCGCAGCGTTGTACGCGGCGAAGTCAGCCAGTCACGGTGCGATCTACGGGTCGTAGGACGCGTTGTTCGAGGCGGACAGGCGGGGTACGGTGCGTTGCTGGATACGATTTGGCGGTACGAAGCGTACACAGCTACCGGCCTCGGCAAATGCTGAAAACAGCGTTTCTAGCAGCAGATTGCGAGGCAGATGAAGTCCACTGGTCCTGGGACTTCGGTCAGGGGGCAAGCTCACTCACAAGCCCTTGGAGATCTTTGAGCACAAGTTGAAAAAAGGTTTTTTGTAGTCTTTCTCCTCTCCTTCAGCAGCAAGGCAACCACTGCAGGCCAGTCCCACAGGTCAGGGACAGTACTCCTCCTTACAGCTTTCCCGGTTCCTTCTCCTCCGGCAGAGGTACTTCTTGTCGAGCAGGATCTAAATTCTTGGGATCAGGGTCCCACTACTTATACCCCAAAATCCTTTGTCCTCTGAGGGCAGAGGGGCCTTTGCCCAGTCCAAACCAGTTCCTGAGCACTCTGTTTACATGACTCCTTCTTTCCTTTCACAGTGCAGGGCAGAAACATCAGACGCCCCACAGGAGGTGGAGCCAGCATTGTGGAGGGAAAGCACAGCCCTGGAGCACTTTGTTGACATGATTCCTTCTCTCCTTTCACAGTGCAGGGCAGAGACATCACACGCACCACAGGGGGTGGAGCCAGCACTGTGGGGGGGCAGGCACTGTCCCATTCAGGTCCCAGGTACAACTCCTCCCTCCCATCTAGATGCAGATCTCTCTATTCACCACTGGGCAGACTCACCCTGTCTCCGGGAATTTCCCAGCCCCCTTGTATTCCCCAGCCCCTATCACTCAAACTCCAGTCAAAGGAATACACACAGCCTAGCAGAGGCGGGCTGAAATGGTTAGGCAAGCAAATATCAGCTTTCTAAAAATGGTATTTGCAAACACAGAATATTAAAATAAACTTTACTATAAGATGTATTTTATTATTCTGAGTTCAGGCATACTAAACTCGAATTTCTACCATGTTCCCTGGGTCTGTTAGGATCTTAGAATGTAACAATTCTAACAGCCCATTCTGGCCTATGAGAACAGGTAGCCTTGCAATAGTGAAAAACAAAAATGGCTGTAATTCACTATTAGGACATACCACACACATCAGGACTTGTCCTACCTTATGCTTACAATGCACCCTACCCTGGGGCCTACCATAGGGGTGACTCACATGAAGTAAAGGGAAGGTTTAGGGACTGGCAAGTGGGTGCACTTGTCCACTCAGCCTGACAGTACCAGACTGCACACAGGCTCTGCAATGGCAGACTTTAGACACATTTTACAAGGCTGCTTCTGTGGGTGGCTCAACCAGTGCTGCAAGCCCACTAGCAGCATTTGGATTTACAAGCCCTGGGCACTCCTGGTGCACTTTACTGGGGTCTGACAGTAAACCAAATAAGCCAATCATGGAATCCAACCAACATATACATTTTATACAGGGAGAGCATATGCACTTTAGCACTGATCAGCAGTGGTAAAGTGCCCAGAGTCATAAAACAGCCAACAACAGGTCAGAAAAAATACAGGAGGAAGGCAAAAAGTTCAGGGATGACCCTGCAAAAAGGGCCAAGTCCAACAATAGTATTCATTGTACACACAAAAACAGGAATTATCAGTGATATTTGATCATATATTTACACTAGTGTCAAATGCATGGTCGCAGACTACACACCCATGTGAGAGTGTGTAGTCTGCGAACATACAGTAGACATTAAAGAATTCAACCATGAGAACATTAAATGGAAACTACATGATCTGACTAACTGTGCAACTCCAAATGTCATATATTGCTTCTGGTGCCCATGTGACCGTATAGACATAGGGCAGACCACCCAACCAGTAAAGACTTGGATTGGTCAACACCGTGGTAGAATACAATGTTCGGTGGAAAATGCTCCCATAGTACAGCACTTTAAAGACAAATCACATATTGCAAATGATCTAAGATGACAGGTTATTGAGAAAGCGAGAATACCCCCCAGGGGTGGCAACAACTCATTCATTCTGCAATCCTGGGAGTGTAAATGGATTGAGAAATGTGATTCTATCAGGAATGGATTAAACAGTTTAGAGCAGTGGCGAAAATTCATCAGCCTACACTAAGCACAATTCATCCACACTTTAGGTCTCCATTTAATGCAATGCAGCACTCTATTCCAAATATTGGAGGAGTGGAAGTTTTGCCTCCCTTGCTATGATTTATAATGTAACAGATATTGTACTGCACCCAGACCTGTAAGACAACACAACCACTCTAGACTACCTGCTATATAAGTATTCAAGATTGGGTCTATGCTACTGCTGAAAGAAGGAATAATGAATAATCATGAATCAGATATGTATTGTTTATTGCCAGCTGTATTTAAGCATATCATGACATCAGGATACCAGCGCTGGTTAGAGCAGTAGTGCTGTAAAAATCTTGGGCCCGATTCACAGAACTAACTTAAGACAAAATCCTAAACTTACTACCATTTTGGTATTCACAGAAGGCACTTACTCATTTTGGTATTCACAGAAGGCACTTACTCATTTCGGTATTCACAGAAGTTAGTAGTCCTAACTTTAGGACTCCTAAATGCCTTCTGTGAAAACCGAAAGTCTTAAAGTTAGGATTTTTCTCAGTTTAGGAGTAGTAAAGTTAGGAGTCCTAACTTTACTACTCCTAAACTGAGTTTCAGTTTGAGTTTAGTTTATTGTACAATTAATAAAAATTCACAATATAAAAACTTCAAAAGAGTACATATTAGGCCTTATATACATTTGTAATGCGAGTTTAAAAGAAAAATGATTGTTTTCAATAAAATCATAAAAGTCTCATTACTTTTTGGTATTGTCCATTTGTAAGTTTATAAAGTCAAGGTGACTTGGTTTGCCAGTCGAAGCTTTAACTTGGCAAGTGAGTAACCCGCTGTCCTTTATTGGGTTGAGGTGCTGTTGCTTGCTGTTCATTAAGCGAGCCGTGTGGCTAGTTCAGAAGTCTTCTAGCCACTATGTCAAAGTACTTTGTCAGTCTGCAGTTTAGCTGAGTTTCAACTGGATTGAAGCACAGCATCACAGCCTGCCTGCAGCTTCTTATGCCCTTTTGATTCCATGAAGTTCGAAGTAAAGAGTGCCTTATGTCCATCAAGATTGGGCAGATGCAAATTATGTGTATAAGGTCCTCTTTCCCTGCTCTACAAAGTCGGCAGAGATGGATTTCTGTTCCCCTTTTCCAAGGTGGCAAGTGGGGTAGTATTGGTAGGATGCCTAGACGCAAGTTTAAAAATGTGTTTTTTGTCGCCTGCGTAAGGCCAGTTTTTAGGTAATCCTGCGGTTTCAGAGCGTTGTAGTCTTTCAACACTGACCATCCATGAGCCCTCTTGGCCAGAATTTCTTTATCATCTATTGATGATATCATTTTGGTTACTTTTGTAACAACGTTTTTGAAGCTTTTGATGTCTGTAGATGACTCCCAGAGGTTTGTTAATCCCAGGGACTCCAGGGATTCGTTTAAATACTTCCTAGCGGGAGAGTTCTCTCGGATGGAGAGTTCGGTCCAAAGATGGGCGTTTAAGGATCCTTGCTCGGCGCCTCTGATTTTTCGCCAGGTTTTTATGTAGGCGCCTCTCCTCTCCACCGTTTGTCTCTGGAGTCCGAATTCGAGTCGAATCTGGGCAGGGGAGACATAGTTAGGCAGATGGAAAATTGCCCTGTAGGCTTGACTGATAGATTTGTCTAAAACCGTGGCGTCTTTCTCTTGCATTGGTTCGCTGCCGTATGTGAGCATAGGCTGTAAACGTGCTCTAATCACCTGTAAAAGGGGATCCAGTGACCGATCAGGGAGGACTTTCTTCAAGGGCTTCATTGAGAGGTGGAATATTGTACCCTTCCGTCGAATGGCCTCTAGTTGGTTTTTAAATGAGCCTCTGCTGTCTAGAAGTACACCTAGGTATTTATAAGTGGCTACACGGTCTAGCCTCTGTCCGTCCAGAAACCATTCGTGTTTCTTTGTTTTATCATAATTTACTGACATGACTTTTGTTTTTTTCAGGTTAATCTTTAATGCGTTATTTATTGAAAATGTGTTAGTGGTGTCCAGAAGATGCTGAAGTCCAATGGGGGACCGACTAATAAGGACCAGGTCGTCTGCGTATAAGAGATTTGAAAGCGTGATATCTCCCAGCCGCGGGGCGTGTGAGTTGATTTTCTCCAATTCTCCTGGGAGGTCTGCGAGAAAAAGATTAAACAACATGGGGGCTAGGACGCATCCTTGTTTTAAGCCTTTGGTGGTATTGATTTGCCTTGAGAGGTGCGTACCGGAGCCCAGTTTGATATTGACCCAAGTATTGGTGTGTAGTAATATCAGCTGTTGTAGGAGTGGCCCGGGAATCCCCCATTTTTCCAGCTTCTGCCAGAGTTTGCTGCGGTCTACGTGGTCAAATGCAGCGCTATAGTCTATAAAACATAGAAATAGCGAGCTCTTGGCTGTTTTTGCCGCGTCTGTCAGAAGGGTTAGCGCCATGATGTTGGTTATTGTACCCTGGCATCTACAGAATCTGGTTTGGTTAATTGGAATGATGAGCTTGAGGGTGGCCCAGGATGTTAATTCCTCCAAGATAAGTCCCGCGTAGTACTTTGCTTCAGTGTCGATTAGAGCAATAAGTCGGTAGTTGCTTGGGTTGCTCTTTTCGCCCTGTTTGTAAATTGGACTTATAGTTGATCCTCTCCAGGATGATGGACTTATTGCTGTTTCCCTGATTTCCTGGAAAACTGGCGCCAGGGTGTCACTCCAATACTGAGAAAAATACAAACTTTAAGACTTTCGGTATTCACAGAAGGCCTTCAGAAGTCCTAAAGTTAGGAGTCCTAACTTTACTACTCCTAAACTGAGAAAAATCCTAACTTTAAGACTTTCGGTATTCACAGAAGGCATTTAGGAGTCCTAAAGTTAGGAGTCCTAAATTTACTACTCCTAAACTGAGAAAAATCCTAATTTTAAGACTTTCGGTATTCACAGAAGGCCTTTAGAAGTCCTAAAGTTAAGAGTCCTAACTTTACTACTCCTAAACTGAGAAAAATCCTAACTTTAAGACTTTCGGTATTCACAGAAGGCATTTAGGAGTCCTAAAGTTAGGACTACTAACTTCTGTAAATACCGAAATGAGTAAGTGCCTTCTGTGAATACCAAAATGAGTAAGTGCCTTCTGTGAATACCAAAATGGTAGTAAGTTTAGGATTTTGTCTTAAGTTAGTTCTGTGAATCGGGCCCCTTAAGGGCATGCTGGACATCAGTGTTGCATCATTAAAGTCGCTGGGGTTCCGGGGAATCAATCTGTTATTAACAAATACAACATTTGTTTATATTTTTACAGGCAGAGTGGGGAGTAGAGGAGGTTCAATCATAAATTTCTGTGCACATTGGCACTAACACATGGCTAAAATATTAGGTGTTGGAGTATTGTCATGTATAGGTAGAACTTTTTACTGATAATTGTCTCTTTGCTGAAGCTTTCACTACATTTTTGGACCTCTCAACAAAGTGACCTTTTCGTTCATGTACAGGGAAGTGCTACTGTACTATGTTAAAAAATGTAATGCAGAATTGTATTATCTTTAAATTTGAATATTATCATAATTGAATTTTGCCTCTCCAGCTCTCTGTCAGCACTCTTCCAAAAAGTGAAAAAACAGATCTCACTATAACCTTAAGAAATCATTTTATACTTCATATTTTCCAAGAACGATCTGCGCCCAGTGGTTAAAAGATTCAAAAGAGCGAAACTGGAGGATTTTCCTTTTCGGTCCGTATTGCCTCAATCTGGAACCATTTCGCCTTCCAACTTAGAAATATGACTAATGAGACTGCTTTTTACAAACTGCTATAAACCTATAAACCCATCTGTTTGGCCTATAACGTCAGTGTTACAAACCTGTATTCGCTCTAGCGCCGCCGGACCACCCCCGGAGTACGCGCCGCTCTATGAGCCTAGTCAGTCAAAAATTACTCTAATGGAGCTCAGAAACAGCTTACGTATTCACAGTATAAGTAACATGCCACTACAATATTCTGCAATGGAATAAATCTCCATTCACGCTTTACCATGAAAACGTGCATTTTAAAATAAAGGGCCAAGTCCAAGTGTACCAAAAATTGTGCTAGAGGTAAGTTTCAAACAAGCAGGGCTTGGGGGGCCTATGCAAAGCCATGAGCTTTAATGGGGTTGTAAGAATATTCCTTGGCAGAGGCATAGCGTCTTACCCGCCCTTCTCTTTTACCAAATCATTGTTTCAGGCACTTTATTCCATTATGTTCCATTAGAAGTAAATGATGAATCCAACATCCAAATTGCAATGTTTTGTGAATGGATGCCCATAACTGGAATAAAGTTGTCTGACCAACATGAAGTGATTTGGTGTGGATGTCTAACACTGTCAAATGCTCTCATAAACCTTGCAACACCACTGGTGGCTGATGATTTTGAAAAAGTGGTGGGTTGTAGGTCCATTTGTAGGAAGATGCCTCTTTTTGAATGGTCACCCCATTTGTTCTGACCGATGCTGTTTTTTTTTTTACTCTGCTCACTGGGACACTACTAACCAGGCCCCAGTGCATGCAATTTAAACATGTCGAAATTGGCTACCCTTCTGATTGTCATAATTCATTTACCTATAGGCTCCTAATATATTGTACAAAAGGGTGGCCAGGGACTGTAAGTTAAATGCCACTAATTGACTGCATCACATATCGTGCCACTATTAAAATGACCATGCAAAGCATGTCTCCAGGTCTGCCCAACAGCATAGGTGAGCATTTTTAAACCGGCCAATGTGACGTGGCCCACTGAACCTTTTCAAGGCCAAAAAAACTTCCTTTTTAATACTTATAAGTCATCCCCAAGATAGCCACAACATGCTCTTAGTGCAGGGTAAATGGTGTTTCAAACATGGGCAGGGTGCATGGTATTTAAAACAAGGGCAAGTGTACTTATGTTTTTCCTGGTCTGACAGTGAAAAATCTCCAAAGTCATTTTTCACTGTAGTAAGGCTATCTTTGCCATAGAAAACAGTGGGTTACATAATAACATTTAAAAAATAGTTCACCTCAGTTTAGGAATAGCTGGAAAAAATGATTCAACCACTCATTTTAATGGTAATTTAAAATCCAACTTAACGGTCAAGTCGAATTTTAGATCACTTTTTTGAAAATGGCACTTTTAGAACGTTGTGATTTTCCTGCCTGAGCCAAATGTGCTTCTCTGCCACTGTTCAATGTCACCTGACTGTTAATGGCTCTCCTTTGGTGAAAGGTGCATTTTTCTTGAGGACAGTGAACAAAGGGTTTTGCTGCGGGTAGAATCTTTTCTCCCTGACAGGAAGGTCATCTGGACTGTACCAAGGAACTTAATGAACTTCAAAGGGTTCCTACCCTGTCAACGGGCAGATGTAGCTCACACCTGGGCTCGCCCACTCAATTGGTCTACTAGACAGACAGGCGTCAAGATCAGTGGGAGAGGGGCTGCCCAGAATCAGCTTTGAGTGTCCACAAGAGAGGACTACCTATTATCATACCCTCGCGTCTGGGAAGGCACTGGGTGTTCTGCACAGGGTAAGAACGTTTATGCCTTCTTGGTTTTATGTAGAGAGGGTCAGTGTGGTATAGTTTACAACTAAACGCACAAGATGTGCTGCAAAAGTGGGTGGGGACACCGCTTCAAACTTTTACTCCACTTTTTAGGGAGTGGTCAAGAGTTTCCCCCACCCACAGAGTGGCATTGGACATAAAGGCGACATCCCCAGTACCCTCTTCAGAACTCTGCTGGACTGTGGCAGACAGAAGAAGGACTCCACCTGCTGCTGTGACTTTTGAGGAGAACACTAAGGGCCAAGGGACAATTGGCTGACTTCCTATTAAGCTGCAGGGACACAAAAGCTGCAAGAAGGCCCTTTTCAGGAGGAGCCCAGCTGACCAGTTCCAACTGGACTTGCCCTGGATCCTGCTGGTGGTTGCTACTGGAGAGAGTACTGACCCCTAAGTGGTGTCCCTAAAGTTCTGGGGTCTTACATAAATGTCAGAGTATACATGGCATGCCCAAACTGCAAAATGTGGGAATTAGGAACTTTTTACCAACATTCCTTCTGAAGAACCCGTCGGAGACCTGGACCGCCATCGAGTCAAAGCCATCACTGTAGAATCGCCAAGTAGATTCAACTTGCTGGTCTCCCCCACTGAACGTGATCTGACTTCCAGAAAAGTTTCTAAGTCTCAACATAGAGGGCTTAACCGAAAGCGACATTGAGCTGAAGTCTATCGATGTCGAGACCTTCCTGGGCACGAACGCCTAACATCGCCCACTCAGAGCTTTCCCATCTTCATTTATGAACACACCGGGACCCCAATCTTCAGCAAACCACTGTCATCGAACCCAAATTTGAATCCAGCTTGCAGCTTGCCTGTAGATGGCTCATTGACGGCCACCATTTGTCCACTAAAAATGTCAAGTCCAAAAATAACTCTTTGACATGCCTGGCCGATGAATTTGACCCACGCTCTATCGAGGTCAGCCTACAAACGTACCCTCTAGCATGACCAGTTGCCTGTGGTTGGCACTTTGTCCTTTTTGGTAGAAAAATGTTATTCAAACTTTTCATATATCCTCTTCCCCTTATGGAATTTTTTATGTAATTTGTTTCTTTACAATATTCTCTTTTCTAATAAAATGGAGTGGGATTTGTATTGTGTTGTATTTTTTACTCTGAACTGTTTTAGTACTTTCAGATTCTTTACACATTTTCTTAAGTTAAGCCTGTCTGCTCTGAGCCATGGCTATCACATGATGAGCTCAGGTTGAAAATACAGAAACCTTTATTGGACCTATCAAGAATAGTGACTTAGGGCCATATGTATGAAGCTGTTTTGCGATCTCAAACACTGAGAATCGCAAAAAAACAGCCTTTGCGATCGCAAAACAGAGTCTCTCCATGTAATAAGGGGATCTTTTGCGCAAATATGGGAATCGCAAATTTGGCGAGTACCAATTCTGCAATTCAAGGATTCTGCAAATAAAAATGCGATAATCGCAAATAACCTTCTCGCAATTTGCTAATTCGCAAAACGAAATGCACAAAAAAATTACAATTTGCGATTTTGCGAAATTCACTAATTTGCTCATCGTAATTACCACCAACTCAGAGCAGGTGGCAACCAGGTTCAACCCCTAAAAACTGGCCCACAATGCTACAGGATGTTCCACAATGGCTGGGCTGTATGTGATAACCAGGAGGCTATGAATCAGAGCTGCTGCACAGAGAAGGAGACGCCAGGAAAGGATCTTCAGAGCGCGCATCACACTGTTCTAGCGGACAGAGGAGGAGACCCATGCGAACTACAGGCTGGACGCAGACAGCATCCTGGACTTAACAGAGGAGCTCCAACCCATACTAGAACACCCCACACACAGGGCACACACCATTCCCATCCATGTACAGGGCCTGTGCTCACTGCACCTACTGGCATCAGGGAGTTTTCAGGGGGTGATAGCCACAGCAGAAGGGGTCTCACAGAGTGCACTGTTGCGCGTCTTCCACGCTTTCCTTGATGCAATGGTACAGAGGATTTATCACCACACCCAATTCCCCAGCACACAACAGGCACCTGATCAGACCGAACAGGAATTCTACCAGATAGCCCAATTCCCCCACGTAATCGGCTGCATAGATTGGACCCATGTCGCACTATCCCCACCCTCACAGAATGAGTATGTGTTCAGGAACCGCAAGTCCTATCATTCCCTGAACCGACAGGTAGTGTGTAATGCCAAACATATCATCACTGACATAGTTGCAAAATACCCAGGCAGCACACAAACTCATTCATCTTTCGCCACAGTGGAATAAACCGCCGACTCACAGCCGGCGAGTTTGGTGAGGGCTACTTGCTAGGTAAATGCATGGCTTCCAAACACACAATCAGTAAAGGCCAGGAGTGTCTGGACAGGGTGTAACATAATTCTTGTCCCCCTGCAGGTGACAGTGCATATGCTGTAAGTGACTACATCCTGACTCCATACCTGAATCCAGCCACTGCAGGAGAGCGAAGGTACAACAGCGCCCACAGAGCCACACGCTGTACCATTGAGAGAACACTTGGAATCCTTAAGAGCCATTTCCGCTGCCTCCGTAAGAGTGGAGTAGCACTACAGTACAGCCCCGAGACACGCTGCAAAATCGTGGTCGCCTGTGCCATGCTACACAACATCGCTACCAAGAAAGGCACCCCAGTGGAGCTCACAGATACAGAGCCATCAGATGAGGAGGGACCAGCTCCACGTCGCAGAGCAGCAGGTGGTGCCAGGGTGGCTGCTGGTAGCCAGAGACTAGAAGTGATCACACAGAACTATTTATAGGTGAGTAATGAGGACACAATGCTACAGATTGGTGCTAAACTGTGTTATTTATTTCCTTTGGTGCAGGAATATTCACACATTGTCACATGCCACTGAAATCACTTCACCTCCTGCGAGCACGGCCTGTTGACCCTCACTCAGGGTGCCCACAGCCCTCCATGGAATCATCAGCTAGTCTCCCCTGCCGCGCACTCCGGCATTAGTCCGCTGGAATTGGTGGAGGGATGCTGCTCCTGCTGGACTGCTCATCAGTGTCCAAGGTGCTCAGAGGTACTATGCCACCTGTGACAGATGCCCGCATCTGGTCCACGGCATGTGTGACCTGCACCAGGACCCTGGACACATCCTGGCAGCAGTGGGCCATTTCATTCTGCATACCCACACACCGACGTGCCAGCAGAGACGTGGCAGTCAATAGGCGATTAACAGCTGTTGTGTACAAGTCTAGCCAGCTATGGAGACGCTGTCTCTCCCTGCACCTGGCTGCCCGGTCTCTCCTTTTCTCTCTGCACAGTCCTTCCAGTGCACCTATCATGCCCATTACACCATCCCGTATCTCAGTCATGTTATTATTGTGTCCTGCAAACTGGCGCTGGATTGACTTCATTGCCTTCGCTTGCAGGCGCTGGACTTTGAGCATGCTGCCCTCAAGCCCGGAGAAAACTGTGTCTTCACCGACAGAAGCAGTGCTGGTGGACGGCCATGCCCTGCGTCTCAACCCACTCCCTTCACCGGGATGGACAGGGGACTGTTTTGTGTGCTGACCTGCACTCTGACTCGGGACTTGCTGTGCCTCTCCTCCTGTGTCTGTTGGCCCTGCCTCCAGCAGTGGTGGCACTATAAGGCGCCATCTGCCAGGCACAGGGATTTCTGGTCTGACTTCACCCTGCTCCTCCTGCCCTGCCTCGTCCTCATTTTCGGATGTGTAGTTCTCTCCTGCAATGGATTCCTGTGTTTCAGGTGGTGCTGTGAATGTAAATGCAAACATGAATTTTGTGTCCTGCCTCGCAGTGGTAATGCAATATACAGTTGACATATTTAGGTTTACATGAGTACTATCTGTCTGTTTTTTTGCCTTTCCTGGATGACTCATCCCTATTCCACCTTGCTGTGTCTCACTGCTCCAGGTTTTGGTGCATATGACTATATCTTCCATAATGCATTGCTGGGTGTGATTGTTAACATGTGCTGGAGTTGCGATCATGTTTGGTTTCTGGGGGTTTCCTGAGTGTGTGAGTGGGTTGGGGATGTATCAGGGGGTTATGGCATGCATCTTACCTTGTCTGGGGTCTGGGAGTTCGGAGCTGTCCAGGTCAGCCATGCCACTCACACTCTCAGGCTGAAGGGTGCCCTCCGCCAACTCCTCCAGGGGTGTCTAATCACTTGCGGTGGACGTCCCACCACCTGTCTTTTTTGCCTCAGCCAATCTTGCTGCCATCTTCTCCTTGGATCTTTGCCGCATGTCATACCACCTTTTCCTGAGGTCTTCAACAGTGAGGTGGGTGACGCCGATGGCATTGACTTTCTCTTGTATGTCAGTCCATATCTTCCTTTTGCGTGCCTCTGGGACACGTAGGGATTTTTTCCCAAACATGAGCTCATGACTGGTGGACATTTCCTGGATTAGGACCTCCAGCTCCCTCTCACTGAGATTCCTCTTTCTGATATTTTCCTCCTGCTGCTTCTCTGCTCCTTGGGACTCCATTTCTCCCTCTCTTAGTTGCAGAGCACAAGTGTCTCAGCTCTCCTCACAGCCTCTCACTCAGCTTCTTGCAATCAGATGCAGCATGGGCAGACACACTTCCAGGTTGTGATGTCATCATTCTGCACCTGAATTGCCGATTCTCAGATTCGTGATTTCTTATTTGCGAATTCACAAATAAGGAATCGCATAATAGGTATTCACATAAATATTCTGCACATTTTTGGGAATCGCAAAAAATTCACAATATTTTATGTACATCGGATTTTGTGATTCTCAAAATGCAAATGAGAATCGCAAAATAGGCTTTTGATACATATGTCCCACTATTACTTGTGGTGGAGTACCATCCACCCTAACTAATAATCCACTTTCTATCACCATACATGCATTTTGCTGTGCTCGTGACCATAACAAATAAGCCAGATATTCTCAGAGAGAGTTTTGTGGGGTAATATCCTGAGAACTGTAGTTTACGCATGTGCCAATGGTGCATTTTCCAGTAGAATTTATCTAAGAAATTAACCAAACCATCCTAGTTTAGTTTTAAAAGCCATTTCTACAGAACAAGTGCTTTATATATTTAAACAAATTTACTCATGGCACACAAGTGAAGAAAACTACCATTACTGGCAAGTTATATTTAGTCATGCTTGGAGCACTTTTTTGTCCTTCCCGGTCATGATACCAGGAATCTTTCATGCCCTGATTTGAAATATGAGAATAAACAAATTTGAAACCTTATCTGATGTATGTGTGTGAGCTTATGATTTTGCTTGTTTGCCTCTATCTTCATCTATCTATGTGTGTTTTTGTGTACCTCTGCAGGACTGTACATGAATTAATATGTGTATCTGCCTCTGTATCTGTGTAATTGTGTGACTCTGTCTGTAAAAGCTTGAACCTGTATGTGCATCATTGTGTGACAGTGTGTGTTTTTGTTGCAGTGGAACAGTGGTGGTCTGCTATAAAAGTGGTATGTTGTTCACATTTTAAATTAAACAGCAACCAACGTTATTACTTGCAGTTGCAGAAATCATTCCTGTGGTCTCAAGGAGAAAGCTAAAAGTTAAAGAAATCCTTTATCACAAAGACTGAAGATATTTTGTTCATATTATGTATTTGGGAAGATTACATTAACCTATAGATAAGTTGGAGCTGAAGAAAAGATATACATTTTCAGTCGACTCAACAGTTTTTATTTTATTAATATTTGAATGATCGAAGGATGTATACACATCTGGATTTGAACCCGTAACCATGGCATCAAACATAGATTTCTGTAGAGTATGCCTTAGATCACTCATCTTTCAGAAGCAGTAAAGAGGCATGGAGCCGCAACTGACAGGATTTCCATCAAACGTTCATCAATATTACAATTTTTTGACCCTCCCAGTCATATTGACTCACGCATCCATACGCTTTTATTCATCCACTCACTCACTCACTCCTTTTTAGGTTGAGCCTAGACACAGCACGCATGCGCTGCTCTGCAAGGCATGCTGTAATGTCTCTCGGAAGTTAGAAGACACCGCTTGTGATTGATTACTTGGTCCGCCTTTACAAATTCCAGAGTTTTGGTTTGTGGCTAGAGTACATTTGCCCCACTTTGTGGCTGTTTTGTTTTCCCCCTGGCAGTTTACCCCTGCTGCATTGATCCTTTTGATATGGGCCTTATGTTTTGGTACCCACACTACTTTTTCTTTTGCCTAGGCTTCTTTAGTAATTTGGTTTCTTTAGTAATTTCCTGTCATCTTTTACTTTTCACCGGCCCCCTCCTGTTGTCCTTGTTCACTTTAATCCCGCACCTCCCCATTTTCAGTGTTGCCTTTTTTCCTGCCCCCACCCGTTGTCCCTATTCGCTGTGTTCCTGGCCCCCTCCCATTGTCCATATTCCCTTTGCTCTCATTCCCTCTCCGTTGCCCTTGTTGTCCCTATTCCCCCCCTGTTGTCCGTGTTGTCTTTTGTCCCCGCACCCCTTCTGTGCTCACCTGTGACCTGCACAGCATGCCTGGGGAAGAGGTGCGGCATCTGCACTAGACAGGTAAGGGAGGTTTGTTTCTATTTGCCCCCACAGCCGGGAGGTGGAGGTGTGGAGGGAGGGGGTGTTTCCTGCATTACTGACGGTGGTTGCTCCTGACCTGGGCACAAGAGCACCCAATCATGTGCCTCTGTTCTTAAAAATGTTTCTCTTGACTTTGGTTTGCTTTTTTTGGCATTCCAGAATCCCAATGCTTTTAATTTACCAATCCAACTCAGATCAGTAAAGCCATTGCGAGACCCTTTGGCTTTGCCAATGCTTGTTTCAATTTACATTTAACCATAAGGAGAGCAGAAAGTCGAAAAGATTATTACTTTTTTCTATATATAGTTGTTTATGGTTTCCAACTAACTAATATGTGTTTATAGGACCCCTTAGATCACACATTCTTGTCTGTGTGCATCTATCAGTGAACTCATTTACTGGATAAAGGTCCTGCTTTCTGGGCCAAGCATTTGGAGTTTCACCACATCACAGATTCTTAGTTGAATGTGACATCACATATGATGAGTTCTCACAGTCTGTGATGTTGGTCAGTGTCCTTCTTAACCCCACCATTTCCCATCTCATCACAGAGTTGGCAGGGTGTGGTGAGTCAATCTTGCTGATTTCACCCTGTCCTACGAGAAGACAGAAAAGGGTAGGTTAACTGCAGTTTAGTGACATGCAGTGTTGTATCTCCTGGACTGAAAAGTAAAATGTCTGAGGCCGTTTTCTATCGGAGCTATAGGCAGAGAATGAGACATAGAAGGGAGATCAAATGTGCTGTGAGGGAATACAAATGCTGTGTGTGGGAAAGCCCTATCACTATTATAGTACACTCTCACACTAGCACAGTGGACCTTGAACAAGTGCCTGGCTCTCATTTACTGCAAGGGTTAGGCATTAAGCATCAACAAATGATCTGATTACTTTACGGTAATCCTCATTACTCCTAGTCCTACTTGTCCTCGACCCAGGTATAACAAAGGAGGTATATTCCACTGACAGGTAACAAAACAGGAAACAATTTTAAGCTCCACCCACCCTCCTGCCAGGGGCTATAAGAACATAGCCAGCATAAAGCACCTCCTGACATACCAAGCACAAAGGCCTGAACCAGGAAGGGTGGGTGGAACGTATGACTCGGTCGAGGTTGAGTAGGACTAGGAGCAATGAGGATTATCGGAAAGTAATCAGAGCATTACCTCCACATTCCTCGTCCTCGACCAAGTCATAACAAAGGAGGCATACCAAAGGAACAACATATGAAGGACTTTGGCACCCCAGAAGAAACAAAACAGACAGCACACAGGTGTGAAGCATACAAACATGAAATGTTTAACAACACTCAAGAATCAAGTGGGAGCAACAGGACCCACAGAATGCAAACACCACAACTGAAATTCATAAACTCATCTAAGGCACAATTCAAATGGTAATGCTTGACAAAAGTAGAATCCGAAGCCCAAGTACCAGCCCGACAAATCTCATCGAGAGACACACCATGAAAAGCATCTGAAGAAGCAGAGACATCCCTCGTAGACCTGGCCCGAACCCCAGAAGGACAAGGCAAACCAGAACCCTGATAGGCCAGGAAAATGACAGACTTGATCCAACGGCCCAATGTAAGTAAGGAAGCAGCCTTCCCATGACCAGCCTGCCCAAACATCCCAAACAGGGAATCAGAAGAGCGGAAAGTCGCTGACGGGTCGACATACAGGGTCAAAGCACGCTTAGCATCCAGAGTGTGTAACAATACTTCAGCAGGAGAAGAAGGAGAAGAACAGAAAGCAGGAAGGATCAACTCCGGAGAAGAATGAAATCTAGAATGAATCTTAGGGAGAAAACCAGGGTTCAAACAGAGGACCACAGCGTCATCCATAAACCGCAAAAAAGGGGGAGAGAACGCAATGCAGTAAGCTCACTCAACCTCCTAGCAGAGGTAATGGCAACCAGAAACACTACCTTAAAGGACATGAACTGGAAATCAAAAGACGCCAGAGGCTCAAAAGGAGAGGACTGCAGGGCACTCAGGACCAGAGAAAGTTTCCATGACGGCACAGAAGAACAAACAGCAGGAGAAGAAAGAGAGAAACTCTGGAACAACCGAGACACCAACAACCCATCAGAAGAAGAAAGTGAGTCCGGGTCACGGAAAGCCCTAATGGCAGCCCATTGGCCCTTCAGTGTAGACAAAGCATAACCTTTCTGGAAACCATCCAGAAAAACTGCAGGACATCAGCGATAGGGCAAGAGGTAGAAGACAGACCACACCCAGAACACCAAGAGGTGAAAGAAGCCCAATGCTTGGAATAAGAAGACAAAGTTGACTTTCTCTGGGAGGCCTGGATCACAGAAATAATGTGGTCAGGCAAATCTCTGCCCCCTAGAGACAGCCGTTTAACCTCCAGACTGCTAAGGTGAGAGGGACAAGGAGAGAGGGAGAGGCCAACTGCAGGGGAGACGGGCAGCGAGGCAAGATCCAAGGAGGGCCCACAGATAGACTCAGCAACAATGGGAACCAAGACCTCTGAGGCCAATGAGGCAAAACCACTACCACCTGAGCCCCCACCCTCTGAACATTCAGCAGAAATGCAGGGATGAGAGAGAAAGGAGGAAACACATACAGGAGCCAAGGAGACAACTGGAGAGACAATGCATCCACCCCTCAAGCACCCTGCTCTGGAGTCCAGGAACAAAAGAGGGGAAGCAGAGTATTGGTCCTGGAAGCGAACAAATCCAGCACAGGCATCCCGAACTTTTGGCACAGCAACCAGAAAATCCTGGGAGCCAGGCACAGAGTCAAAGAGGATGGAAACTGTCAACTCATGGCATCCGCCACAACCTTGTCCAGGTCCCTGATGTGCTGAGCAGAAATAGCCAGGAGATGACGTCCCGCCCAACCTGCAATGGCACAGGCCACCAGGTTCAACGAAGGACTGCGAGTACCTCCCTGGAGATTGATGTAGTCCACAGTCACGGTGTTGTCGGACCGAACCAGAACATTGCACCCCAGAAGATGTTCCTGAAAGTACCAGAGAGCACGCTCCACCGTCGACAACTCCATCCAGTTGGACGACCGGCGAGACTCGGAGCCCCACCAATGAGCCTGCACCATCCACTGCCACAGAGTAGCACCCCAACCAGAGGCGCTGGCATCCATCATCACCACCAGCAGAGAGATTTGCAGAATCCAACCACCACCGGAGATTGGGGCGCACGGGGACGGAGAAGTCCTGAACAGGGAAGAGCACCCAGCAGTGCAGATGCCACAGCAACGGCCAGAGATGGAGTCTGGCTCAAGGAACCGTAAACACAGTTGCCGGCATGTGACCCTGCACTACCATCCACTGAAGCAGAGGTGCTGAAGGCCAAGATAACAACTTCTACAACAGAGATTGGAGACGCAGAATCCTGGAAGGAGGCAGGAACACCTTGCCCAGAACAGTATCGAAGTCCACACCAGTAAAGGTCCATCGGGTGGCAGGGAGAAGATGGCATTTTGGGACATTCAGAAGAAAACCATGGCTTTCTAGCATATGAATGGTCACAGCAAGCTGTTGAGACATCACCAAGGCGGAAGGCGCCTGGAGCAGCCAAACGTCCAGGTATGGAAACGCCAAGACTCCCAGGAGGTGAACGGCCCCCCAGAGGGGCCACCACCTTGGTGAAAACTCAGGGAGAAGACTGAAGGCCAAATGGAAGGACACAGAACTGCCAATGCTTGCCATTAAGGCATAACGTCAGAAACCGCTAACACTCCTGCGACTCTGGTATATGAAGGTATGCATCCTGAAATCCAGGGTGGACAACACCCAACCAGCCTCAACCAATGGGATCACACACTGCAATCCGAAACCCTCCTGTGATCTTCGGAACCAGAAAGATGACAGAATAAGTCCCCTTACCCCACTTGGATCTCGGGACAGGAAAAATCACCCTCTTCAGAAAAAGAGACTGCACACCGTCAAACAGAGCCTGACAACGAGACACATCCTTGGGGATAGGAGTCCGAACCCGGCCTGATGCAGGTGGAGGGAATGTAAAATCGATCCGGTAACCTCATACCAGGACATCTAGGACCCACTGGTCAGACATTAAGAGATGCCAAGCTGGGAGATACAGGAGCAATCTCCCACCAACCTCTGGCAGCACCCCAGACAGATGGAACTGGGTATCGTCATAGTCAGGAGCACTGATTACCAGGACCCACCTCAGGAGAGGGCTTCGTCTGAAACCGCGGTTAGAATCCTTTCCCAGTGGCCCTCTGGTTCCGAAATGGGGTCTTCTGCAGACGAGAAGGCTGACGGAATGACTTAGCATTGGAGTACAAAGAATCCTTACGACAAGGCTGTTGCCGGAAGGAGAAGGAATGCTTCCGCTCCTTGAACACCTTGTGTTGCTTCTTCTCCATGACTTTCCCAAAAAGACATGGACCGGTGAATGGTAAACGGAGAGCCATGGAACACTGGGCTGCATCTGTGTTCCAACCCTTCAGCAACAAGTTCTGCCGGGCAGCAATGGACTCAAAGGCAATATCCGACAGGAACTCAGCCTGACGTTCCATGGATTAAAGCAAGTCAGGACACCTGCCACCCTCCTGTATGGTGGCATATAAGGTCTTAAAGTCAGACTACAAGGACTGAGTGATATAAGCCCCATATACCCCAGACCGGATGGCTAGATGGGAACCAGCATAGGCCTTTTTCAAAGAAGAGTCAATCTTTTTATCCACCCCATCACAGAGGACATTATCATCAGCCATGGAGGATGACCCACCAAACTGGCCACAATCGAATCCACATGAACAGTCTCAGGAATGGCATCCTCCTTGTCCTGTAAGGGGTATGACTTTGACATAAAGTGAGACATCATAATGTGATTCGGATCCTTTCACTCCTTTAAGAGGATGTCCATCACAAAAGGATGAATGGGCAGAGAATTAGTGGACTGCTTCTGAAATTGCGGCAATACGGTATCTCTGGAAGTGCTGGCAAACTCCTCATTATGAAAACCATGTTTTCACTGTCATGGGACAGAATATCCTTGGAAATGTATTTTCCCTTCAGGTCCACAGCACTCAAGGAGATATCATCGGAAGACTCAGAACTGGAAATATCTGAGTAAAGGTCAAGACCTCCACCAGAAAGTCCACCAGCAGTCTTCTTGGAGGACTTTAAATCAGACATGGTCTCCAAAATCTGTCTCTTTAAACGGACGTCATTATCCAATTTGGCCTGCTTCACAAGAGGGCCGGAATCCACACTGTCCCCAGGCGAGGACGGAAAAGACACAGGAGAGACATGTCTGCACTTCTGACGATGACCAACAGTCAGTGGCAACAGGTATGAAGTCAACAGATCCTGTGCAAGAAATCTCCCCCTTCTCCTCCAGGTCCGTACATGCAAAATACCGCTGAAGCAGTCAATACCAGTTCAGGCAGGCCTATGACCCAACCAAAACAAGCCAGCCAACAGCAGACCTGAAGCAAGAACTAGGAAAAGTGGGCGTGGCCAACCGCAGAAAGAAATTTCTAAATTTCACTGCCACCGCAGGTAAAGAAGGGGAGAAGTAAGTGCAGCGTCTCCATGGAGCTGCAGCATCCAGCAATTCGATTCGAGGACGAGCCACTGAGGGGTTGGACCTGCCACGGATCCCGCAATGGACTCAGGCTTAAACACTTTCCCGCAAATGGCAAAGCACCCACATCTGCACGCTCGGCCATAAACAGTGGTAGGGAGGGCACCCATACCGCGCCACACAGTGGATGGATACCAGAGGTCCTGTGAAAATGCAGGGAGAATTGAAGACCACCGGGAAACGATAAGCCCAGCAAGTCAGGAGCCTGGAGGTACTCATGGAGTCCAGGAGGCCAAGCATCCCAAAACCAGCTGCTCCCACGAAGGCCCAACAGCACCCCCAGAGCCCAGCAAAAGAGGAAACTGAAGCGCGTCCAGCAACAAGGTAAGTGCCCAGCAAATACCCAGTGTCTCCCGTCATGTCCACCGACAGGAAACAAAACAGAAAGTGCTTTATGCTGGCTATGTTCTTATAGCCCCTGGCAGGAGGGTGGGTGGAGTTTAAACACTTTCCTGTTTTGATTCCTGTCAGTGGAATATACCTCCTTTGTTATGACTGGTTCGAGGACGAGGGACGTGGAGGTAATGGTATTATTCAAAAACGTACTTGTTTATTTAAGTAAATAAGGAAGCCCCAATGGGCACAGCCCTAATGCCCCTATACACCGACTGCCACTGTGCACTGATCCAGAGGATATTTTTGGCACGAGAAAGGTAAAATCGCATCAGTTTTAGCTTGAAGGGGAGCATCTGGTGAATGATGTTAGAATGTGTCTCAAAATCCAAGCAGAGGAAATAAAACAAGACAACAATCTAGAATGCTACTGTTGGTGATTGTTAGTCTTGCTGTTGAAAATTGAGAGTATCTTGCAAACTCACCTTGATGGATGATTGACTGTATTACACCAGGTGTGCCAGTTACTTCGGCAAGGCAAATGTTATCTTTCCCGTTTTACTAATCAACACATTCTGAAAACTTGCAATAGATGCAAATTTATCTATGATTGGCTAAAAAAAAACAGAGGTGACAATAATATAATTTCAACCTGTGGTCACCAATGTTGAACTGGAATTTCAGGCAGTGACCAATGTTCCAGTTCAAAAGGGCCAGTGTGTGGACTGTTTTTTTGGTGCCTGTTCCCGTGACCGGACCAAAAAAAAAAAGCCCACACACTTGCTGTTTCAAGCTGGCCCATATGTCAGTGCCAGACTGCCAAGTTAACTGAAATTTGAGTACAACTTGGTGGTCAAGTAATATCTGTTGTATGACTGTAGTACATGGTCAAATGTAACTTAAATGCTATTTTATTTCATTGAACAAATAAATAGTAGAATGAAGACACTAATTTGCTATACTTATTATTTCACGTAACAGTGTTCTGTGTTTAAGCACTATATTTCTGAAAGACTACTTACCTAAACACGGGTGGAAAAAAACTGCAGTTAATGATTTACCAGAAGTGGATCGCCACTTATTTGTGCAGAAGATGCAAAAGACAAAAACCACATGTTATGAAAAAAACATACATTATGGCACCTTGAATCAATGTGGAATGTCGAAGGTCAGGAACCTGGACTCCATCTTCTGATTGAGCTTTTTTTCTGGTAAAAGTGAAACCTGAAATGCAGTGACACAGTTATGGTATCCTTTTCACATTTGGATGTGTACATTTTGGGGCAAATGTACTTGTACTATTTTTTCATGCAACACTTCACAACAACAAAAGTTGATAAGATGTCTTGTGTGCAAGGGGAAGAGCTGGATAGCACCATAACTACAAAGATATGACACTTCTTCTCCTTTTCCAAGCCATGCCCCCTTTTCTAGCTGCCTTGCACCATGCACCCACCTTTGCACCACTGTGCAAACATTTTATAGTGCAAGTGTATACTTCCAGTACAGAACACTATGCTTAGACTAACTTCAAAACTTTTTCCCACTCTGTGAGTGTGCTGTACAGTAGAGTACACATGCAAGTTGGGAAACGTTTGGGCAAAATAAAACATACTTTTAGTGCAAAGCCCTGTCTGCAAAGGTTAGTAGAGAGGAATTTGCAACAGAAACCATGAGTGGTAGTGTAGAAATGCATAAGCACTACTCATGGGAAGCCCCCTCCTTGCAAATGAGAAAAAAATATTACTTTGTGTTGCTTTTTGACAACTTTCTAGGGGGGGTACCAAAGTAAATCAACACTTTGCATCGGTTTACATCAATTTTGGTGACTTCCCACTAGTGCAAACTGCTGATAAATCTAGACCTCAAAACATAATATTGCTGCTTGTAGGGGGCACTTTTTTGCTTGTTCCGAAAAAGCTTTTCCTTGTTGACATGTCTATACTCTAAAATCAGAGCTGAGTTAAACTTGTACGCAGCAAACAATGTAAATTAAACGTGCATTGGTTTCGTATGTTTTGAACTTACATCTTTGTTCTGATCACGCTTAGCAATTAAGTGTGTATGCTTCATTAGTACCTTAAGTGTTGCTTTATTGTTAAATCAGTGTAAAGTTTACAGTGTAAACTGAATTTATGTTTTATATAATTTCGTGTTATTAACTATTACAAGCCTATTAGCCATATTTCGCATTCCACTGTACCCAAGCAAGAGGGCCACTAGGAGGTAGTTACAAAATACCCTCTCTTTGTAACCAGAGAAAGTAAGAGCAAATAAACGTTAATGGAAATTACCGGTAGGTGCTCAGAAAAAGAAGTTTGATGTTCGATACAGTCTTTGAACTGGCAGGCACAACTGCAAGAAAAAAATATCCTCTTTGCTGTTCTTTTTCTAACTGAAGTCTTTCAAGGTTATCTGGGTTTCTGTAGCATCAGAAAAAGAAGTTTGATGTTTGATACAGTCTTTGAACTGGCAGGATCAACTGCAAGAAAATCATATCCTGTTTACTATTCTGTAGCATCTCCTGTACCGCTACTTACAGCACTCCTAGCTTTAAGTGATTTTTAGGTCCCTTTTTTTAATTATCGTTTTTGTTCATGATGTGCTGCAACAGACAGAATCAACAGTGATCATGAGGCACTAACGAAGATCTTTTCAGTCCATACTAGTTGTCTTACCTGAATATTCGTGCAGCAATAACATGGGAGGCATCACACACACATGTACACATAGAGGAGCATTTCACAAACGCACATCTTTCTATTCCACATAACTGAGTACTAGGTGTCAGACTCTTGGTTTACCTTTATACTGAAGTCAATAATCAATAACTTCTTGCTTCTTGCTGTTGATGAAGTAGTCCTGTAGCTCCCAGTCACGCCCTGAGTTCTTCCATGATACTCCTCAGTCCTGAGTGACTCAGAGTAACCCCGTACCAGAACAATCAACATCATCATCATGAATCATGAGGACCTGAGCAAGAGAGATGTGGAGTGCAGTGCACCGCTAATAAAAAACAAGTAGAGAATGAAACAGAATTAAAGTATTTTGCATAGGTTTTTATTTGATAACTAAAGTGACTGTTCTGGTGTCTGTAGAACTGGAAAAAAGGAGAACACCTCTTCAATTAATTAAATCTGGCTAAGTGTGAAAGGGTTGATCATCACCTACAGGGAAAAAAAAAATAAACGTCCATCACTGAAGTCCCAAACAATGCAAGTCAATAATCATCTCAACAAATTTCTCATATCACAGTTCAACACACACCCTCCCTCAGTGTCTGCCCCCACATAAATCATCAATCAACTTCATTTATCACTCATGCAATCAGTTGCTCACCGCTGCAATAGTTGAAGTTACCTCATCAAATCCAAGCACGTGTAGTTCAGGCATTAGGTATTCAATCGTCTTTAACGCAGGCAACACAATGGAGTTTGGTAATGGCAGGCAGTCGCGTCAATAAATGATTTAATGAGGCAGCCCTTCTAGTACTAAGTGGGGCCGGCATTGTCCCCAATGTCATGAAGGAATTGTGGAGGCTTCTTCAATGCACACTGGTCCAATTGCAATCAAGCATAATATATGTGAGTAATAAAAAAATTGTGCGGCGGCATAAATCTGACAGAAAAATAAAAATGTTCCTCTTGCTAATGTATATATTTATTTGGCAAATAAAGAACTAAGTTTAATGATAACATGTTAACAGTTCTTTTGGGACACTGGCTTACTTAGCCCGAAAAGTAGAGTTTGTCCTCAAACTCAGGTGGTTCACCCAGAAGATGGTCATCTAACACATTTGATTCAATTTTGGACCAATCACCATCTTCCACCTCCTGTGCTGCTGTTTCAGGAACAGTTTAATTGTGTGGTATAAAATGTTGGTTCATTTTGATCATAGTCAATCTCTCCACATTTTGAGGCGAGAGACTGGTCCTTCTATCTGTGATGACCATACCAGCTGCACTGAACACACAATCAGCAGACACACTGGCGACAGGACAAGCCAGATACTTTAATGTCAGACTTCTGAGCTCTGGCCATTGGTGCATCTTCCCATACCAACACATCCATGGCTTTTGATCCACAGAGACCTCTTTTGGATCATCTTGATACTCCTGGAACATCCTGTGGATGGTCATTGGTGCTGCCACTTGCTCTACCTGGTTTGCCATTGCCTCTGCACTGGACATGAGCCCTGTCAATTGAAACCAATACAATTCAGAGGTTGGGTCTGGGCCTTCTTTTGCTGTTGCCAGTGTTGTGGTTGATGGTGTTGTTGGCTGCTGTGAGACAAGACTGCATTCTTTGGGAGTTGAGGGCAGCACCCCAGAACTGTGGGGTAAGAATAGAAGTTCCAGTCATTCTTCTTCCAAGTCTCCAGCTTGCTCTACAATCCACCTCTTGAGAAAAAAAGGGATGAAAGAGGGCAGAATTTGTTTATACCGTGGATCAAGTAGTGTGGCACATATGTACTCTTTGGACTCAATGATGTCATGTTGCAGCCTTATATTAGAAGCCAAGCGCAGGACTAAGCTCTCAACCAAGGTATGTGCTTCTGTGTTTTCATTGACACCTGCAGGGGTAAACCTTCAGGCACCTGCTTTACCTTATCTTGTAGGAGATGCAGCAATGGGATAGCTTGGCCCATCGTACTGCCCTCCTTGCTAACTTTCCCTGTGAAAACCTCAACAGGGAGAACCATCTGTGTCAGGCATTTGACTAGGCCCCTTTTGTCTGCATCAATGGTCAAAGTGTTCCCAACCCAGCATGTAAATGGTGGCGTTCCAACTATTTGGCACCTCCTGTATCAGGGTTTGAACCGGTGCTTCAATATTTCGCTGAATAATCTGCAGCTGCTTCGCTTGTAGGGCCACTCCTGCCTAAGCATGCCCGTAATAGTAGCCTGGATTTTCTTCTTTTCTTTGGGCACTGAAAAAGGCATCTTTTGAGAAGTAGATGCTGTAAGTAGACACAATTTGCATGGTGGTGGTGGGGCAGTCATTGTATGCCGCAGTGTCTCCATCATCTCACTCTGAGTCTTCTCGTGCCATTTTGAAGTTGCTGAGGTGTGAGAATCTGCTGGCACACTTCTGGGGACAGGGCTGCTTTGCGTGAAGAAGATCTCACCCTCTTCATCCTCACCATCATCACCTTCCCCCATGATTGGACTTGCAGCTGATGTTCTGCAGCTCTTCCCCACCACCGCCATGTTCAGCAATTTTTGTTAAGCTGCTCCTCCCACTTGATTGTGTGGTGTTGTGTGGTGTTTTTTCATATGGGTCATCTGGCCTTCAGTACCGTAATGTGTACTAGTCTTACCTCGATGAACATTTGTGTGGCAAATGGTGCATGCTGCAATGTGCTCCCCCGCTAACTGCAAAAAAGTCCCAAACTGGAGAAGAGGACCACTGCCAATGCCTGAAGATGAACTGGAGATAGGTCGACATGTCATTGATTGCCTCTCTGCTTCTCCTGAGGCAGGGGTTGCTGCTGGTCTGGTAATTTGCAAATATAGGAGCTGGTGGCAGTGTTACCTGTGCTACACCTCTCAGAGCTGGTTGAAAAGCAATGTCAGATTCATAGGTGTCATATTCCTATAATAACCACCTTGTTATTGTCATCCTCCTCTTCATCACCTACCATAAGTCTAAGTCTTTCTGGAACTTTTCTTTTTTCTTGCCTCTCCTGGTCACAGTTGGGATCCTCTCCATGTTCCTATCATCATCATCGTCATCATCACAAGTGTTGATTGGAAAACATGGTACTGTAGTACCCTTCATTTTCCATGCTGGAGATGAAATTCATTTGTAAAATAGAAAACTACACCAACATAAACTTTCATGGTGAATGTACACTCAGAAAGGATTAGAAAGAGCAACAACAAAAAACAATATATATGTAACTGTTTGCTTTATGTGCAAGGGAGGTGCAGCTGACAAATGACAATCAAATAATCCTTACACATGAATAGAAAAGCTGCTCAAAGGCTCTGTTTGTGACCATGATTGGTTCTAACAATGCTAGATTGGTGCCGTCATGGAAGGAAGCTGTGCGAGTGAGCACAAAATCTTACGGGAGCTTGCTAGCGTTGTGAGAAGTCTTGAGCATGCTTGCAAGCGGCCCAGGTGTCATGGTGCTCGTTGTTGAGTGCCGAAAGAAAACTTGAGTGTGTGAACGGAAAAAAAACTCAGTTTTACACCCAAATTCCATAATTCAGAAATTCCGTGTTCCTTCCTGGAGTGCGGAGTGCCCAAATTAAGCAAACTCCACGAGTGGAGCGGAGTTTACCGCTCAGGCTTAGTGGTAAGTCTTGCATAGCGGCAGGACCTTTTCCTACTCTCCTGTCCAAAGTTACCAGTGCATGTAGCACTTTGTTAGATTCAGGATCAGTGACCCCTGTATTCTAAATTAACCTTACACCTTGAACAGAGAACATTAGATCAGGAATTTACCTGGTAGAATGCCATACTCCCTCTCTACATCTTCAATCGACTGAAGCAGGTTCAAGTGGAATATATCCACCACTTTATCCAGAAAGTGATTTTTCCAGAGTCCTGCACTGAACTGAGATACCAACCCTATCCACGACTTCGAATATCCTAGTGGCCCTTTGGGTGAGTACATTGACTTAATGCCTAATGTGCCTAGAGGTCTATGCCAGCAGTGTCTTGCCACTCAGCTCACTTGAGAGGACCGATTTTTGCAAGTGTGCTTGCAAAACAGGGCCCTCCAAGGTGTAATTGGATCTATCACTCCCAATAATAACTGCATCTCTCAAACTTAAGTCGTGGATCCCCAAGTTGACTTGAATTGGAGTTGAGCTTATTAGATCAGTCTGCCTTAGGGTGGCATTCCCCCAAACATTTTTCCTTCTTTCCTCCTATTTTTGCTGAATTTGTTTTTTGGTGGAATAAAGCTCCGCTAACCAGTGCTAAGGTGTTTGCGCTCTTTCATTTAAACATGGTAACATTAGCTTAAACCTGATTGGTATATTTAATTTACTTATAAGTCCCTTGTAGAGTGATAAACTATATAGCCAGGGCCTGTAAATTAAATTTTACTAGTGGGACTGCATCATTTATTGTGCCATCCACTTAAACTCCTTAAATCATGTCTGAGGCCTGCCCCTGCAGCCTGAATCCAGTTTTAAACTGCCAAACTGTCTTGGCAATATAACCTCCTTGCCAAGGCATAAATACCCTTTTTATTGTATATATGCCTCCCACGATTCGCCTTAGGTAGCCATAGGACAGGGTGCATTTAAATTAAAGTATTGGTATTTACCATTACGTTTTACATGTCCTGAAAGAGAAAAACTCTTAAATGCGTGTTTCACTACTGTGAGGCCTACCTATCCCATCTGATAAAATTAGGTTGTTCCATTACATTTAATAAGTGATAACAGTTGGTTGAGAACAGTTGGGCTTTTATTGATTGTTGTTTGAGAAATTGTAATTAAAAATTCTCTTTGTGACCTAACTGCTAGAGAGGTAAATTTCAAAGCAGGGAAACCGGGTTCAAGTCTCGGCAGGGACGCTCAACATCCTGTGATTCTGGGCAAATCAGTTAATATCCACGTGCCTAACAAAAAAAATTGTGACCATCTGTAACACTCCTTTTGCTCATGTAAAGCCCTCTGATACCTTTGTGTTAAATTCCCACCATATAAAACTCCCAAAAGAAGATCAAAATGTTAAAGTTGAATTTTAAGTTTCAAGTTTGAAAATAGCACTTTTGGAAAGGTTACATTTTCCTGCCTGAAACTATTTGATACCTGTAGCCTATCCTGGGTCACAGCAGAGCTGGGCACATCCCCACATGGAACTGAATAGGTTGTGCTCTGCCTTCACAAAAAGGCAACCTGGAGCCAGGGCACGGGAGTCAGGAAACTTCAATCACTTTAAAGGGAATTCTCTAGAAACCTCTACTTTAAAGAAGGCACCATGTACTACTCTTCAGCTCACTTTCTGGACCAGTGGAAGGACTCTCAGAGGACTGCCTGCTACTGTGGACTACAGTGTAGGCCACAAGACTATTTTGCTGCATCTGGAAGGACTGCTGTGCTGCCTGAAGCCTGACTTGAAACCTCAGGAGCCTGCCTTGCTGCTTTACATCTGCTTCACCACTTGAGCACAGAACTACAAGAGTAACTCCAAGGGCTAGCTTGCTGGTCTCCTGAACAGAGCCTCAGGGACATAAAAGGCTTCAACCATTTGAACCCTCACTTGGACCCAGCCTAAGTGAGTTCCAAACCCTTACATGGGGCCTCTTCAATCCTGGAATCTTGGTTGTGGTGTTAAATGTGAAATGTGCCCAGATAGCAAAAATCCACAAATAGCCTAAAGACTGCTCTGAGAACTGAAAGAAGACTGTGATGAACCTGCTTGTCTAGCCGTTCAAGGAGCATCACTGATTGGTCTAACCTGGCAGCAACTCATGCTACTTTCTTCTCGATAGTAGCAAATCTTGTTTAATGATCTCTTGGCGACAGGGTATCCAGCCTCCTGGAACACTTGTTGGCTACAGCCTCCTGCTGCACTCCGCTGAAGATGTTCATCTTCCAAAAAAACAAATGAGACAGAACGCAGAAATCTTCATTGTGATTTCATCCAGCATGCCTCGATGCCAACAGTCCCTCCTCTGACACCGCCTGTATCCATGCCCCACTGTACTTTACCTTCTCAGAGCATGTTTCTTTGAAATTTCTTCTAAGTCCGAAGGTAAGCGCTGACAGGGCCCATTCCACTTCTTGTATCCAACGTACGCTCCTTCACGGTTGGTCATATTGTTCGACTTTGACTTGGTCTTGCCCAACTAGATGTGTGCACTTAGTGCTTTGATCTTTTAAGCTCTAGAGTTTTTTAAACAATTCATAACTTCCGTTCTAATGATTGTTTTTTTGCAGTTTTGGTGTTAAATAATTTACTACAATTTACTCAATTTTTCAAAATTTGTGTGAGGTTTTACTTGTGTTGTTTTTTCACTTTGTTGCTGTTTGTCTGCTGTTTAAATACTTTACAAATTGCCTCACTGTCAGGATTCCTGCCACAGCTCACCTCTCTTGACTATCACAATATACTGGCATGACTCATATCTTTCCTCCCAATACTTATGAACAAATGTCGTGTGTCCTGACTTTTGACCATATTACATGCTATTGGCAATAGCTATCTGCAGCTTGTGTGTCCCAGTTTGTTTGAAGAAGCGTAATAGTTTTTACAAATGTTTTACAATGAATATGCGAGGTAAGGTTTCAGGTGCCACAGAGACATGCAGAATATCCACCAGAATAAACATTAAGCAACCGGCTTAGATGACCTTAATGTGAGCCTTCAGGAAGACAGCCTTTATCAAATTAATCCCCTGAGCCTGTTCCTTGCCATAGGCAATTAGAATACGACCTTTGTGAACATTCTAAAACACCTTCAGAATTCAGCCTCATGAAAGTCATTAGTCTTGCACCTGTATGAAAAAAGAACTACAAGAAAAGGAGAGACGCATTAACAGACTTGATTTTACTATGCACTGAGCTCAGTTGCAACATCAAGCTGCAAACAAAGGTAACCAGTGTTTTCGTTCACCACACTTGAATACTGTTGGCAAGTTTAACCAGAGAGCACTTTGGGGAAACTTACCCTGTCCAAATTTGCTTGTGGGTTTGATGCTGAAATCATACTCAGTTTCAAACATTTTGATAAAGAAGCCTCTAAGGACAATCTAAATGAAAGAAAAAGCAACAACAAAACTAAAGGTTGGTTGAGATTTGAAAAGCTTTTGTGAGGTGATACCTTAAGAGATAGAGTTAATAACACACTAAAGCCTTAATATTTGTTTTTTTTTAGGAACCATATCTACTGGTACCATTCATCAGAGTGGTGCGAATGCCTGCTGCATTATTGCTGTTGAACAGATGAGCCACAGGATTTTGACTCTCTATGCTCTCTTCATCCCAAACCCCTTCGCCTGGGATTTGCCACCAGAGGAGTGTCTCCTCCTGTAAACCGAGGACAAGTCTCGGGAGGATTCGGTAACTAGCATAGCTGCCTAATTATAATTATCTGGGATCCAGGTAGGTGGCTTATGACACTCACATTGTGTGGAAACCTTTATTATTTTCAATGGACATTATGGGGCCGATTCTGATGGCCGGTCGGACAGATATCCGTAGCCTTACCGTGCGACCGACACGTTCCCGGAGCCAGTCCGTCCTGTAGAGTAAGTATGATGCGCATAACTGCCAAAAACACGACCTACACGTAGGTTGTGAATCAAGCCCCATTCTCCGTCCAAGCCGTAACTCCTAAAGAGGAACCGAGCCGCCCGGAAGCAGTATCCATAGCAGTTTCCGGCATGACAATTACGATGCGTACTTCCTACGCGCCGGACTGGTCTTCACGTACAGCACGTCACAGCATCCGGAAAACAAGCATATCAGCTACGATTCGCGCCACAAATCAATACACGGCTATGAGACGGACCAGCTTGCAGCGGGTACGAGACGGAGCAACAAGCAGCGTGTACGACACGAACACATCATGAATCCCATCGCGCAGGTCATACCAGTACTCTACATCTATGACCGGATCAGGGACCGATGCCGACGGCACAGGCGGTAAGTCAGACACCCACAACACATACACGCAAAATAGAACACACACACAGGGGATCCACATCTTGGCCACTAACAACAGCCCACCATAGGGGTTGCATGGCCAGCACCACTAACACCCCCACCCATAGGGGGCCTGTTGCCCATCACTGCTGCCACCCCCACCCATAGGGATTATGTTGCCCATCACCCCTGCCACCCCCACTCACAGGGCTTATGTTGCCCATCACCCCTGCCACCCCCACTCACAGGGGACCTGTTGCCCATCACTACTGCCACCCCCAACCATAGGGACTATGTTGCCCATCACCCCTGCCACCCCCACTCACAGGGCTTATGTTGCCCATCACCCCTGCCACCCACACCCATAGTGCTTATGTTGCCCATCACCCCTGCCATCCCCACTCACAGGGGACCTGTTGTCCATCACTACAGCCACCACCACCCATAGGGACTATGTTGCCCATCATTCCTGCCACCCACACCCATAGTGCTTATGTTGCCCATCACCCCTGCCATCCCCACTCACAGGGGACCTGTTGCCCATCACTACTGCCACCCCCACCCATAGGGCTTATGTTGCCCATCACCCCTGCCACCCCCACTCACAGGGCTTATGTTGCCTATCACCCCTGCCACCCCCACTCACAGGGGACCTGTTGCCCATCACCCCTGCCACCCCCACTCACAGGGGACCTGTTGTCCATCCACCCTGCCCCCCCCACTCACAACAGTGTGTAGTCTGTGACAAATGCCCACAACAGTGATTATGGCTACGAGCATACAATGTGACCAACACATGTGTGTGACATACACAAGGCAAGCATCACCATAGCACTGGGGCAATGTAAAAAGAACACCCCCTCACTGTGTAGAGCAGAAGTTAAGTGGGGGCTCACAAAATTCAGCAGATGTGGAGCATTGTGGTGATGGGGACCAAACCCCCCTCATCACAGTGACCAAAAGCTAAGTGTCATCATGGTCAAAGCTGCAAAAAACAAACAGCATGTATGATCCCTGCTCCCAACACATCAAACACTTCTGGGGCGAACTAGTGGTTGTGTCCCATACACACAGAGATGTGGTGAGGCTAACAGTGCAGTGAAAACATAACACTCTCGGCCATGTGCAGATAAGCACCACACATGGGGGCTGACAATGCACACAGCGTACAATGACACAACAGCAGAAGTGAGCATCACCAAGCAATGTTTTTTTATTGTGTACCTTTGCTGCATTGACATCGGTTTTACCATTCCGCATACTTGCACCATAAAAATTACTTGCTCTCACCTGCTATTCTAGCGGGACCTCCGCTGACTCCCCGTGCATCAGCACCATCTTGGGACAGGCTCGGAGGCGCTAGGTAGGCGCCATATTGGTAGGGGCGCCAGAACCATAGGGACCGGATATAAAACAGGCCATAATGCAAGCGCTGTGCGCAGTGGGCGCGCCGCCGGCGCGCCAGAGGCAAGCCCGTCTGCGCCCGTCCGCGCCTCGGACAAGCACAGGATGACCCACGACTCATTTATTGGCATTAAGGTACGGCGCTCATACTCCAGATCACAGCTACTAGAGATAGGGGGCAGGATGGATTATGCCGTAACTACCCAGACTAAGTTTGCAAAACAATCCTCAAACACGGGAGCGAGGGCAGGCAACAGGCGAACGATGGAGCCGAATAAACTCAACTGTGGGTTGCTGAACTGTAGATCTTTAGTCAAGCACCACACAGAAATTGCACTACTGATTGAAGATCTGAAGCTTAATGCGCTATTCCATACAGAAACTTGGCTAAGGGCAGACGTAGTAGTGGAGGTTGGCTCTGCATGCCCAGAGGGCTTTAAATTCATACACAAACCCAGACAGGGGGGCAAGGGAGGAGGGGTGGGATTAATCTATAGGGAGGAACTTCGGCCCATTCTGTTACAGGTGGACGAGTTGGAGGGAATTGAAGCAATGGGCTTCTCGCTATATGGCGATAGAGACAATTTACTCACAGGCTTGCTCTGTTATCGCCCTCCAGGACGTAACACCCCACTGCAGCCCCTCCTGAACACTATTATCAATCTGGCACTAACACACTCTAAAATGGTTATTCTGGGAGACTTTAACTGGTGGGAGAATGCCAGCATGAAGAGTCAGCTGCGGGACTTGACGTCTACCTGTAATGGCCTTGGCCTTCATCAATTAGTCACCTCCCCCACTCATCAAGGAGGTCATATACTCAATATTCTTTTTGCCAATAAGGCTGAGGCTGAACTCTTAAACGTCTTGCCACAAATCTGGTCAGATCATTACTGTGTTCAGTTTAATCTACTATTGGCGGATACTCCAACCCAAGTTAAAACCACAGCACTGTTTCGTGAAGGCAGAAACTGGACCAAATTGGCTAAAATGGGCATTCTGCTAACCCCTCCCACAGTCAGCCTTTTTCAGGCCTCCAGGACGGCGGAGGCAAATTATAACGCTTACCATAAGTTCATCATTAATGAGCTGGACCTTCTAATTCCGATAAAAAAGACAAGGATTAGGATTAAACCATCTGCGCCCTGGTACAATGATGATCTGCGACTGTCAAGACAGCACTGCAGGCGGGCCGAAAGAAAGTGGAGGAAGGGATTTCTCGACATGGATAAGTTGGCGTTAAGATCTGCACAGAGCAGGTACAAGCAGCTCATTATAGAGCGCAAAGCTAATTTTTATGCCGACTCCATAGTGCAAGCCCCAAACGGGGCGAAGGAACTGTTTAAAATCGTCAAATCCATATCGGCTCCGCGCTGCTTAGAGAACAAAGTTGTACCATCACAACGGCTGTGTGATGAGATTGCCACCTATTTTAAGGACAAGGTGACAAAGATAACTGATCTCTTCAAGGGCACTGATACAGCTGATGAGGATTTAGACAAGGAGATGACCAATGAGAGATCTGGCAGTCCCTGCTTTCTGACCACCTCCCCGGCCTTAACGGAAGCGTCATTTGTTGCAACGGCACTTAGCATCTCCTCTGGCTCTCCTCTTGATCCCTTGCCTCAGAGGGCATGGAAGCTATATGGTTACCTGACCTTCCCCTGGCTGTGCCAGATCTGCAACCAGTCTCTGGAAGAGGGTCTGGTTCCAGACAATTGGAAACAGGCAGTAGTCTCTCCCCTCATCAAAAAACCAACTCTGGATCCAACTGTTCCTACTAGCTTCCGGCCTATCTCTCTCCTTCCTCTTCCTACTAAAATCTTAGAGAAGGTCGTAAGCAGGTCCCTTTCGGACTACTTAGAGGAAAACCATCTGCTGGACAAGGATCAGTTTGGCTTCCGCCCCAGTCACGGAACGGAGTCAGCTTTAGTCACCATGCTGGACTCGATGCGTATGCGGGCTGACACCGGGAGCACCGCTGTTCTGGTGCTCCTGGATCTGTCAGCCGCATTCGATACCGTGAGTCATAAAATCCTGCTGGGGCGACTGAAGGAGTTTGGTGTGGGAGGCCAGGCATTACAGTGGCTCCGCTCTTATCTAGCAGGGAGACACCAAATGGTGACTCTGGGCTCCTTCTCCTCAGACAACACCCCCATAGACTTTGGAGTTCCACAGGGTTCCAGTATCAGCCCCATTCTGTTTAATATATATCTGCAGCCGCTATTTTCAATCATCAAGGCGTTCGGGGTGGAGCTAATCAATTATGCAGATGACACACAACTGGCCTTCTCTTTGGAAGGTAAACAGGCAGTTCCCCTGGAGCAGTTTCAAAGTTGCATGAGGCTGACTACTGATTGGCTACAGAGAAACTGCCTGCAGTTCATTGGAGATAAAACCGAGCCGCTGTGCTACGCGCCGATAAGGCAGTTTCAACATCTACCAGTGGACCTCAGGCTTGCCCCGGACGTGGCTCCACTGGTCCCAGTTAGCACAGTATGGAATCTCTGGGTCTTATTTGACAGTAATCTCCAGCTGGACTCGCAGGCGAACAAAACATCTAGCACTTGCTTTGGACTACTGCAGCTTTTATGCCGTATTCTTCCATTGCTGCCCGCTGACTCTCATAGTACGGTCGTTAGGAGTACCGTGCTAAGCAGAATGGATTACTGCAACTCGCTGTATCTCGGAGCCCCCCAATATATTCTGCAGGGGCTACAGAGAGTTCAGTCAGCCACAGCGAAGTTGGCATTAAATCGTAAGTTTGACTCTTCCTCTACTCAGGCACTACGAGAATTACATTGGTTGCCTGTTAGAGAAAGGGTCCTCTTCAAGTCCCTCTGCTTGGTCCATAAAGCAATTCATGGGATGGGACCGGTTCCTCTCCAGGAAAGATTCTTAAGGTACTCCCCCGTAAGGCAGCTGCGATCCTCTAATGCCAGCTTGCTGGCACAGCCCAGGTTTAAGCGTGCAAGGTTGGGCGGAAGGGCTTTCAGTGTGGTTGGAGCTCGAACCTGGAACGAGCTCCCACATGAGCTTAGACAGACGCAGTCGTTGATGGAATTCAGGAGGAGCCTTAAGACCTGGCTTTTTCCAGCAGCATGATATCCCTTGACCTGTCCCCCTCAGTATTAAATGATCCCGTTTTGTCTGAGCGCCTGGATAACCGTAGGGTCGCAGTCTTTTTGTGCTTTATAAATATTTATACAATACAATACAATACCCCCAGGGACCAGACCGTGGGGTGACACAAGCATGCATGACACCTCCACTGTGATGACAAAGGCAGATGTACAAACTGGGAAAGCCAGACATGTGTCCTGTGCCACAAACATACATCACACCTACACAAACACAAATCACTCAACATGGCCCCTCATCCATGGACAGACGGGAGCTAGGGGACCATCCATGCAAACATTCACATCAGTCCACCCTCAACACCACACACCTGAACTGCAACAATGTGTATCTGTGAAGTCCACATGGACAGGTGACATTGCACATGCACCCATGACAAACACAGGAATGTTGGCAGGAACTAAGGTGCACACACACATCACACAAGGACTGTTTACAACCCTGGAGAATGACCGACACACTGCACAGTATGCGGTACATGGCCATGACCTCAAAGCTCATGTAACCTTCAGAATCCCTGCCACAGTCCCAGGACTATGCAGATGCCAAGGAGAAACACAAGGCACACATGCTGACACCTGCCGGCATTGCAGCCATGAACCTGACAAGCGGGAGCAGTCACACACACAAACAAATGTCTCAATCACTGAAAACTACCACCTAGGGACAACTACATGATATTGCGAACAAACAAGTGCCTTGAGGAACCCTGACTGTGTCCCATCTGTGTCTGACAACATCATCACCACTCAGAACTGACAAATCACAATGATGATACACCAATTAACAGTAGTGTGTCATCCACCCACACATCTGGTAGCCCATTGGAAAAGTAGTGGGATAAACCCAGGACCACTCAGCAAGCATCAACAACAGGAACATATCAAGGGAACACTGTCTGTATATGAACAGGGATGTGGACACACACACATGCACATACAACACACACCATGGGCCCAGGCCATGTCACTGGACAACACACTAACTTGAGGGGACACAACTCCTGTGGGAGCCCAGCTGTGCCAAACATATTCACCGCAAGTCCCACTCATGTCTGCAGAACACTTGGTCAGTCAGCCATCAGTTACCACACAATGAAGGCTCTGGTCACAACAGCCTGGGTACAGGAGTCTCCCCTAAATCATCTGCACATACCCAAAACATATGTCTAGCAAGTTGCACAGAGGAGCCAATTGCTCCTATTACAATAATGCCCACACCTGTAGGGCCAGTAGTGATGAGCACGAACTATGTGGAAGTGACAATTTGGACAATGGGAAGCACATCATATGTGCAGGGGTGCAAGCCACAGATGTGACCATGCCATTGAAATGCTCACAGAGAGATGTACACAAATAGTTGATCCAGACACACACAGGTAGCTGCAAAGGATGACATGGATACCCACCAGAATAGGATACATATCTCATGGACCACAGGGAGTATCTCACATCAACACATCAGTATGCAACATTGTAAACCAAGCATTACAGGTACAAGGGCATGTAAAACAACATCAACATGATGTACAGCTAAATCAAGTTCACAGGGACAAAGAAAAAAGCTTTATTCAGCATATAAAAAGTGAAACGTCTGTTCCAACAAAAGGCCAAGGCCCAGTCCATGTCCAAATGGCAAGGAAGGAACTAGAGTGACAAATTCAGTATATGAAATTCTAAACGTCTGTGCAACCAAAAGGCCAATGGCCAGTCCATGTCCAAATGCCAAGGAGTGAACTAGAGTGACAACTGTCACACCTTGCTTGCCTGCACTGCTAAGGACCGGGGTCATCCCCTCGGAGGGGCATACATGGGGGCAGGCCAGGCACCGCAGGGACAGGATCAGGGCACAGCAGAAGGAGGCAGTGAACTGGTGGGGGATGCAGGTGAGACACTTGCAACTGCAGTGGAGATGACTGAAGTGGTGGGTGCAGTCACAACTGTGGGGCAAAAGTCAGATGGGGTGGGTGCCGGCACAACTCCAGTGGGCAGGTCAGATGGAGTGGATTGGCTCACCACTGCAGTGCCCAAGTCAGACGGGGTGGTCGTGGACTCCAAAGCAGTGTCTACATCCATGGGAGCGGAATGGGTGACAGGTGAGGTCGGCAGGGCAGGGGTGGACATGGTCCCGACATCAGTGGCACCAACTGTCTGACCAGGTGTGGAGGAGCAAGTGCTAGGGGGGATGGCCTTAATATTTTGGGGATGGTGTTTCTGTGTGTGGGTGAACCCGGGGCAGGGAGTGGCGGGGGAACCTCTGGAGTGGTGGCCTGGGGATGGAGGACAGAGACTTTGCCTTGGAGCTGCGTGGTGGCAGGGGGTCTTGCTCTTCTTGCGCCTGGGGGACTTGCGGGTGGGCGTCGCGGACTGACTGCGCCTGGGGGAGGGTGTCCGGGTGTGAGGGGCACTCACTTCTGTGTGTGGGGACTTCCTCTTCCCCTTGTAATCAGGATCTGCTGGGTCAGTGGGGAAGAGGCCAAGGTCACAGAGGAAGAGCTTCTGGGGGGATGGGGTTGCAGGTGAGGCAAGGGAAGGGGGCTGGGAGGGAGAGGTCTTGGACGATTGTGGAGTGGTTGTGGATGACTGTGTGTGTCAGCAAACCAGCTCCTGTGAGTGTGGAATCAGTACCCTGCGCTTGCTTGTGTGCACGTCTAGACCTTGGTTTGGGGCTTTCTGTGCTTGGGACAGGTAGGGTGCTAGGAATCGTGGGTGGTGCAGGGGTAGGAGGGGTGCGGGACTGTTGGAGGAGGCACACTGCTGCCGTCAGGGAGGAGGCCACGGACTGGTTGGTCCTCTGTAGGGCAGACATGCCCGAGGAAATGCCCTCCATGAATGACACCAGCTGTGTCAACAGACCTGTGTGTGCATGGAGGACCTTCAGTATCGACGTCTGCCCTACATGGATCTGGCAAAGTAAGTCCACAGACTCCTCACTCAGGGCAGCAGGGGACACAGGGGGTGCGGTGACTGGCACAAAGGAGACATGCTCACGAACACGGGAGCCCACAGGGACCTCGTGGCTGCTGACACCCGCCTCCACAGGGGAGTCATTCTCAGAGCTGCTGTGGCCTTCAGCTGGGGGGATAGTGCTGACGACTCCTCTGTGTGGCTCAACTCGCCCTCCGTGCCACTGAGTCCACCTGACTCCTCTCCTTCTGTCCCTGTAAGGCTCTGTGGCTCCTCCTGGTCCGTGGATGTATCTGGATAGGAATAGGAAGTAACAGAACTACATCAGTCACCTGCACCGACAGCACACACCACAGTGAATACATCACATCACAGGGCAAGCCCTGGCATCATCATCTGAACACAGCTCAAAGTGCCAACACTGTTTAGGATAAGACAATTGTCATTCTCAACATCAACCATGGCACAGATATCCCTCCTTGACTTTCACACATATGTCCGTTGGATGCTAACACACCAATGTGCCAACATGCACCACCCACACATTAGTTGTACATACAAGTGAACATGTAGGAGTATGTCACTATACACACAGCACATCTCTTGCAACTGACTCAGTACAGGTGTCCGGATGAAGGGATGGGCAGAGACTCATTTCACATGCTTGGGATGCATGCCAGCAACACACACTATGATGTACTCATGTCCTGATGGGCAAGGCCACAATGGGGTGCATGGTGCACACTTGAACACAACGCAGGCTCACTCATAGCAAGTTCAATGCCATGGCACTGGGATGCCCTGAAAGTCAGACAACACTGTCTCCTGTCACAGGGGCAGGGCATCCAGACAACAACAATATGCACTGACTCACAATCCTAGCTCAGGGGTAAAGCTGACGCTGCAGATAACCGGCGCACTTGCCCATCCCATGCAAACAATACATCCAGGACCCAGAAGACCCCATATCATGCAAATCATTCATATGAGTCTCAGCAAACACAAATCCATGTACATTAACACATCACAGTCGGCCATGCATGTAACCCAGCTGCATGAGGGACACAGTTGCATACACCATTGTGCGCTGTCAGATGATCACACACCTATATGTCACACAGGTCTTGTCTCCCACAGTCACATTGCAGATGTCATGCTGACCCTCTGAATCATGGACACCCCAGCTGACATCAAGCGCGATGTACGGTGCGTTATCCTCCTGGTGTGATGCATACTACGGTACGTTAGACCTTGGGCGTGCAGGGCTTCAGGGGACTGCGCGTAGGTACGGTGCGTTCAATGTTCAACGCGGCGTTCGCGCCATACCATGAGATCGGCAATCTTGATTCGAAGCGCTGGATACAAGCGAACAGTACGCTCCGCACAGGGAAGACGTACGCGACTACCGTACGCACCGCAGTCTTTCCAAAGCAGGGGAAAGGAGCGTACACTGAGCAGTACGGTTCTTAGGGGATAGAAGCAAGTATGGTTCGCAGTCCTTCTGTTACGGTGCGAGCTGCGGCTCGTAGGGGCCTGTTAGTCGCGCTGCTCAGGCCGGACGATACCTTCCTTTGCGGTACGAGCTACGGCTCGTAGAGGGGCCTCAGACGCTTTGTTTGGGCCGGACAGCGGGATACCAGCTTGCAGGGGGTACGCTGCGATCAGCGAGACGTACACAGCAGTTCGAGTTGAAGATGCGGGGAAAACGGTCCATTTTCCAAGGCGATCTCACGGCGGTGAAGTCCACTGGTCCTGGGACTTCGTTCAGGGGGCAAGCTCACTCACAAGCCCTTGGAGATCTCTCAGCACAAGTCAAATAAAAGTTTCCTGAGTCTTTTCTTCCTCTTCTTCAGCAGCAAGGCAACCACTGCAGGCCAATCCCCCAGGTCAGGGACAGTACTCCTCCATGCAGCTTTTCCAGTTCCTTCAGGTCGGACAGAGGTTTCTTCTTGGCAGGACAAGATCTAGTTTCTTAGGAGCAGGGCTCCTACCTTTATACCACAAATCCTTTGTTCTCTCAGGCCAGGGGGGCCCTTGCCTAGTTCAGTCCAGTTCTGGAGCACTTTGTTGATGCGATGCAGGCTTCTTCTTTCAGGGTGCAGGGCAGAGCCATCAGATGCTCCACAGGGGGCGGAGCCAGCATTGTGGTGGCAGAACACAGCCCTATTCAGAGTCCAGGTGTACTCCTCCCACCCATCTACCTGCCAATCCTCCTATTCACCACCAGGCAACCTAGCCCTGCCCATCTGGGTTTCCCCAGCCCTGTCACTCACACAAGCCAGACAGCAGATACACATCACGCAGAGGCGGGCTGAAATGGTTACGCAAGCAAAGGCCAACTTTCTAAAAGTGGCATTTGCAAACACAGAATATTAATATAAACCTTACTAAAAGATGTACCTTATTATTCTGAGTTCAGGCATACTAAACTCGATTTTCTACCACGTTCCCTGGGTCTGTAAGGATCATAGGATGTAACAATCTTAACAGCCCATTCTGGCCTATGAGAACAGGGTAGCCTTACAATAGTGAAAAACTAAAATGGCTGTAATTCACTATTAGGACATGCCACACACATCAGGGCTTGTCCTACCTTATGCTACAATGCACCCTGCCCTTGGGCCTACCATAGGGGTGACTAACATGAAGTTAAGGGAAGGTTTAGGGACTGGCAAGTGGGTGCACTTGGCAGTCAGCATGTCAGTACCAGACTGCACGCAGGTTCTGCAATGGCAGACCTAGACACATTTTACCAGGCCGCTTCTGTGGGTGGCACAACCAGTGCTGCAAGCCCACCAGCGGCATTTGTATTTACATGCCCTGGCACTCCTGGTGCACTTTACTGGGGTCTGATAGTAAACCAAATAAGCCAATCATGGAATCCAACCAACATATACATTTTACATAGGGAGCACTTGCACTGTGGCACTGGTTGGCAGTGGCACAGCGCTCTGAGCGGCCAACACCATAAAAACACATGAGGCACAGCGACAAAAAGTGGAAGGGAGACTCACGCCACGGTGCCAGGTCTAACACGTGTTCCCTCCAGCTGAAAAGTGGGGAGAACTACCCTACCCCAGGGAGTTCATCACCACTAAGGCGGAAAAATCTGGACAGACCATCAGCATTGGCGTGATCTGTACTAGGGCGATGTTCCACCGTGAAATCCATACCCTGTAGGGAAATGGACCACCTCAACAGCTTTGGCTTCTCACCCTTCATATGCATCAACCATCTGAGGGGCCTGTGGTCTGTCTGAACCCGGAAGTGAGACCCAATGCCTCACGCTCAATAGCACTCCATCTCTGTTCCCGTGGAAGTAACCTCCTGCTACAGGTTGATCTAGGCCCTCTTCATTAATCTGTGAAAGAACAGCCCCCACACCATGCTCTGAAGCGTCTGTCTGAACGATAAACTCTTTGGAGAAGTTGGGAGCCAAGAGCAGGGGCGCCGTGCACATAGCAGCTTTCAGGGCCTCAAAAGCTTTCTGACAGGTGTCAGTCCAAATCACTTTCCTGGGCTGCTTCCTAGAAGTCAACGCTGTCAAGGGGGCAACAATGTTGCCATACCCCTTGACAAACCTCCTGTAGTACCCGGTGAGACCTAGAAAGGCTCTCACCTCTGTCTGGGTTTTGGGCGACTCACAATTCAGGATACTTTCTATCTTGGGTTGAAGGGGCACCACCTGGCCGTTCCCAACCTGGTGCCCCAAGTACACCACGGAACCCTGCCCGATCTGGCACTTACTCGCCTTGATCATGAGGTCTGCCCTCGGCAGCGCCATCAACACTTCCCAGAGGTGGCGCAGGTTTTCTTCCCAAGTGGAGCTGAACACTGCGATGTCATCCAGGTAGGCTGCACTGAACAAATCCAGTCCAACCAACACCTGGTTGACCAACCTCTGGAAGGTGGCAGGGGCATTCTTCATCCCAAAGGGCATAACCCTCTCTTTGGCCCCATCGGTCAAGGCGATCTGCCAGTACTCAGACATTAAATCAAACGTGCTGAGGTAGTTGGCAGCCCCTAGCCGATCTATGAGCTCATCAGCTCTGGGGATGGGGTGTGCGTCAGTCCTGATGACTGAATTGAGTCCTCTGTAGTCCACACAGACCCGGAGTTCGGGTGTGGCTCCCGGCACTGCAGCCTTTGGGACCAAGACCACTGGGCTGTCCCAAGGACTGCTGGAGGACTCAATTACCCAGAGTGCAAACATCTTGGAGACCCCCTCATTGATGCATGCCCTCACCCTGTCAGTCACCCTGAAGGCCTTGTGCTTCACAGGTGTACTATCCCCAGTGTCCACATCATGGACGCACAAAATCAGTGACACCGGGAACCAGGAAAAACAGCAGCTGGCGACAATCATTCTGTTGCTCAGGGGTCAGGGCGGAAGAGAGGATGACACCATCAACTGACCCATCTTACTCCTGGGCTGACAGGAGATCAGGAAGAGGCTCGGTCTCCTCTTCCATCCCAGCATCTGTTGCCAAGAGCATGCCCACTTGGGGCCTCTCCAAGTGGGGCTTGAGGCGGTTGACATGAAGGACCCTTAAGGGGTTCCTTGGAGACCGCAAGTCCACCAAATAGGTAACTGAACTCTTGCGCTCCACAACCTCAAAGGGACCGGTCCACTTATCCTGGAGCGCACAGGGCTCCACTGGGGCCAAGACCCATACCTTCTGTCCAGGCTGAAGCTCTACCAGAGTGGCATTCTGGTCGTACCACCGCTTCATCTCCTCCTGGCTGGCTTCCAGGTTTGCCTCAGCAAGTTCCCTGAAACACCTAGTCTGGTTCCTGAAGGCCAACATGTAGCTATATACATTCTGGGGAGGTTTCCTGGGAGATTGCTCCCAGCCTTCTTTGACCAGACTTAGAGGTCCTCTCACTGGATGGCCGTACAGAAGCTCAAAGGGGCTGAACCCTAGAGACTTCTGGGGCACCTCTCTGTAAGCAAAGAGAAGGCATGGTAAGAGGACGTCCCACTTACGCCTCATGGGTTCCTCAAGACCCATTATCATGCCCTTCAGGGTTCGGTTGAATCTCTCAACCAACCCGTTTCCTTGGGGGTGGTAAGGTGTGGTGAATTTGTAGGTTACACCACACTCTTGCCAAAGGGATTTCATATATTTGGATATGAAATTGGTACCCCGGTCAGACACCACCTCTAGAGGGAATCCCACTCGGGAGAAAATTCCCATCAGTGCACGTCCCACCACGGGGGCCGTCACTGTCCTCAGAGGGATGGCTTCCGGGTACCGGGTGGCATGGTCCACCTGGACCAGGATAAACCTGTTGCCCATGGCTGTCCTGGGGTCCAGCGGCCCCACAATGTCAATCCCCACTCACTCAAAGGGGGTACTGACCACAGGGAATGGTTGGAGAGGAGCCTTCTGCTTCCTCCCACTCTTTACTTGCCTGGCAACTCTGGCAGGTCCTGCAGTGAGTGTCTGAACTCCTGCACATTTGGGGCCAAAAGAAGTGGGCGACAAGCCGGTCAAAGGTCTTGTCCTGCCCCAAATGTCCTGCCAATGGCACATCGTGAGCCAGCTCCAGTAGGAAGGCTCTGAAGCGCTGGGGTACCACCAGCGCACGAGCTGACCCGGGCTCAGCAAACTTAGGCTCAGAATACAGGAGGTCGTTCTCCCAGTAAATAAAATGTGTTCCAGACTGATCACCGTTGGCCTGGTCTGCAGCCTGCTGCCGCATACCCATGAGAGAAGGGCATTCTTTCTGCTCCCTGCAGAATTCTTCCCTGGAGGGTCCTCCTTCTTGCTGCCAATGGGTCAGCTCAGGCAGGTCCCCCAGTTCAGCTATCTGTTCCCCTGTAGGTTCCAGGGCATCCCCCTCAAGGTCTGCTTCCTCCTGGACCGTGGGAACTTCAGGGGCCGGTTTTCCGCGCCCCCTGCCTCTTCTCCCTAAGGCCGGTTCCTGGGCCTCCCTCTCAGGCTCCAGGTCCTCTTGAGCACCCTTACTGGATGCCATGGACCGTGTGGTGACACACGCCCAATCAGGCATACCCAACATCTCCAGGTGAGCACTCCGCTCCACCTTAGCCCAAGGTGAGCTCTCCAGATCGTTCCCTAACAGACAGTCTACAGGCATGGCGGGCCTCACAGCTACCTGAAGAGTACCAGAGACCCCCCCCCACTCCAAGGGAACCTGAGCCACCGGGCAGTGACTCTCCATGTTGTCAGTGGGCAACAACCGGATAGAATGCTCCTGGGACAACCTGCTCCTGAGACAACAGGTGGCGCTTGACAGTCGTCACACTGGCTCCTGTATCTCTCAGAGCTTCAACCCTATGGCCATTTATGGTCACCCACTGCCTGTATTTCTTAGTGTTCTCAGGCAGCTGGGTTTTGGGGACCACTTCACGGTCTCCTACTGAGACCAGGGACATTTCTACGGAACCCCACCCACCTTGGACACCCATTTCTCCACCCAGGGCTACACTAGCCGTCTGCCGGGGGGTTGCACCAGTGGGTGCTGGCTTACCAAACTGGCGACACTTGGGATCATTGGCAAAATGACCAAGCTCACCACATCTGGAACAGTTTGGGGGCCCTCTTTGAACAGGGGTACCTGTCGGGGCCCCGGTCGGTTTCTGGGGTGGGGGAGGCTGAGAACCCTTCCCTTGGTTCCCTTGGGGATTACTTTGGGGCTTCTTCTGGAACTCCCTCTATTTACTCTTGTCCCCCCTACTCTTCTGCTGGGGACCCTGCCCACCCTTGGTGGAGTCTCCCACGTGACCCTTGTGGACCCTGGTACTCACCCAGCGGTCCGCCTCCTCAGCAAGCTTTCTAGGGTTAGTCAGCCTACTATCAATCAGGTGCTGGCGTAGCTCAGGAAAACAATTACTGGACAAGTGCTCCCATGCCATTGAATCAAGAAGCCCTTGAAAATTATCAACCTTGCTACCCTTTACCCAACCATCCAGTGCTCTTCAAAAAAAGTCACATACTCCACATACGTACTATTGGGAATCTTAGTGCAACCCCTGAACCTCTGCCTATACATTTCAGGAGTTAACCCATACCTAGCCAGTAAAGCATCCTTCATATGGGGTAAGAGTTATACACATCTGAGGGCAAATCTAGGAGTGTGTCCCGCCCTTCACTCAAGAACCGCCCCCACAACCCCGCTCCCCAATCCTTCTCAGGGACCCGGTGGAAGGACATGGCTACTTCGTAGGCTTTGAACCACTGCCCTATGTCATAATTTAAAAAAAATTCCTTCACTACATCTTTGGGTATGTACACTCTGGACACTACCTGCACTGGGGGTGCGCTGCCACCAGAGCGAGTGCTTCCCAAGCCCTGGACTTTCAACTCCAGCTCCTTCAATTTCATCTCATGCTCCATTTGGCTTCTCCTCTCTTCCATCTCTAGCCTTTTCCTTTCCATTGCCAGTTGTCCATTTAGTTTCGCCATCTCTATCTCATGAGCTCTGGTTTCCTTCCTGTCGGCCAATTCCTCTGGTGACAGGCCTCTGCCCAAGCTAGCGATGCTCTCTGCCTGCTCAATTTCCTCCACCTCATCAGAGTCTTTTCTTGACTCCATCCAGGCCCTCAGCGCCTTGCAAAGATCTACTTTGAGCTTACATCCAACAGTGGGGACTTTGAATTTTCTGCAGAAACCCTTCAGCTGGGCCTTGGTGTAGCTCTCTAATCTCTCTTCTTCCCATTCCACGTCTTCAGTTTCAGAGATGAGGGATGCTGCCCTTTCCACAACAACCAGGCATGATTTCTTTTACAACCAGCGATTTCCAGCAAAAATGCGAATTAGAAGTAAGTGGTTGCGCTATTGGTCTGCCTTCACTATGTGGCGTTCACCAATCACTGTGTATGTATCACAAACGCAAATTCATAATCTTCACTGCTGACCACCAATGTTAGAATCCGGGTTCTCTGGTTGGCACAGGTAGGTACTTGTGTCAAGCAGGGAACCTTTCCTCTGGTCAGGGTAGGGGGGTACACTCCAACAATAACCCCTGCTCACCCTCTAGGTAGCTTGGCGCGAGCAGACAAGGCCTATCTCAGAGCGTTCAGGTTAAGCATTTGTGAACACACACACAGTAACTCAGTGACAACCCCACAAATGGACTCCACACTGGGATATAAAAATAACACTTTATGTATATAGTTTAGGCTTAGCACAAGACCAGATAACGTTTAAACGGCCCACAATACATATTAGACAAAGAGTTCTTAGGTTTAGCGTAGTTTTAAAGTTCTGGGCGCTTCCTTCCTTGCCGTATGCGGTAAAAACTGCTTGGGAACGGGTCTCACACGCACTGTAGGCGCTTCGGGATGAAGCGTACACCCTATGGTGCGAAGAGGCACAGTACCTTTCTCCTTTGGTGAGTTTGTCACGGATGCTGCGCTGACATCAAGTGCGATGTACGGTGCGTTGTCCTCCTGGTGCAATGCGTACTACGGTACGTTAGACCTTGGGCGTGCAGGGCTTCAGGGGACGGTGCATAGGTACGGTGCATTCAATGTTCGTCGCGGCGTTCACGCCATTCCATGAGATCGGCAATCTTGATTCGAAGCTCTGGATACAAGCGAACAGTACGCTCCGCACAGGGGAGACGTACGCGACTACCGTACGCACAGCAGTCTTTCCAAAGCAGGGGAAAGGAGCGTACGCTGGGTAGTACGGTTCGTAGGGGATAGAAGCAAGTACGGTTCGCAGTCCTTCCGTTACGGTGCGAGCTACGGCTCGTAGGGGCCTGTTAGTCGCGTTGCTCAGGCCAGACGATACCTTCCTTTGCGGTGCGAGCTACGGCTCTTAGAGGGGCCTCAGATGCTTTGTTCGGGCCAGACAGCGGGATACCAGCTTGCAGGGGGTACGCTGCGATCAGCGAGACGTCCACAGCAGTTCGAGTCGAAGATGCGGGGAAAACGGTCCATTTCCCAAGGAGATCTCACGGCAGTGAAGTCCACTGGTCCTGGGACTTCGTCCAGGGGGCAAGCTCACTCACAAGCCCTTGGAGATCTCTCAACACAAGTCAAATAAAAGTTTCTTGAGTATTTCCTTCCTCTTCCTCAGCAGCAAGGCAACCACTGCAGGCCAATCTCCCAGGTCAGGGACAGTACTCCTCCATGCAGCTTTTCCAGTTCCTTCAGGTCGGACAGAGGTTTCTTCTTGGAAGGACAAGATCTAGTTCCTTAGGAGCAGGGCTCCTACATTTATACCACAAATCCTTTGTTCTCTCAGGCCAGGGGGGCCCTTGCCTAGTTCAGTCCAGTTCTGGAGCACTTTGTTGATGCGATGCAGGCTTCGTCTTTCAGGGTGCAGGGCAGAGCCATCAGACGCTCCACAGGGGGCTGAGCCAGCATTGTGGTGGCAGAGCACAGCCCTATTCAGAGTCCAGGTGTACTCCTCCCACCCATCTACCTGCCAATCTTCCTATTCACCACTAGGCTACCTAGCCCTGCCCATTTGGGTTTCCCCAGCCCTGTCACTCACACAAGCCAGACAGCAGATACACATCACGCAGAGGCGGGCTGAAATGGTTAGGCAAGCAAAGGCCAACTTTCTAAAAGTGGCATTTGCAAACGCAGAATATTAAAATAAACCTTACTAAAAGATGTACCTTATTATTCTGAGTTCAGGCATGCTAAACTCGATTTTCTACCACGTTCCCTGGGTCTGTTAGGATCATAGAATGTAACAATCTTAACAGCCCATTCTGGCCTATGAGAACAGGGTAGCCTTACAATAATGAAAAACGAAAATGGCTGTAATTCACTATTAGGACATACCACACACATCAGGGCTTGTCCTACCTTATGCTACAATGCACCCTGCCCTTGGGACTACCATAGGGGTGACTAACATGAAGTTAAGGGAAGGTTTAGGGACTGGCAAGTGGGTGCACTTGCCACTCAGCATGTCAGTACCAGACTGCACGCAGGTTCTGCAATGGCAGACCTAGACACATTTTACCAGGCCGCTTCTGTGGGTGGCGCAACCAGTGCTGCAAGCCCACCAGCGGCATTTGTATTTACACGCCCTGGCACTCCTGGTGCACTTTACTGGGGTCTGATAGTAAACCAAATAAGCCAATCATGGAATCCAACCAACATTTACATTTTACATAGGGAGCACTTGCACTGTGGCACTGGTTGGCAGTGGCACAGCGCTCTGGGCGGCCAACACCATAAAAACACATGAGGCACAGTGACAAAAAGTGGAAGGGAGACTCACGCCAAGGTGCCAAGTCTAACAGACAGTAATGGGCATGAGTGAAGGCCACAGTGTCAGGTTGGATACGTTTAAGACATGTCACATACACCCTGAGTCCTGGGGGTGATGGCATGTATGTCACAGTGAGACCTGTAGCCCCAATACTGATGTGCACCCACAGTCTGTGTGCATGTTGTGTCTCAGATGAGTCTGAGCACATGTTCCCAATGGGGGACAGTCTCCACATCCATGTGGTATATGCATCAACCTTGATGGGGTGTGTGTCTAAGAGACGTACATGTAGGGCTGGCAGGAACAACAGTGGCCACTACCTGTGGGACTTACGCTTGCCTTGTGGTATGTACGTGCTATGCCATGTCCATTGCTGTGTTGATGTGGCAATACAGGGAGCCTGGGTTTCTGCATGGCAAAGATCTGTGATGCCTGGGAGACATGAGTCCTCATTTTTCACTGGGGTGGGTTTTTTGAACGTTGCAGCAGTACATAGGTTGGGTGACACAGCCAGATGATTAGCCCATTGCACTACATGGCACTCATGTGGACATGTGGAATTGAGATGTGAGGTGGTGGTCTCGTAGGTGACATATGTGTCCATGACCAACAGCACACACATCAGTACATTGTGTAATGTCATGAACTAGCATGTGATAGTGATGGTGGTCATGGCCGCATGGGTGGATGTACTGACAATCTTCCTTTGTGCATCTCTGTACTGCAGGGCACCAGCTGTCCATCGTCCGTTCCCAGACCTTGCAACCATGCAGGAACGCGACAGCATCAGACGGTACCGCTTCACCAGGCCACTGATTGAGGAGTTGGAGGAGCAGTTGGCGCCACATCTGCTACCTGGCCGGACATACCCTACAGCACTGACCCCAGAGGTGAAGGTGATGGCAGCCATGCACTTCTTTGCTACCGGTACCTTCCAGTACACTGTGGCTACTGCTGGTGGTATGTCGCAAACGATGTTTAGTCGTGTGCTACGCGATGTCTTGGCGGGGATGTTGCAATTCCTCGACCAGTATATCAAGTTCCCAAGCCAAGATGAACTCCCTGAAATTAAGGATACCTTTTATACACTGGGGAGGATGCCAAACGTCATTGGACCCATTGACGGGACACATGTTGCCCTGATACCACCACAGGCACATGAACAGGCATACCGGAACAGGAAGCACTACCATTCGATCAATGCTCTGGTGGTCTGTATTGCTGACATGTTGATCACACATGTGTGTGCACGGTTCCCTGGTTCGGCGCACGATGCCTACATTATGAGGAGTAGTCACATTGCAACGCTGATGTCACAGATGCCAGCTCAGCATGCCTGGCTTGTCGATGTGTACTGACTGTTTCTCATTGTTTGTGTTTGTCAGTGTTGTATTCCGCACTCCTACAAAACTTAGTTACTTGTTCATTTTTGTGTGTGTAGGTGACTCTGGATACCCCAACATGCCATGGTTGCTGACACCCCTCAGGAACCCTGTGACACCAGCCGAGCTGTGCTACAATGAGGCACATGGTCAGAGCAGGAGGGTGATTGAGCGGACATTTGGCCTCCTGAAAAGCCGCTTTCGCTGCCTGGACAAGACCGGAGGGGCCCTCCCATATGAGCCTGCAAAGGTGTGCAAAATAATACTGGTCTGCTGCATGCTACACAACATGGCGGTGCGGAAGGAGGTGCCTCTCATCCAGGATGACGATGACGACGACCAACGTTCGGCACCTGTGGAGGATCCCGCCCTGGGCCAAGATGCCAGTGATGATCAAGATGATGGTGACGTCCGCTCCCAGTTCATCAACAACTTCTTCACCTGAATGTGAGTTTCCAGTATTGTTATGTGAATGTATGGAGGGAGCCTGGAATGTGTTGAGCCAGCTCTGTTGCTGTCTGAGTGTGTCTGTGTGCCACTTGAATGGATGCGTGCTGTGATGTGTCCATTCAGGTGGTGTGTACTCCACAATAGGGTAGTACTGCTAACTAATGTTTGTGTAGGTGTTTTGCAACATGTTTTGTGCATGTGTATTGCATTTTGTCTCCTGTTCTTCTGTGCTTTTGACTGTATCTTGTCTGTCCTTCCCAGGGTCCTTTGCCTGTTGTGTGGTCAACATTGACCCCCAACACCCAGAAGCCAACACCAGTGTGGAAGTTGACAATTCCCATCAACTGATGTACCACACATCCCTGGACTTCCATTCTCCAATACATTGTGAGCATGGGTCCACTGTTACGTCGAATTACCGTGCAACTAGTGTGGAATAAACGTGTTGCTGATGTGTAATGAACCTGTTCCACGCTTTGTTATGTGCGGTGTCTGTCTTCCCACATCTGAGTGACATCTGCTTACCTCACCTGTGGACTTGTTACCACTGACTGGGTTTGGCGTTGTGCATGCCAATGTGTTTCAGGTCAACATCATTGTGTGTGATGAGTAACATGGCCATGGTGAGTATGTTTTGTGTTGCCATAATGGTGTGTCTCCCTCACATGTGTCACATCCCCATGACTCACCTTACGTTGGTCACATTGTTGCAGTATTTGGCATGCACTGTGTTGTGTAGCAGATCGACATCTCCCTGAACATGACAAGTTGTAATCACAACAGAGGCAAGTATGGTGTACTGGTGAGTTTATTTACAAACATGAGTGAGTGAAGTGCACAGGATGGTGGGTGCTGTACAGTGGTTTGGGAATCCAAAGTTCACATTGGAGTTGGATGTGCTGGTAGATGAAATGCCCAGAGTAAAGTCCACAGTCGTCTGCTACATTGTCCCAACATGAACCCTCCATGTAATGTGGGCGAGTTGTATGCAATTGGACAAGGTGAACGGGTTGCGCACAAAGAACATTGTCCAGAACAGGTTTGGAGGCCCTGGGGGATGTGCTGGGACATCTGCCTCTCACATGTCCTTCTTTGGACAACCCCTCTTCTTCCAGGGGGGGATCCTCATGTGCAGGCCTCTGCGGTGCAGGGGACTCTCCGCCAGAGTCCTCCACCCTCCCTGTGGCGCTGGCAGATGGTGTTGCGACAGATGTTGTGGGCACACAGTGGGGTGTGGGCAGGTTTTTGTTGATCTGACGGAGGCATTGTAGTATGTCTCGATGCACCGCAGTGATGTCATCCCACTTGGCCTCTATGCGGGCATGGTGGGTGACCTGCTCGTGTTGCATGTCCTTGAGGATCCCCACTACCTGGCCAAATCCTGCGGTGCTATCCTGGTACCCATCTAAGATGCGTGCCAGTTGGGGGTCATCATGCAGCCCAGACCCCTCTGCCAGGCGTGCCCTGTGCCTCCCACCCCACCCAGCACCCCTCTCCACATGGGCAGGACCAGCGGCGGTACGCACAGGTGACACTGGGACCCCTTGGGTGGTGTTGCTGGTGGTGTTGGCTGTAGCTTCCGGGGGGTCCTGTGTCCCTGTGCTGTGGGTGTTGATTGTCCTTGGTCTGTCTGTGTTGGCGGGGGTGCCCTGTCGGTGTCCAGATGCTGGAGGCGTGGGTACAGGGGGGGCAGATGTTGCTGCTGCTGGTGCTGCATGATGGCTCACACCGGAGGGGCCAGGTTGGTTGTCGTCATCCGAAGAGGACAGTGAGAGAGTCAGACCAGAGAGCTCAGTGTCTGCCAGAGTCTGGGACTGGGTATCCTTGTAATTTGGTGCTGGGTGCCCAGCACGACCTGTGTTTAATAGAGACACACAATGTGATTTATGTTTCTACATGCATCGTTGGTTCACAAACATGACATTTTCTACTTTTCAAACAGATGCCTGCCTGTACACTGCTTTTTCCCAGCTTGTCACAGACAGAGTTTGACATTGTTGTTGGCCATTTGCCAGCATGGCCTTGTGCTCCCCACAACAGAGCCCAGTGTCAGACATCTTGTCAGTCCCTTCCCACTCCCTGTGAGGCGAGTATGATTCAGTTTGCTCTTGCTGGGCAATGTGGATGGGTGTAGGTTGTCTATTACTGTGACTCCCATCAGACTATTGGCTACCCCCCCCTTCCCAGCATGCCTATGCTTCCTCCCTCTTGACACTGCTTCCCTGTGAGGGTGTGAGACAGCAATGGCAAGATGGCTGACTGTGAAATCCTGGTGTTTGTTTGGCTACAAGTCCCAGCATGGCCTTGTGCTCCCCACAACAGAGCCCAGTGTCAGACAACTTGTCAGTCCCTTCCCTCTCCCTGTGAGGCGAGTATGGTTCAGTTTGCTCTTGGTGGGCCATGTGGGTGGGTGTAGGTTGTCTGTGACTGCGACTCCCATCAGACTATTGGCTGCACCCCCCTTCCCAGCATGCCCATGCTTCCTCCCTCTTGACTCTGCTTCCCTGTGAGGGGGTGTGACAGTAATGGCAAGAAGGCTGACTGTGAAATCCTGGTGTTTGTTTGGCTACATGTCCCAGCATGGCCTTGTGCTCCCCACAACAGAGCCCAGTGTCAGACATCTTGTCAGTCCCTTCCCACTCCCTGTGAGGCGAGTATGGTTCAGTTTGCTCTTGCTGGGCCATGTGGGTGGGTGTAGGTTGTCTGTGACTGCGACTCCCATCAGACTATTGGCTACACCCCCTTCCCAGCATGCTCATGCTTCCTCCCTCTTGACTCTGCTTCCCTGTGAGGGGGTGTGACAGCAATGTCAAGATGGATGACTGTGAAATCCTGGTGTTTGTTTGGCTACAAGTCCCAAGTGAGCTCCTGTGCTTCACACAGCAACACCCAGTACGGGGTATCTTTTGCTGATATTTCAATGAGGTGTGTGTCAATGCATTGTAACCGGTGAGTTGTGTGGAGTTTGTGTTGGGGGGGTGTCTCCCCATGCTGAGTAGTATGGTCAGGGCTGTCAGTCCTCCTTCCCATCATGAAACGTGTTTCCATTGTAGGGCGTGCAAGTTGTCTTTCAGGATGTCAGTCAGTGGTGTCCTGCTTCTGATTTGCACACAAGCCCTAGCAGGGCCTTGTGCTCCCCACAGCAGGACCCAGTGTCAGCCATCTTGTCAGTCATTTTCCACTCCCTGTGATGTGGGCATGTTGCAGAGGGGTCTTGATGGGCCAATCAGGAGGGGGGGCATTATCTGTGACTACAGGCCCCATCATGCTTTTGGCTATACTCACTTCACCTGCATCCTCACTGTTCCTTCCTGACAGTCAGCTACACTGTGAGGTGCTGTGTTTGTGGTGGCAAACTGTCTGGCTGAGTGTATTTGGCTCAGTGCCACTGGCTTGCTCTATTTGTTTGTAGGTTGGTGCATGTCATGACACAGTCCCCAGTCACAATGAGATGGCAGGTATTGTGTTTGTGTGACTGGCATACACATCTTGGGTTGCTTATCTATTGGTTAGTGTAGCATTGCTTGTGGTGCATGGTTTCACTGTCCCCTTGCCACACAATCTTGGGTATGTTGTTTGTGTACTCATCAGGCTCTGGGATGTCTGTTTGGCCATGGACGCTCTCTGGTGGTAGGATGTCCCGCACCTTCTCCTCCCAGGTCCTGAAGTAGACTGGTTTGGCAGGAGGGCCCCCGCCAGTGCGCTGACTCAAGGCGTGATCTTTCTCGATGTGTCTCTTGACCCTCCTGCGCACGTCATACCACCGGTTCTGGATATCGTCCTTTGTGCGCAACGTTGGTGCTTGTGCGTTCACCTTGTCCACAATCCTCGCCCACATCTTGGTTTTCTGTGAGATGGGGGTCCTTTGAACCAATATACCAACCAAATGTGGCTCTACTCTGATGATCTCGTCTACCAGCACTTCTAACTCATGATCTGTGAACTTTGGATTCTTCTTTGGAGGCATGGTGATGGGTGGTGGTGGTGGGGGATGTGTGTGTGAGGGTGCAAGTGATGTTGGTTTGGTGTTGGCTTTGCTGTGTGTATGTGTGTGTGCTTTTGTATGAGGTGCTGATGGTGTGTGAGTTGTGTGATGGGTGAGTTGTGACTGTGTCTGTGGTTGCTGTGTACTGGTGTTTGCTGCTGGCTGTGTCTCCTGTTTGCTAGGGATGATGGCAGCCGCGTTCGGTAGTAGGAGTAACTGCAGGGCGGGGATGTGGGGAGTGGGAGGGGCAGGGTGGGGGGTAGTAAACTATGGATTACGGAGGTTTACAGGTAAGTTAACAGATAAATTAATAAAACGAATTTTGTTGCATGCACAGCATCGCATTTGGGGATGCAGTGCACGCAACGAAATTCGTTTTTATTAATTTATATGTTAACTTACCTGTAAACCTCCATAATCCACAGTTTACTACCCCCCACCCTGCCCCTCCCTCTCCCCCTCCCCACGTCACCGCCCTGCAGTTACTCCTACTACCGACTGCGGCTGGATGATGGTAGTGATTGTAGTCCTTTATATAGTTGGAGTTGTGGGTGTGTCTTTGTCAAATTTTTTCTTTTGGGTATTTATTGGCTTAGTCATTGCTTGTTTGGTCCTTTTTTGTCTTTTTTCCTTTGTGATTTTTAGGCATGAAGGAGACGTTCATGTGACGGAAACGGACGCTGCTGTTGTCTCGTGCGGGCTTCTCGGCCTCGTTCACGCTGCCTGTCTTCTGTGTTTGGTACGCGTCATTCGCGGCGGTCTCTATTGCTTGTGTGCCGGGTTGTCTGTGCGTGTCGGTCGTGCGGCCTGGTCTCCGTGCGAGTCGGTCTGGTTTTACACGCATTGCATCGTACTGCGCTAATCGTACATCGCGGGTACGGGTCGGTCGGGTTCATTCCGGGTTTGTGACGGTCGGTGAAAATCGCGTCGGTTTTCCGGCCGGATCACTATTTTCCCTCCGGCTCGGTCGTACGGCTTGTATTCCGTACGTGTCGGTTGTAATTCACTCGCGTTGCATCGTACTGCACGGGTCGTACCGCGCTGGTCCGTGTCGGTCGGTATTCGGTCCGGGTCCGTGTCGGTCGGTTCGTTTTGCGGCCGGAATCGGCCCCTATGTCTGTTACAATTGAAAAGACAAGGGTGCAAAGGAAAGGAACAGGGTTAGGACAGAAATAGTTTGAATCCGGAGTAAAAATAGATAGGATAGGAAAAATGTTCATATCCTTGAATCAAGGTTTGTTCATTTTAATCACCAAAGCACAGGTGTTTACGAGGTCCAAACTGAAATACTGATAAAATATAATGTATCAGAAAGATTACTGTCATAAATAAAAAGTTAGGTTAGAGCAAAAAAAGGAGGAATAAAAAGAACATAACTGAATTAGCAACAATTAAACGTAATATGAGTAGTTTATGAATTTCTGGCAAAAGACATAGCAAACAGAGGTACTTGAATTGCTTATGCCTATTGGATATTTTCTCTGACAGTCCTAATTAAAAAGTCTTTATATAACATCATTTAAAATAAGTAGGGTTTATAAATGATACATTTGGGAGGGACGTTACAAAGATCCTGCTGTTCTCTTAGCTAGCTAAGGAACTTCTTCAAGGCATGGAGGATGAGCTTTTGTCCAAAGATATTGAATCTACAGAAAAAGATAAATAGCATACCTTCAATCCTTACAGTGCAACCTTTCTAAAAAATCATACTGGTCCATTAGCAAACTAAGCTTTCTTTACCCCACAAGCAAAGATATCTCACCTGATACAAAGAAAGGTTGTTGATTAGATAAGGATATGCTAAGATTATCAATGCCAATGGTTGACAGTGTCATGGAAATGTAATTCCTTTTATGGAATCCTTTTGCTTGCTTGCATTTACATAGTTAATCTGAGAATGAAAACACCATGGATCACTGACATATTATCGTCAGTTAGAATATCGAGGTACCAGAATATCGTGTCCAAAATATCGATGGACAAAATATCGACTTCCTATCTCCATAAAGGTAAGTACCAAAATATCAATACCAAAATATTGTTGTTAAAATTATAGATAGTATAAAATATCGATTTTTTTAATGACTTAAAAATAAAATAAAATTAATTAAATTATAAATATAATTAAATAAAACATAGTTAGAATTATTTTTACAAAAATTAAAATTAATAAATAATAAATGTTATGTAAAAAAATATTCAACGTGCATAATTCTTTGTTTTATATATATTAACTTAATATTAATAAAAAATTATTACATTTAATTATAAAATGTTAAAAACATAATTAAAGTGATAATTACATATGCATCTAAATAAACCAATAATATAAATATAAACGTTATATATAATAAATTAAATTATTATTATTTTTTTAAAATATCATATTTCACACTACATTAATTGTAACAGTAGGGAAAACGTTGCATAGCGTAGGGGATACAATTACTATTCCCACTCCAACAAGTGTAACAGTAGGGAAAGTGTTGCACAGCGGGAGGGTAAAAATTACTATTCCTACTCCAGTGAGTGCAACAGTAGGGAAAGTGTTGGATAGTGGGTGGGTAAAAATTACTATTCCCACTCCAGCAAGTGAAACAGTAGGGAAAGTGTTGGATAACGTGTGGGAATAATTTACTATTCCCACTCCACCAAGTGTAACAGTAGAGAAAGTGTTGGCTAGCGGGAGGGTAAAAAACACCAAGGGGTTGATTCCGATCCTGTATTTTTTTTTCCCGTACGACTCGTATCCGTATTTTTTTCCATACGAATCGTACAAGTCACGTCCGACCCGTGAAGTACGATCCATACAGGAAAAAGTACATACGGATCGGCCCGATCCGTACGAATCGTAGTGGGAAAATTAGTACGAGACGGACCCGGACACTTCTCTGTACAAATCGTAAAAATGAAGTCCGACCGTACTAGTACGATCCGGACCAGCGTTACAATTTACGATTCGTACGGAAAACATCCCGTACACGGGGAATGACTGTGCCCGCTATGAAGCGAAGTTTGTACGCACCGTACCCCCAGCGTGAATGTATGGTGCGTACCCCCAGCGAGTAGGTATGCACTGTACCCCCAGCACGTAGGTATGCACTGTACCCCCAGTGCATACCTACGTACGGTGCGTACCCCCATCGCATATGTACGGTGCGTACCCCTAGCGCGTATGTATGCACCGTACAACCAGTGCGAATGTACGGTGCGTACCCCCAGCGCGTATGTACGGTGCGTACTCCCAGCGCGTATGTATGCACCGTACCCCCATTGCGAATGTACGGTGCGTACCCCCAACATCGCGTATGTACGGTGGAGGTTGCGGGTAAGCGATTTTGCGGGTACACACCGTACATACGCGATGGTGGTCTATGAACCTGCACCATACAGAAACAATGGGGTGTACGCACCGTACATAGCAATGTCCGTGTACGCGCCATACATACACAACGCATGGGGGTGTGTGGCTGTACGACTCGTACCCCTGTACCGTATTGAACCACGGACACTGTAAAACAGCACAAGGAGGGCCTATTCGACTCGCACAACACCACAAAACACTTCTACACTGCACAAAAAATGACTGACCTGGACACATCCAAACAGGCAAACAGAGGGGCAACCTCACAACCACCCCTTATAACACACCCACCAAAAATTCAAACTGAGCCCCACCCACAAATGGACCAATAAGAAGGGACCACACACACAAACCATGAGCCTTTGCAACAGACTCACCACTGCTACAGAGCACACACAAACCACTGCACCCATCCACCTAAACATATACACCTACACACACACCCCTTCACACATACCCCCTCTCCACATTCACACACACACCGTCGCATTCAGACCCACACACCCACAACCATCCACACCCTCACCCCACGCCATGCCCACCGACAAGAATCCAAAGTTCACAAGGGAGGAGCTGGACATCCTTGTCAATGAAGTCATCAGAGTCGAGCCACAGCTGTTTGGAACATTGGTCAGACAGACCAGCATAGCTGAAAAATCCCGCCTGTGGCAGAGGATCGTCGAGAGGGTGAATACTGTCGCACCCATCAGAAGGACCAGGAATGAATGCCAAGCCAGGTGGTATGATCTGCAGAGGGCAGTCAAGAGAAAAATGAATGAAGAGCATGCCCAGACCAACATCACTGGAGGTGGCGCGCCCCGCAGACCAGTACATTACCATCCCTGGGAGGAGAAGGTGATGGCCATGCTTACGCCGGTGGGAGTACATGGACTCCAAGGACCTCCAGAGCCTGGTGAGTACACAAACCACATACGTAACATGGGGGTAATGGCATCCACACTCCAACTACACCTAATGCACGCAATTACCCCCAAGCCCTCAACCGCCAGAACCACAGTCACAAACAACGCGAATGCCAATAACATGTGTATGCCCCATTGAGAAAGCAAGGCCATGCCATGTCCCATGCTACACGAAGCACCAACCCAAGAATGGATGTCCCGTATGCTGGGAGGGTGGGTGCACCAAAACGCATGTTTGAATTCCAAATCAGACACAATTGCCCTCATCCCATATGGCCCAGCTACATACCCATGCACGATGCACAATGCCCAGGGATTGGGAAAGTACTGACAAGATAGCTCACACTTGGCCCTGGTGTAGGCAGCACAAGGCCCTCCTGTGAGCAGTGCAAACACCAACACAACAAGGTCAGATATCTAGGATAGGAACTCCCACTCACTGTCATGGCAGCATGCTCCATGGGGGGACAGCCACATCACCTGGGAGACCCAGTGCCAAATCACACTACACCCACCAGCAGGCCCTGTCACACACACCCCTGACACAAGCACACACCACCAGGACAGGCAATGAATTTACCCACTGCCACAATGGACATGTAACACAACAACACCAATACATAGCCAAAGAAGCATCCAAGCCACAAATGGACATGTCAAAGACTCAGGCGAACATATCAATCTGTCCCCCGCAACAAGTGTGTCAACTTGAATGTGTATGAAACATGCATGTTGCATTAAACAGCTTTGACATTGTCTCTCTCTCACACACAGGGCAACGTGATGAACATCCCCCCAACAATGGGGGGGAAGAATCACAGTCACAGGCTCGGGAAGAACTGGATCCCACCAGCAGCGATGCCTCTCAACACTCCGCGGATGACCCCGACCGACCTGGACCCTCTAGTGTCCAAGCCCCTGCAGCACCTGGTTCAGGAACATCTGTGCCAACCACCACCCCCATTCCTGCCACATCACAGGAGACACCCAGGAGCCCTGCCCGCAGTGAACAAAGCCAGTCTGACCAGGAGGGACAAGGTGCGGCGGACACCCAGGAGGAGGCAGACAACACCGCCACTGCCATCCCTCAGGGGTCCCGTCAACCCGATGTGCCCATAACGGCAGGCCCGGCTCGTGTGGGCGGGGGTGGCGGGAGTGGAGGCAGGCAGAGGAGAGAACCTGACCAGCCAGCTGAAGGGACACACATCCACAACATCATGGAGGCATACCGGCGTGACACCAGGGAGATCAGCCAGATAGTGGGGACCCTCACAGAGATCAAAAACCAGCAGGCTGAGCAACACGCCAGTCAACAACAACACCAAGGACGGATGGAGGCAAGACTGGCTGAGCTCCTGGCGGTGCAAAGGAACATAAGCCATTCACTCCGTCGGATCGCCGACAACATGGGCAACCCTCCCTGTGACACCAGGTGCAGACCAGCACCTGCCACAGGGAGGGAGGAGGAGGAGGATTCGTCCGACGGAGCGTCCCAAACATCGTCAAGGCCTGCATCTGAGGGTCCCCGGAGGAAGGGTGGTCGTCCACGGAAAAGACCGTGAGAGGCAGCGGGCCATCCACATCTCCCAGGTCACCTGGCCAGGCACCTGGCCTTCATGTGCGACATCATCACCCCATTGACTGACATCATCTGCCACATGGACTTGCTGGTCACAGTCTGACCAATGATGCCAAACACTGTGGGCTGGACTCTGATGACTTCAAATGCCAAGGATCCCATCTACCCCTGTGAACTTTGGATTCTATGGTCCCTCCATTTCCCCATTTTCTGTGCACAAATCACACCCCAGAGCTCGAAATTAAAAATGAAATAATTGAAATTTCATGTTGCAGTAATTTAGCATGAGTCCACAACCTACGTGTGGGGATATGTTAAAGTATGCCTGAGTGTGGAACTAACTCCAGCCATCCATACACTTGGATCTGAGTCCGGTCGAGGACACACATGGCTCACAATGTATCACAAAATACAGACATGGAGCCTAACAATCACCCATGATGGCCTCAAGCTGCTGAGGGGGGGCTTGCTATATTGCTCTGACAGGCAAATTTGGTAGAGTTACATGAAGGTGTAGAGGTCATGGGTCATGTTGATGTGCCCGGGGAGGGAGTACCAGGTCTGTTTTGCGAGGTGGGAGAACTATCTCCTGCATGCAGAGGTTATGTGGATGTGATGAATGGTGGCCAGGGCAAGGTGGGCTGCATGGAGTAGGGCCAACGGGGTGTTGGATGACACACGTCCAAGGTCGGTTTGGGTCTGGGGTTGTGGACTGCCTCCTGAGTGTGGTTGAGGAGTCTGAAGGTGATCCTGCAGCACACAGTGAGCCATTGTACCTCTCTCAGGTGGACGGTGATGTGGCTGGGGCAGGGGATGTTGCAGATGAGGTGTGCGGATGCACCCTGGATGTGGATAAGTTCTCCTGCATGTTTGCTGTTGTGCTCTGTAGAGGCCGGTGCTGTATTTGAGCCGGCTGGTGTCCTGGATCAGGGGGACGGTCTGTCTTGCCTTGGAGTGGATCTATCTGGGGGTCATCAGCAGCATGTGGAGGGTGTTGCAGCATGAGGTACAGATGTTGGTGAGTTGCATGTTAATTGTGAGCGATGGGTCCATGATGAACACCAGTTTGCCTGCGTGGCCACTGGGTGCTGGTGCGGTACACAGACCAGTGGGACACAAGGAGTTGACCCAGCCGTAAGGGGACAATCCTCAGATGATGACCTCTGTCCCATCCAAGTCCTGCCTCAGATGGCTGATGTTCAGCCATTCATCAACGGATCTCATGCCTTCATGAAGTTAGGATCTGGCAATGGCTGGCTCTTTGGTGAGTTTGAGGAGCAGCTGGGTGTCAATGGCATACCAGATGATGATGAGGTTGTGTGTGCATGTGATGGTGGAGAGGGGGGTCATGGAGACATTGAAGATCGTCACGCTGAGAGAAGAGCCCTGTGGCATGGGCCAGATGACCCCAGTGTACTACATGTTGCAGGGTGGAGGCAGACTCCCTGGGCCTTGCTGGTGAGCTACTTCCTGAGTGAATCCTGGGCCCTCCTCTGGATACCAGTGTTGGAGATGTGTGAGCTGACAGTGTGGTAGCAAATGGTGTAGAATGGCGTTGAGAGGTCAAGGGTGGTGGCCTCACCATTGTTGAGCAGGGCAAAGTAGTCGTTGGTGTTGGCAATGATGATGGTTGCAGTGGTGTGATTACTGTGCAAAACGGTCTGGTGCCAGTTGGCTGGAGCTGGTTGCATGTAGGAAATTGGTCAGTTGCTTGTTGAGTGTCTTCCTGGTGACATTTGCTGGGTAGGGAAGTTGGCTGATGTACTAGGAGATCCTGCGGTACTGTTTAAGAAGGGCCTGGGGCTCTGCATGCCTCCTGCAGCCATGGAATGTGGCTAACTCAAAGGAGACATTTATGACGCGCATGACGTGGGCTTCAAGGATGGCGAATGATGTGGTTGAGATGTTGTGTGGGAAGGGGCCTGATGGAGAGCTAGAGTGGATGGTGCACATGATCCCGGTTGTGTACTTGCTGCTGACGGGAGTCCATGACCTGAGGGGGGTTTGGCCAGCGGATAATAGTGCTGTCTGCCTCTGTGTGCCAAGGCTGTTGTCCATGGCCATGAGCTTGCAGTGGTACAAAGTAGCAAGGGATGGGATCTGCCTTGCAAGGGTGGGTGTCATGGATGGAGATCTGCTGTCAGTTCACTCACAATGCTGATGAGCTCCTTGATGTCGTGTGTTTGGGTGTCTCTGCACTATCTGAAGGATCTCCACTTGGCCTTGCTGATGATATGGTGATGGCTGTGTGTGGTGTTTTCCAGGGCTGTAAGGAAAATGATGTCTCTTTGTGTTGCAAGGTTTGCACAAGAGTCCGGCTAGGTCTGTAGGAGTCCAGTAGGTCTGCCTTGTCCCAGGTGCCTTAACTGTTGTAAGATTGATGGATCAGTTGCTGATCCAGTGTATGAGTTTGCAAGGTGTGGCGGTGGTGTTGTTTTGAGTGTCAGCTTGTCTGTGGCGACTTACATCAGGCATCTTTGAGGGATCGGTAGCGGGGTGAGTGGCACTGTGTTGCTTGTTGGAGACATGGATTCAAATGTTGATGGACCAATGATGGATGGTGGTGTGTGTCCCCTCCAGCAAGAAGTCACTGGCCCCCAGCCACATGTAGCCTGTGGAGGTGAGGGCCTGCGTGCAGATGTACATGTTGATGACTTAGCGGAATTGTGGATGTAGGCCTGCAGATCTGTAGATGAGTGTTACTCCGAGGGTTGCTAGGGAGTTGCTGCAAATCCGGACTTGTGACTCTGAGGGTGCACTTGTCAATAATTACCAATTCAGCCCCCGGGAGTGGTGTTGGCGTCCCTGCGGGTGATCTTGGATCCGTCTGAGATGGCAATGAAGACGTCATGTGCTGAGGATGCTTTTGTCCAGGTGACTGTCATGGAGGTGATGTTTGGGGCTGTAGTGTTGAGGAGGTAACAGAGTCCAATGGCGTGCTGGTGGATGGAGCGGGTGTGGAGTAGGAGGCACATAACCTGGTTGGAAAGACAGGGTCTGGTAGGCTGGGCAGCGCTTTGTAGGCAGTTGGAGTAGCACACTCAGCATGCAAAGGTGTCGTGTGTGTGCTTTGGGGTTGCCTGATGGCAGGAGGATGATTGTCACGAGGACATTGCTTGGAGAGTGGCTGCTGCATGAGCCTGTTGTGTGATGTGGGTCATGCAAAGACTAGAGGGTTGTGCACTGTGCATGTTGCAGGCGCAAATGGTTCGGCCTTTGGCACGGCGCTGGGGCTACAGTGGCACAGAAAAGCTGCTGGCTGCATTACAAATGGGTGGAGGGGGAAGGGCTGAGCATTTGTGAGGCGTGGGGGTTGCACAATCAGGGCACTCGGAGTGGCGGGGCCGCAGGTGAGGCAGCAGCAGGCGCAAGGGGTTAGAAATCATGCAAGAATCAACACACAAAGACAAGAAGGTCTGCAAGGCACAGAGCAACAGGTGTATGTCAAGGAAGGAGTGTCAGCTCACTCATGGGTCACTCTCAGAAAGTGTATGATCAATCACCATAAATGACAGCCACTGTGTCAGGCAACAAAATGCGAAGATGCACAAAGGAGACACACCATCAGCAGGCATTCATGTCCCATTGTGGTCAGCAACCTGCACAAATACATACACAACCATGCACGTCATGCACAATAGAGATCATTAACTATGAAGCACTGCATGCATGTTGCCAAAGTACACATACACTCATATGCTCAATCTTTGTCAATTCGGTCATAGATGACGCATGTAAACTGGTAAGAGATCTGCAGTAACCGAGATGAGGCACTTTGGATTGTGCTGCACACCTTTATTCCACATACACACACAAAGGGATATGCCTCCATATTAACAGACTCACAGGTCAGTTGACAGAACATGTGGGACATACGCTGGACCCCCATTCACAACACAGATGATGTCAATCCAAATGAACTGGCACACAAGGTAAAGGGATGAGCAAAACACATCCTGCTGCACACGGAGAGGCTGTAATTCCCCATAGAGCATGTTGTTGTGATGTCCCCCACTATGTCCACCCGTAGCATCATGTTTCAGAGCCAAGGTACACACACATTGAAGCCTACATCAGACGCCATATTCCACTACAGATGACTGTCAAGAAGGCTGACTATCATGTCATGGGAGTGATGCTACATGTCATATGCTCCATGGTGAGAAGACATGTATGCATGGTACCACAACATGCACAGAAGCAGTCACCACACATTCACAACCTGTATCACCACAAAAAAGCCTTACTACAATACTTACCCAAACTGACATTTCCACATGTCCGTACATGGAACGCTGATTCAGCACACGTTGCAATCCACACGAGGAATAGCAGGAGGACAACGATGACACGACCAGACAACAGGTGCCAAATACCTGGGAATGACAGACACACGAGAAGTCACCAAAAAAAGATTCTCAACGCACACATGGAAGTGTTCAAAACAGCAATAATGTTGGACACATGTAAATTGCCAATCAAGTCTCTCTTGCATGACATCATCACTCGAGTGACACATCAGAACACCCATCCAAGTCACTTTGCATTCAGTCAGCTGGACACACATATTGCAACACATGCCACTCAACGCTACAAGCTTGCACACTCATAGCCAGTGACTCACCATTATGAGAAGAAGTTGCGTATGAGCTGACTCCGGATATCATCCCCCTCCTCCTCATCATCACTAGCCTCGTGACCAAGCCCTTGATCCTCCACGGGTGGATGCTCCTGCTCATCTGGATCCAGGATGAGTGGCACTGCCTTCTCAACTGCCATGTTGTGCAGCATGCAGCATGAGGAACTTCGATTTTCGATCGTGATCGAATCGACCAGCCATTTTTGTGCTCCGCCGCCATTTTATGTTGCCATCACTCAGGCAGCACGGCGAACAAAGTCTATTCTGCTTTTTCTGTAGCCTGGTGTCGAAATACGCCTTCTGCCTCTATTTGCAAAGCTGGTGTTAGGTTTGGCCAAGTACACTAATCCCCGTCTGGTTTTTCTAATCCCCGTCTCAACTATCTGTTGGTTCACACTATTCTTCTCTGACTTTATCTTATCGTCTGGCCTTCACTGTCCTCTGCTAGCATTTTCTTGTTTCACAACTGTCCTCCAACACACACAAATGTATCTCTCCACCTACAAGTTAGTTACAAATCCGTTAATGAATTAGTTTGAGGGAGGGGTGACAAACATAGTTGGAGGAGAGGTTTCTTCAAGTCATCTGACACTTTTGTTTTCAAATCTCTCCTATTGGTTCTGTCCTGTTTTCCAACTTTCCTTATTGGCTCTTTCTTGTATGTTCTGGATGTATATTTGGTTAATTAGTATGTTACCTATATAGTATATAAGATTGTGCGCCACAGAGTGAAGTGGCAGTCTCCTGAGAACCTACCTTGTGTACTTCTAGGATACCTGTACTAGCTGCAGCTAATAAAATCCAATCTTTTACGCCGACAGAGTGTCCCGTGTCTCTGTGTAGCTGAGCAGGAGAACCTAGAAGATTAAGGCGTACCCTGCGCCGCCAGGCCCAAAAGGTTCTGGTTCTTCAACTGGCGCCCAACATGGGGCGGCTTCAGTGGTACCGGTTCTGCCCGAAGGTCATGAGGAACCTCGCAAGAAAATTCCGGAGGGTTCGCGAGCCACATTAAGTGACCCCTGTATGTCGAAAGTGGTCCAAAGGTCTTTTTTTCAGCATGGTTACTCCTCCCTGACGGCTACTGACGACCGATGCCCTGACTGCCGCCCTGCCTTGGCCCTTTCTTTGGTAAGGCGAGACGATAGACGGGCCTCTGTTGGTGTAAGAAGACGTCCTTAGTTAAGTATTTTCGTGGGTGGCGCCCACAATGTTTGTTCTTTGTTCCTTAGTATCTCTGGTACTTAGATTCGACTATTGCAATAGCCGAAGCCGAGGGTAAGTGCATTTGTGCTGCGTAAACTGAGTTTTACCCCCTTGAAGTTTGTGAACAGTCAGGTGAAATCACGAGATGCCTGGTCTGACTAAGTTTGGAAACTTTTGTTGCGTTGGTTGTAATAGGGATTCCCGGCTTGAGGACTCTTGTCCGATTCCTTCGGTTGGAACTCCCACATATGAGCTCTATTCAAAACATGGTATTGGCCCCATCGCCTTTAACGAGGCATGGACCCGATACACAAGGAAAGATGGTGTTCTAAAATGGCCAGAAAATGGTATCTTTGAGCCTGATGTGCTAGATAATTTAGAAGCAGTTCTATTCAAAAGAAAAGCCCGGCCGGCAATGTTTGACTCTTTCCGCCTTTGGCGTAAGGAAGCCAAACAGAAAGAAATTAAGCAAGCAAAACGAGATAGAAAAACACAGGGTATGACAATTATACAGGCTGCCCAACAATTTAAGGACGGTGAAATTGATAATGCGACTGAAATTTCAGAGAGACAGCATCGCATGGCAATAGATAAATGCTATCCGGTGTTGCCTGTTTCTCCTTCCGATAATAAGAAAGATATAGTAGAAGATCCCCTAATGTTCCATTTCTTGAGGTTGCCTCCGCCCTATGTACAAGGTACTAATGCACCCCATTTGTTACAGCCTGTTCAACTGCCAGTAGTACCTCCGCCTGTTCCGGCTCTTCCGCATTTGCCTCCTTCAGTATTACCGCCTCTGCCAGTTTTTCCTTTAACTTCAACTTCTTTGCCCTCATCTCCTGATCTTCAATCTCCTTTGCCTTCTGCTCCTCCTGCAATTATCGGTTCTCCTTCCATTAGTTCTCCTAATACCTTGTCCCCTATTCTTATGTCTAATTCTCCGTCTGTGCATAAGCGTCTTACGGATACCGTCACTGGTATTCTATCTCCTTTCTTTGAAGCTTTAAATGTGCTCGAAGACAATCTCGTAGTCAGTTCCCAGATTCTGAAGAACGAGAGAGATTGGAATCTATCGCACAAAAATGGATCAAAAAGGTTCCCCAATATAGTGTGCTCGATATTATGCTTACTTTCTCACAATGGAATGCACCCACGCAAAGATATGTTTGTAATGCAATGTGCGACACTCTCATTAAAGAATGGGAGGATGTGAATTTAAATTCGGTTCCTCCGGGTCTGTTAGATGTTCAGACTGATTTTAATAAAGGACTTATTGTGGGTTCTAAGGTTGAGAAAGCTGTAAGGACACTTATTTCTTATAGATGCTTATTGTTCTCTCAGGCTTTCGTTGATACTGATCCGTCGGTTAAACTGACACTGAAAAATTACCCCATCAGAGAGGTTCCTCCAGTATGGAAGGAAGAGGTTACAGGAGCAGGTGCTAATCCAGCTATTCCTGCTCATTTTCAGCGTATATGGGTACATGTCCCCTGGAAGAGATCTGAAGTTTTGGCCCTAAAACAGACTCTACCTGATCCTCGTAAAAACCCTGCGGGTTATTATAAAGAATTAACACAGACAGTTGATGCTTGCATCATGAACCTAGCTGATATCGATATGCTAATGGGAAATGTAGTCCCATAGACAATATGGGCTAAGATTCGTAAGGAGAACCACACACAGGAATTAGGTGCTACTTGGGATGTTATAACTGCCACAGACAGAGACCAAGTGGGTGGTGCAAAGCCTGACGCTTTGATTTCAGAACTCCCTGGTAGGATTATTACACTAATGAAAACGATGATGCCTGCATTGAGAGTTAATTGGGATAAATTAGCGGCATGCAAACAAAAGAAAGATGAAAGTGTCTCTGATTTCTTCACTCGTTTTGAGGAGACATTTATTGATCACAGTGGTCAAGATATGGCTACAGAGGGTGGTCAGCGATTATTTGTGGACAAATTCGTATTTAATTTGCTTCCTGAGCTGTCACACAAATTGAAAGATTCTGAAAGTTCATGGGCTGTTTCTTCTTCTGCCCAGATATTGGCTACTGCACAATATTATGAAAACAGGGAGAAAGAAGAGAAAGAAAAGCAAGAGAAAAAGACAAAAGAATTAAAAACAAAGGTTCTCTTGCAATAAGCTTATCCTCCTCGCTATGTTCAGCCTCAGTTTCAACAGCCTTCGCAGTTTCAGAGGTTGTATCAAAAACCTGAGCCATATATTCTACGACCTTTGTTAGGACCTAATCAATGTGCCTATTGTAGAGAGGAAGGTCATTTTAAGAATAGTTGTCCAGTTTTATTGCAGCGCAATGGAGCACCATCTGCTCCACGAGGTCGTGCTGGCCTCCAGTCAGCAAACAGAGGTAGAGGTCGAGGTGTGCTGACTCAAGAACAGCGTGCCCTTCCTTCTCCCAATTCCATGAACTACTTCGATCAGCAGAATGTTAGGTCTACTCAGTATTACAATGAAGACCATTATATTGAAAGCGGAAATGAAAGTTTCATGCCAACTAGGACAGCCATGGACAAAGTAAGGGAGTTGTATCGGTTCCAGTAGACCAGAGTGGTCCTTATGTTAACGTCACTACAATGGGTGTTTTAGAGCCATTTCTTCTAGATACTGGGGCGATGAGAAGTTCTATCATTCATTCCAAACTCCCTGGGGCACCTTTGTCTGGCTTAACGAATGTTTCTGTAGGATTTTCTGGCGCCCCTGTTCGTAATCTGGTTTCTTGCCCTCTGCCTATCTCAATTGGCCCTTATGATTTGGAAGCTCCTCTTCTGTTGACGAATGGTTGCGGTGAGAATCTGTTGGGTTTGGACCTATTGAAAAGAATGCATGCTACGATATATTGTCCTCCTTCTGGTGTACATCTTACTTTAGGACAGAAATTGACTTCTCCAATGTATTTGTCCAAAGATCAGTTTCCACCTGAATTGCTTACTCTTCCAGCAACGCTTTGGGCCACGGGTCCGAATGATGTGGGCTGTCTCGAAATTCCACCTTATGTTGTCACTCTCAAGCTCAATGTTGAATTACCACGTATTCCGCAGTATAGAATTTCCACTGAAGGTGAAAAAGCGCTTTTGGAAATCATTCATGATTTGATTCAGAAGGGTGTGGTTGAAGAAACGAGAGGTAACATATGCAATAGTCCTATTCTTCCTGTTCTTAAACACACTGATCCTTCTCAGCCACTTGTATATCGTTTCGTGATTGATCTACGGGAGGTAAACAAAATTGTTGTACCACAATTTCCTATCGTCCCTGATATCACTGCTCTGTTGACAATGATACCTTCCACAGCGACTTGGTTCACTGTTATCGATCTAAAGAATGCCTTCTTTAGTATTCCCATTGCCGAAGAGAGTAGGGACATTTTTGGCTTCTCTCTTGGAGGCCAAAGCTTCCGGTTTAAGCGCGCACCTCAGGGCTATTGTGAAAGTCCTTCCATTTACAGCCAAGCTTTAAAATGTCATCTTGATACTTTTCATTTGCCGTCTGGTGCTGCTCTTATGCAGTACATGGATGACTTGTTAATCGCTGCTGATTCAGCAGATATTTGCAAAAATGTCACTGTTGCGTTGTTATACCATTTGTTTAATCTGCATCATAAGGTTTCACCTTCCAAATTACAATATGTCCGTCGAGAGGTTACCTACTTGGGTCATCTCCTATCAAAGGAGGGACGACGATTAACACCAGAACGAATTCAGACGATTACGCAAATGTCTGTGCCATCCACACAAAGGGAGGTACGTGCCTTTCTAGGTATTACTTCCTACTGTAGGCAGTGGATCCCTAACTTCTCTCTGTTTGCCAAGCCTTTGTTGGCACTCACTTTGAAAGATACGCCTCAGCCTCTTCCTTGGACTGTTGAGTGCAAAAGGAGTTTCACTGACTTACGTACTGCTCTGTGTTCTGCTCCTGTACTAGGCACCCCTGATTACAGTAAGCCTTTTACATTCTATGTTCATGAGAGAGAGGGTTGTGCGTTGTCAGTTTTAACACAGCAATTTGGAGACAAACAACGGCCATGTGCCTATTTTTCGGCTACGTTAGATCCAGTAGCTAAAGCATTGCCTAGTTGTCTCAAAGCAGCAGCAGCAATTTCTATTCGACAGTGCGCTGGAGTGGTGCTAGATAATACTCTCATTGTCATGGTACCACATGCAGTGGATACTTTACTAAACAGAACGAAAATGCAGCATCTTACGAGTGCTCGTCTAACTGGATACGAGCTGACGCTTTTATCTAGTCACGTACACATCAAACGATGTAATTCCCTAAATCCAGCCACTCTGTTGCCCCTTCCAGATGAGAAAAGTGTTGAGGAGCAACATGATTGCTTCTTTCGTACTGAGGAAGAGACAAAAGGAAGAATTGATCTGAAAGATACGCCGCTAGAGAATCCGGATGGAACTCTATGGGTAGATGGATCTTGTTTTAAAATGCCCAATGGAGATACAGTTTCAGCCTACGCTGTAACTACTTTGCATACAGTTGTGGAAACTGCACGTATCAGACACATTTCAGCTCAAGCAGCAGAATTGAGAGCATGTGTATTGTCAAAAGGAAAGAGAGTAAACGTGTACTCCGACAGTCAGTATACCTTTGGTGTAGCGTTTAATTTTGGGCGTCTTTGGAAGGAAAGGGGTTTCCTCACTTCACATGGCACCAAAATACAACATGGTCAGTTAGTGACTGATCTTCTTGAATCACTTGCCTTACCCACCCAAATAGCAATTGTGAAGTGTAGTGCGCACAAAAAGATTACAGATGATGTTGGTTGAGGAAATGCATTTGCAGATGAAGTAGCGAAAAAGACAGCGAGAGATGCAACAAGTCGAATGTATGTGGCAGGTCCTGCAAAATGGGTTAGAGAGAGAGGAATGTATGAGGATTCAGTGGAAAGTGTAAGAGCGATTCAGAAAGAGGCTACAGAGAAAGAGTTGAGCAAGTGGCAAGAAAGTACAGGAATGTTGGTTGAAATGGGTTGTTGGGTGGAATTATCTGAACATCAACGTTGGCTGTTACCAGATGCCTATGTACTCCCAGTGGTTACTATGGCGCATGGTCCAGCCCACTTAAGTGCAAAAGGTATATGCAAGCTTCTAGCTCGTGTGGCAAAATGAAGAGATCCCAAAATGCGCAGACAATGTAGTGAAACATTGTATTATTTGTCTGATGTACAACCCGGGAAAGGGAACCCCAACTCCAGCGGGTCACTTTGCTCCTCCAACATATCCATTTGAGGTGTTGCAGACCGATTATATTCATATGGAGCGATGCAACAACCTTAAATACGTTCTGGTGGTAGTATGCGCCTTTTCACGATGGATAGAGGCATACCCTTTAAAAGACAACACAGCCTTATCCACAGCTAAAGCTTTACTAAAAGAATTCTTCCCCAGGTTTGGTTTGCCGCGCATTGTCTGGAGTGACAATGGGAGCGAATTTGTTGGCCAAGTCATGCAAAAAGTTTGTGCAGGTCTTGGTATCAAGCAAAAGTTCCATGCGGCAAATCATCCACAGTCAGCGGGTTTATGCTACAACGGAACCTTAAATTTAAAACTAGCGAAAGTTCAAGCTAGTACAGGACTCAATTGGACCGATGCTTTACCATTGGCTCTTCTGTCCACCAGAACTGCAGTGCACTCTCGTTTGGGACTTAGTCCTTACGAAGTGGTTTTTGGATGCCCGGCTAATGTATGGGGAGTCCCGCGCCCTAAGAAATACTCAGACTTGCCATATCCAATGTTGATTGACTACTTGCATGATCTTACGACTAAATTGCGTGTTCTCCATCAACAGATTCAGAGTGCTTTACCGGAGGCTTCACCAGACCCAGGTCATTCCATCCGACCAGGTGACTGGGTCTGCACCAAGAATTTCCAAAGGACGAAAAATTTGGAGCCCAGGTGGAAGGAGCCTCGTTTAGTACTTTTAACCACGAGAACAGCAGTAAAAGTCGAAGGAAAGAAAAATTGGATTCACGGTGTGCATTGTAAGAAAGTGCCTTTGCCTCTACCCTTTGATCAGTGGGTTCGTAGAGGTGTTGGTGACTCAGAAAGTGAAAAAGTTCCACGATTTGTACCCTTCAGCGATGCACACTTGAATGGAACATTGTCTGAGAAAGAATACGACGACATTCTTCAGGAAGCAATACCATCACATCGTCGCCTGAATACGACCAATCTACGAACATTGTTCCAAAACCAAACCACCCCTGGAAAAGAACACTATAATTTGAGACCCAGACCAAAGAACACTTAGAATCTTTCTCTCTTGTGTAGTACTCTGTCCCGGTTGCAGGGTCACGGTAGGAGACTTGCTTGTGACCTGAGTAGTGGCAATAGGCCTGCAGGACTTGCAGTGTCATAGGACGGCAGATAATCATAATCGAGTGATTGAGGAAGATTACCGTGAGCATCCACTTAGAAAGATGGAGACTAAATTAGGCAAAAGAAAAGGTAAAGATAAAAAGAGTTATTGCAAAGAAATATATAGTCGTTGTGGTATTGCTTTATGTATTATTATATTATTATGTATTCTTTTAGCATGTATAAATTGGATTGCTATTACCCTGCAGCAACAAGTTATCTTTCCTTCTACCTCTTCGTCTTCTTCTACTGTCTCTCCATATCTATTTCATACCCTTCCTCAACATGAACTCATTAGAAGAACTGAATATTACAACAATTCCTTTGTCCATTTGTTACATCAACATCAATTAGTGATCAATACAACTAACTGTTGGGTGTGTGGACTCATGCCACATACCGTAGAAAAAGGAATGCCGTATTTAGTCCTTCCGTTCTCCTATGAAGGTTCTGCTTGGGTTTATTTTGTCATCTTCTCCAATGCCTATCAAAGCAAATTCAGACGATCCGTTAGTTCACGTGTTAGTGATCCGGATTTTAGTCATAGTTCATTGACAAAAGGGAATGGTAGCTATGGCTAAAATCATGGAAAATAGTAAGATCTCCATTGACGAAAGAATGGCGTACACTAACTGGAACGTCACCCAATATGTCACTAGCCTTAGTGATAAAGTTACAAAAAGAAAATCTTCACCGATTTGGACTATACCACATCAGGGCAATTTCTGTTTACAGATAAATGGTCAGTCTGCTGACACTATACAAAGAAATAGCTGTTCTCACACATATGTCTACTCTTCTCAAAACTCACCTCCTCTAGTGCCGTCTCAAGGCACATATTTAATTTGTTATAATAGGGCTTATACGTGGTTGCCAAAGGGTTTCTCCGGTACTTGCTATATAGCTTTCCTTCTTCCCCCTACCTACACCGCTTCCGCAAATCATCATCGAAACAGATATGGCAGAGGGATTATTGATTCGAAAGACACAGCAGGACAAGAGGGAGGATATTTCCTCAAAGGATTTCTTCCTTTTTTGGGTCCGATGGTTAACAGCAGAAATATAAGGCAATTGGTTTGTGTCGTAGAAACCACCATAGACATCACTGTAGGAGCCTTAAGCAATATCACGGCAGAACTACAGGCCGATCGTCTCATGACTTTACAAAACCGAGTTGCCGTAGACTTTGTTCTTGCAGATCGTGGTGGAGTATGCAAATTGATCGGGTCAAGTTGCTGTATTTTCATACCAAATGACTCTCCGACAGTATACCAAGCTATCTCTAAGTTACACATGATCTCTGAGTCGATTCATCAGGACGAAGGAGATTGGTCATTATTGGAGTGATTTTGGGGACTACTGTCCAAATGGGGTTGGAAAATATTGACGTTTCTTGGAGTAATCTTAGCTATCATATTCTCTTGCTGCCTTTGTATGCACTGTGGCCCCGCCATCTGCGACCTCTGTGCCACTATGTGCATCCCTAAACCCAAGTCACACAGAACAGAGAATATCAGAATTATGCTACAGCAACAGCTCGATGACCTTATGGCAATCGACATTGACTGAGATTAAAATGAGCCTGAGTATCTTGCCTGAGTTCTGGCAAAAGGAGGGTCTGAGGAACTTTGATTTTCGATCGTGATCGAATCGACCCGCCATTTTTGTGCTCCGCCGCCATTTTATGTTGCCATCACTCAGGCAGCACGGCGAACAAAGTCTATTCTGCTTTTTCTGGAGCCTGGTGTCGAAATACGCCTTCTGCTTCTATTTGCAAAGCTGGTGTTAGGTTTGGCCAAGTACACTAATCCCCGTCTGGTTTTTCTAATCCCTGTCTCAACTATCTGTTGGTTCACACTATTCTTCTCTGACTTTATCTTATCGTCTGGCCTTCACTGTCCTCTGCTAGCATTCTCTCGTTTCACAACTGTCCTCCAACACACACAAACGTATCTCGCCACCTACAAGTTAGTTACGAATCCGTTAATTAATTAGTTTGAGGGAGGGGTGACAAACATAGTTGGAGGAGAGGTTTCTTCAAGTCATCTGACATTTTTGTTTTCAAATCTCTCCTATTGGTTCTGTCCTGTTTTCCAACTTTCCTTATTGGCTCTTTCTTGTATGTTCTGGATGTATATTTGGTTAATGTGTATGTTACCTATATAGTATATAAGATTGTGCACCACAGAGTGAAGTGGCAGTCTCCTGAGAACCTACCTTGTGTACTTCTAGGATAACTGTACTAGCTGCAGCTAATAAAATCCGAACTTTTACGCCGACAGAGTGTCCTGCGTCTCTGTGTAGCTGAGCAGGAGAACCTAGAAGATTAAGGCGTACCCTGCGCCGCCAGGACCAAAAGGTTCTGGTTCTTCAAGCACACAATGAAGATTTTGCAGACCTTCTCCGGGGCATAAGGGAGGGACCCGCCTGCCTTGTCCAGGCACCGGAATCGGCTCTTCAGGAGTCCAAACGTCCTCTCAATCACTTGCCTGGTCTGGCTGTGTGCATCGTTGTACCGGTGATCTGCAGCTGTTCTTGGGTTGCGAGAGGTGTCAGCAGCCATGGCATGTTGGGATAGCCAGAGTCCCCTACATGGAAACGTCATGTAAATAAATGGGTCATGAGATGCCGTAAGAGACAAAGATACTGCAACACATAGGACAAAAAGACTATACCCACCAACAAGACATGCTCGTTCGTTGTGCGGCCGCAGCATCTTTTGTGGCACCCTGCTGCGCCTCATGATGTAGGCATCGTGTGCTGATCCTGGAAAACGTGCACAGACATGTGAAATCAGCATGTTAGCAAGACACACCACAAGGGCATTTATCGAGTGGTAATGTTTGCGGTTGCGATAGGCTTGTTCCTGTGACTGTGGAGGTACAAAAGCCACATGTGTACCATCAATGAACCATCAATGAACCCAATTACATGGGGCATCCCACCCAGGGCATAGAAATCCCCCTTGACATCCCTCAACCCCTCTGGAGTAGGAAAATTGATTAATTCATCAAGGTGCTCCAACATGGCTGCTAAAACATCACGCAGGACACGGCTGAACATCAGCTATGGTAAATTGAAACGTACCTGTTGCAAAAAAAGTAAGGCTGCCATCACCTTCTTCTTGGGTGCCAGCGCAGTAGGATACCTGTGTTGCGGTTGGAGGTGTGGTGCCAGCCTGTTTGTCAGGTCCTCAATCAACTGTTGAGTGAATCTGTAACGGCGAATGCAGGCACGTTCCCTCATGGCACCCAAGTCTGGCATTAGTCTTGGGACAGGTGGTGCCCTGCAAAACATAGTTTTGAAGAATGAAGATTGAGAGTCAGCAAACATCAATGTCAATGAACATAGCACATGCTACACTGCTAATACACTTCAGGTAACTATGGAGTCGGGTGTGTGCAATACATCCAGGACACAGATGGCAGCTTGCTGGCACTCCTACAAAATGCATGATACACCTGTTGATTGTCAAGTCAACATGACATGCCCTGAAAAGATGTGAAGAGCCACAGATATCACCGGAGTGACACACAACCACATAGCAAAAACTGCTGCATTGGAAGGATGTCATCTCATCCAGACAGCTGACTGCAAGGCACACGCACAGGTCACATGGAATGTCAAATGTACATGTCAAACCCAGTGCGATAAAGGGGTACACGTGACAACACAAAGACACAGCCATTGAGACAACAAACACATGTATGACTGAAAATATATGATGTCCCATGCACACAGACCCTACAGCCTTGGGAATCCACATGTGGCATGGTGTGCGTAGATGTGTTACATGCCCATCTCCACACAGACCCCTGCTGGATGCACCAACAGCAGATGCCATTGACGGGACACTGACATGAAGCTCATGTGAACACATGACACACAGCCGACATAGTCCCAAAGGGGCACGCTGATCATGACAGGTCATTTCATAAAGTGTCCCTGTCCCTGGCATCAGGAGACAGGTGCGGGTGGTGATGACTGTGCCACCCACTGCTGCTATGCATGACACAGTTGGACTACAGACACACATGTGGCACGTGTCAAGGTGATGTGTGCCACATCGTGCCCCATCACACATGACATGTGTCCACAGGTCAGAACACATCAATTGTGCAACGAGATGGAAGGACCTGTGCACGATCACTGGCTAACACACCTAGGGCCTGCACATGAAAGTATGCAATGACAAGTACTTGATGGACATCCATGTGCGACTCGTAGACCTCCCTTCCTGGCATGTGTACGGCTGTATCACCATTGTAAGCGTGTGAAATGCGTACCCGTACGTGTAGGCACTGGTAGTACATGTACGTGTACAACTAGTGCGTACAGGTACGTGTACAGGTACGTGTAGGCACTTCTAGTACACGTACGTGTACGCACTGGTAGTACACGTATGTGTACGCACCAGTTGTACACGTACGTGTACTACCAGTGCCTACAGGTACGTGACCTTCCAGTGCCTACACGTACCTGTACACGTACGTGTAGGCACTGGTAGTATACGTATGAGTACAACTAGTGTGTACACGTATGTGTACAGGTACATGTAGGCACTGGTAGTACACGTACGTGTACGCACTGGTAGTACGCGTACGTGTACGCACCAGTTGTACTCATACGTGTACTACCAGTGCCTACACGTACGTGTGCAGGTACGTGTAGGCACTGGTAGTATACGTACGTGTACTACAAGTGCCTACACGTACCTGTACACGTACGTGTACGCACTAGTTGTACTCGTACGTGTACTACCAGTGCCTACACGTACCTGTACAGGTACGTGTAGGCACTAGTAGTACACCTACACGTACCTGTACACGTACGTGTACGCACTAGTTGTACACATACGTGTACTACCAGTGTGTACACGTACGTGTCCTACCAGTGCCTACACGTACCTGTACATGTACGTGTACGCACCAGTTGTACACGTATGTGTACTACCATGGCGTACACATACTTGTACACGTACGTGTACGCACTAGTTGTACTCGTACGTGTACTACCAGTGCCTACACGTACGTGTACCACCAGTGCCTACATGTACGAGTACAACTAGTGCGTACACGTACGTGTACGTGTACGTCATGGTAGTACACGTACATGTAGGCACTGGTAGTACACGTACATGTACATGTATGTGTAGGTACTGGTAGTACACGTACGTGTACTACCAGTGCCTACACGTACCTGTACACGTACGTGTACGCACTAGTTGTACTCGTACATGTACTACCAGTGCCTACACGTACCTGTACACGTACGTGTATGTACTAGTTGTACACGTATGTGTACTAGCAGTGCGTACACGTATGTGTCCTCCCAGTGCCTACACGTACCTGTACATGTACGTGTACTACCATGGCGTACACGTACTTGTACACGTACGTGTACGCACTAGTTGTACTCGTACATGTACTACCAGTGCCTACACGTACCTGTACATGTACGTGTATGCACCAGTTGTACTCGTACGTGTACTACCAGGGCCTACATGTACGAGTACAACTAGTGCATACACGTACGTGTACAATTACGTGTACGCCATGGTAGTACACGTATGTGTAGGCACTGGTAGTACTCGTACGTGTACTACCAGTGCCTACACATACGTGTACAGGTATGTGTAGGCACTGGTAGTACACGTGCGTGTACTACCAGTGCGTACATGTACTACCATGGCGTACACGTACTTGTACACATACGGGTACACGCTAGTTGTACTCGTACGTGTAGGCACTGGTAGTCCACGTACGTGTACTACCAGTGCCTACACGTACGTGTCAAACGCACTGTGCAACTGGTGCCGTAGGGGTACATGTGAAACGCACCGTAACGGTGTGTGGCTTTCAAATTTACGTAGGGGACACATAAGGGACAGGTATTAGGCCCTAAATGCATGCAGGTTGCCATGGATACCGAGTTTTCTCTTCAAATTTTTCCAGCAGGTGTCCTGGAAAAGTCAGTTGGCCACAAAATACAATGTTGCAAAGTGGTTGTTGACTTGACATGATGCTCTAAATTTGAACGATGCAAATGCTGTCACTGGTGTATGTTTAAAGGGATTGGAGTAAAAGTAAGATGCAAATGAATCAGACCAATCACTAAGTACTCCTCAAAATGAATTGCCCTAAGCAAGACAGATATAAGGCAGCCAGAAGCCATGAGAGGGCACTTGCATGCACAACTTTCCTGTCAACAACATTGCTGCTGTCTCTGCTTCCCTGGACCATGTCTCGTGCTGTGGAGAGGGCCCAGCCATTCACCCTGGAGGAGAATCAGGCCCTGCTGGGCGTCCTCCTCCCACAGTACACCAGCCTGTATGGGAGACCAGGGGAGCAGGTGAGTTCTGAGTCCACTACCTTTGCCTATGCACCTGTTGTGTGACTGTCAATATTGTGTCCAGGTGGGACTGACATGCAATGTTGTTCAGAGTGTGTCCCGGGGGGGCATGCTTATGTCACTCATGCAGTGCATCATGTAGTTCCTGTGTGCACTCCTCACTTGCATGGTGCTTACAGTGACTTTTGCTGCATAGTGCATCAGACATTCAGCCTGGCTAATCCTTGGGGGCTTTTATTCATGTTGTCCTGAGGTGATTCAGTGTTCCCCCTGGTGTGACAGGTGACTGTACCCACAGATGTATATGAGTTGAGTGGACCTGTGGTGAGAGTGTCCAAATGACGTGTACGACCTCATGGACATTGACGTGTGTGAATGTTCCTTATCATATGGGTGAGTGTCTATGTGAAGTGTTTCACCACAGCTGCATGTTGAAGGCTACTGATCTAACCATCTGATGTGACAAGTGAGCCGTGCTTTGCGTCTGACTTGCAGAGCTGGCACGACATCTGTGACTCCCCCCTGGCAAATGGCACATGTGCAGAGTGAGGGTTGTATCCGCTGTAGTCAATGACAGGCCAGTGATCAGTGGCTGGGTGTGTCTGTCTAGTCTGCTGAGGGTGCGTCAGTGGAGTGGGACATGTGACTGCATGGCACGTGCTGCCCATCAGCCTGCTGTTGCATGTGCTGCACAGTGTGTGGCATGTTCATTGAGTGTTTTGCACCCCTCATGCCACCTGTAGACTTTCAATGCCATGTACTGCATTGGCGCTTGCACAGAGGGCATGTTGTGAATGAGGCTATTCCTGTCAGCATCCTATGCCCTGTTCAACATTTCAAAGATGTTATGATGTGTGTTTCTGGGACATGGAGCAGGTGCATTGATGTTGTGTCACTTTGTCATCCTGACAGGTAACTGCCTACGAGAAGGGGGTCATCTGGACCAACGTCGTCAGGGCCGTGAGGACTGCGGGGGCGTGATCGGCAGCTGGCCCAGGTCCTCAAGAGGTGGCAGGACCTCCGGTGCTGGACCCGGCAGATTGCCCGGGTCCAGCTCAAGATCTCTCCACCTCACTGCCACGGCAGGCGCTGACACCTGACCCACCACATGAAACGTGTCCTGGCGGTGGTCTTCCCTGACCTCGATAGGCAGTTAGAGGAGAGACTGCAGCAAGGAGGGGGTAGGTACACGGCTTTTTGTTGTGTTATGTGTCGCCAGCTTTAGGAAGTGCTATTTTGCATGAATACACTCCCAGAGTTCATATGCGCAGTGCATTTTCTCTTTCCAAATGTCACCTGGGGATCTTTTTCATCCCTTCCTCTCCTTTACATGTGTCCCCTGGTGTGTGTGTAATCACATTTGCACATGGTCATCTAGGGTGCCAGTACATCTAAGTGCACATTGCTTTCTGCATCATGTGGGAGGGTGGTCTGTGACTTGTGTCGGTACCTTGCCTGTGCCATGACCTGTTCACTATGTAGGAGGTCCATAGTTGTTGTCACTGATGCTGATTCTCAACATAGGAGGGTGAGCTTTCAACTGGACACCCTTACAGCATGCATGGGCAATGTTGTGGCCTCAGACATGATGTGCATGAGTGTGAGATATGCATAGTGCCATGACGATTGTACATGGTAGAGTCAGCTCAGTCCAGGACCATGGAGCAGTGTGCCCACTACAGTCCCCTGAGACACCCTGGCCTCCTAATCATGTGTGTCATCCAACACTGTGCACATTCTCTGTGTGTGCTGCATAGGTCTGCCTCTGTGGCATTGTTCCCTGGCCTAGTTTTATTTGGTTAATGTGTGCTACATGTGTCCACTGGACAGGGATACACCATTTTGCTTGTGCATACTCACACTGGGCAGTGCCTATGTGGCTATTCAAAACAATCTGTTGATGGTTGTTTGTCACAAATATGTGTGGTCAGCCCCACGAGGTGATGTGGTGTCAATGAAGCAATTTTGCAAGCACAGTTGTTGTAACCCTGAATAAGAGGTGCCACTTCTTGATCTGTATAAATCACATTAACACAGGTTTTGGGGGAGGGGGGTGAGGGAGAGGCATACATGTGCAACTCTGATTTTTCAGTGGCAGGTCTGACTTGTGTGTGAGAATTGCCTGGACTAAAATACACTGGACAGTGTCCCTGTGATGCTGGCCAGCGCTTAATGTACATGCTTTGCAGCCTGTGTCATTTTTTTACCAACAAGAATCCTGCTGATACATTTTTGGCACGTGTGTGGTTCAGATGCTACGCAGTTTGGACTGTGTGTGCTGACATCTGTGTGTACATTCAGGCTTGCCATGAGGGTGTCCCCACAGTACAGCTGGCCTTTTTTACCACCCAATTGCAGGCCCATTAGCTTATGCATTGTCCTGGGTGTGGACGTGGGTGCCACTCCAGATGACAGGCAGTAGGTCATATGTCTAGACAACTGTGTAATCAGGTGACGGATGGCCAGGTGACAACTCACATGATTCAAGTTGTTACTCTTCATGATTTGTACCTTGGCACTGACAGCACTTGTCAACAGTTGTTCATGTTTCACATGTGGAAATTTGTTGATTTGTGTTAAGAACACTAATGTGCCTGCATGCAATATGTCGCACAAGGCAGTGCACACAAAAGTACATTGACACTGTCATGGAATGAGCTAGCACATTTTCAATGAAGGCACTGTTATAAATAAATGTTGTCGCAGATTCTCCATATACATGTGCCCACGGTGGTCTTGATTTTGTGAGACTCATTAGTTGTCAGTGATACAAACTAACGAGTGTCAAGACGTCCAGACCTCCGTGGGCCCATGTATATGTACTTTCTGCAACACCATCTATTTCTAACAGTGGCTCCGCCGAAAAGGTGCCAGCTTCTTCAATGACAGTGTCAATGTACTTTTGTGTGTACTGCCTTGTGCAACATCTTGCATGCAGGCACATCAGTGTTCTTTTTGCAAAATGGCCAATTGGCACATCCCAAACATGTAGATTGGTTGAAGTTGTGTGAGTCCCAAGGTACCAACATTTGTTCGTTTTGTGTTCCAAGGGACTTACAGGTGTCTGAGTGTGGTGACACCTTGAGTATTGAGGTGTGTTAGTTAACCTTGAGTGCAGCACTCCTGTTTCTTTCAGGGTAAACAAGAGGTGTCACGACTTCATTGTATTGCTGTGCTCACCGGTTCACAGACACTAGCTTCTCAGTGTATTGCTCATTCAAGTTGTGGCCTTTTGTGTATTGAGTTTCCTGGTGTGAAAGTGGCATGGTGGGTCTACCAACTGGGCAGTACAGGGCTTACATATGTGCGGAGTAATCCAGCTGTTACTCATGATACATTGCCTGATATGCACTGTGACCTATTGTTCTTGTGCTCATGTGTCAAATGTATACAGGTGACTGATGCTTTCTGGTTTATTCTCCTTGCCCACAGCATCATCATCCATACGCGAGGGAGACACCAGCATGGACCTTGAGGAGGGACCCAGCGACAGTGCCACCAGTGCTTTGGAGTCAGCAGGAGATAGTGGCACGGAGGGCGAGGGGAGTCAGTCGGAGGACCTGTCCGGAGGCGAGAGCATGTACGACACCGACGGGTCCCAGGCTGACATCCTTGAAGAGGAGGAGGATGCAACAACATCTGGCAGCATCCCACCATCTGTACCCGCCTCCTCCATTGCCATCTCCGCCCTCCCAGTTGCTCCCGTCCCTCTGTCCGTGCACGGTCCCACCGTGTCTCCTTCAGACCAGGCACCGCAGCCCCTGCCCCTGTCACCCCTGCTGCCCTAAGTGAAGAGTCTGTGGACACACTGCACCAGTTGCAGGTTGGTCAGGCATCGATGGTGCATGTCCTCCATGAACACACTAGACTGCTCACACAGTTGGTGTCGTTCGTGGAGGGCATGTCATCAACAATGAATGAGCAACGCAGGTTTCTGTGGTCCATGGACTCTTCACTGACGGAAGCAGTGTCTCTCCTGCGGCGCGCTCCGTCCCCCCCTACCCCAGACCCATCCACACTGCCCTCTACCATGCCTGTCCAAAGCACACACAGACAGTCACAGGCACACACCACAACAGACACATCCAGCACACCCCCAACTAAGGCACAGCGCACACCTCCTGGCACGCACCCTCAGGGGGATGTAGTCACACCCAGAGGGTCTGGGGGCAAACGGCAGACACGCAGCCACAGTCAGAGTCCGCAGTCCTCACGACCCACTTCCTCCAAATTCACTCCCCTTAGCTCCCCTGCCAAGACATCACCCAAAGTGACCTACATGGCTAGTGAGTCCCTCAGCCCCACTGTGACACCACCCCGCAAGTGGTTGAGGAAGTCTCTGGCCAGGGGAGTTGAGTCCCCCCATGTCCACCACCACCCCCGAGAGCGCTGCACCCCATCCCTCGGACACTCCCCCCCTCCGTTGGCCCTGGTGTTCGTTCCGGTGCAGGGGTTCCTCTGGACACCCTGGCTGCAGTGTGCAGCGAGCTGCTCACCACCACCGTTGGCGCTGCACCACCCCCTGTGGTGGATACGTCCAGCCCTGCACCCACCACACCTACCCAACCCACTCCTGTCCCTGCGGTGCCTGGTACTCCCACTGATGATGCCCCCCCCCGGTCGACACCCTTGAGGTGACTTTGTGCAGGCAAGGTAGGGGTGGACACAGTCGCATACGTCCACCCTTGGACTCGAACTATGGACTGGCCATTGGCCTTTGTAAATAGTGTTTTATAACAATTTTGTGTTTTGTGTGCTGAATAAAGCCTTTTCTTTTAGTTTCCACACTATTGCATTTCAGGTACTTGATGTTGGTGATGAGGCCCATGAAGTTGGTGTTCTGTTAATGTGTTAGGGTTCTGAGAAATGTATTAGTATGATGGTCATGAGGTGGACCATTGTATCTGTGTGCCATCTCAATGTCTGTGAAAATATTAATTGGTAGTGTGTGTTCCTTTAGATTGTGAGACATTATCCTAGGAAGTGTTACTTCCTCTGTGGCACCTGACATGTTCCCTGCAAACAGTTGCACAATTGTTGTGCTGACCTGTGTCAACATATCCTTTGTTGGTGACGGATCCCTTCAACAATGGCCATGCATGCTCACTGATGTCTCCTGCTGACTCGTTTGTGCCATCCTTGCCAGTCACTGTACTTGTGTTTTGTGTATGTAGGAATGGCATCAGGGACCAATTGCCCCTTTTCAGCACTATGCATGTGTGTAATCACGGCCGAACACACAAATGGCACGAGTAATGCAGGGTATTTGGGCACCTGACTCACAATTGTGGGCATTGTATCTAGTCGCAGTGAACCCTATTCCTTACCTGAGAGACAACATCTAGGTGGCTGGACGGGCACCTGTACATTCCTATCACTCCTGTGATGTGCGTGACAGTGTGTGTTCCCCTTGGCTAACTTATTTTAGTATGCATTTCCATGACTATACAGGCTGTTGGCATTAAATCCGGGTGTGTATTGTGGGGCATCCGCCATGGGTGGGTATACATGTGTTGTATATCCTCACACCCACATGTGGTGTGTCATGCAGTGTGTGAATGACATCCATCCTCCTGGGAGTGGGGCACTGCTGGGAGTCCTCTGCACCCACCCCTCATATGTCTGGGCACTGCTGGGAGTGATATGCACCCACCCCTCATATGTCTGGGCACTGCTGGGAGTCCTCTGCACCCACCCCTCATATGTCGGGGCACTGCTGGATGTCCTCTGCACCCACCCCTCATATGTCTGGGCACTGCTGGGAGTCCTCTGCACCCACCCCTCATATGTCTGGGCACTGCTGGTTGTGATATGCACCCACCCCTCATATGTCTGGGCACTGCTGGGAGTCCTCTGCACCCACCCCTCATATGTCTGGGCACTGCTAGGAGTCCTCTGCACCCACCCCTCATATGTTTGGGCACTGCTGGGAGTCCTCTGCACCCACCCCTCATATGTCTAGGCACTGCTGGGAGTCCTCTGCACCCACCCCTCATATGTCTGGGCACTGCTGGGAGTGATATGCACCCATCCCTCATATGTCTGGGCACTGCTGGGAGTCCTCTGCACCCACCCCTCATATGTCTGGGCACTGCTGGGAGTCCCCTGCACCCACCCCTCATATGTCTGGGCACTGCTGGGAGTCCTCTGCACCCACACCTCATATGGCTGGGCACTGCTGGGAGTGATATGCACCCACCCCTCATATGTCTGGGCACTGCTGGGAGTGATATGCACCCACCCCTCATATGTCTGGGCACTGCTGGGAGTCCTCTGCACCCACCCCTCATATGTCTGGGCACTGCTGGGAGTCCCCTGCACCCACCCCTCATATGTCTGGGCACTGCTGGGAGTCCTCTGCACCCACCCCTCATATGGCTGGGCACTGCTGGGAGTGATATGCACCCACCCCTCATATGTCTGGGCACTGCTGGGAGTGATACACACCCACCCCTCATATGTTTGGGCACTGCTGCAAGTCCTCTGCACCCACCCCTCTTATGTCTGGGCACTGCTGGGAGTCCTCTGCACCCACCCCTCATATGTCTGGGCACTGCTGGGAGTGATATGCACCCACCCTTCATATGTCTGGGCACTGCTGGGAGTCCTCTGCACCCACCCCTCATATGTCTGGGCACTGCTGGGAGTCCTCTGCACCCACCCCTCATATGTCTGGGCACTGCTGGGAGTGATATGCACCCACCACTCATATGTCTGGGCACTGCTGGGAGGCCTCTGCACCCACCCACACACCCCCTTGGAGCTGTACACTGCTGGCCAGGAGCTACACGCACAACAATTTGTAGGTAACATGCTGAGCCAGTCCTCTATGCCCACATTCCTGGCGTGTGTATGCCTCGTATCCAAAATTTCCTGCTGCCGTAACGGGGTATGTGTGGTACGGACCGTACCCACGCATGAATGCGTGGGTACGGTCTGTACCTGAGTACTCATGGGGCCGTAGGGGTACGCACCGTACCCACGTATTTATGCGTGGGTACGGTCCGTACCACTGTTGGCATGGTGCCGTAGGGCTACGTATGGTACGCACTGTACCCACGCATTCATGCGTGGGTATGGTCCGTACCTGAGTACTCATGGGGCCGTAGAGGTATGCACCGTACCCACATATTCATGCGTGGGTACGGTCCGTACCACTGTTGGCATGGTGCCGTAGGGGTACGTATGGTACGCACCGTACCCACGCATTCATGCGTGGGTACGGTCCGTACCTGGGTACTCATGGGGTCGTAGGGGTATGCACCGTACCCACGTATTAATGCGTGGGTACGGTCCGTGCCACTGTTGTCATGGCGCCGTAGGGGTACATGTGGTACGCACCGTACCCACGCATTCATGCGTGGGTATGGTCCGTACCACTGTTGTCATGGCGCCATAGGGGTACGTGTGGTACGCACCGTACCCACGCATGTTGTTCTCACCTTCTGCGGTGTGTGCGTCGGGTGCGGTGCACCAGGTCGTAGGCCAAGAGGACTGGGATGACACGTATGATGGGGTTCATGGCTGTACATCGCGTACCGGGGCTCCGTGGCATTGCCGTTCGCTTCGGACTCTGCTTTTCTGGCTGTGTTTGACTCCCGTAAACAAAGAGCCGTACGGAGTGACGTCGGTACGAATCGTACTTGCTGGGCTGGAAAACGCTGGTGGCATACGTACGGACGTCGCGTACAAGCATTTCCGGATCAGAATCGTGGGTATTTTTTTGCTGTACGGTCTTTTGTACGACTCGTACAGAAAAAGGCTTTCTGTATGAATCGTACTTCCTAGGTTGTGAAATGAGTTTACCTGGTACTTGTCGTACGGAGAAAACGCTCCGTACGACTATTCATAGGGCCTTTTTACAGGATCGGAATCGACCCCCAAGTGTAACAGTAGGGAAAGTGTTGGATAGCGGGAGGGTAAAATATACTATTCCCACTCCAGTGAGTGCAACAGTAGGGAAAATTTTGGATAGCGGGTGGGTAAAAATTACTATTGCCACTGCAGCGACTACAACAGTAGGGAAAGTGTTGGATAGTGGGAGGGTAAAAATTACTATTCCTACTCCAACGAGTGTAAAAGTAGGGAAAGTGTTGGATAAAGGGTGGGTAGAAATTACTATTCCCACTCCAATGAGTGTAACAGTAAGGAAACTGTTGGATAGCGGGTGGGTAAAAATTACTATTCCCACTTCACCGAGTGCAACAGTAGGAAAAGTGTTGGTTAGCGGGTGGGTAAAAATTACTATTCCCACTCCAACGAGTGCAACAGTAGAGAAAGTGTTGAATAGCGTAGGGGATTAATTTAGTATTCCCACTCCTGCAATATAATTAACATTAATTAACAATTAATTAATTTAAAACAGTTTTTTTTTACCTCCCACCATATTCCCCTATAAATATCACCACTAATATTGTAAAATATTAACCAATAAACATCATTAATTATCAATTAATTAACTAACAACTAATGATAACATTATTAATCATCAAATATAAATTAATTCACACCATTAACACTATAAAATAACTTTAAAAAATATTATCTAAAAATATTTAATTTAAAATAATTTAATTAAAATACTCCCCACCCTACTCCCCTATCAACCCGCAACCCACTCCTAAAAAAAGTACACAATTAACAAATTAACAAATTAATTATTAATAATTTATATCAAATTAATAACTAATTATTAACTTTTGTTTACACAAGTAACATATTTACCAATCGTGTATTAATTTTTATTAATCAATGTATAATTGATTAATAATTAATTGACACGATTAATAATATAAATTATTAAATACAAAACTATTGATAAATTTATGTATTAATTAATTAATTTAAATGAAATTACTTCCCATCCTATTCCCCTATAAACCCATGACCTGCTACGGAATAAAATTACGTAAAAATTAATTAACATACAAGTAATTAATTAAAAAAAAATCTTCATTATTACATTATAATTAAATTACTTCCCACTTTATTCCCCTATAAAACCCACAATCTGCTACAGAACTAAAATACGAAAAATAATTTAACATAAAATTAATTACTTTAAAAAAATTCCAGCATACATTACAAAAATAATATATACTTTTACCACATATACTAACATTTAAAACAATAAACAAAATCGATATTTTTAACAACGATTTATTTATTTATTTATAGAGCGCGACATTCATCCCAGGGGATATCAAGGCGCTAATAGCGAAAAATAGGGTAATAGGCTGCTGGTACAGGCAAGGAGGTGTTAGTTTTTAGGGAACAGATGAGTTTTCAGTTTTTTCCGGAACTCCAGATAGTTGGATGTGAGTCGTAGGTCTATGGGGAGATCATTCCATCTCTTGGCTGACAGATATGAGAAGGAGCGCCCTCCGGACCTTACTTTCTTTATACGTTTTGTTCTGGCTAGTGCTGGATATGAAGACCGTAGGTTCCTTGTAGGGACATAGAACTCGATTTACCCCTGAAGTATTTTGGGGCCGTTTTGGAATAGTGCTCTGTGAGCATGGCTGAGCAATTTAAAAACAGCTCTTTGGCGCATGGGGAGCCTGTGCAGGTCTTTCATGCACTTTGATGCTGAGCTTAGTCTGCTTTTATTGCACACTAGCTTAGCTGCGGCATTTTGAAGTACCTGTAACCGCGTGACGAGAGACTCATTCATGCCCACAAATAGGGAGTTACCGTAGTCAAGTTGGCTCATAAGCAGGGCCTGCGTGACTGTTCTTCTACAGTCTAGTGGGATCCATGGAAAAAGCCTGTGTAGCAGTTTTAAGGTGGCAAAACCCTTGCCACAAAGGGCCCGCACATGGTCCTTCATGGATAAGGTGTCATCTATGAAGATGCCCAAATTTTTGGCGCATTGCTTAGGGATTGGAGCAGCCCCAAGTGTTTGTGGCCACCACATGGCGTCCCAAATCAACATGACTCCTCCAAAGAGCAGGATTTCCGTTTTCCCTGCGTTTAGTTTCAAGCAGTGCTTCTGCATCCATTGTGCCCTTTCTGAGAGACAATTATGTAGCTTTATTTTGGTGACTTCAGGTCATTCCTAAAGAGCCACCATTAGCTGTGTGTCGTCTGCATAGGAGCAGATGCCAATTCCCCACTTTCTACTAATTTCCGCCAGGGATGAAACATAGGTGTTAAATAAAGTGGGGCTTAGCGATGCTTCCTGTGGGACACCACAGCCGATGGTATTGGGTTTGGATTGTAAATGACCTAGTCGAACCGTTTGTGTTCGGTTAGTGAGAAACGAGCCAAGCCATTTTAGCGCTGTAGAGTGGATTCCCTTTTTATGAAGGGTTTCTAGCATTCTGTTATGGGAGACCGTGTCGAATGCTGCCGACAGGTCTAAAAGTATCAAAGCTACGGCTCCTCCCTGGTCAGTACAGGACCTGATGTTATCCGATACTGCCAGTAGCGTTGTTTCAGTGCTGTTGGTAGCCCTGAAACCCATCTCCGAGGGGACCAACAGGTCATTAGATTCAAGGTAATTAGATAATTGTCTGTTCACCAGCTTCTCCAGAACTTTAGATAGGTATGGGAGTTGGGAGATTGGGCGATAGTTTTCGGGATTGAGAACATCTGTTCCTGCCTTTTTAATCAAAGGAGTTACTACTGCCTGTTTCCGAATATCTGGAAAAGTGGCAGTGTTGAGTGGGTTATTGAGGAGCTGGGTGACATGTGGACAGAGGGTAGGGGCTGTCAGAGCAATAATTAAGTGTGGACAGGGGTCCAGGGGGGATCCTGACTTAACTTCGCCCATAGCCTTCAGAACCTCAAGTTCCGTGAGAGGAGCGAATTTACTCATTTCTGATATCGCTTCTGGGTGTGGAGTCTGGAATTTCTGGCTCGTAAGGTCTATTTCCGTAGTAGGACTAAAAGTGGAGTATATTTGGCTTATTTTGTCCGAGAAGAAATTGCTAATCTTTTCGTAAGCTTCAACAGAAGGTGGAAGGATTTAGGACATGCTGGTTGGTTTACTAAGTTCTTTAACTATTTTGTATAGCTTTTTGGCTGAATTGCAGTTTTCGTTAATTCGTTGCGCATAGTAGCTTTTTTTCGCATTTTTTATAGCGTGATTGTATATTTTAAGTTCGGATTTGTACTGAAATCTGTCTGGTTCTAGTTTGGACAGTCTCCATTGATGTTCGATATGTTCGCACTTTCTTTTAAGTGCTTTGAGTTGGGGTGTATACCATTTCTCAGTGAGAGGTCTTTGGGATCGTCTGGGCTTTAGCATTGGGGCAATTAGGTTCAAGGTTGTTCTGATTTCAGATTCCAGGTGTGCTGCAGCTGTGCTCGCCGGGAGCTCACTCCGGGACAGGGTGTTAGGAGGGGGAAAGTGTAATTGGAACGATGTTTCGGTAACTAACCTCCACGCTCTGTTGTTTGTCTGTTTGGGCTTCCATGGATGAGTTTGTTTAACCGGTAGTTCCATTGAGAATGATACGAGTGAGTGATCTGTCCATAATAGTGGATTAATCACTTGGATGACTGTCGATTCAATGCTAGAGAATAGTAGGTCAAGGGTATGCCCAGCAATGTGGGTGGGCTCCTTGATCCATTGCTTTAATTGTTGAATTTGCAGGTCACTTTCCAGTTGTGAGACCACCGGATGATCAACTTTTTCGTAATAATCATTAAAATCACTTATCACTAAATAGTTCTTGTATTTCAGGCAAACCAGTAGGAGTTGGGTAAATAACCTGGTACTCCGATCGGCTTGGTGACCTGGAGGATTGTATATCATGGCACCGGCCAGTAAAGTGAGACCGTCATGGAGTATTTGGAAAGATAGTGTTTCGTGCTCATCTTGTTGGGCTACTTGTATGGGCTGGCAGGTCAGATGGTCTTTAAATAGTATCGCTACCCCCCCTCCTTTTCGACCATTCCTGTCTTGGCTGACAATTTTGTATTTGGCTGGTAGGGCATTGGCAACGTCAGGGGCATTGTTTTTATCCAGCCATGTTTCGGTGATAAAAACAAGATCAGGGTTCCTTTCATTAAGGGTGTCCCAAATATTGGCAGAATGCTTTGGGATTGATCTTGCATTAAAGTATATACATGACAATTTAAGGGTGTCAGGTTCCATCTGCCTTCTCATCTGGGTTTGTCCCATACTGCACCATTTACAGGCAAGGTATGAGAACGGGCCATGCGTATCTCCTGGGTGAGTTCTTGAGCAGCGTGTATGATCAAAGCCTGTATGGTGCAAAAGGGCTAACAGTGCTTCTCTCGTGTATCCTTGAGTGGTGCTTGGGTCTGGTTTATCACAGGCAGGGTTTCCCGCCCCTAGCCCCGTCCGGCCGCGGACGGGCTTCCCTTAGATGTGCCTCTGGCGCGCCAGCGGCGCGCCTGCTGCGCGCATCTGCTGGCACATTGGTCTAATATTGCGGAGAGCACAGGAGCCTAGCTCCGCCCTCCCTGAGACCGGAAATGCCACGCAATTGGACCCGCTGCTCCCTGAAACTCCCTCCACTCAATCGGCACACAGCCGTGGTGGACCGGGGCAAGGGAGCTAGCGGGGGACCAGAGTAATCACCAAAAACAGGATACTCAATGTGCAAATAAGCAGCAAGATAAAAACACAGCATAAAAACATGAGTACAGCAAGATCAAAGCACAGCTTAAAAACGTGAGTACAGCCGTTAGTGATAGCGATTAGGATCAGATTATTCAGCAGTTCAGCAGCAGCCTTACCCAAGTAGTGCTGCGCGTCCGCTGGCACATCGGTCTAATATTGAGGAGAGCGCGGGAGCCTAGCTCCGCCCTCCCTGAGACCGGAAATGCCACGCGATTGGACCCGCTGTACCCTGAAACGCCCTCCACTCAATCGGCACACTGCCGTGGTGGACCGGGGCAAGGGAGCCAGCGGGGGACCAGAGTAATCACCAAAAACAGGATACTCAATGTGCAAATAAGCAGCAAGATAAAAACACAGCTTAAAAACGAAAGTACAGCAAGATCAAAGCACAGTTTAAAAACGTGAGTACAGCCGTTAGTGATAGCGATTGGGATCAGAGTATTCAGCAGTTCGGCAGCAGCCTTACCCAAGTAGTGCTGACAATATTATTAACTTCGATGTTATAAAAAATCATATTTCTTACCTGCATATCGATATTCTGCACCACGAGGGGCCTGATTCACAGAACTAACTTAAGACAGAATCCTAAACTTACTACTTTTGGTATTCACAGAAGTTAGGATTTTGTCTTAAGTTTGTCTTAAGACAAACTTAAGACAGACTTAAGACAGTCTTAAGACAGACTTAAGAAAGTTTTAAGACAGACTTAAGACAAACTTAAGACAGACTTAAGACAGACTTAAGTTAGGATTTTGTCTTAAGTTTGTCTTAAGTCTGTCTTAAGTCTGTCTTAAGTCTGTCTTAAGTTTGTCTTAAGTCTGTCTTAAGACTGTCTTAAGTCTGTCTTAAGACTGTCTTAAGTCTGTCTTAAGTTTGTCTTAAGACAAACTTAAGACAAAATCCTAACTTCTGTGAATACCAAAAGTAATAAGTTTAGGATTTTGTCTTAAGTTAGTTCTGTGAATCGGCCCCTATATTTCTAAACTTACTACCATTTTGGTATTCACAGAAGGCACTTACTCATTTCGGTATTCACAGGGCCCGATTCACAGAACTAACTTAAGACAAAATCCTAAACTTACTACCATTTTGGTATTCACAGAAGGTACTTACTCATTTTGGTATTCACAGAAGACACTTACTCATTTCGGTATTCACTTTGGGCCCGATTCACAGAACTAACTTAAGACAAAATCCTAAACTTACTACCATTTTCGTATTCACAGAAGGCACTTACTCATTTTGGTATTCACAGAAGACACTTACTCATTTCGGTATTCACAGATGTTAGGAGTCCTAAGTTTAGGACTTCTAAATGCCTTCTGTGAATACCGAAAGTCTTAAAATTAGGATTTTTCTCAGTTTAGGAGTCCTAAAGTTAGGAGTCCTAACTTTACTACTACTAAATTGAGAAAAATCCTAATTGTAAGGCTTTCGGTATTCACAGAAGGCATTTAGGAGTCCTAAACTTAGGAGTCCTAACTTTACTACTACTAAATTGAGAAAAATCCTAATTTTAAGGCTTTCGGTATTCACAGAAGGCATTTAGGAGTCCTAAACTTAGGACTCCTAACATCTGTGAATACCGAAATGAGTAAGTGTCTTCTGTGAATACCAAAATGAGTAAGTGCCTTCTGTGAATACGAAAATGGTTGTAAGTTTAGGATTTTGTCTTAAGTTAGTTCTGTGAATCTGCCCCAGAAGTTAGGAGTCCTAAGTTTAGGACTCCTAAATGCCTTCTGTGAATTCCGAAAGTTTTAAAATTAGGATTTTTCTCAGTTTAGGAGTCCTAAACTTAGGAGTCCTAACTATACTACTACTAAACTGAAAAAAATCCTAATTTTAAGGCTTTCGGTATTCACAGAAGGCATTTAGGAGTCCTAAAGTTAGGAGTCCTAACTTTACTACTACTAAATTGAGAAAAATCCTTATTTTAAGACTTTCGGTATTCACAGAAGGCATTTAGGAGTCCTAAACTTAGGAGTCCTAACTATACTACTACTAAACTGAGAAAAATCCAAATTTTAAGGCTTTCGGTATTCACAGAAGGCATTTAGGAGTCCTAAAGTTAGGACTCCTAACTTCTGTGAATACCGAAATGAGTAAGTGCCTTCTGTGAATACCGAAATGAGTAAGTGCCTTCTGTGAATACCAAAATGGTAGTAAGTTTAGGATTTTGTCTTAAGTTAGTTCTGTGAATCGGGCCCAGAGAAGGCACTTACTCATTTCGGTATTCACAGAAGTTAGGAGTCCTAACTTTAGGACTCCTAAATGCCTTCTGTGAATACCGAAAGTCTTAAAATTAGGATTTTTCTCAGTTTAGTAGTAGTATAGTTAGGACTCCTAAGTTTAGGTTTGGGTCATTCCCATGGGGGTGGTTTTTTACCTCCATGTTTTGGGCCCCACTGGGGCTAGATCAGCCATTGTTCCTACTGATCCAACCCCCAGGGGGGTTTGGAACCTACTAGATGCTAGGGATTCATCTTTTTTTAAATTATGGGGGTCCCTTGTGCAAGGATTGCTCCCCTTTTGGGGATGAATATTTTGGTTTTTTCTGCCCTCCTTGGGGGCAGATTGGCTTTCTATTTTTAGGCCCATCTGCCCCCAAGGGGGGTAGAAGCCTCTAGACTACCAGGATTTTTTTAATGTATGTATAAACATATGTATATACATATGTTTCGGGAGTGGTCCCTTGGGCAAGGATCACCCCCTTTTGGGGATAACTGTTTTGGGCTTTTCTGCCCCCCCCTTGAGGCAGATCGGCCATATATTTTTAGGGCCAAAAGGGAGCAAAAGCTGCTAAACTACCAGGGATTTTATTGTTTATGGTGCAAAATGTTTTGGGGAGTGGCCCCTTTTGGGGATGAATATTCTGGCTGTTTTGCCCCCATAGACCTTGTATTTTGAAGCCCATGTGCCCCTGGGGAAATTTTGTGTTGTTGGTTGATGGTATGTGTGCCATTATTTGTGGTCGTAACATTTTGTTTTCTCCTTTTCATTTTAGGGCAAAGCTTTGTTGTAAATTGTGCTTGCGGTTTCGGCACTGGTAGAGCTGCAGTTTAGTTGCAAGTGTTTGGTAAGGAAACGTTTTTTTATATTGTTTACTACAAATGTGAGCTTCATGAATGTGTTTTTTTGGAAATTTTGTAATATTAGAAGCCTATTTAGCTTTTGTTTGATTGCCTGTGCCATTTTCCTTGTATTTTTGCACAATGTGTATTGTGTTGCTTTTTGTGTAATCTATTTTGTGGTGAGTCTAGCTACTTCTGGCAAGTGAGTAGTATTGTTTTACAGTATATAGGCCTGTGTGTGCTTTGTATTGATTGACTTTGCCTTGCTACTGCTGTATGCTTGTAGTTTTTCTTTTAGTTTTATAAATCCACTTTTTGTTTATTACTTTTTTATACACTTTGGGTACTGTTGACTTATTTGTCAAGTTACTTGTATAACAAAGGATTATGGCTAGCCGCAGGATGACCGCTCAGCAAGTTGTAGGGATAATTTTCGAGTCTTCTTCTGAACATGATTATGAGACTGACTCTGCATCTGAGGCAGAGGAGGGAGGGGAATATTCAGGCAGTGAGTTTTCTCTCCACATGGAATCATCTTATGGTGAAGCTACTCTCAGTGCAGATGAAGCTACTCTCAGTGCGGATGAAGTGCCTGTTTTAGAGGAGGACACTGATGTGCTGATAGTGCAGCATGGATTGCAGCCTGAGTCTGCGAGGCTTCCCATTGGAAGTGCTAGACTATGGGTTGACCCACACATGGTGAAGCTGGTGCTGCCTGTCTTTAATGGTGTTGCAGACTGAATTGTGCAAAAATATTCCCTGTAAATTTATTTCAGTTGTTTTTGGACAATGTATTTTGGTTGGGATTGTTAAGCAGACTAAGTTGTATGCTGAACAGTGTTTGAGGGACAACAGTGCCAGGCTTAGGCCCCACTCTAGAGCTACACGGTGGATCTGGATGAGCTGAAGAAGTTCTTGGGTTTAACTTTTTTGATGGGCGTGATTAGGAAGCCATCTCTGTCTTCATATTGGTCTACTAATCCCTTGATAACAACAGCTATATTTCCTGCAACCATGAGTCGTAATCGGTATTGGCTTCTTCGGATGTTGCATTTTGTTGATAATGCTTTTGTGTTGCCCCACGATCACCCTGATTGTGACCATCTTTTTAAGGTTCAGCCTGTCCTTGATCACATTGTTGATCGATTTTCAGAGATCTATGTGCCCGGGAAAGAAATAGCTGTGGATGAGTCTTTGGTTCTATTCAAGGGTCAATTGGTTTTTAGGCAGTACATTCCTAGCAAGAGGGCATGCTATGAAATTAAGAAGTATATGCTGTCTGAGAGTAGTACTGGATATGTATATATTTCAGGGTCTACACTGCTAGGGATTCCAGTATTGAGCCCCCTGGTTGTCCGTCCACTTTTGGAGTTGCAGAGAAAATTGTGTGGGAACTGAGCAGAGGACTTTTAAACAAAGCTCACCATTTATATGTAGATAACTTTTACACTGCTGTGCCATTGTTCAAGGAATTGTTCAAAGTGGACACTGTTGCTTATGGCACAATCCGCACTAACCGTAAATGTGTTTAACTGTTTTAATATTTTAATTGTCTAGTGTGTTTTTTTCTTTAGAATGTTTTATGGACAAACATTTTTCTGAACCTGAACCTAACCGTAAAACTTACCCAAAAGAGCTGGTTTGTAAAAAACTTGTAAAGGGTGCAGTGCCTTGCATAGTAATAAGCTTCTAGTTCTGAAATTTTCTGACAGGAGAGATGTCTATATGTTGACTACCATCCATGATGAAAGTACTTCACCTGTGACTGTTTGGGGTCAGGTTGCTGAAGTGCGCAAACCTGTGTGCATTTTAGACTACAATAAGCACATGGGTGGTGTAGATACAGTAGGTCAGAGGTTGGAACCTTACACTGCTGTTCGTAAGGCGTACGTTTGGTATAAGAAGTTGGCTATCCATTTATTCCATTTAGCAAGCTACAATGCCTTTGTTATATTTAAGGATTGCTCTCCAGAGTCAAAGATGGCATTTGTTCAGTTTCAGCAGTCTTTGATAGTCAGCCTTGTTTTAGTAGAACAGGCAGGAGTTCCTAAAGAAGCAGTGGATGAGGATGTGGCTATATTGAAAGATCGCCACTTTCCTGATCAACTTCCTCCCACTGCTAAAAAAGACTTTCCCGCTAAAAAATGTAGAGTGTGTGCGCGAAGAGGTGCGCGGAAGGAGAGTCGTATGTACTGCCCCTATTGCCCTTCTAATCCTGGGCTGTGTGTGCCCACATGTTTTAAATTGTACCACACACAACAGAGGTTTTGGTTACAACCATGAGCATAAAAGTAAAGTGACAGGTCTGTATTGTTTTATATTTTTGATCAGATTTCATGGTTGGCAAAAGTGTGTTGTATTCAGTTAGAGCTGTTGTGCTTGTAGTTAAAGGTTTGTATCTATTGCCAATTGGTTTGTGGTTTTTTGGCTGCATAAAATATGTGATGGCAGTGTATGTGGAGCCCGGTGATGCCACAACTTTCCCACACAACAATGTGTGGAAAAGTGATTTGTTTTAGCTAAATTTGAAGTTTGCAGGGGATTCTGGGTAAGAAAACATTGGGGGATCCACACAAGCCATACCTCCATGGCACCCCCCGGGTGTCTAGTTTAAAAAAATGTATAGGTTTGCTAGGTTTCCCTAGGTGCCGGCAGAGCTAGGGTTAAAAAACTACAGCTAGGCACTTTGAAAAAAAGGGTTCTTTTTCACTCTGAAAATGTGGTGTGTCCACCCTGCGTTTTGGGCTGTTTCCAGTCTCGGGCACTAGGCCTACCCACACAACTGAGGTTCAATTTTTCTTGGAAGACTTTGGAGAACGCGGGGTGGGCGGAATTTTGTGGATCCATGCAGATTCCAGAACTTTCCACCACAGAAATGTGAGAATGATTTTTTTTTTGACAATTATTTAGGTTTTCAAGGGATTCTGGGTAACAGAACCTGGTGAGAGCCAGTCAAGTCACCCCATCCTGGATTTCTTTGGGTGTCTAGTTTTAAAAAATGTATAGGTTTGCTAGGTTTCCCTAGGAGCAGGCAGAGCTAGGGTTCAAAAACAACAGCTAGGCATTTTGTAAAAAGAGGGTCATTTTTCACTGTGAAAATGTGGTGCGTTTTGGGCCATTTCCTGTCGCTGGTACTAGGCCTACCCACACAAGTAAGGTACCAATTTTCTCGGAAGACTTTGGGGAACATGGGGCAGGTGGAATTTTATGGATCCAAGTAGATTCCAGAACTTTCCACCACAGAAATGTGAGGGAAATGTGGTTTTTTAAACAATTGTTTAGGTTTGCAAGAGATTATGGGTAACAGAACCTGGTGAGAGCCAGTCAAGTCACCCCATCCTAGATTACCCTGTATGTCTAATTTTCAAAACCCTATAGGTTTGCTAGGTTTCCCTGGGTGCCGTCTGAGCTAGGGTTAAAAAACTTCAGCTAGGCACTTTGCAAAAAAGGGTCGTTTTTCACTGTGAAAATGTGGTGTGTCCACGTTGTGTTTTGGGCCGTTTCCTGTCGCGGGAACTAGGCCTAACCACACAAGTGAGGTACCATTTGTCTCAGAAGACTTTGGGAAACATGGGGTAGGTGGATTTGTGTGGATCCAGGCAGATTTTCCACCGCAAAAAAGTGAGAAAAATGTGTTTCTTTGGACAATGTTTTAGGTTTGCAGGGGATTCTGGGTAACAGAACCTGGTGAGAGCCAGTCAAGTCACCCCCATCCTTGATTCCCCTGGGTGTCTAGTTTTCAAAAATGTATAGGTTTGCTAGGTTTCCCTAGGAGCCGTCAGAGCCAGGGTTCAAAAACTACAGCTAGGCACTTGCAAAAAAAGGGTCATTTTTCACAGTGAAAATGTGGTGTGTCCAACTTGCGTTTTGGGCTTTCCTGTCGCGGGCACTAGGCCTACCCACACGAGTGAGGTACAACTGTTCTCAGAAGACTTTGGGAAATGCAGGGTGGGTGGAATTTTGGGGATCCATGCAGATTCCAGAACTTTCCACTACAGAAAAGCAAGGAAAATTGGGTTTTTTGACAATTTTTGAAGTGTGCATGGGATTCTGGGTAACAGAACCTGGTTAGAGCCAGTCAAGTCACCCCATCCTTGATTCCCCTGGGTGTCTAGTTTAAAATGAATAGGTTTGCTATATGTCCCTGGGTGCCGGCAGAGCTAGGGTTAAAAAACTACAGCTAGGCACTTTTCAAAAAAAGGGTAATTTTTCACTGTGAAAATATGGTGTGTCCATCTTGCGTTTTGGGCCGTTTCCTGTCTTGGGCACTAGACCTACCCACACAAGTGAGGTACAATTTTTCTTGGAAGAATTTGGGAAACGCGGGGTGGGTGGAATTTTGTGGATCAACGTAGATTCCAGAACTTTCCACCACAGAAATATGAGGAAAATTTGTTTTTTTTGACAATTGTTTAGGTTTGCAAGGGATTCTGGGTAACAGAACCTGGTGAGAGCCAGTCAAGTCACCCCATCCTAGATTCCCCTGTGTGTTTAGTTTTAAAAAATGTATAGTTTTGCTAGGTTTCCCTGGGTTCCGGCAGAGCTAGGGTTCAAAAACTCCAGCTAGGCTCTTTGCTAAAAAAGGATCATTTTTCATTGTGAAAATGTGGTGTGTCCACCTTGTGTTTTGGGCCGTTTCCTGTCGCGGGCGCTAGGCCTACCCACACAAGGGCGGTACCATTTTTCTTGGAAGACTTTGGGAAACGCGGAGTGGGTGGATTTTTGTGGATCCACACAGATTCCAGAACTTTCCACCACAGAAAAGCGAGAAAAATTTGTTTTTTTACAATTGTTAAGGTGTGCAAGGGATTCTGGGTAACAGAACCAGGTGAGAGCCAGTCAAGTCACCCCATCCTTGATTTCCTGGGTGTCCATTTTTAAAAAATTTATAGGTTTTCTAGGTTTCCCTAGGTGCCGGCAGAGCTAGGGTTAAAAAACTACAGCTAGGCACTTAGCAAAAAAAGTCATTTTTCACTGTGAAAATGTGGTATGTCCACGTTGCGTTTTGAGCCGTTTCCTGTCGTGGGCACAAGGCCTACCCACACAAGTGAGGTACCATTTTTATTGGGGGACTTAGGGTAACACAGAACTGTAGAGCAACTGTTATTACCTATTGACTTTCGATGCATATCTGCCTGCCAAATGAAAGACAATGTGTGAAAAATAAGTCATTTTGAAAAATGACCGATAATTCTCATGCTAGTATGGGTACTCCCAATTTCAGAAATGTGCAAATATCTACTGTTTCTAAACTCTATATTTTGTTCCCATTTCAGAAATACATATGTGTCTTTCATACCGATTTTTCCATGTATACATTTTCCCAAAATAATTGCTATATACCCGGTACATAATAAAAACCATTGCAAGATGCTGCTCAGTTATTGGCTCTGGGTTCCTCGGGTTCTTGGTGAACCTACAATTCCTATATATCCCCACAACCAGAAGGATCCAGCAGATGTAATGGTATATTGGTTTCAAACATCTGTCATACTTAGTAGAAGTTACAAGTGAAAACGTTGGCACAAATGGCTGTTTTTATTTACTCATTTTCAATTTTTTCTATTTTCAACTGTTAGTTTCTATACAACAACCTTGAAGGATATACACAAATGACCCCTTGCTGAATTCAGAATGTTATCTTCTTTTTTAAAATGTATAGCTTCCCAGGATACATTATTGCTTTCATACCCAAATGTACCATGAACTGGAAGGAGGTTGAAAGCACAAAAAATAGCAAAAATAGGCTATGTCCCAGAAAAATGACAAAACTGTGCAAAAAATGTTGGTTTTCTGGCAAAAGTCTGCTTGTCCCTGAAAACTGGGAAGATGGTCATTTCAGCACCACAACCCCTTTTGTGATACCCATTGCAGGGAAAAAACAGACGCTTTCATCTGGAGCCCTTTTTTCCCATTACAAAAAAAAAGAAACCTTTAGCTGTATTTTAGCTAATTTCTGGGTCCCCTCCAGGGAAATCTACAAACCCTGGGTACCTTTTGAATCCCCATGATGTTGGAAAAAATGGACTCAAATTTGGCGTGGATACCTTAGGTGGTCAAAAAGTTACAGGGGCATAAGCGCGAACTACCTCAAATAGCCAAAAAAAAAGGCGCGACACGGGGGGCGGGGGGGGGGAGGCCTGGCAGCGAAGGGGTTAAAGACTGACTGATTTCACAATGATTTGCTTTCAGCCGATAACATCAAGACAGCAGTATTTCCTGATAGCATAATGGCATCCTGATTGACTCTCAAACTTTCACTTCATTTCCTTGCCATTTATTTTCTCAAAAGTGCTAGAAAAACATGTCAACGCCCAATTTCCATAATTTGTGGATACTCATTATCCTCTCCACCCTTCCGAGTTGGGCTTCAGGGCTGGGCACAACACTAAGTCTGCCCTTTAGGCCGTGATTGAATATCTGAGACAATACCCTACATGAGGGAGGCACTGATGTGCTCATTTTATTGAACCTGAGCACGGCTTTTAACACAGTGTCCCACTCGACCCTGATTCATGCTGGAGTCAATAGACATGACAGATTCAGCCCATAGGTGATTTAGCTCCTTTTTAAATGACCACACATTAAAAAGAAATTGCATCCAATGTGAGGTCCCAAACACAAGCCTTGAATTTAGGTGTCCCGCAGGGATCCATTTAAAACCCTTACTGTTCAACATCTATGTTCGCCCTTTGGCGGACTTAATAGAGAGTCGTGGACTCACCCTGTTTTCATATGCCGATGATATTTAGATCATCTTCTCCCTGTCTTCGGCACAGAGACATGACCCATCCTTACTGCATCTGGGGATGACGAAAATTGCGGCTTGGTTGACCTAAACTCAATTAATTTTAACAGTGATAAGACTGAGCTCCTAGTTCTAGGCAACATCTGCTCCCTTTGTGGTGCCAAACACTGCCCTGAATTTCTAGTGACACCTCCCACCCCGGTATCTAAAGTACAAAACCTGGACTTTCTTATTGATGATAATTTTTTCATGAAACCGCAAATAGCTAAGGTAACGGCCACTTGTTTTGCAGTCCTTAAATGGCTGACAAAGATTCTCTGGCTTATTCCCTTGGCGGCTCAGTGGATCGTTATTCAGGCATTGGTTATTTCTAGCCTGGACTACAGCAATGTGCTCTATTTAAGCTGATAAGTCGTCTATATAGCACCTACAAATTGTTCAGAACACCTCTGCTAGACTGCTTTACAACTTACCCAGATATATTGCTGTGTCTTATTTCTTTGTGGAACAGCAAATCTGTGACCGCCCTGTGCCGGGAAACCTATCAGGGTAGCTGTGCGCATTACAAGTTTCTAATAATAATGATACTAATAATAACTACAACTTGTGACTTTGACATTTCAACCTTTTTATCATTTGTGATCATATTGTGCCTAAATAGAAAGTTCCCTTCAGATTCTCCCACTGATCATACTTCATTGAAAGGTAATCAACCATGTAAAATTATATATTTTTACAAGCTTAGTTCTACAATTAGATTAATGAAAAGTACTCAAAATAGATGAACGTTATAACCACCTGAAACATATGATCTAAGCGATCCTTCTAACAAATACTCAACTAAAGGTCTTCTCCCTAAAGGTACACTTTCCTAGGAGGATCACCACCCAGATTGATGAAACACAACTGGTTTCACTTTCACATTTTGAACACAACACAGAGGTTTTAACAATTGATAATACCTTCAATTGGTATGGAAGAAAAATAAGAGAGAGAGAATATTGATTGTTCAAAAGTGAAATAAATCTTGCATTAAATCTTGGAAACAACCAAGAAGAAGTAGCTAGCAGTCTAAAACAATGAAAGGATGGGAGTTGGCTTGATGCAGCTTGCCAGATAAATCAGATTTGGAGATAAAAAAGGAAAATCAATGGATTGAATAGGAGAGTGAATATATTGTTTTTTTATTCTTTGAAGGTGGTATATAATGGGCTATGTATAAAAGAACAGTGGTCATGTCATAATGCCCATGGGGACAGTATGATGACAGCAACATCCTCTAAACACTCCACCCACAAAAGTTTGGCTTTTGGTAGAGCAGATCATGGGAAGGAAGCAGATTGTGTGCTTAACATGATGATCCCTCAATAGCAAAACGTTATAGATTGCAAAGTCTGACTGATGTGGGGGCAAAACTGTTTGGCAAGATAATATTCAACATGTTGATAGACTGGATCGCGGCTCAAGACCAAATTCCTCTGGAACAAGACAGATTTAAAGAAGTCCCTTCTACTCTAGATCATTGGTTTAGTTTCTGGTCACTAGAATGGAAGTCGATAGAACTAGTAGAGACTAATGCGGTTTCTCTATTAGGCCGGTCTTTTTCCTAACTCTGCAATGATTCATTTTTACATACTGTATGGGGCAGAGATTTTTTGAATGGCAGATATCAGTGGGGCCTCCTACAAGGCAAATGCTAAAGTAATTGTTATACCTTCTGGTTACTTTAATGATCCAGGCCATATGAATGGAGAAAAATCTAACAGCCTGGACATTCTTAGCTTGGTTTTATTCTCTTATTTTTTGGCTTGGGCTGAGAAATTTAACAAAGTGTAAACTTGCTTCTCTTTGTGGAGAGAGCCTGGAGATTGTAATAAGTGATCTAAGATGGGTGCAGGAAATAGTCATTCATATTACAGAGTACTGGAATACTTGCCGTAAATCGTATTACTTCTATAGTATGGCTAGCCCTGTTGAAATATGAGCTACAGCTATTTAAAAGGAGACCTCATTTATTTACGCTCTAAAACCCTCAATTTTGTCGTTAAGAGTCATGGCATAAGGATTCTGTTTATCACTATATTGATAAACTACATAATTCATAGATAAGACTTGCTCTAATAAATCATAGAATATGTTTCAATCAATGTTATTGCTGACTAGAGTCGATTGGTTAAATTATGATTTTTTTAAATTAGGGGAAATGTACATTAGCCAGAGTACACAACGCAAAATGTTCTAATTTCAGTTAAACCAGAGAAAAAGCACATTTAAGCCTAAATTTGAAATAAGAGGCAGCTCATAAGCACTGAAACTGTTAATTCACATGCATTATATAGAATAAATATATGCTATAGGCTGATTTTTTTATTGCTGTAAGAAGTTGTTTTAGGTAGTTCTTAACCGCTTATTATTTAAAAGTTTAGCATTGTCTTCATAAGTACCTTTTATTGTTTAACATAATGGTATATTTGTATATAGATATACACAGTCTAAATGAATACATTTGATTGGCTGGCTTTGTGCTTCTATCGTAGCCTACTATTCGTAGCCAACAAACCCAGGTGTTCAGCTTATCCAAAGTCACTCTCTCAAGTTCAATATCCAGAAACAGAAGCCTGCTGATTGGGACTTCCAATTCTTCTGATTTCAAGACTGGTATTGAAACGTGTAGCAAACACTGCAAAAGTACCATCTGCCATACAATACTCTACCATCCCTTCCATTCTCATAAATATAACATCAATTACATATACCGCAGTCCCTCACAGCTCATTCAGCTTTCTGCATTGCCACTCAAAAAACACCATTAGACATTTGAAATCTAGATAAGAATCTACACATTGTATTCTTAAATCTATGTTATACTATGACTGTTTTTGTGACTCAAATCCAAGTAGTGGTATATATCTGGGTGAAGAAGCAGCAAAAGAAACACGTTTTCTAACATGTCTCTCTCACCATAAATTGTTGCCATAAAATGTTGCCAGAAAATGTTACACTCAAAGGAAACACTGAGGCCCTGATTATAAGTTAGGCGTAGTTGTAATTACCACAAGCAGGGATAAATAGTAGATGACTTCAACCTCTGATCACGAGTTAAACCGGCATTTTTTATTTAGCACATGTGCTAAATACCTCATGTCTGTAGTCCACATGCGCTATTTAACGCATGCACTATTTAGCGTATGTGATATTAACAACATGTGAAAAATAACAGATGTGGGAAATAGCACCCAAAATACGACAGGTCATTTAAAACCGTGGTAAATTCCACCTTGAAAGGCCTCCAGTCAAAAGCAGGTGATGAACATTCCTGAAAGTGTAGGGCAGTGGTTCCCAAACTGGGGTCCACGGACCCCCAGGGGTCCGTGACACATTCCTAGGGGGTCCGCAGGCAGCAGTTTTAAAAGCACTGCATAGTTCCTTGTATAATCATCAGTTTTTGGGCAGCAATAAAAGTGTCAAGATAACTCCGGTGATTAATGTACCTGCTGGAGAGAGATGGGGGTTTTGTCCAGTGGCAGCTTTGACTCATCTAAGGAAGTGCAGATGGTTAATATGCCTGCTGCAAAGAATGTCTACCATGCATTTTTTTGAAGCAGTATTTCGTTTTGTTCATAGCTCAGTGGGTTTCTGCTTTTGCCATAGAGATTCTTTTGTTATTGTGCAGTTCACAAGATTCAATCATAATCTAGCACAATGAGCTATGAACTGCCATTAAAGAGCTGCATGCAAACTGCATGGTACACGTTTAGCAAGTTATGCTTTTTCCCAGTCTTTCATTATTCCGATGCTGCTAAAAAGGTTTGTTTGGGTAGAAATAAATCATTGTTATTATAGTCAATGCTAACCCCTGTGTTATGTTCTGAATCCTGACTTTGTGCTTCTCTAGACCAAGCACTCTTAAAAAATGCCTACCAGTATGGATGACATGTGAATCCTACACCTTGAAGTCCTCTTTGCCTTATGTCACATTTTCTATTCACTGATTTACACACGTATGATTCGTTGTCACTGTATGTGTGTGATGTAAAGTGCTCTGAAACCCTACAGTGGTATGAAAGGTGCTATAAAATAAATTAAATATATGTGACAGTGGAGCTATGGAGAGATGAGAGGCACTGTTGGAGGGTAGTAGTGAGGGAATTATTGAAGATTGTCATTCATTGAAGATTGCCAAAAGATTGTTGTATGCTGGTGCATAGTAAAGTCGTTATATACCATGCTGTAAAAGCGAATACAATTTAATATATAATGACAAATGTGTTGTAAAATGCACAATTTCACCCCTAAATTTTCTTGGGGGACAGCCACCCCCCCCCCAAAGTCCCCTTTGTAGTGGTCAGGCTCACTTGTTGTGGCAGAAGCAGGAGTCTCAGGCAGCAAATGAAACCAAACAATGAAAAGTTAGTTGCGAGATGCAGCACCAAGATTCCCATTAAGATTTTTTGATTTTTGCTAATATTGTTAATATGAAAATGCTTAAATCTTTAGTAATTCAAGTCTAGTCTTTGTTTGGTGTGCACACGCGTGTGTTTATTTTTTTGGAATTACAGTTTTATAGTTTGACATTTAAATCATACAAACTGCTTTGGGGTCCCTGGCTTCCAGTAGTGACTCAATGGGGGTCCTCAGGAGTGAAAGGTTTGGGAACCACTGGTGTAGGGGATGAAAGAAAAGCAGTAAAACAATACAATAAAATCAAGACCAACAAAATAATGTGCCAAAAAACACAGTAAATGCATTGTTTGAGCTGGAAATAAAAATTCACACAAACCTGCACTCAGGCCCAGACCAACTTAAATAGCTCTGAACAGGTTATTTACAGCAGCTCACACTTCCATGCTGTAGCACACCATAATGGCTAGCACTTCTATCATGCTATGTCAGATCCATGTTCAGCTATATCAAACCATGCAGATAGAGGATGGAAACCACCTATCAATGAAATCAAATGGTGCAACAACACAGGATAACAGCCTGGATTGGTAGAGTAAGGTTGGGATTTATAAACATGAGTCCGCTTGTGATCCAGAGGATACACAGGCTCAATATGAGACCAAACAAAACATATTTTCATTATTGCTGAAACCCTAAAGCCAGCCCAGCATAGGGATCCAATGCCATCCCCCCTTGACAAATGCTAGAAGCACTAGAATTAATTGCAACAGGAACCACACAGCAGACAGTAGGCTTGGTAGGATTGGTGTGTGGTAAATTTAATTGAACCTTTAGCAAAACGCTCTGCTAGCTGTTGGATGCCTTGCAATGAGTGAGTTAGCAGTATATACAGTTCCACTCTGATACACAGACAGCTAATGCCAGTAATAAAACATCCAAAGCAGGAATTACTGCCATCATAGGGCCATTTTGTTGCACTCAAATACACCTGGTGGCCTTATGTAGAGGGGAACAAGTCTGCTAAAACCACAAAATGAAGCACACTATTTATGTGAAATGATGGTTTGATATGGAAATGCGTTAACAGAACTGCTGTGTTAGGTGCTCTGGACAAAATCATAATGTCTTCATCCTGACAAGAAGCAACAGTAGGTATAGTGTGGTGACACATTACCCTTAAGCTATTGGGCGGACAAATCAACCTTTCTTGATAAAGATTAGTGCACATTAATATTGATGTAGTCCAATATCAATACATGTCAACAGTACAATAACAGAGTTGCTAGTCCCCATGACATCAAATACATGGATCAATGTAAATATATGTACAAAAATGCATCAGTTATTCTTCATAATCATGATGATTCTCAGGCAAAGCCAACTTTTTAACACCCACATGTACCTCCATTAGAACTCTCATGTCTCTTACCTTGGATTTTTCTGACCTCAAGACCACCTTTCACGTCTTCCACTCCTGACATGTTGAGTATTGTCATAGTTTTTTCTTTCCACAGCTTGAGCTGGCATTCTTTAATGCTTGTGCTTAGCAATTCACTTAAGAGACTCCTGTTTCTAATGTCAATGTCAATGGATATATTGAATGTGTATTGATTTTGTCCCTTAGCACCTTCCACAGGCATATTTTTGTTCGTTTTGGTGTCATCTTCAGCATGAGATGGTACATTAGACGGTCATGGTGTCTTACCACCTACTTGGCCAGGACCTCACGCTCAGGATCCATAAACTTGTGCTTCCTTTTGCAGCCTGGTTTCATGATTGAAGCATCTGCCAGGTTTCTAATTGCATTGACTGAGTAACATCATTGGAAGGGAATGGAATCTGTTTATCTTGTTTCAAAGTGATTCACCCATACAAAATGAATTTCTGCACATTCCCACACACAGAGGAGTAGTTGGTGCACTTCAGAGTGTTCTGAAGTACTTTTGCATGTTGATCTGGCTGTTCCTGTTCTCTTAGGATTCATTTCCTCACTCCAGGAACTTCCAATGCTTGAAATCGGCACTTCGTTATGGCTTGGGCATGTGCTATATTGGGTGCACTATTTCCCACATATGATAAATAACAAACATTCATATTTAACACATGTGCTAATGACAATTTCACTGTACACAGTAAAAACTCAGAATTGGTAATATTTAACACATATGGTATTTAGCAAACCCTATAGAGTCGTTATTTATCCAACCTGCAAGTTAGGTGGTATTTACTAGGGGTGGGCAGAATGTTTTATTCCGCTGGCGGAATTGGCAGAATTTGGTAACTCCACATTATTCTTGTAATGTGGACCTCTAGCTTAGTCCCACCAATCGCCACAAGTCAGATTTATTCTTGTGAGGCTCCAGAAATGCAACAGTAAGCGAGAATAAGCATCCCCTAGTACCAGTGTCATGCTCAAAGGGCTGCTTCTAGAGTAGATTCACTGCTGCTCTGTTAAATCTTTTTCTCGAGTGGCAGCAAAATCAACTCTAATGGCTGCATGCTGTTGCGCACCACATGGTGTGTTTGGGCTGATCTTTCACTGCTGCTCGAGTTGCTGGCGCTATATTGCAGGGTGAGGAGCGCAACATGTATATTTTCAACCTATTAGCGTAACTCTGCAAAATCTCGCAGTTTTTATGTAACTCCACAAAATTCCACAGAGTAAAACTCAGCAAGTACCGACCAGCCCAAGCACCAAGCTTGCAATTGAGGCCTGAGTAGTCCCTGTCAATATCAGTTAACCATAGTTACAACCCACTGTGGGGCATATCAGCAACACCCGGCGATAATTATCACTCAGCGCTCTTAGCGTGAGGATAATTATCGCCGGGTAATGTGGATTTTTATCGCTGAGATAGCGTGCTATTAGCAACGCTTATCTCCTCAGCGATAAAAATCCTCACGCTAACTGCCTAACGTGAGATTATCGCTGGAAGCCCAGCGATAATCTCACGTAGTGTGGCGTTAGCTTGCTGATAGGGACTCACAAACTTAGCCATGATATCCACCTTCCACAGGATATCATGGCTAAGTCAGTCCTGAAGCAGGCGTAAGGAAAGTAGCGATAACAGGGGTTATCGCTACTTTTCCTGACGCTATGCTTCATAGCGTGGGGCTTGATGACAGGAGAAATGTCACTTAGCGACATTTCTCCTGTCATGTTAGGTCAGGAACGCCCACTTTGCATCTCATTAGAGATGCAAAGCTGGACGTTAGGAATCCCCACGCTAAAGCAAGGTTTCACGCGTTAGCGTGGCCTTGCTAATTAGGCGATAAAATTATCGCTGCTTTTCGGCCGAAAACGGCCACAAAAGCGGCGATAATTTTTTATTGCCAGCTTGTAAATATGCCCATGTGTTTCTTATCTTTGTCAAGATTATTTGACAAGGCAACTGTTCTTTTGCACGATGTTTCTTAAAAACACATAAAAGTTATTAATGGTTACTCAATGAAAAGGCAATCATATGGTTTATTTCAATGCGTACCATCACCATAGACTCTACTGAGCACGTGTAGTAAACACAAGTCTTATGTAAACATTGAACATCTGAGTCTCTTTTTGCATTTACATCTTCATTTAAAATGGTGATACAGAAACATACTTGTCACGGCACACTGCTAACTTTGATGCATGAATGAATGTAAAGAATATAGAGAATATAACGAAATCATCCATTTTACAACACATGTTTGCATGACCCTTTGCCTAGATACGATGTAACTAGGGATGAGAAATGCTGAAAAGTAAGGAGTGAAGAGGATTGGTCAAGGGAGTAGGGATAAGCAGGCAAAGCAGGAGACTGTGTGAAGGAGATGGGAAGGAGACTTATTATTAGCCCCAAGGAGGGCGAGGGAAGGGAGGGGAGTGGTGGATGTCAGTTCCTGGGTCAGCAGCTAAGGCTGTAGTGTGGGAGTGGGCGGCCGAGACCAATGCCAAGATGCCTGTTGATCAAAATGTTGGAATGATGACCATATGTGGAGAAAAGGGTCAGCCTCGTCTTGTAGAATGTAGATGAGTTGCTCATATGAGGTTGTTTTATACATTTCTATGAGACATTTCTCTTGGGTGGGTGGGTGTGGGGAGCGCCAGCATAGGAGAACAAATATCTTCACTTTAGTTAGGGCCATATGAATCAGTCTGAGTTCATGGTGGGGTAAAGAAGGTGAGTCTGCTGTATCATGGATCATGATCAGGGATCCCAAAATCGGGTGGGGGTGTCGCTATCGTCTCACTCAGAATGGGTCCAACATCGACCCAGGAGTTTCGAACAGCAGGGCAAGTCATACAGGATGTGTACCATGTAGAAGTGTGTATGATTGCAGCACCAACAATTGGAATGAGGCAGTAGCCCTGCAGACTTGCGGTTCACCGAAGTCCAATGCCAGTCGTGTATATGGGTGGACGGAATTGGTAGAATTTGATTCTGTTCTTTCTTAACCTACTTTTGCCAATTCCTTTTTGTATCTCCCACTCTGTTGCTACACAGCACCTAATGCTAGAGCTGTTGGACATCCTTCTCTTTCTTCACCTCTCTCTTTTCTTCATGTGTGTATTCATTATCTCTAAAACCATTTTGATATGCCTCTTCATCCTAAGCTTATTCCTAAAAGTGTTTCTCTGCCGTTTCTCTCCCTAAATATTTTCTTTTCAGCTCTTTATTTTCTTTAGGTTTCTCCTGTGCGGCTCCAAAAGGTTTTTTTCTCCCTTGCCTCCCTTTAATCCTGTTCTTTCAGTGCTATACAGTGCAGTCCCTGTTGAAAGATTCGACGGTGCGGACTGTACGGAGAGGCTGTTGAAAATAGAACAGCAGGTCAGATTCCTGGAGGACATTCCTTTTGATAATATCTCGGCATCCGCTTCTTCTTCCGCACCTGCCATCTCTGCTCGAAGACACAAATGTATGAGATCATGGAGAGTGGATGTGTCTCAAAAGACTATCTTAAACCATCTTCCATTTATAGAAGCCAAGCTGTTTGGAACACAACTGGGAGAATAAATAAAGAAGTCAGTGGAGGACAGAAAGCTAATTGATACTCCCTGTTTCTGGGCCGGAGTTCGTGGGTTCTCTGGAAGCCGGTGTTTTGCTTCTCAGACAGGTTTAAGAGTATCCTGGCAGCTCTCTCGCGGAAGGGGACGTGACTGGGGTGTCCCTCCCTCTGAAAAACCCCAGTCTTAGTCAGCAGGATCCTCCGAGCCAGTACCTTAAAAATCCTGACTATGCGGACCAGCTTGAGGACATCTTCAGGTTTTTTGAGATCTGGAAAAGAATAATTTCAGATGCTTTGGTTCTGGACATTATTCACCAAGGTTATGAGATAGAGGGGCATATGTACAAGCACCAATCGCCACAGGAACGTCACTTTTTGTGACGTTCCCGTGGCGATAGGGGCCTTGCCTTATGTACAAGGCAGCGTTAAGCCACGTTAACGTTAAGCCACTTAACGTGGCTTAATGCTGCCTTGTACATAAGGCACCCTTTCACGCTAAGGTTAGTGTGAAAGGGGCGTGCAGTGGATGTTGTGGTGGGCGTTCCACCGCAACACCCATTGTATTTGCCGCTGCCCCCGTACAAGGGTGGCGTACATGGGTGGCAGCGCCAAAATTAAGACCAGGAAAACCCTGGTCTTAAGTTGGCGAAATGAGGAGTAATGAATTATTACTCCTCGGTTTTGCTTTTCCCATGTGTGCTGCCTTGTGCAGCACACATGGAAAAAGCAAAATGCCACGGTTTGTTAATGTACAGGAAGGTGTCCCACCCTGTACATTAACAAACCTTTTTAAAAAATGCAATTTTGTAACTTTCATGTGAAGCAGCACACATGACAGTTACAAAATGGCATTTTAGGATTGTTTATGTGCAGGAAGGGACTCCTTCCTGCACATTACCAATCCTCCTTGTTGGACTTGGCCCTTCTGGCAGGTTCACCCCTGAAACTTTTTGCTTTTTATTGTGACCTGGTGTTAGTAATTTTTGGCTTCTGCGCACTTTACCACTGTGTCCCAGGAAAAAGTGCGTGCATGTAGTGAGGTTGACCTGCCCTCCCATAGGAATGCATTGGGGAATGTATGTGTCCCTGGTAGTTCCTGATGCGTGGGGAGTGCAGGTGCGAGTTTGGTATGTGCGGATTCGCGTGATGAAATGCAGCGCGATGATGTGTGCAGCGTCAATGTACCTAGTGTGGAAGTGCCACTTCTAGAAGTTGGCATTTCTGTGTGCAGTGTGAGATGAGTGCCTTGTCTGGCGATTGGCTGGCTGAGGTCATGTGATGGGCTAGGGAATCTCCAGAGTCAGGATGAGTCACCCAGTGGTGAATGGGGAGGTCAGCAGCCAGATGGGTGGGAGGAGTGCACCTGGGACCTGAATAGGGCTGGGCTTTCCCCACACAATGCTGGCTCCGCCCCCTGTGGTGCGACTGATGTCCCTGGCCTGTCCTGTGAAAGGAAGGAGAGGAGCTGAGCAAAACAAAGTGCTCAAGTGCTCCTGAACCAGTTGTAACTGGTTCTGCCCTAAACCCTGTGCTGTGTCACAAAAGGTAACCTGTGTATAAAAAGGGGCTGTGACCCCTTACAAGGTGTTCTCTGCTGATCCTAACTGGGGGGGCCTGTTGCTGGGCGCCAGGAGAGACCGCCACTGGGGGCTGCCTCCCTGCCTGGAGGGCCCTGTGAGCTGGCCCATGGGCCCAGCCCTTGCCCCCCTGCCTCCTGGACGCCTTTATTCCTAGGAACCTTGCCTTTTCTGGAGGAGCGCTGTGGTCTGGACTGAGGAGCACCTCCATTGTGGCCAGCAGCGCTGCGCTTCGATAATTTACGAGGGAACCCCTACATAGGGATTCCCCCGCTTTTGCTGTGTTTATTAGCGGGTGCCCACCCCGCATGGTGGTGCTCGTTGGCGGGTGCCCACCCCGGTTATTGCCTCATATTTTAATTTTATTATAATGAAGGCGGGAGCCCACCCCGCGCTTCAGTGGTGGAAGAGAAGAAAATCACCGCCGCAGCCGGGCTTCACCGGAAGTCAGGCGAACTCCGTAAGGACGTGGGCGGGACTTCAAGCAGGAAGCGACGGGAGCCTACCCCGCGCTCCTGTATTGGGAGGAGGAAGAGGAAGCAAGAAGTCCGGAGCTCGGCCGGCTCCGATCCAAGTCCCGGGTCCCAGGAGGGGGCCCGCGTGAAGAAAGGTCCGCGCCGCAGAGGAGACACCCGAGAGAGGAGACGCCGCCTCCCAAACTGCCGGTGAGTGCGGGCGTCCCCGTGGGTCCCTCCTCCGCCTCGTGCAGTGCCTCACCTGCTGTGGAGCCCCTGAGCGGGACTCCAGCGTCAGGAGCCCAGTATTTTAAAGGCATTTCTTTTGTGGATAAGAGCGGCCCCGGAAGGCAGCGGGCCGCTCCAACGAAGGGGGCAGTAATAATCAAGAGCCCAGTCAGGCTCCAACTACGGAGTCATTTTCTTTGTGGTGAGAAGAGCGGCCCCGGAAGGCAGCGGGCTGCTCCAACGTTGTCCCAGGGCATATTTGTGTTTTCGAGCCCACAAGGCTCCGACGTGACTGGGGCACATTTCTTTTTCTTCTGATCTAGAGCCCACGAGGCTCCCACGCTGTTCTGGGCATTCCAGAGCCCAGAGAGGGCTCAAGAGGCACGCCGGTGCCAGGTTCATTCACAGCTGCCCAGCACTTAGTGGGCAGCTGCAACGTTTAGGTGGCGCCCTGCACCCTGTGCGTTGCGGCATTCGCAGCTAGCCCTGACTCTGCTGGACAAAGGGCGTTTGAGCCCCTGAGAGGCCAGGTTGGCCTAGGGGACAGGTCTAAGTGATCTGTGCGCTATTTGTCATTATTGCCTAATGTGATTTATGCAATGCTTTGTGTATCCCTCTAGATGTATTTGTATACCTAGGAGGTTGTGTTACCTAGTATAGTGATACTAGTGAGTTCATGGTTCCCTGCGTAATATTTTCCTAAGGTGGTTAGGGTTGCGTAGGTGGTACTTACCTGTTACCAGTGGTTACTGGTTGTGCCCTACATTTTCTAATTGATGCTACAGTGATTATATGTGCTATGTTCTAAAGTGTTATTCCTACAAAGTGCTAGTTCTAAAGGTGCTTATTCCTGACAGTGGTCCATGAGGCCCTGTCCCATGTAGATAATTCCCCTGTAAATTCTGCCCGTGCCAGTGCCACATTGTAAAGAGTGTATTTATTATCTAATGTGTTTGGTATAATACAAAGGCTATTTTTATATATAACCTTGTGTGAAGTTTCTTTTGTGGTGGGCCTTGGGTGTTGTTGCTGGGTGCGCGCGCAAACGCTTTACACATTGCCTCCGGGATAAGCCTGACTGCTCGTGCCAAGCTACCAAGGGGGTGAGCAGGGGTTATCTTTGGCGTGTAACTCCCCAGCCCTGACTAGAGTGGTGGTTTCTGCCTGGCTTTGGCGCAAGCCCTAGCCAACCAGAAATCCCATTTCTAATGTTGGTGATCAGCGGTGGGATTAGGACTTGCGTTTGCGCAGTACCACAGCGACGACTGGCTGCACTACAAAACTCTGCATTTTAGATAATCACGTGTTCGGGGATTATTGTTCTGAGTTTTATTTTAATTCTTCTCCTAAAAGGTGTCATTTGAAAATTGTGTACTCTTGCTTCAGCTCAGACGCCTAGGTCTCTTGTGTTGCACCTGTGTTTTAAAAACCTTGCCAGAATGGAACCTACCTTTAGTGCTTATAATCTGTTGGAATACAGTATGTGGGAGTTAAGGGGGTTCTGTGAGGAGAGAAGCTTAGCAGTGGGTGAGGAAGACACTCGGTTATCCCCTAGGACAGCCCTGCTACACTGGCAACAGGATAGATGGAGACAGATAGGCAGGGACCAGGCCGCACTCCAAGAGGGTGATGGGTCTGAGGGTGACCCTGAGGAGTCTGAAGAGGAGGAAGATGACAGGACAGGGACGCCAGTTGATAGTGAGGACCCTGTAGGTAGGGAGTCCCTTACTGGGTCCAGTGTCAGGGGCAGCGCCAAACCCCTTTCCCTATCCTCAGAGGAGTGGGTAGATAGGAGGGAAGAAAGGGAGCATCAGCTGGCGTTGGAGAAGCTCAGGTTAGAGCATGCCAAGAAGATAGCGCAGCTGAATGTGGAGGAGAAAAAGTTTGAGACCGAGAGGGTCTTAGCACAGGAGAGGATGGAGGAGCATGAGAGGGCCTTCGCCAGGGAGAAATTAGCTCTGGAGGGTAAGTTGTCCCCTGAGCGCAGTTGTAGTTGCCTGGATTCCCCAGGGAGGGTAGAGTCCAGTGGTGGCAGCGATATAGAGTCCAGTGCAGGACGTCCCATTCCTGATTCCCTGAGTATGGTACCTGTTTCCCAAGAGGAGGAGTACCCGTTGAAGTTCAGGAACAGCAGGAAGCAGCTGTCTCACCGGTCGTGGGGGTTTTTTGTGGATGATTGTCATGATGCACTGGAGGACTGGCTGGCGGTTAACCCGGAACAGGATTTGGATAGAGCGCTCAATATGATTACCAAAGAGCAGATGCTCAGTAGTTGTTCTCCCGGGTGGCGCCAACACCTGTTGAGGTATAACTCCTTTTGTCCTTGGGCCCTGGCAATAGAAGCAGACCGATGGGAAAGTGCCCAAGGTTCTGAGGAGGCATGGGACAGCGAGTCCAAAAGTAGTGGCTCATGTATCTTCCCGTCCTGTAGTGGAGAAGAGGCTCAGAGTAGCCCAGCTAGTTCCCAGAGTAGTGAGAGGGGTGTAGGGGCTCACGACCTATCTCAGTGGAGTAGGAGTGAGTGGGTGACTTCGAGTCCCCAGAGGCCCGAAACCTAGTCTCAGAGCCTGGATGGTTTCTTCAGGGAACACCAGGTTGGGGGACTAGGCTGTCCTGTTAGTCCATTTGAGGAGGATCACCTAGTGTATAGAGAACCTGGAGCATCTGTAAGTAGGGCTCCAGTGGTTCTGGTGACTGGCAGTGCCGCTCCAGTAGGGAGGGTACAGAAGTCCAGCGAGAGGGGTGGCATGGGGTTGTGTTCCCCAGTGGAGGAGCCAGTGGGTCAGGGACCAACCGGGAGGGCTGAGTCTCCTAGAGGTGACCCTGGTGACCACACGTCTGTCCTGGGGAATCTTCACGCACTGTCAGGTGGACAGGGGATGGGTGATCTGCGCCAGGCAGGCTGTCACGCAACGTATGGGGCATATGTTACCCTTGGGGGATGGTGTGTAAGTCCCCAGAAGTCCTGGAGTGCCAGGCAAGTACTCAGCCGAAGGATTTAGACCCCTGGTTGGGTGGCCAGGTTCAGGATCAGCCTGACCTGCTGGGAAGGACGACTGTAAGCAGTGTCCTGACCGTTGTAGCTGCTAGGGGCACCACTCGAGTTAGGAGGGTGCCGGACTCTGGAAGGGGGTGCAGAGGGGGGGAGTCCTCGCCTCTGACCCCGGTGCAACCTGAGCTGTTAAACCCTAGGTTGGGAGACCAGTTCTCAGGGAGTGGTCCTGAGCTGGTGGGTGAATTGTGTTACGGGGTCGCCTCTCAGAGGAAGAGAGGACGGAACCCTAGAAGAAGAGGTAGGGGGAGGAGAGCCTCACCCGTGGCTGATGGTCAGCTTGAGGATACAGACCCTAGGCTGGAGGATCAGTGGCAGTTTAGAACTGCCCTGATGAGGGGTAGAGTGGAGAATGGTTACTATGTGCCAGAGGTTACTACCCCCCACTCTGTGGTTAGGCAAGGACCAGTGGCACCTGGATGGCCTAGGGCCTGGTCCTGGCTGCGAACAGCTGAGGAGTACCAGTGGGGTAGCCCAGTTGGTCCGCCGAGTTTTTTCAGAGGGAACCACGTGGGTTCAGACTGGCGTAAAACCAGAGAGTGTCCCTGCAGTTGCGGGCCTGCGTCCGTGTTTTATCGCCCCAAGCAAGGAAGACCATCACGGTGGTGATTGGTCTACCCTGCGTTTTGGCTGTAAGGGGGTTGTGTTGGACTTGGCCCTTCTGGCAGGTTCACCCCTGAAACGTTTTGCTTTTTATTGTGACCTGGTGTTAGTGATTTTTGGCTTCTGCGCACTTTACCACTGTGTCCCAGGGTAAAGTGCATGCGTGTAGTGAGGTTGGCCTGCCCTCCCATAGGAATGCATGGGGGAATGTATGTGTCTCTGGTAGTTCCTGATGCGTGGGGAGTGCACGTGCGAGTTTGGTATGTGCGGACTCGTGTGATGAAATGCTGCGCGATGATGTGTGCGGCGTCAATGTACCTAGTGTGGAAGTGCCACTTCTAGAAGTTGGCATTTCTGTGTGCAATGTGAGATGAGTGCCTTGTCTGGCGATTGGCTGGCTGAGGTCATGTGATGGGCTAGGGAATCCCCAGAGTCAGGATGAGTCACCCAGTGGTGAATGGGGAGGTCAGCAGCCAGATGGGTGGGAGGAGTGCACCTGGGACCTGAATAGGGCTGGGCTTTCCCCACACAATGCTGGCTCCGCCCCCTGTGGTGCGACTGATGAACCTGGCCTGTCCTGTGAAAGGAAGGAGAGGAGCTGAGCAAAACAAAGTGCTCAAGTGCTCCTGAACCAGTTGCAACTGGTTCTGCCCTAAACCCTGTGCTGTGTCACAAAAGGTAACCTGTGTATAAAAAGGGGCTGTGACCCCTTACAAGGTGTTCTCTGCTGATCCTAACTGGGGGGGCCTGTTTCTGCTGCTGGGCGCCAGGAGAGACCGCCACTGGGGACTGCCTCCCTGCCTGGAGGGCCCTGTGAGCTGGCCCCTGGGCCCAGCCCTTGCCCCCCTGCCTCCTGGACGCCTTTATTCCTAGGAACCTTGCCTTGTCAGGAGGAGCGCTGTGGTCTGGACTGAGGAGCGCCTCCGTTGTGGCCAGCAGCGCTGCGATACGATAATTTACGAGGGAACCCCGACGTAGGGATTCCCCCGCTTTTGCTGTGTTTATTAGCGGGTGCCCACCCCGCATGGTGGTGCTCGTTGGCAGGTGCCCACCCCGCTTATTTCCTCATATTTTCATTTTATTATAACGAAGGCGGGAGCCCACCCCACGCTTCAGTGGTGGAAGAGAAGAAAATCACCGCCGCAGCCGGGCTTCACCCGGAAGTCAGGCGAACTCCGTAAGGACATGGGCGGGACTTCAAGCAGGAAGCGACGGGAGCCTACCCCGCGCTCCTGTACTGGGAGGAGGAAGAGGAAGCAAGAAGTCCGGAGCTCGGCCGGCTCCGATCCCAGTCCCGGGTCCCAGGGGGGGCCCGGGTGAAGAAAGGTCCGCGCCGCAGAGGAGACACCCGAGAGAGGAGACGCCACCTCCCAAACCGACGGTGAGTGCGGGCGTCCCCGTGGGTCCCTCCTCCGCCTCGCGCAGCGCCTCCCCTGCTGTGGAGCCCCTGAGCGGGACTCCAGCATCAGGCACCCAGTATTTTAAGGGCATGTCTTTTGTGGATAAGAGCGGCCCCGGAAGGCAGCGGGCCGCTCCAACGAAGGGGGCAGTAATAATCAAGAGCCCAGTGAGGCTCCAACTACGGGGGCATTTTCTTTGTGGTGATAAGAGCAGCCCCGGAAGGCAGCGGGCTGCTCCAACGTTGTCCCAGGGCATATTTGTGTTTTCAAACCCACGAGGCTCCAACGTGACTGGGGCACATTTCTTCTTCTTCTGATCTAGAGCCCACGAGGCTCCCACGCTGTTCTCGGCATTCCAAAGCCCAGAGAGGGCTCAAGAGGCAAGCCGGCGCCAGGTTCATTCACAGCTGCCCAGCACTTAGTGGGCAGCTGCAACATTTAGGTGGCGCCCTGCACCCTGTGCGTTGCGGCATTCGCAGCTAGCCCTGACTCTGCTGGACAAAGGGCGTTTGAGCCCCTGAGAGGCCAGGTTGGCCTAGGGGACAGGTCTAAGTGATCTGTGCGCTATTTGTCATTATTGCCTAATGTGATTTATGCAATGCTTTGTATATCCCTCTAGATGTATTTTTATACCTAGGAGGTTATGTTACCTAGTATAGTGATTCTAGTGAGTTCATGGTTCCCTGCGAAATATTTTCCTAAGGTGGTTAGGGTTGCATAGGTGGTACTTATCTGTTACCAGTGGTTACTGGTTGTGCGCTACATTTTCTAATTGGTGCTACAGTGATTATATGTGCTATGTCCTAAAGTGTTATTCCTACAAAGTGCTAGTTCTAAAGGTGCTTATTCCTGACAGTGGTCCATGAGGCCCTGTCCCATGTAGATAATTCCCCTGTAAATTCTGCCCGTGCCAGTGCCACATTGTAAAGTGTGTATTTATTATCTAATGTGTTTGGTATAATACAAAGGCTATTTTTATATATAACCTTGTGTGAAGTTTCTTTTGTGGTGGGCCTTGGGTGTTGTTGCTGGGTGCGCGTGCAAACGCTTTACACATTGCCTCCGGGATAAGCCTGACTGCTCGTGCCAAGCTACCAAGGGGGTGAGCAGGGGTTATCTTTGGCGTGTAACTCCCCAGCCCTGACTAGAGTGGTGGTTTCTGCCTGGCTTTGGCGCAATCCCTAGCCAACCAGAAATCCCATTTTGAACACTCCCCTGCATGCAGACACCCTTGCACTCTGATGCAGAGTGCCTGTGTTGCCGCTAAGTTATTAAACTTAGCACCAATGCAGGGGGAAACGCAAGGCTGCATCACTTTCTTGTAAATATGGTGCATCCTTGCATTTCAGAAGTGGGGGAGCGTGTTGTTAAGCCCAGGAGGCTAACGACACGCTCCACCACTCCTATTGCACATATCCCCCAGAGTTTCCTTAAACACCTAAAGGGCTTTTTGTAACCACTCCAGTTCATCTCAATCCTCAAAAGAAAAGATCTGTTCTTCAGGGTATGGAGGATTTACTAGCAACTGATGTCATAATTCCTTTTCCCCAGGAGAAAAGGAGGAATCTATGTTATTCAATCCAGTTTGTGGTAAAAAAAAGTGTTCTGGAGAATACAGACCTGTTCTAGATCTCAAGAGACTGAAAGATATTTTTGCAGACAAGGTGGTAATAAGAAATGATGTCAATAGGGGTCTTCGTCCAAATTCTTCAAGCCTGAGTGGATGGGCTGAGAGAAAAGTAATAATTGCCTGTGATTCCTGTGATTCCTTTCCTTTAAATTCAGGCAAAGGAATATCTACAAGTGCTCTGTCGATTTCATGTGTGGCTTACAAGGAGTGTCCCTCAAGGACATTTGTAATGCAGCTACTTGGGCCTCTCCAAATACATTTGTGTCACACTACAGACTCCAATTTGGGAGGTCCAGTTCTTCTGCTTTTTGTTCAGGGGTTCTTTCAGCAGTGTTGGATTAAATTTGTATAAACAATTAGCATATGAGATGTCTCTGGCATTCTTTTTTCATTATATGACCGTATAATGGAGGATAGTTTGGGTACAATCTTATTTGTGATGACTTGGACAAGGAAGACAGATGAGAAGGTAATGCTCGGATTACTCACCAATAATCCTCATTACTGTGAGTCATAGTCTTCCTCATCACAGTCCTATGTTACCTCCCTCCCTTCCAATTTCTTTAAAAGGTCTACTTGTTTGCATTTTCTTATTATAATATGAAGAAGGGTTAGCCACTCTTTTATCTTAGTAGGTTTTAAGGGTTGTGGTTTACCCCTCATGTTCTTTGCATTTTGTTTTAGTATGGATGATCTATGTTCGATAGAGAAAATGTATTATCCCTAGGCAGAAATTATAAGTTGAAAGATTGAGTTCAATCCTTTTCACAACCCAAGGTTTGAGCCCATGTGTTAGAACATAAACCTCAACTCAAATAAACCATAACAATCACTATGTTTCATGTATAGAAAATTACATAAAATGTTATTAAAAACACATTCCAATGCAATTAAAAATAGACATATGACTGTCTAATATCATAAAACAGAATTCATGTGGCACATATTTCACATACAGATAATAATGACCTCCTCTATTGACACAACCAACGCTACAACAGACAAATTACAGGGAGACAAAAAAAGACAATATATTTTGTCATTAAGTAAGACATCCATTCCCACAACGTACTTTCCTCAATAGTTCATCCTGAGCTCTTTCTATATTTCTATCTCATTAGGAGAACCTATTCTCACGGATTGTGTTTGTTTCAGCGTCGACGCGTTTCAATGGCTTTGTTCAATATTCCACCTTTTTCAAGTCCCAAGATATGTCTCTCCTATTATTAGCACTGGTTGGTTGCCATTATATCTCACTCCTTATATCATATCCTTACTTCTTCTGGTTTGACAAATGGATGTTTGCCTGGAGGACGTCAGGAGCACTACGCAGGAGTTAATAACAACGCTTGGTAGAGGGACTGTCCCAAAAAATTTTGGTCTGGAGGAAGGAATATTTATTGAGACTGCCCAACACAAAAAAAATAAGAACAATCTTCTTTGTGTGGACATGGTTGCAGTCAAAGATTACGAATAAAAGCGGAGGCTGTTCCCTGATGCAAATAACGTTGTCACAGAACTATAAACGAGTGGATAAAACTATGTTAGCAGATCAGAATGTTCTAAGGAAGGAATGTCCTTAAAGCAAATAAACTAGAAGAAGTAAGGATATGATATAAGGAGTGAGATATAATGGCAACCAACCAGTGCCAATAATAGGAGAGACATATCTTGGGTCTTGAAAAAGATGGAATATTGAACAAAGCCATTGAAACCCGTTGACCCTGAAACAAACACAATCCGTGGGAATAGGTTCTCCTAATGAGATAGAAATATAGAAAGAGCTCAGGATGAACTATTGAGGAAAGAACTTTGTGAGAACGGATGTGTTACTTAATGTCAAAATATATTGTCTTTTTTTGTCTCCCTGTAATTTGTCTGTTGTAGCGTTGGTTGTGTCAGTAGAGGAGGTTATTATTAACTGTATGTGAAATATGTGCCACATGAATTCTGTTTTATGATATTAGACAGTCATATGTCTATTTTTAATTGCATTGGAATGTGTTTTTAATAAAATATGTAATTTTCTATACATGAAACATAGTGATTGTAATGGTTTATTTGAGTTGAGGTTTATGTTCTAACACATGGGCTCAAACCTTGGGTTGTGAATAGGATTGAACTCAATCTTTCAACTTATCATTTCTGCCTAGGGATAAAACATTTTCTCTACCTTTTAGTAGTACCCTAATCCCCTGGTTGTAAAGGGGTCTCTCTCATCTCTTTTGTAATCTATGTTCGAGACAAATGTCTCATTATTAAGGACTGGGGACGAGGAAGACTATAACTCGGAGTAAGGAAGATTACAGATATGTAATCTAAGCATCATCACTACTGTAACTCATTGATTCACTCCTCAAGCCTAATTTTTCCATTGAGATTTCAGTAACAAACGACACGTTTTGCTCTGTTTCCTCGCTTAACATCTCCTGTATTACATCCCTGTGCTGTTAGACCTGCCACTAGCCCTTTAGCCTCTTTCTTTTGTTTGACCGCCTATTGCACAGGACCTTGGTTCTACATTTGCACCCATTCTCCCTTGTACCCCATTGCTGCCATGGGTGCTGCTCAGATGCCTATCCTCCACAGGAATGACTTTTGTGATCGTTTCCTCTTGCTAGTGCCATGCCAATTCCTACTAGTTATTCTCTATTTCCTAATTTTTCCAGTAGTAGAGCATGAACTTCCACCTCAACAACCCCAGCGACCCCAACTCCTCCATCCTCCGTGACAACCGCACCAGCATCGGACTCAACCAACTCGTCAACGCACCGACACACATGGCAGGGCATACCCTTGACCCCATCTTCGCCGCAGGTAACGGTGTCCACTTCAGCCACACAACACAACCACCCTGGACCGACCACCACTGCGTCCATTTCACTGTCGAGAAACCCAAAGCACCTAAGCCTCCCCTCGCCTGCCACGAAGGAACTGGAACGAGATCCCCGACGAGCAATTGAGCTCCACCGTCTCCCGAGACGACCACACCTGGGCATCCGACACAAACACCGCAGCTAGAGAGCTCCACACGTGGATCTCCAACTGCGCAGACGAGCTCACCCCACTACGCAACCCCGGCAAACAACACCCCAGAAAATCCGCATGGTTCACCACCGACCTCCAAGAAGCCAGGCGCACCTGCAGACACCTGGAAAACAATTGGAGAAATACCAAGACAACTGACAGCCTCACCACCTACAAGAAAGCCATGATGAACTACCACAGCCAAATCAGAACCACCAAAAGAAACTTCATCCACAACAAAATCCTCACCAACTCCACCAACTCCAAGGAACTCTTCAAAGTCATCCAGGAGTTTACCAACCCACACAGCGAAGCCAAAGACGTCATCCCATCCCAGGACCTCTGCGACAAGCTCTGAACTTTCTTCCACTTCAAGATCAGAACACTCTACTTCAGCAAGCCCTTCACGTCCCCAAGACACCAGCCAACCCACCATCTCCAACTGGACATCACTCACGACCATGGACACCACCGCAACCATGAAAAGCATCCACTCAGAGTCCCCCACTGACCCCAGTTCCCCGCACATCTACCATAGAGCAGTGGACACCATCACATCACACCCCAACTACAACACACCATCAACACCACATTCAAAACAGGCACATTCCCCGACAACAGGAAATGCGCCGATGTGAGGCCACTGCTCAAGAAACCCATGGCGGACCCAACCGACCTCAAAAAGTACCGGCCCATCTCACTTCTGCCCTTCGCGGCCAAGGTAGCAGAAAAAGCAGTCAACAGAGAGCTGACACAATTCATCGAAGAACATACCATCCTCGACCCATCCCAATCCGGATTCCGAGCCAACCACTGAAACAGCCCTACTCGCCGCCACAGACGACATCTGCACCCACCTGGACCAGGGCCATTTCACAGCCCTCATCCTCTTCGATCTATCCGCAGCATTCGACAACGTCTCCCACCGCACACTAATCACCAAACTACATGAAGCCGGCATTCAAGGAAAAGCCCTAGACTGGATCCGCTCGTTCCTCACAGGAAGAAGCCAAAGGATCAGACTAGCACCCTTCATCTCCGCCCCCACCGAATCACCTGCGGAGTACCACAGTAGTCATCTCTGAGCCCGACCCTCTTCAACATCTACATTGCCCCCCTCGCAGACATCATCCGACAACACGGCCTCAACATCATATCCTATGCCGACGACACCCGGCTCATCCTCCCCCTCACCAAAGACCCCACCACCGCTAAACTCAACTTCCAGAGAGGAATGCAAGAAGTGGCAGTCTGGATGACCAACAGCTGCGAAAAACTCAAAGCTGAGAAAACAGAAGTCCTCGTCCTTGGAACCACCCCCTCAGCATGGGACAACACGTGGTGTCCCACCGCCCTCGGAAGCCCACCCACACCCACAGACCATGCAAAGAACCTCAGCATCCTACTCAACGCATCACTCTCCATGAACCGACAGGTAAACGCCGTCACCTCCAGCAGTTTCAACACCCTCCGAAAGACCTTCAAATGGATCCCCCTCGAATCAAGGAAAACAGTCACCCACGCACTGATCACCAGCAAACTCAACTATGGCAACGCACTCTACGCCGGCATCAACAATTCCCTACTCTGCAAACTGCAAACAATACAGAACACCTTGGCCAGACTCGTCTTCGACATCCCCCGATGCGAACACATCAGGCAACACCTGGGACGACTCCACTGGCTCCCCGTGGAGAAGAGGGTCACCTTCAAAATCCTCACTCATGCCTATAAGTGCTTGCACAACTGCGGACCTAAATACCTAAATGACAGAGTAAACTTCCATGCACCTAAAAAGAAACCTGCGATCATCCCACCTCTGACTGGCCGATACCTTGTGGAACCAAAGAGCAAGATCAGGCAGAAGATCGTTCTCCCACATCGTGGAAAAGACCTGGAAAGAGCTACTGGCAGACATCAGACGTTCCTCCTCTCTGAACACCTTCTGGCAGACCCTCAAGACCTGGCTCTTCATCTGAACAGAGTGGCGCCCCCCCCAGCGCCTTGAGACCCTCACGGGTGAGTAGCACGCTTTATAAACCCCCTGATTGATTGATTGATTGATTGAAAGGCCAAATTCATGCCAAAGTGTCCTTAAGTGAACCTTATGGGTCTTACCAATGCAATGGTCTCCGCACAGAGACACCATCTGACATTTTCCTAGGAGGTTGGAAGGGTGGGGTCCCATTTTGTTACTGGGTCCTAGTTTTGAAGCAGTGCGCACGTTGCAGAGTTCATTGCATATCAGCAGTTTTCATGTGAAACAAAACATAACTCTGGTGATTAATGTACCTGATGGACAGAAATTGAGCTTTTTGTAGTGGGAGTTTTGACTCATCTAAGGTAGCGCAGAGTGTTAATATGCCTGCTGCAAAGAACGTGTACCATGTAGATCACAGAAGTATTTTATGTGCATAGCTCAGCAGGTTACTGCTTTAGTCAGAGAGATCCTTTTGTTACTTGCAGTTCATAGTTACAATCTTAATCTAGCACAGTGAGCTATGAACTGCCATCAAAGAGCTGCATGCAAACTGGTTGGTACAGGTTAGAAAGTTATGTTTTTCCCCAGTCTTTCATTATCCTAATGTTGTTAAAAAAGGTTTGTTTTTTAAATAAATTCCTATTAGTAAAGCCAACACTAACCACTGTGTTACATTCTGAATCCTGAGTTTGTGATTCTCCAGATCAAGCACTCTACACCTTGTAGTTAATCTCCTTTTTCTTATGTAACATTTTCTATACACTGATTTACACGTGATTTATTGTCCCTGTTTGTGTGTGTGCTGTAAAGTGATCTGGTATGAGAGGTGCTGTAAAACAAATGAAATACATGTGAGAAAGAGGCAATAGAGAGATGAGAGCCACTGTTGGAGGTTGATAGTAAGGGAATCATTGAAGAGCCTCAACAATGATTGTCAGTCAGTCAGTCCATAAAGCTTTATTAACGGCTACAAACCATAAAAGCAGTATACACACAAGAAAAAAAAATACAACATTTCCAACATCCCACAGCACAATGAATTCATGAATAGATAAAATACTCCTAAGGTAATTAAAAGTGGATAGGACCAAATAATAATCCTATACAATAAAAACATAAAATATACAGAATAAGATCAATCCTTAGTTATGCTGTGTCTAAGGTGTCACAGATAAAGCGAGTAATTGCTGTTTAATTTTAGCACCTCGAACGCACCACATAGCCCAAAGGTATCTAGAAGTCGCGTAAACAATTAGGGGTGTAGTGTCAAATTTTAGTATTCTTAAGGCTTCCCTATAATCTCTAAGACCCAATAGTTTACAGAGCGGAATAATCCATTTAGCTCTGGCCCTAACGTAGAAGGAGCAAAAGAGCAGAGCATGCAGATCCGTCTCTTCACAACCTTCACAACCTACGCATAAGCTAGAAACCATAGGGACGACTGACCACTTGTTTATCGCAGCCCGCAGAGGAAGTGTCCCATGTCTCAATTGAACATACAGCTTCTTTGCCAGTGCGGGTTGAATATCGTCCAAACATTTCTCGAAACAATAGTGGTCCTTCGCCTCCAGAAACCTGTTAGTCAGCCTGCCCAATGACGGATTAGTAAGAGCAAGTTCCAATCGATACTTGTTAAGTAAAATGACCAACTCTCTCCTAGGTAATAAGGGACACTTCTGCTCTGGAGCGAGCCAGATGTCTCCCCTACCCAGTGTCTGGCACGCATGCTTAACATATTTTAACCAGGAAATTTTCCCAGCCCCCCTTAAGGAAAGTAGATCCCTTAGATCATCCCTATAACTTAGCAGCTCCGGGGTGAACCAGAGCCGCCTCCAATACAACACGGGACGATTCGAGATATCCCCCTGAATGGGGGCTAAACCCAAGTCTAAACGTAAGGGGAGTAATGGTGTACTCTGAGGAAGACTCATTAGGCGCCTAATAAAGATGTTCTCAGTAATCGTCAAGGAAGTGGCGCTCAAATGGCCCCATAGCTCCACCCCATAGAGTGCCCCACCTCTCTCCTGGGACTTATATATTTCTAGGGGTGGTCCCAGGGATTTGAGTGGAGACTCACTGTGAGCTTTTAGAATGCCACCAGAGGATTGGGCCAGCTCCATATTTGCCTTGGCTACCTGAGGCCCCCACCCCATCTTATCGTTAAGTGTTACACCTAGATAATCAAAGGTGGAGACTCTTTCCAACGCCACTCCATCCAAGTGGGGGTGCGAGCAACTAGATATTTTTGCGTTAAAAGCCATAAATTTGGTTTTAGCCAAATTGATCTCCAAGTTCCTTGACTTACAAAATAGGCAGAACGCCTCCAGTGTTCGCTGTATACCCATAGAGGTTTTTGATATCAAAAGGGTATCATCAGCGAACATCAGGGCTGGGATCTTCCGAGCTGCCAAGCTGGGGGAATCCAAATCCCTCGCCCCCAGGAGATGGTCAATTAATCCATTAAGGAACAGAGAAAAAAGAGTGGGGGCCAACACACACCCCTGCCTCACTCCCCTTTCCACCGGGAATGGGGCCGAGAGCTCCCCATTTCTCCCATACCTCACCCTCGCGAAGGTGCCTTGGTGTAACCGTTTAAATAATTGACACAAGTATGTTGGAGCTCCCATCTCCCTCAAAATGGCCCAGAGCTTATCCCTCTGGACCAGATCGAATGCAGATCGGAGATCTACAAAGATCAAATACAGGCTACCGGCCCCCAAAGTCACCGTTTTCCAGAAGACCAATTGAAGTCTAAACAGTTGGTCAATGGTAGAGACCTTACAACGAAAGCCCGCTTGAAGGGAGGTCAGGATGTGTTGGTCATCAATCCAACTCTGCAACCTTGTTAGTGAAGTGCGAGCAAACTGTTTCTGCAAGACATCAATAAGGCTAATGGGACGGTAATTAGCCGGGTCAAGAGGGGAGGCCTTTTTGTGAATAGGAATAATCTCGGCCCCCAACCAGGTTCCGGGAATTTCCATACCATGTAGAATAGCATTGAATAGTAACCAAATATAGGGAACCCAGACCTGCTGCTCACTCGAGAAAAAATCTCCTGGGATTCTATCCAATCCCGGGGCTTTCCCCGAAGCCAGACTTTTAAGGGCCACTTTAATTTCCTGGATGGAAAAGGGTGGGCACTCATCCTCCTCCAACAATTCTAGAGACAATGGGCTCCTAACAGGGAGGCCTGGGTCTGCCACCGAAGCAACATTCGAGAGGGAGTACAATGGCTTAAAATGGGCTAACCAAACCTCTTCACTCAGGTTTGGTGTAAAAGCGGGAATCCCTTCTGGCGATCCTGATCTCATTAGATTCCAGAAGTCGGTCTGCCTGGAGAAAATAGTCACGATGCGGCTCCCGCGCCGCTGGAGCGATGAGTCGCTTTTGAAGCCCTTGATGGAACACAGGTGCGGCAGCTTAGGAGTCCCGCTAAGGAACCTGGGCACAGTAGTCCTCTAACACGCTGGATACGGGTGCTGCCTGGAGAAAATAGTCACGATGCGGCGGCTCCCGCACAGTGGGAGCGGCGAGGCGCTTTTGAAGCCCTTGAGGGAACACAGGTGCGGCAGCTTAGCAGTCCCGCTAAGGATCCTGGGCACAGTAGTCCTCTAACAAGCTGGATACAGGTGCTGCCTGGAGAAAATAGTCACGATGCGGCTCCCGCGCAGCGCGAGCAGCGAGGCGCTTTTGAAGCCCTTGATGGAACACAGGTGCGGCAGCTTAGCAGTCCCGCTAAGGATCCTGGGCACAGTGGTCCTCTAACACGCTGGATACAGGTACTGCTAGTGATATTGGGGTCCTTGAAACCATCCACCTCACCAACTGCGAATGATGGTAGTTCACCTCCGGCAAGCCTGGGATGGCACATTTCTCTTTCCATCATGGAAAAAAATCTATTTTCGGCCACTCTTCTTCCAAAACTCCCCTTTCCGGGCCCCAGCAGCCTCCTATCCTAATGCGCCGCTGAATCCTAAATATGCATATGTATATTCACTTTTACAAAACGCCAGAGAAGGGAGCGTAGCAAGCACCCGGTGTGAAAATAGAGACTGAGTCGTCACCTTGTTTCTCTCACAATGATTGTCGTTTCCTGGTGTACTGTAAGATCACCATTTACTAAGCCTTAAAAGCTAATAAAATTGAATATATAATGAAATATGTGCTGTAGAATGCACTATTTTTGCCATTTTTTACCAACTTTTCTTGGGTAGAGAACTCCCTCAAACCCCCTTGTAGTGGTAAGGCTCGCTCACTGTGCTCGCTCACTGTGCACCAAACGGGGGCTGGTCTGACAAAATTTGCCAGGGATGCTTTAGGTTCCTAGTCCGGCCCTTAGGAATACCTACTAATTGATCTTTTGAACTTTCAACCTCATTTATGGTTATTTTACCGTAGGACAGCACAGCAGGCCTTCCTGCTGCACTGCCCTTTGTCAAAAGAAAAGGGCAGGAATGTGCTGTATCTATTAGATACTGCGCATTCCTGTCCTCTTCCCCTGTACCGGCGCACAATGGGCTAAGGTGTGTCAATGCTGGCACCTGTGCACCATGGTGCAAAGGTGCCTGCGTTGCGAGGATGAATTTTTTTGTGTAGGAAGGGAAACCTTTCAGCACAAAAGCAATCACAAGAGCTTTTTCCTCTTTTTATGTGTGCTGCAGAATACAGCACACATAGAAATATTTCTCCTCGTTGTGCCTCTCTTTTTGACGCTGCCTCAGAATTACGATTTCTCATAAATCTGGGGCAGTGTCAAAAAGCCATGGATGCTGCTGGGAACGCCCCCAGAAAAACCCATGGAATGCCCCTTTCATGCAGTTTTCTGCGTGAAAGGGGCACATATTTATAAGGCCACGAAAAGCCACGTAACATGGCTTTACGTGGCCTTATAAATATGCCAGTGGCACATTGTATCACCGGAATGTCAAAAAAGTGATGCTCTGGTGGCGCAATAGTGCCGGTAGGGTGTCATAAATAAGGCCCTGTGTGCCTTACTGGCTGGTTGTGCAGTGGTTAGTAAAATATGGTGGCTTTAACATGTGTCATATCAGACCATAGGAGGCTTTCCAGTGTATCTGTGTTTACAAAAAAGGAACTTATGTATGCATGACCTTAGCTCGCATGGGACTAAACCATTTGGTTGGCTGCTTAGTGGTCCACTGGCTTCACTAAGAAAGGGATTCCTGTCCGCCAGGCACCAGCTCTCATGGTTCCAGACACTTAGGGGCAGATTTATAACGGACTTGCGCCACTTTTACGCCGCCATTGCGTCTCTTTTGTGACGCAGCGGCGGCGTAAACCCTGCACCATGTTGCGTCCCATTTACAACGTGACGCATCTAGGGAGATGCGTCACGTTGTAAAGCTTGCGCCACATGTGGGCGTACCTGCACAGGGGGGGCGTTCCGGCGCAGGAATGTCTCCGAAAAGTGGCTGAGTGAAATCTACAAGATTTCACTCAGTCTCAGTCACTTTTCCGGCCATGCTGCGTCAAAACCCTGCGCCTGCTTGAAACAGACGTAAGGATTGACGCAGCATTGTAACGATAGGCCACCCCGAGCCCTGCTGGAGCTGCGTTGCGCTTGCGACGCAACTCCAGCAATGCGCCAACCTTCCGCCTTCAGATGCGTCATGCATTTGTTTATCCTTGCGCCACGATGCGCTGCATTGTAAATGTGGCGCATCTATTGTGGCGCAAAGGTAAACTTTTGTGATGCATCTTCCCTGGCGCATCCATGCTGATTTGCAGGGATGCGCCAGGGAACATAAATCTGCCCCTTAGTTGCTGTATTGTCCTTAAATGAGCGATCCTAAAAACGAAAGGGCTGCATTGATAATCTTTTCACAAAAATGTAAAATTATTGGTAACAGAAGTCAGAAGTGTCTGAAACATAACCTTTACAATGCTAACGTAGTTTTTGAAGAATTACCACCTACTTTTAAAGCCTCTTATGAAATGTTTCATGCCTTGTCAAATACGATTTAGCCACTTAACTTTACGCCTTTAAGCTTTTTTCAGTCTATTTGTGAATCACTTCGAAAATATAACGCACTGTACTGAAAAGAGGCATCAATCATTTTCAGGATACAGCACCTCGCTTTTGAAAATGCCATCTCTTACCAATTTGCAGTAAAGAATTCCGTTATGCCTGGAAATCGTGAAATGTTTTGACATTTTGTTGAGCAAACTATAGGTCATGATGGACTGGGCACACATCCCTTACCGTAGTAGACGCTAATAAAAGGTAAAGCATGGAAACACAATTCTGCTCCAATTTTTCTGGGGGGAAAAACAGCAAAGCACTCTAACTATCAAGCAGACATTGTGTAAAGAAACAGTGGGGTATATTTCAGCCGCGGCCCGTGGAGGGAGTTGCGCCGTGTCGTCACGCTAATGCTGCAAACGTGACTCTCGGCCAATTAGCGGCTAGTACATAGATGCTTGCCACCCTAGCGGCACTTTTGTGTGCTTAGCAGGCGGAAAAAAAGACACTACATGCAAAAAATTATATTTACCTGAAAGCAGCAAGGGAGCAGACATGAGTGAGCACAGCCCAGGAAACCAACCCCACAGTGGCAGCTCCTCCGTAATGGCAGAGGAGTGTCGCCCCACCGGCCAGCGCCAGCAGATGATAAATAAAATGATAATAACATAATGTTATTATCATAATTGTATCATCATTTTATTTATGCTGTCTGAGCTGTGTAATGAGAATTGGACGGTGGGACCAGGCATGGCATGGAGGAGGAGTAGTGTGCCGGCCAAACAGACATGCATACTTATGGTTCTCCAACCCAGCTATGTTGCACAGCTGGGTTGGAAAAAAGCCACAGGCTCCAATGCGCTGTCTTAGTTTCAAACAAAGGCCACACAGTCCAATCCTGGCGCTGCTCTCATAGCATGAAAGCAGTGTCTGGACTGGGTGGGGAGTCTGTGCCTTGAATGCCAATACCCTTCTCACCCGGCGAGACAGCCGGCAGCGGTAGCAGAGCAACAGGTAAGTTATTTTTATTTTTATATTATTTCTCCCACCCAACCCCACCCCCTTTACCTGCTGCCACCCTACCACTTTATACAGGCGGTGGCTGCCACTGCAACACCAGTAACCCCACTGCGAGCCAGGATGACCAGCCAGAGTCCCAGGGGAAGAGGAAGTGCAAGTTCAGTCAGGAGGAGAATGAGATCTTGATCATGGAGGTGAAGTTGGTTGCAGCTGCGGGACAGGACAGTGCTGGATATGAAAAACAACAACAGCAACAAGGTAAGTTGTAAGCTGTCATGCAGTGCAGGCAGTGATGTTCCCGTGCTCTGCGGCACTCTCTAGGCAAAAGGGTGCGATGCAGGCTCATCTACAGTAAAACATGACATCAATGGAAGGCTCATGGGAATTTTGATATGTTGGCGTAGGGCAGCACTGCAAGCCTACTAGCTATGCTACCCTACGTCAATAGGGAAGGGCAGGAATGCACTGTATCTACAAGATATGGTGCATTACCGTCCTTTCTGCCAGCATTGGGTAAAGTGCCAGCTGAATATGCACCAGTATAGAGGATAGCACAGGGATGCATTGTATATGTGTAACCACAGCGCAACCCTGCACAAACATCAGACATCCGCCAAAGCAGCCAGCTCAATGTGCACTAGCATGGAAGAAAACAAGCAAAGAGATGCATTGTATTTTTGTAACCACAGCACAACCCTGCACTTTCTTAATCACACAGCTTAGTGCAGCAAGATGGTTTGTGGTGCTGCACTGTTCAACATGTTTATGAAATATCTCTCTGTGTCTCACCTGGCCCTTTGCACATTATTGTACCCTGTAAATCTATGGCATAAAATTGGCATCTCATAGGAGAAACAACAAACCTGAGGGGTGGGGGATGTGTGGTACATGTGCAGCACCTCACATTGGGACATTTCAAGAGTCATGTTTATAGTCGCTTAGATTAAACTAGATTGCATGCAGCTGCCCTAGCATGCAAGCTCAGAGCACACAGGTGTCAGTTGCCATGGTAGGGAGCACCTGAACTCCTCTCTTCTACTAAATATGACAGGGTATGGGGCTGAATGCAAGTCGTGTACACCAGAGGACCATGGGCCATATTTAGTGAAATGCAGCACTGCATCGATGCAAACAAATCAGCTGGGCTGAGCTGCTTCATTGCAAAAATGCATGGATAGGCTGTATTTACAGGAATATCTGCCACCCCTGTGCACACCCCTGCACTGGTGCAATAAGAAGGCTCAAGTGTCAACGCAGGCACCCTTGGACCATGGGGCCTGGGTGTCAGTGCTGGTGCTCTACTGTTTTTTACAGAGCCGGAGCAAGAGGAAACACATGGGGTGCGGTATATTCTTGAGAATACAGTGCATGCCTGTGTTTTTTAAATGATGCAGGGTAATAATAATAATAATAATAATAATAATAATAATAATAATATTAATAATTCCTATTTTGTAAAGCGGAACATATCACCCACCAAGGGTTTCAAGGCATTGGGGGCCTTCGGGGAGATTAAGTGAGCTATTGCCCAGAGTCACATGATGCTGAGCTGAGCTGCCACCGCCGCTGGGGATCGAACCATGAGCCCTGCACTCTGGGTTCAGCAGCTCTGGCTGCTGCACCACACTTCTCCTCTAGGGTAGTGCTGCGAAATTCCTTGCACCGCTGTGTTATGCCATTTCTTCGTGAATATGCCCCTCGGTAGGTGCATATCACCATTCCCAGCACTACTACCATCTGGGGTGCTGCTGACTGATATCACTTCAAAACAACCTGCCATGTCAGTCTATTTGATATGGGCACGCATAATACTGGTGTCGTAGGTATATGGGAGTCAATGTAGGATGAGGGTGCAATCACTGATTGGCAGGAATTTGGCTATGAGGCCCAAATTGTAACAGCCAGAGGAAACATGTATACATACAAGTGCATGGGTCTGCATAAACGATGTGTGACACCCTGCAGATTACCAAGCCTGGTGCTGCTGAAATGGGGTGAACGTCAGTGATCGTAATCTGACTAGTATGACAGGGCCCATCCACTCAGAGTAGGCATACAGTGGTAGTGAGAACAATGCTGAGATCGAGTCATCTGAATGGGAAATACAGTGTTATTTGCAATCCATACCCTTGTGCAACAGGTGTCACATGCATCAATGAGGAACTTAAAGTGAAATGTATTGCACCTTAATTGTCAACTGGATTACTCATGGCAACATCTAAGAGAGGTCAGCAATAGCATTTATCCATCTTAATGCAGAGTATGAACCCACACATCCTGCCCAGCACCCTGTCCTGGAATTCAGTGATGATGGGGATGATGACAGCCTGCAAACCATTGACCAGGACACCCCCAAGAACTCCTGGACTTCCTTGGGACACCAGACATCACCTGTCATGCCACCCAGTCCCCTGGACTCCGAGGACCCACAGATTACCCTCCAATGTACTGCGGTAGGAGTCCAGAGGGAGTTGGTAGAGCAGTTGCGGGCAGGGATGGATACAGTGGTGGCCAGAGTCCCAACAGAGGCACTTACTCTTCTCTTTGTGGCTTCCAGCAGTCCCTGGCGGACATTTCTGGTGTCATAAAGCAGAGGCATGGCCAAATGCCCTGCCAAAGTGCAACAGCGAGGTGGCCAACCAGCTGGGGTAAATAAGAACCCTCTTGGAGTCCAAGTAGTGTAAGCAGGGCTCCCACTTTGCTGCCATGACTGCCTCTCACTGTGATGTTGCTGCTGTGTTGCAAAACCAGCAGATTCTCCTCTTTGTCTATAATGTGTGTGTGCCTCCATTGCTGGCTGCACCTACAGCACCACCCTCATGGGAAACAGTACACACTTCAGAGGATGAAGAGAAGGACTGCACCTCTTTACAACAAAACAGTGTCTGGTAGTAGTTGTATGTGCTACATACCCAGTTTCTCCTGTGCCCTGTGCTTATGAACATGCCTTGGAAAATCAGCTGCCACTGTCCTTATTTTGATTTTGCCCTGTTCACCTTGACCATTTGCAGACTGTCAATGCAGCTTATCATCCCTAATGACATTGTGGTGATCCTCCTCACTGAGGCAGTACTCTCCTCCACATGCCCCATGACATGTTCCCCACATGGACTGTCTGAACATCCACTGGCTCTAATCATCTTTTGGGGTAGTTGTTCAATGAACTTTACCTGTGAGCCACTTCATCATTTGCACATGTAAATAAATGCGCTTTGTACTACCCATGTGTTGCCTGTCTGTTGTAGTAAGGAGCTAGTTGACCATTGTGCATTCTGTGAGTCAACAACATCAACTACTTGCCAAAGGGAAATTTGTTGTTTGGAGTCAGGGACAATGATAGGAAGTAAAAGTAAAAACATTTTGGTGACCTCCATGTGTGTGTTGACCAGCCCGTAGTTACTCAAGGTTGCAAGCATGAAGTTCAACTGGTGTCATGCAATCAATGTTAATGGTGAATGAAGTCACACCTCAAGTGCCAGTTCTACCCATGGATACTAGTGAGCAAACAACATTGGGCTGTAAAGTAAATTATGCAAGTTTTATTGGGTATGGGGCAGCTGTGAGTATGTGGTTCTAAAATAATCAATTTGGCCAAATGTATTGACCACAAAATCCTTACAAAGCATATTACATGATGTATCCACACAGCAAATTTGTATGTGAACAAGTGTTGCACTGTGTGCCATCACCATCATGATTGCGACGTGCACTGCTCAACAATGTCTGTAGATAGACAATGTGAAGCCATGGCCAACTTGATAGATTCCTTACAAAGCATATTGCATGATGTATCCACACAGCTAATTTGTATGTGAACAAGTGTTGCACTGTGTGCCATTACAATCATGATTGCCACGTGCACTGCTCAACAAGGTCTGTAGATAGAGAATGTGATGCCATGGCCAACTTGATAGTTCCCTGCCCATAGGTAAGAAACCTACACACACATGTTGCCAAACACTGCTAGCAAATACAAATAAATGCATGTACATAACATTACCTGAGCACACATGCTAACTCCCACAAAGTAAATCACGATGTTGACCTGTATGTAGCAAACAATGACGTTTTAATGTGAATAGAAATCTTTCAAACTATACACTACCTACCCTACACTAACTAATCTTACCTAAGCTACACTATCTTATCCTACATACTATATAAAACTACCTTCACGTAACCTATCTTGCACATTTAACACAACATGATAAACATCAACCCCCACCCTGTTTTCACACAAGGACAACAGAAACTACACCTAAACATCAACTAACTACACAAAGCATCCTAATTATTCATATATTTTATTGTATTTTTTCAGAATATTGTATTTTGTTTGGTTTATTATACACATTTTAAACAGATCAACCCCTACCCCCAAAAAACACAAAAAGTGCCTCTACTCACTAAAATTCTAACCCACCCCTGCAAAACCTCCAAATCCACTATCCCTACAGTATCACTCCACTAACTAACCTAAACTAAGCTATAAAAACATTATGTACATTATGAAAACTATACACAGGGGAGGTCAGAAAGGCTCCCTGTGGCTATTGTCACTTGGGTCTTTACAATGCCTACTTGAGTTCATGGAGGAATGCCAATGCCTGGCCCAATTTATTCTCTAAAACAGCCACCCACAACTTCAAATTGAATAGGTCCTTCTTGATGTACAGTTCACAAAATTGAGGCCCTCTGTCCTGTGGCCTGAGGTGTGGGGTGAGGTGGTTGGGATGGTCTGCTGGTGGAGATGCTGGAATCTGGTGCCTTTACTGGAATGTCCATTTCTGCCAGAGCTCCCCTTGTCAAGTGTTGGGGGTCCGAGCGGAAAGCTTGTCCACTTGCCCAGAGCCTTCTCTACTCATAATGCTTCCTCATTCCCCTGTGTACCTTAGCGCATTGTCTGAGGTGGAAGTGGTAATCCTTCTATGTGGTATGCTTTCTCAGCTGCTCTGGGATCATGCATGTTGTCTGTTTAAGCAATAAGGATAACTGTCAGTAAAAGGGTGACTAGGATCAGGCGCAAAGATCTTAAAACATTATTAATTTCACATCTAAGGTAGCAGCCCCTACAGCCTAAACTCCTCTAGCAGTTTAGAAAGAGCATACACCTGCCCATTATCTATCACATCAGATTTACTAAGGCCAAATTTCAAAGGCAGGGCAGTTGTCTCACAATGTAATGGCAACACCTTGCCACATCTAGATATGTCAGTGCTTAGTATTAACCCTAGGCATAGTACTATGCTACTCTCGCGGAGCGTGCATAGTTTGCACTACTATGCACTACGCAAATTGCACGTAGCACAGTGCAAAAACGCATAGCGTAGAATAGCGTAGCGGGCATTTTTTGCTTGCTTACGGTCCTCAACGTCAAGTTGGCGACTGCGAGCAAGCAAAATCAACATCCCGGCGAGAGTTTTTCCTCGTTCGCAATCGGCAACATCAGGTTGCTGATCACAAGCGTGGAAAATAATCCTCCCGGCGAGATTCTCAACGCAGGGAGGTCAGGTTTCTCATTGCGAGAGGTCGCGTATGCTCGCGACCGCACATGATAAGAAACTACCAGTCCGCGTTGAGAAAGCTGCCACTCGAGTACAAATCTACTTGAGCGGCAGAAAACGACAGCTTGCACTGTGCAAGATGCCGTTTGCAATGATTGCACAGTGCGGACAAGCATCCAGCACTGTGCAATCAGTGTGAACAGCATTTCCCTACCCCACTACGCAGTTCACGTAGCGTGAGTAGTGCGAAGTGCACTTCGCGTAGCTACGCGTAGCACTACTACGCAAACAACGCCCAGGGTTACTTAGTATGCTTGGGAACAATGCTCTTTGGTATTCATGGAATGGGGCACGTAATCCTTACTGAACAGTAGTGTGCCTTCTGCATCCTGCAGTGGCCTTCATGCCATAGTCCTTTGCCCATTAATATGTGAAATATCTGTAAAGTACATGTATTGTCTTACGAATTAGTATAACTGATATGGCAAGGACCCATATCAGGACACATTGCTAACTTTACTGAACACTTGGCCGGTATGACCCTAGAGAAGTAACTCACATCACACAGTAACATATGCAACCTCTCCTATCTGAACTGTTGTAAGTCCATGGTGGACCATGCCACCAATGGTGGACATGCTCCCAATGTCATAGCATGTGCAACTGACATGCGATTTGAATGCTTCACAACCACATTCAGATGTATATCTACTGCCAGATATTTACACATAGTCTGCCACTATGATCATGGCTCCTCTGTTAAGCCTCTATTATGTATACACAATCAACACTTAACATCCACTTTTTCTGCCCTATTAATCATCATTCAAAATGTCATCTGTGATAGGGATGCAAATTGAAACAGGCAAGTCACACAGCATCTGACTTCACACTCAATCCTTGCACTACACATTCAGCATTGATGAAGGCACTCACTGGTGAATTGTGGTCCTTGAAGTTATCCACCTCACCACGTGTGTATGTTGAGGGGTCCAGCTACAAGACAAAACATGTAAAACACATCAGTAAACTTCAAACACATATTTGATATGCAACAGAAGCACTGTATATATGCATAGCTATTGGCTAACTAACCCTTCAAATTGTAAGTAAATAAATGTTACAGTTGACATGTCTGGATGATACACATCGGTAAGGCAGGCTGAAGTTTACATTCATATAGTGTGCCAAAACTTGCCCCTGGAACTACTTAATTAATCTCATCACTACTATATTTCACAATGGTGGCTAACTATGATGATTCTCTGCACCTAAAAATCTTACATACCATACTCAGCAAACCATTGTAAGGCCATTTTAAATTTGGACACCAGTAAATGAGTACAATACGTACATCACACATCATGCATACTAGTTCCTTAAGTGTGATTAGTTCTGTACCCGTAAGTTCTGCAGAGTACCAGATATTGTTCCAACAGCTTACATGCATTCCTAATTTTTTAAGAGCAAAATTGAACAATAACACATATGGGATAGTTTGAGATGTGTCATTTTCAGGCTTACACACCCTTGGATATAATACCATGTGCATGGGCTCCTCTCTGACATACATTGGGCATCTCATACAAGAGGCATGTCCAATGGAAGCCTTATATGTAAGGACAGCTCCAGTGGCTCTGGCGTCAAAACATCTCCTGCAGGCCATGCAATGGCAGCAAGCAGGATTTGCTATGCATTCAGAGGTATGGAGTAAGGCAAGACAATGCAAAGCACAGTGTAGCCATAGTGGACATCAAGGAGCCATACCTTTTACATAAGAAATGCTATTCAAGACCAGTGACATGGGTTTTGCCACATTCACAGGTCAGCTAACCAGTGTTAGCCTTGGCAGGCCTCATTAATACCTGACTCCCCAGAGGAGATATGCCAAGGCTGATCATCCGCACATCACTGTGGGGCTTATTTACAAGGTCCTTGCGCAGCCGGTGCATCACTTTTGAAAATGTAAGAAGTAACATCCCAGCAGTACAAGAGGATTGTAAAGAAGCCCCTTAATGCATAATGTATGATCTGTAATAGCCCATCACAACTGTACTTGACAAATGCTTGTTGAGAAAGCATTTCTGAAGCTGATCTGCAGTACCTGGTCTGTCATCATATGAGTTGTCTGGTTTGACTATGGGCAATTGCATCAGCTTAGTGCTTCCCTGGGACTCATTTGTATCACATACTGGGACCATAACACTTGTGTGGTCCGCTCACTGTCACAGATAGCACTGGTGCACAGATTCTGTCAGCACTATTGCAATGGCATTTCCCTCTTTGGCACTCGGGCATGCCTATTTTGAGCCAAATGTCATGTCACCCATACTTAATGTTACTACACTCAAATCATGTGAACTTACCAATTGCTCCATCAGCGTTGATACCAACATAGTTCAGTAGGTAAGACTCATAGGCCCAGCGATGCTTCCGCTGTTGTACAATGTGGTCCACTTCAAACAGCCTCAGCATCTGGAGCTGTACACTCTCCCACCATTATTTGCGGACCTTCAAGGGGTAGTCCTGGATCACACGTCCCCCACTGGCTACCTTAGCAGGCTTGTAATGTGTGGCAGGCCACAGGAAGCTCTCAAAGTCCTGCTCACTCATGGGGCGAGACCGACTCTTCCCAGGCATGATCCAACACAACAGAACCCACTACTTCCCCTATATCTAATATTCTCCAAAAGACAAACACCCGACAGGACACAGGACAATACAAAACAATAAACAACAATAAAGCACAAAAAGGACTTGAGGGACATGACAGGGACAGCAGACATGACGAACCAGCTCCAAACACAAACACAAGACACTCCCCAATGCAGCCAAAACACAATCACTTCCAAGCTCAGACTGTAAAGTATGACTTAAGTATAAATTAAAGCAACTTCAAAATTACTGGTTTGCAGCATGCAGGCTCCATTACATCACTTCCCTTTATCCATTACTTTGCTTCCTGGGTGGAGGCATCAGATATTCAGCTGATGAGTCATGTTTTTTTACGCTCCTGGTCAATGCATTGATTTCACACAAGCCTGACAAGGAACAACGTATTTTTATGTGCGCGTCAGCTGAGAAGCATCATTTTTCGCTGAAGTAGTGGCTGAAAAAATCACGCTTAATGGTCATTCGTCCTTTATTTTTGACACAATAGGACAAGAGAGTGTTTTTGGGTGTATTGGGATGTGGAACACATTTAGTAATGTACAGGGAATGCAGTGCTGGGTGTTAATGGTCAGTTGACCTGTTTAAAGCCTTTGCATGTGTTTACTATGTGTGTTGGCAGTGAACATATGTGTGAGTTCATGCTGTTCAGGGATCATAGTGCTTATACACTGTAGTAGCGCCTTACCAGAGGTGCCCTATGTGCTAAATTAGTCTTAGCACCCATTGCCATTGTAATAGCTTCCTCTGGGAAGCGACAGACCATCACTGCCATGGGGTCAGTGCACACACACCGACGACAGCGTAGCCTTCTGCACCCCATTTCACAGTGGAGGCACCAAGCTGTGTGGAAATGTGGATGTGTGCTACGATTGGCTGCCCCACTTGGAAGTGGATGTGGATGTATGAATGGTGCATTTCATTGAGCATTTGCCATTCATATCCAAGGGGTATGCCTCATAAAAAGTAACAATGTCATCATTTGTGGGCCACATGATTCTCACTCATGCTGATGGTGCTATGGTAGATCACCATGCATGCCTTGGCGTGACCTCCTACATAATGCTATGTAAATCACACCATAACTACACTCCGCATAAAGGCCATGCTGCTTGTGTATAGCAGTAGGTGTTCACATGCAACACCGTTGAAATGGCAAAGGATAGTATGTAGCATTTGCATCTGTGATATGAGATCACCTAATGGATTTCACGTGTGGATACGTTATTTGATGCAGCATATGTAGACCGTAGTTTTGTGACTGTTTTCTCATGCACATACTTGTGGAACATTTCACAGTCATCATACTAAGAGTGGCCTCTAATATCGTCCACAAGTCTGAGGCTGTACAAATGGCTAGCAGCAGGAAAGACACACACACAGTCATTGCACACTATCTACGTTACCACTCCAGGTTAATCGTGGCTGGCAATGAAGGACTAATTGCTACCAATATTATTTTGCACACCATAGGTGGTGAGTATATCAATTGGCCCCCAGATATGTCAAGTCTCCTGAAGTGGGATTTTAAAACTCTAAATGTACCCTCAATGATGGACTGGGTGCTGCTCAGGACATGATTGTAGCTCCGCTGGACTTCCATTTGTGGGCTTTTCAGGGGAGTCATGATCCACGGCAGCTGAGCATATCCTCGGTCCACTGCAAAGATAGGTGGTGTACAATTAGTGAAGAGTCGTGACAAGGGATGGCCCAACATTCATGCCCATTCTGTTATATGTCCTGAAGTGGAAGCACAAGGGTTGCCTGAAAACATCAATGGCATCAGCAGGGGAATATCTCATACAATAACATATTGATGACTATCAGGATATAACAGTGGGCTTTCATGGGAGATGTAGTTTTTGCAGGAGGCCGCACCTTGCTGTACAGTGTGGGGCCTTGGAGGAATGGTGGAGTGCTTTGTGTGCGGCAAAACTTTGTACACATAGGAAGTGATGTGTGTCTATGATGAGTTATATAATGTATCAGGGTAGACATGATCATGTGAGGTTCATATATGACAATGTTTCTCAGTTTCACAGGTCTAGGATATGTCTCACGCCTCATGACCATGGGTTTTACATGTGGACACACAGACAGGGATTGCCTTGCTTAAAAAGCGTGTTTGGTTGCATCATTTTACAAGGTGTTGAATTTGTGAGGGTCTTTGACACTATTGAATGTCCACACAGGGCCTTATTTAGCAGTTATCATCACTGGGCAGCAATGGATGTAACATGGCTGTGCTTACCTGTATCCGAAGGGGTGGAATGTGCCTTTTTTTCTAACATACAGCACCTCCACAGTTCGTCCGCATACGCACCATCACATGGTAATGACTAGTGCTGTTACCCCCACCCCCCTTGCACCATGGTGCATGTGTGTAGGTTACTGTCCTCACACGACTTTATATTTTCAGGGACACATTCCGGCACAAAAAACACACAATCTATTTAATTTCCTCCTTCTATGTGTGCTGCAGAATGCAGGACACATAGTAATTGAACATGAAAGATACGTGAATATGTTTTCTCATTTGATCTCCCCTTTGGAAGCACACTATTTGCACACAATCCCTGAACATATGAATTATGGAAATGTGTGAGATCTCCATTGGTGCAGCATGGGAAAGGCCACTACAATGCCCATGGTACACATCCATTATGTAGGGTGAAGGAATGCTACACTTTGCTGGGGTTTGCCTTACTGCATACCGATGATGACATGCAATGTCATGCAGACAGACTTTGCATTGTCATATTGATATGATTTGGTGAGCTGCTTCACAAGAGCATCATGAAAAGTGATACTCCATCAGCACAGTCCACTTGTATATGTGACCCACAGTGGCATAGGCAGTCTCGACATGTGTGCCTTGGTGGGCTGTGTTGTGCATATGCCATGTACTATGGCTCAAGTATGTAGGCCCACACCAACTGTGTATGCACTGTCTCATCCAACCAAAGACTGATATGTCAAATAATTCCTACATAATTAAATATTATGTGGTCTGTTGTGTGCTTGATACGTACTTACCAACCAATAGGCAATTCTCATAGGTCCCATTCTGGAAGCGCTCATTGATGGTGGAATGCGGGAAGATGAGGGAGTCAAGGTACTTCGCAAGGACATTTATGAAGAGGTCCAGATGTTCTTACTGTTGTGGTAGAGGTGTGATGCGGCTCCTGGAGGCACAAGTCCCACATGGGTGCAGTCCAGTACCCCCAAAACATGCACATAAAAGCCTTGCTTGTTGCTTGTTCTTCTGTTATTACTGTGCTGTGCTGGGAAAGTAGAGGTACTGGGGTGTGAGGCTTATGATGGCATCCAGGACGGAGGGGAGAAACCCTGAGAAGGATGGTTGGGATACTGCTACCACTCTGAAAGTTTCAGTTGCCAGCATGTGGAGGACAGCCAGTAGCCTGGCCTGCGGATGTATGTTGATGAAGTGCTACAATGTTGAATGCAGCCTTGGTGCTATCTGGTACAGGAGGTGGACAAAGCACTCATTCCTAAGCCTGTAAAGGGCAATGAACTCCGCCTACATATATATATATATATATATATATATGTACTCGGCCAGACGGTGTCGGACCCTTTTTCTTGAAGGGAGAGTTGGGATTGGTCTGTATGTTTGGTCAGTTTTCTGCAGGCACTTGCAAACTGGCACGCACTCTCGGTCTGGCACCAACGCGGGAGCCAGCAGTCTTTGGTAAAAGTAGGGACATACAATCCGTTGCCCCCCATGCAGAGACAGTACCACAGTGTTGCACCTTGCTGCGCGAGGAGAGAGGAGCAGTATTAACTGCGGGAGCAAGACAAGTGGTTCAAGTACTGACAGCGGTATTTACAGACAGACGGTTGCGGCCGAGTGAAGACCAAGGCCACAGTTTGGCAGCACCACTAGGTGACTTGAATTTCCCACTTACTAAAGGGGCATTCACTATGGACTCCACAAACCAGCATGCCTTAGTCTGGTGAGCGCAAAGTTGTAACACAGCTGTGAGGCAGAGGAGGGGCCATGACAAGGCTCAACTGAGAGTGCCCTTTGCAGCATCTAAAGGACCCCCAGGTGAAAGAAGCTGCCTCAGTAACTTGGCACTGAAGAAAGCTTACCGGCTGACACACGTATGCCATATATATATACCAATCCCAACTCTCCATTCAAGAAAAAGGGTACGACACCGCCTGGCTGAGTTCGAGTGCATTTATTCAAATATATGTCTTAAGCGCAAAGTTACAATTTCTGTAACTTTTGTAGCATACGCGTGCATATATATATATATATATTCCCTACTGGCGGTCGCCAGTAGGTAGTTATAGTTAGGACCTTGTTTCTATTAAAAAAGCATTTATTCTTTTCTCAATAACTTTGGCGCCGGTTGACAAATCTTCGTGACATTTTTAAAACTAGTGACCCACTCCGGTCAGCTCCTGGCTTGAAGGTTTCAGGGTGATTCGACAAGCGGGGGCTGAGAAAAAGGGGGTCCCAAAATGCGTTTTCCCATGTTAATTTCCATAAGAAACTTTAGACAAAGCTACAGCCCGAACTGCTAAACAGAATTACACCAAATTCGGCAGACAAGTAGGTCTTGGTTCAGAAAGAGCCCTTTTTTAAAATGGTGTAAATCCGTTCAGTAGTTCCTGATAAATTAGAAAAAGAAAAAATATTGATATCTGGGGGCGTGGTGGGTTCGCGAACCCTCCCGAGCATGAGCTTCACTCTTTTTGGCTGTCAACACTCCGAACCAGGAAGTATTGGCAGCCATCTTGTGAAACAGAGTCACAAGAAAACAGTGAAACAAAATTAAAAATGAAGAAAAGGGGGCAGGGTAGAAACACCCAGACCTCCTAGGCCTACTCAGGGGGTCCCACAAGGACCCCCAGGGCCCAAAAAGCATTTTTGATTTTATAATTTCCGCAGAATTCGCATTGGGGTCACAAATCCTGCCCGAATTATATAAAAAATTAAGCGCGCGCTGCCGCGCTTCATTTTAATGAGGCCCCCGGGTGGGCCAGGTCCCAGGGCTCATTGTTATAAAATAATAGCGGGGGACCCTGCAGCCCCGGGGACCGCCACCTCCCCGAGGCTATGCTCATTTTGTGCAGGGGTCACGCGGCCCCCCCATAGCTTTGGGGACCACCACCTCCCTGGGGTTTCATTAAATAAGGGTGGGGGGCCCACCATACATTCAGTGAAAAAAACATAGCTTTCAGGGACGTTATAGTTAGAAGTTAGCATTTAAAAGGCTACTGAAAACTTCATCACCCAGCAGGCACTAGGATTCATTGTTGAAGCCCATTGGAGGGCAGATATTTAAATAATGATATCAGTAGCAAATCGACAGATTGATTAAAGCCTATGAGGAAGGAACTTTATCCGAAACGCGCAAGGCTTGTTATTTGAATATGGAAGTGCACGCTGGTGTCCTTGCAAGATTTTTGACTCCGAGTGCGCCCTTGCTGCTGGGCACCTATTTCATTATATATATATATATGCAGCTCAGAAACTCCACTCGTAGAATGAAGGGGACCGCACACAGACAAGGTTCTCGGATTTTCAATTTATTATTCCGAGAGAAACGCCAGGACGCGTTTCGGCATTCGCGCCTTTTTCGACTGTATTACAGAATGCAGTTCATTTGGTGCAATTATATACGGTTTACTAGTTGTGTTTCCGGTTCACATGTGATCAACATAAAAGAAAGACTTACATAAACGAAAAAATATATAAATTGAAAAGCGCTAATCTCGCGCAATAGCATGATTATGCTGACATTATAATGCATTTCAAAAATGACATTAACAAATTAGAGACAACAAAATGATACCATACATTCAGTAAAAATCATACTCTTAATGCTGTGCGTATGAAATTGATTAGTCGGTATCCAGTCATCATCAAGCCATATATGGGCAAATTAAATCCATTCAGTAATAATTACACTCTTGATGCCATGTTTATAAAAAATAAAAAATAAAAAATAATGATCATCAAGTCTGCATGTACCATGACTTAATCAAGCCCTGTATGGCCAATCTCAGATACACAAACTTGATTGGGGATAAATTCAAAAGAAAGCAAGCACATAAATCTTCAGAATTCCATAGATCGTGATTCAATAAACTTATAAGCAAAACTGAGTAATTGTAATCTACCCTAGGTGACATGCCAATTCTTCTTCAGTGTTTAGGCCATTGGGAACAGTAGTTTGGAGATCAATTATAAAACGAGATTCCAGTCTTCTTAATTTAAGTTCACGATTACCTATCCGATCACTAATTGGAACATGGTCTAGACAAAAGAATGTTAGTAAATTTCTGTCACTATTATGGTACTTTGCAAAATGTCTGGCCACAGGATAGGTGGAATCTTGATTTTCAATGGCTCGGGCATGTTAAAAAATTTGTCTTTTTGTAGGGTGAATCGTGCTACCAATATATTGCTTATTGCAGGGACATGTTAGGCAATATACGCAAAAGGGAGTATTACACGTTAAAAATGTATTAATAATCCTTGGTTTTTTCATACCTGGAATACTATATGTAAACACCTTTTTGCTTTTTCTACATGCCTTGCATTTGAGACAAGGAAAGAAACCAGTCAAGTTACTAATACGTTGAACGCACGGTGTTGGTTCATAATGGCTTTTAACTAGTTTATCCTTTAGGGATTTACTCCTTCTTACGGTTAGTTGTGGATAATCCGGTAGAGAATCGCCGATTACTCCGTCTGTTTTAAGGATATGCCAATTACGACAAAGAATCTTTCTCAAAGGGCCTGTCTCATTAGAAAAAGTAGTAATAAATCTACAGGTATCTTGTTCTGTCTTATTCACGTTTTGTCGAGTTCCTAATTTAGATTGCCGTGGTATTCTGTTGACTTTAGTGAGAGTTTTTGTTAACAAATCGGGGCTGTAGCCCCGCAATTTGAATCTTTCAATGGCTGCTAAGGCCTCACACTGAAAGTCAACATCCCGAGAACAATTTCTTTTGAGACGTAATAGTTCCCCATAGGGGATACTATTTTTTAATGATTCTTGATGGCTGCTATGTGCTTCCAGTACTGAGTTCCCTGCAGTTTCCTTTCTAAAAAGATTAGTACAAATTTTCCCATCTTTCACAAAGACTTTGAGATCTAGGAAAGGAACTTGCGAAGTGCTTAAATGTCCACTGAAGTGAAGGTTCAAAGTATTGTCATTTAATGCTGCAATATACCTCTCTGCTTCTATTTTAGAACGCTTCCATAAAATAAACAGATCATCTATGTATCTGTGCCATGAAATGATACATTTGGTCCAATGATTGTATGGTTCGGCCCAGGCAACCTACTTCTCCCACCAGCCAGTTCGCATAACTGGGGGCGAAGCAGGTGCCCATAGCCGTCCCTTGAGTTTGTCGATAGTGTTGTTTATTAAATAAAAAGATGTTATTCTTTAGACAGAACGAAATAAATTCAATAAGCATGGCATTATGTTCGGTGAATTTCAGAGATCTGCCTCTAAGAAAATACTGTACTGCATGAATGCCCTTCTCATGTTTGATGGCAAGTATAAAGACTTGTAATGTCAAGAACAATCATAAGCATATCAGATTCCCATGGTATATCCATTATGTTTTTTATGAAATGTGTAGTATCTTTGATATACAAAGTTAATGTCTGTACAAATTCTGACAGGAAAAAATCGATGTACTGAGACATGTGTTCTGTGAAGCAGCCCTTTGAAGATACAATGGGGCGACCTGGTGGTCTCACTGGATTTTTATATACTTTAGGTAGATGGTAGAAAGTGGCCGTGACGGAATAAGGACAGGTTAAAAACTTGAATTCATTATAATTGAGCATATCTCGATCAAACCATTTTTGAATAAGTGCAAGATATTCATCAATACTTGCAATATACTCAGATTTAGAAATTGGAAGGTAACATGTCGTATCCGAAAGCTGTCTTAATGCCTCATCTACATAAAACTTGCGAGTCATCAACACCATGTTGCCTCCTTTATCAGAAGGTTTACAAATTAGATCAGGATCGCTCATTAATCCTGAAAGGGCAGTCCGTTGTCTTATGCTGAGATTATTCTCTGCATCCTTGGATGTTGTAAGTCTCAGTTTCATAAGGTCTTTTCTCACTGATTCTACGAAAATATCTATAGTGTCAAAGGAAGACATTGGTACGAAAGTAGATTGTGGTCTAAAATTCGTTCTCGGGGCTCGCTGTTCTATGCCAAAACTTTGGATACAGGAAACATCCTGGGTCACATTGGGTGCATCGTGATCTTTCTGGCTAGATAAAATTCGTAGCATGCTCAAATCTTCCCCTGTGAGAGCAGTTGATAAATTTGATGATGCAGAGACTGTACTCGGTAAATTCCACTGATCACCAGTATCGTGTTGTATGCCCTTAAGCTTAAAGAATTTTTGCAATTTTAGCTTCCTGGTGAAAAGATATAAGTCAATGCGAGTTTGTGTGTACTCACATCTTTTAGATGGACAGAAGGTCAATCCTTTCTTTAATACTGATTGTTGATCCTCCGTTAGTTTACTCGAGGTTAAATTAATGATTAAGTCTTCATTGACTCCTATTTCTTGAACCCCCTCTAGCAGCGTGTTTGCCCCACAACTACTTGGCCTGAATCTTGACTGTGCGCGGCCACCCCGTCTCGGTTTCCGGCCGCGTTTTCTATATATCTATATATATATAGATATATATATATTACCTACTGGCGACTGTTAGGACCTATTTTCCATAGGAAATCCGCAACATTCTATTTGGAATAACGTTGGCGCCGATTAACGAACCTTCACGAAATTTACCAAACTTTTGGCCAGCTCCGGTCCGCCCCTATCCTGAAAATTTCACAGTGATTTGTCAAGCGGCTGCCAAGAAAAAAGGGGGATTCCAAAACATGTTTTCCCCATGCATTTTCCCATAGGACCTGTTGACGCAGCTACAGCCCGAACTGCTGAACGGAATTACACCAAATTTGGCAAAGAGGTAGTCCTCAGTTCAGACTCGTGCCTTTTGCTTAAATGGTGTAAATCCGTTCAGTAGTTCCTGAGAAAATTAGAGTTAAAAAGATAGATATATCTGGGCGGAGCCTAACCACACATCTCATCGTGAGATCTGATTGGCTGTCAGTACATCATCCAAGAAGTGTTGGCAGCCATCTTGGGACCACTATACATGATAGCACCTCATTAAAAAGCATTGCAGTTAATAAAAGGTTTTAAGACTTTAGTTACATTATAAATCATTTGTTGATGGTACTATACTCATTTTAGGAATTGTGGTGTGTTCTAAGGTGATTTTACCATGTGAAAAAGCCTTCTGCTGTTTCCTCATGCTTTTCCCGCACAGGTTTGGAAGGTGATCTATAAGCTAAACTGAGAGCATATTTTCTGTAAATTCACATTATCTTTCTCAGTCATGTGAGAATGAAGTCTGACATTCTCAGTAAAACATGTACATCCAACAAGGGCAGAGACTGTCAGTTGATTCCTTCGTGTTCTACTGCAGCTTCCCAGAGTGTTCTAAAGCACAACTAGAGCGCTAACAGTCCTACTTATGACAAACGTATTGCACACCTGAAGCCATCTTCATTGGAATAAAGTGGTAACTCTTAAAACATTTGATTTAAAAAGGAACAAAATGAGGGGGTTCATTTTGCCATAGAAAGTATGATTAGTGCTGCAGAAAGAAAAATTAGGGCACATTTTGAGTGACTTCTCAAATCCTCTTCTATTTCATTAAAAAATTCTGGCTTGCAGACTGAAACATGCACTTTCAATACCAGCAGCAGACTTCCCTGGTGAACAGTAGCTTTACTATAGTGATCTAATAAGCAACTAGAGTGCTAACATTCTGAATTTATGGCAAATGTGTGACACATCTGAATGCCTTCTTGATGGAATCAAAGTAAAACACTGAAAGTATTTCCTACTGAGGAAACTGTAGTAAATGAGGAAATTAGGAAACTTCATAACAAATAAGTCTCCCAAAATGGCCACCAGAGACAAAAGAGCCCAAATGTTGCCCAAATATCACCCAGATGTAGCCCAAGTATAGCCCAATGACAGAATGTCCCAGAGTGTTCTAACGAACAACTAGAGCGCTAACAGTCTTACTTATGACAAAAGTATGGCACACCTGAAGCCATCTTGATTGGAATAAAGTGGTAACACTTAAAACATTTAATTTACAAAGGAACAAAATGAGGGGGTTCATTTTGCCATAGAAATTATGATTAGTGCTGCAGAAAGAAAAATTAGGGCACCTTTTGACTCCTCAAAGCCTCGAATGCTACGTGACCAGTGATTCAACTGCTCTCGCATGCAACATAGGCCCATCACCACCACAGAATACCTAACTGGAACCCCATCCTGAGATTTATGCTGGATGTTTACCAACTCCACAGGCCCAGACCATTTTGAATTTCTATTATACTAAGGCAGTCATCTTCTATCCAAGTCCTGATGAAGACCCGCACTGACCTATCAGTAGTGCAGTACCAGGGTTGAAACGTCGGCTTTACGTTTGGACCAGTATATAGAACCTGCGTTAAAACGAATTCTCTTATTTCGCAGCGTTACTACTAAAAATATTCTACCCACTGGCCAAGTTGAAACTTTCAAGCTTTTAAACTATTGTGTATATATCACGCACGTTGTCACTGAGCACCAATTATCACTGTGTCACTTATTGTTATCGTATTTTTACCTGACGGCCTCTCTAAAATATAGATGTATATATGAATGATGCAATTTATATAAACAATCAGATTAACATACTAACTGTTTGGTGTGTTGCCTACGATATGACATCGCATATTATTCTGATAGCGTTTGACTAATGCTTTATGCGCAAAGAAATTTTTTCACCCAACGGAACCACTGTTTTCCTAACAATTTACTGCCCAGGTTCTGAGGGATACTGGGTTACCCCATTGGTTATATAACTGAAAGAAAAATTAGGGCACATTTTGACTTCTCAAATCCTCTTCTATTTCATAAAAATATTCTGACATGCAGACTGAAACATGCACTTTGAATACCAGCAGCAGACTTCCCTGGTGAGCAGTAGCTTTACTACAGTGATCTAATGAGCAACTAGACTGCTAACATTCAGAATTTATGGCAAATGTGTGATACATCTGAATGCCTTCTTGATGGAACCAAAATAAAATAACTGAAAGTATTTCCTACTGAGGAGACTGCAGTAAATGAGGAAATTAGGAAACTTCATAACAATTAAATCTCCCAAGATGGCCACCAGAGACAAAAGAGCCCAAATGTAGCCCAAATATCACCCAGATGTAGCCCAAGTATAGCCCAATGACAAAATGTCCCAGAGTGTTCTTAAGAACAACTAGAGCGCTTACTGTCTTACTTATGACAAAAGTATGGCACACCTGAAGCCATCTTGATTGGAATAAACTGGTAACACTTAAAACATTTAATTTAAAAAGGAACACAATAAGAGGGTTCATTTTGCCATAGAAATTATGATAAGTGCTGAAGAAAGAAAAATTAGGGCACATTTTGAGTGACTTCTCAAATCCTCTTCTATTTCATTAAAAATTCTGATATGCAGACTGAAACATGCACTTTTAATACCAGCAGCAGACTTCCGTTGTGAGCAGTAGCTTTACTACAGTGATCTAATGAGCAACTAGGGTGCTAACATTCAGAATTTATCGCAAATGTGTGACATATCTGAATACCTTCTTGATGGAATTAAAGTAAAAAACTGAAAGCATTTCCTACTGAGGAGACTGCAGTAAATGAGGAAATTAGGAAACTTCATAACAAATAAACCTCCCAAGATGGCCACCAGAGACAAAAGAGCCCAAATGCAGCACAAATATCACCCAGATGTAGCCCACATGAAGCCCAATGACAGAAGTGTGCAAAACACATATTTTTTGTGTACTTGCAGTTTTATATAGTGCAGACTTGTCAGGTATTGGAGTGCTTTACATGAGCATTGGTTACATCACACACGATCAAATTCATTTTGGTTGTAGACATGGGGAGATTAAGTGATTTGACCAGAATCACAGAATGTTGAGCTGAAGCAGAAACTCCAACCTGGTTCCCCAGTTGCAAAGTCTGAAGCTCTGGAAGTAACACCACATCCTCTCCCCTAGGTGCAACATTTAATCAAGTGGTCAACTGGATAAAAAAACATAAAGATTACAAATAATTTAAAAGTTCTTTGTTGCTATATGAAAACTCAGAAAATATGTCCTCATTTTAGTTTTTTAGAGCACTAACCATAATTTTGATGCAAATAAGACCCTCTCATATATGTAATTTCTAAAGGAAATGCTCTAGGTATTACAGTTTTGATTACATCAAGATGACGTCAGGCGTTCCACACATTTGTAATAAATATAGAATGTTAGCAATCTAGTTGCTCATTGGGATACTGTTGAGAGGCAGAGGCCAGGGGCACGGACTCTGAAAATTGAAGGCAGGTAGGAGAGTGCAGAGGCACCAATTTGACCACACTGGGCAGGCAGGAAGGGCAGTGGCAGCACAACAGACTATGGAGGGCAGTGGAAAGGGGGGCAGGGGCAACAAACCAACAATACAGGACTGGCAAGAGAGGCTGTGGCAATATAATAGACCATTGAGGGCAGAAGGAAGAGGCAGTGGTAGTACAACCATACATGCCAACAGACCCGTTTCAGCCAGTAAACGTCAAATGTTTTTAAGCTCAAATGTTCTTTATTTGATCTGTCTCCTGTCTAAAATCTCCTCTTTTTCAATGTAACTCAAAGGGGAAAATCAATACCCCAGTTTTTTTTAAAATCTTCCTCTTACCAAGTTCAAAATTTTCGCAAGTATGGTACATTGGATCATGGTAGGCAGGAGGAATTGGGGTAGGGACGTGGACTCAGATAACAGAGGACAGGAGGGACATGGAGAGGTGCACCAAACTGACCCTACAGGGCAGCTATCAGGGTTTGCAGCAGCACAATACACCACAAAGGGCATGCGGGACGGGAGTGCAGCACAACAATCCATAGAAAGCAATATGGAGGGGATAGGACCATGCACATGGACAACAGAGAACAGAGGGGAAAGAGGCAATGGTAGCTAGCTGACCATAATGGACAGCCAGGAGAGAAAGCTGCAGCAGAACAGACCATAAAGGGCAGGAGGGACAGATCAGGGGCATTACAATGGAACAGACAAGCCAGCAGGGAAGGAATAGGGGTCTGCACATAGAAACAGAGGGCTGGAGGGAAGGGGGCAGGGCAGGAGCAGCAACATGACCATGGAGGTCAGGCAGGATGGGCACTAGAAACAAGACACACCATGGAGAGCAACAATGAGACTATGATGGCATACACACAGACCATGGAGGGAAGGTGGGAGGGGGTCAGGGGCAGCTAGCTGACCACAACGGGAAGGTGGGTGGGGCCATGGCAGCACAGAAGACCATGCATGGCAAGCAGGAAGGTGAGTGGCAGCACAATGGCTATGATGGGCAAGAAGGAGGGTGCAGGGGCATGCACAAAGGACCATGGAGGATAGAAAGGAGGGTCAGGACCTGGGCACAGACAAGAGAGTTCACGGGAAGGGGCCTCACAACAGACCGCGCGGGGCAGGCAGGAGGAGCAGTTGCAGCACAACAGACCATGGAGGGCAGAAGAGTGTGGCAGTAAAATGGACCATGGAGGACAGGAGGAAGGGGATAGGGGCATGGCATGTGGACAGGCAGGGTGGAGGTGGCAGGGACAGGTTACAGTCATCTGACAATGCTAGGCAGGTGGGAGGGGAGTGGCAGCTCAACAGAACACTCAGAGTAGATAGGAGTGGCAGGTCCATGGAACATGGTGGGCAAAAAGGATGGAGCAGGGGCATGCACAAAGACATCGGAGGGCAGGGGGAAGGAGAATAGGGGCAGCAAGCTAAGCACAGAGGCTAAGCAGGAGGTCAATGATGGGCCATAGAATTGGGCAATGGAGGGCAGGAGGAGTGGACTGGTACATCATGCTAAATGGAGGGCAGTGGCAGCACATCAGACCATGCATGGCAGGAGGGAGGAGGCTAGTCCATGGATTCAGACAACAGAGAATAGGGAGGAGGTGGATGGGGCAGCAAGCTAACTGTTCAGAGAAGGTGGGTATTAGGAACGTTATTGTTTTTAAAATGTGTGTCTGTGCGAACTACTTAAAATATGAACAAGTATGCAGCATAATCTCACTGACCCTCCACCCCCATCGCAAAATGTAATGCCCGTGAAAAGGGTAGGTGGACGCAGTGTTATATAGAACATAATCCTGAGAGCACGATTGAAAATGAAAACTAGATATAGTATATGGTATAAACTATGCACCAAAAAGTGTGATATAAGATGAACCGGGGCATGAAATATAATATGCAATACATTGTGCGCAATGACAGATTCATTGGAGAGCGCGAGATAGCACAGGCAGTAGCGCGTGCTAAGCGATATGTGCTTTGGAGTGTAATATGCACCCGGCAGTGTTGTGTAACCTAACTAGTCTCTAAAGTTGTAATATAAAATATGTGCTGGGGAGTGTAACGTTGCATATGCACTGTGACAAAGATATGGATCCCAAATTGTAATATGTGTGGCATAGCGCTTAGGCCTGGGCGGTAAATTCCGTTCCGCTCGTGGAATTTGCGGAATTTGGGTAATTTCGCGTTCCGCGGAGAACGTGAAATTGCCCAAAATTCTGCTTTCCGCGACTTCGCGAAATTTTTTGCTTGTTTGCGTTCTCAAAATGCGTGTTCGCGAGATATTTCTCCCCGAACATGCAAACAGCGATTGTGAACAGGAAAAAAGCATAGCGAACAAGCAATTCCGCGTGTTCGCGGAATTTCTGCGTGTTCGCGGAGATTTTTTACCGTTTCGCGGAGATTTGCGTAACGCGATTACGCAAATTCCGCCCACCCCTAATAACATAGGCATCGAGGAAGGCACGTTAGATGGGGCAATATAACCCGTGCGAAGGCAAGTGTGGCATGATATATTCACAGGGTGGTGTTACAGTGCACATGGGCTAGAGAGTGTCATAGCATACGCACTAGCTGGTGGAATACAACACAGAGGTGTGTGGCACTCGGCGGGCCCTGGTGAGTGTTACACAGCATTGGGCTCAGCCAGGAGCACGCTGTGACTCTCAAGTGAGGTTCGTCTCCTTTCCAGAGAGTAAAATAAAAAGTGTTACACATCCGGCGGTGGATGTGTATATTATTAACCATGAGGGGGGTTTCTTGCATAGTTTGGTCGAATTTTTGTCGAATCCCCTTTGAATGGCTTGGTGTGCGTGTGTATTAAATGTGCCCGTCAATAGCTACCCAATAAACGACAAGGGTGTCTACTTGGAGAGTACCCACCAGCGGGGGCGCCGGGATTAGGCACGGTAGGGCATCAGACACGTCAGAGCTTCACTAGTGGTGTAAATACATTCCACATGGATTCATTGTATGCATAGTCGCCTTTTAATGAATATCACGCAAATCGTCATGGTGATAGGTACATACGGTTTGTCCAGCATGTCCTAGGAGTTTCTATAAATATTTATTTTTTTAAAATAATAAAAAACAAAAGCCGGCCCCGGGGGATGGGGTCCCCGGGGCCATAAGTGGCCTGAGTACGGGGGCAACGCAGCCCCCCTCCTAAAGAATAAAAAAAAAGCCATGACCCGGGGGTTGGGGTCCCCGGGGCCGATTAAGGCCTTGGGAGGGCCAAATAAATTTTTTTCAACAAAAAAAATAGGGTGCAGGTCCTGGGGGATGGGGTCCCCAGGGCCAATAAATTAGAAAAAGAAGGGGGGCCACACAGCCCTCCTTCTTAAAAAAAAGTAAATAAATAAAAGACCGGCATCGCGCCGGAGGCCACGCCCCCTCCTTGCAGCACTCTGCAAACGCGCCCCCTGGCCAGTTGTAAGTTGGGGAATTAATTCCCCTTCAATACTGAGGGTCCCTGAGGGCCAACTAGCCCAACAGGTATCTCCAGTATGCGCCAGGGAGCTGCGTTGCAGACAGGTGTTCTGAGGCCACGCCCCTTTTTACACCTCTATGCAACGCAGCTCTGTGACGCTTACTGGAGGTACCTAGTGGGCTAGTTTGACCCTAGGGACCCTTAGGATTTAAGGGGAATTAATCTCTCAACTTAGAACGGCCACAGGGCGCGTTTACACAGTGGTGAAGGGAGGAGACGGGGCCTGAGGTGACGTGTGCAAACACGCCCTATGGCGCGTTTTAAGTTGGGAAAATAATTCCCTTTCAATCCTGAGGGACCCTGGGGGCCAACTAGCCCACCAGGTGCTTCCAGTAAGCGCCACTGCTCTGCGTTGCAGAGAGGTGGTGCAGGCCGTGCCCTTTTTACACCTCTCTGCAATGGCGCTTACTGGACGTACCTAGTGGGCTATTTTGCCCCTAGGACCCTCAGAATTCAAGGGGACTTAATCTCCCAACTTAAAAAACGGCCACAGGGCGTGTTTACACAGTGGGGAAGGGAGGGGACGGGGCCTGAGGTGACGTGTGCAAACACGCCCTATGGCGCGTTTTAAGTTAGGGAAATAATTCCCCTTCAATCCTGAGGGCCCCTGCGGGCTAACTAGCCCACCAGGTGCTTCCAGTAAGCGCCACTGAGCTGCATTGCAGAGAGGTGGTCCAGGCCGTGCCACTTTTTACACCTCTCTGCAACGCATCTCTGTGGCGCTTACTGGAGGTACCTAGTGGGCTAGTTGGACCCTAGGGAGCCTCAGGATTCAAGGGGACTTCATCTCCCAACTTAAAATGACCACAGGGCGTGTTTAAACAGTGGTGAAAGGAGGGGACGGGGCCTGAATTAACGTGTGCAAACAAGCCCTGTGGCGCGTTTTAAGTTGGGGAAATAATTCCCCTTCAATCCTGAGGGATCTTGGGGGCCAACTAGCCCACCAGGTGCTTCCAGTAAGCGCCACTGCGCTGCGTTGCAGAGAGGTGGTCTAGGCCGTGCCCCTTTTTACATCTCTCTGCAACGCAGCTCTGTGGCGCTTACTGGAGGTACCTAGTGGTCTAGTTGGACCCTAGGGACCCTCAGGATTCAAGGGGACTTAATCTCCCAACTTAAAATGGCCACAGGGTGTGTTTACACAGTGGGGAAGGGAGGGGACTGGGCCTGAGGTGACGTGTGCAAACACGCCCTGTGGCCCGTTTTAAGAGGTAGTTTTAATCCTGTGCCCTATTACATACTAGGGGCTTACAGAGGAGGTCATGCTAATCACAAGTGGACCCCAACGCATATTGTTCCATAGTGTATGTAGGTGTTTTCACTGTATTCTGAGTGTCTTTTAACATAGCACTGGCTCTAGGACTGGTTAGTCAGACTCAGTTACCACCAGTATCCGTCTGAAAAAGTTGAGGGTACAGGATGATTTTGCAACAAGGCTTCTTTCTGCTCTTCTGTGTGTTCTTTCTGCACGTTAGCCTTCTTCCTGCACTTTTCTTCGTCTTTGAGGACTTCTGTTGCTTCTTTCCGCATTTCTTTTTTTTCTTTCTGTGCGTTTTTTGTTCTTTCTTCTTTCTTCACATGTCCTATCTCTATAGGCATAGTTAGAAATTAGTATTTAAAAAACCTTTGAAATTCACTGAAAAAACCATAGGTTTCAGGCACGTTATAGTTAGGAATTAGCATTTAAAGAACCTTAGATATTCACTGAAAAAAACCATAGGTTTCACGGGCGTTATAGTTAGCTGGACTTTTCACTCGTACAAAACCATTAAAATTCCCCCGTTATAGTTAGTTCAGCTAACTATAACTTGCACGCCCGCAATGCACTGCTGATGACATCACATATTACATCACTCATGACATGGTCAGTGACATCACTCATGACATCACTCATGACATCTCAAATGACATCACTGATGACATCACTGATGACATCATCCTTGTGATAGAGTGGCAGCCCTCCTCTCCCCCTAATATAACCTTTGATACACACATTCAAAAAGAGAAACAAAAATTTTCAAAACAATGGACATACCAATTCAATAATTCTAAGATCCACAACCACATCCACTCATTCACCAACAGTCCTATACAGTCACTCATACATGTACTCACTCATCATATGTACTCATACACCTATACATCCTGTTACACAACGCCACTCATCCATAGAGTTACTCACACACATAGTCACTCATGCTAATAAAGAATCAAACATCCATTTACTTGCATATACAGTTATATACACACCACCACACTTACTTCTACAGAAACTTACACATACTTAGACTTTTAAACAATCATTTATAGAAACACATACTTATTCATACAGGAACTCTTTCAATCTCTCACTCTCACATATACTCACTTATATACACCAATAGTCACATATACTAGTTTAAAACATATGTAGTTACTCATAAAGACACTATTGAGACAGTCATTCACTCACTAACAAACCCATGTACACTCTCATCTACCCATACAGTCCTGCACACATGCTGTCTTCAACACATACAAACAGTGAGTCACTCATTCATGCACCTATGCACTACGTAATACCCCCCATCGAACCATACAGACACTCAGACACTCATACGGATACTCAAAAAAACAACTAATAACCTATATAGACACTCATGTAGCTACTCACCAACCCATGCAGCCACTTATACACAAAATGAGAGACTGATACATATATTTACATATTTAAACATTACTCACTAAGCCATGTATTCACTAAGATACACTTAATCAGTCAGTTATACAATCAATTTTTCAAAAACAAATCATCCATTTAGACACTTATATACCCATTTATTCTTCCATCGGCCTTGAGATATACATATTTAAAACAAATGTACTTTTCAGAAAAACACACATTCACTGGATGATGTCATCAGTGACGTCATTTGAGATGTCATCAGTGATGTTATGAGTGATGTCACTGACCATGTCATGAGTGATGTAATATGTGACATCATCAGCAGTGCATTGCGGGCGCGCGAGTTATAGTTAGGTGAACTAACTATAACGGGGGAATTTCAATGGTTTTGTACGAGTGAAAAGTCCAGCTAACTATAACGTCCGTGAAACCTATGGTTTTTTCAGTGAATTTCTAAGGTTTTTTAAATGCAAATTCCTAACCATAACGTGCCTGAAACCTATGGTTTTTTCAGTGATATAGATATACAATCAAAAGTTGCCTGTTTGTGAAGGAGCCCACACAGGTAAGTTTGATTTGCCACACATTTATTGACAGAACAGCAATGTCCATGCAGTCTCAGAGTCCTCGCCTTCATAAAAGTTTAGCCGACGCGTTTTGTGCGAGTAAGCACTTCTTCAAGGGCTGGGGGTCGCATTCAGCAGGAGTCATCCGTTTAACTTCGGCACTAAATATATACAAATCTCCCGCCCCAGTGGGCGTGGCCACCCTAGTGGCCTGCTGGTACTGGCAGTGCTTTGCTTTTTCCTTCAGTGAGTCGCCTGACTCTTGCTAAAAATAAAGCTAGGAATTGATTCCAAGTGGGTCGCGGGGCACAGTTGGACTGCTGGTAATGCTGAATAACATCTTTCAATGGCATACCCATCCTTCGTGCTACAGCGTCGGGACTTAATCCCCCAACTTAAAATGTGCCATGGGCGTGTTTGCACAGTGGTGAAGGGAGGGGGCGGGGCCTGAGGTGATGTGTGCAAACACGCCTTGTGGCGCGTTTTCAGTTGGGGAATTAATTCCCCTTCAATCCTGAGGGCTCCTGTGGACCAACTAGCCCACAAGGAGCTTCCAGTAAGCGTGCTCTGCGCTGCGTTGCAGAGAGGTAGTCCATGCCATGCCCCTTTTTACACCTCTCTGCAACGCAGCTCTGTGGCGCTTACTGGGTGTATCTGGTTGGCTAGTTGGATGCCAGGGACCATCAGGATTGAAGGGGAGATAATGTCCCAACTTAAAACGGCCACAGGGCATGTTTGCACACATGTCACCCCAGGCCCCCTTACAGAGGAGGTCATGCTAATCACAGGGGTACCCCAACGCATAGTGTTCCCTAGTGTATGTACGTGTTTTCACTGTATTCTAAGTGTCTTTTAGCATAGCACTGGCTCTAGGCGTGGTTAGTCAGAGTCAGTTACCACCAGTACCTGTCTGAAAAAGTTGTGGGCACAGGATGATTTTGGAACAAGGCCTCTTTATGCTCCTCTGTTGATTCTTTCTGCACATGTCTTGCTTGTTCCTTCACTTTTCTTCGTCTTTGCGCACGTCTGTTGCTTCTTTCTGCATTTCTTTTGCTTCTTTCTGTGCGTTTTTTCTTCTTTCTTCACATGTCCTGCCTCTGTAGGCATAGTTAGAAACTAGCATTTGAAAACCCTTTGAAATTCACTGAAAAAAACATAGGTTTCAGGCATGTTATAGTTACACATTAGCATTTTAAAAACCTTTGAAATTCACTGAAAAAACCATAGGTTTCAGGCACGTTATAGTTAGAAATTAGCATTTAAAAAACCTAAGAAATTCACTGAAAAAACCATAGGTTTTAGGGAAAGTTATAGTTAATTGGACATTGCACTCATTCCCCCGTTAAAGTTAGTTCAGCTAACTATAACTCGCTCCCTCGCAATGCACTGCTGATGACATCACATATTGCATCACTCATGACATGGTCAGTGACATCACTGATGACATCACTGATGACATCTCAAATGACATCACTGATTACATCATCCAGCGACTGTGTGTTTCTGTACAGTTTAAACATGTTTAATATATATAGGTAAAGGCATATTGAAGAATGAGTGGATGTATAAGTGTCTGAATGTATGTTTTACTAGGTGCGTGACTGACTCTAGAAGTAAGTGGTTAAACATATCTTACTAAATGCATAGGTAAGTGACTAAACTGTGTAAATCTCTGTATCCGTCTGCCTGTTGGTGTGTAAGCGACTGCATGGGTTTGTGAATAACTACATAAGTGTCTATATGAGTTATTAATTGGTTGTCTGAGTAACTGTATGGGTGCCTGAGTGTTTGTGTGGGTGGGGTGTGTGTGACTCTGTGCATAGATGTGTGAGTGGATGATTCACTGGGTACATAGTTTGAAGTGTGCATCTGTGATGGACTGTATGGTAGGCCTGGGCGAAGCACTACGCTACGCTCGCGTAGTTTGCGAAGTTCGCGCTACTTCGCGCTACGCGAACTGCACGTAGCACAGTGCGAACACGCGTAGCGTAGTGTTGCGTAGTGCTGCGGTCATTTTTTGCTTGCTCGCGGTCCTCAACGTCAAGTTGGCGACCGCGAGCAAGCAAAATGACATCCTGGCGAGACTTTTTCCTTGTTCGCGATCGCGAGCATGGAAAATAAACCTCCCGGCGAGATTCCCAACGCGAGAAGGTCAGGTTTCTCATTGCGAGGGGTCGCGTATGCTCGCGACCGCTCGCGATGAGAAACTACCAGTTCGCGTTGAGAAAGCTGCAGCTCGAGTAAAAATCTACTCGAGCAGCAGAAAACTACAGCTCGCACTGTGCAAGATGCCATTTTCAATGATTGCACAGTGCCGGTTGCTTGTCCGCACTGTGCAATCATTGAAAACAACATCTTGCACAGTGCGAACATGTTACTTCGCAGTTCGCGAAGTGCTACGCGTAGCTCGCGTAGTGCGAACTTCACTTTGCGTAGCTTCGCGAAGTGCTACTTCGCGAACTACGCCCACCCTTACTGTATGGGTGGGTGAGTGTGTGTTTGGGTGTGTTAGTGAGTGAATGTATATGTCATTGGTACATGTGTAAGTAACTATAAAAATGAAAGGCAGTATATATGTGTGTGTTTGAGTATATAAATGGCTATAAGTGAGAGTGTGTGATTGTGAGAGTGGCTGCATGGATGAGTGTTTGCTTGTATCAGTGATTGTATAAGAATGTAAGAATGTGCTAGTATTTGTATGAGTAAGTGAACTGGTGTGTGTATAACTGTATAGGTGAGTAAATGGGAGTGTGAATAATTATTTTGCATGACTGACTAGGTGTGCGAGTACCTCTATGGATGAGTGGCGGTATGTGAGTGTCTATATAGGTGTATGAGTGCATATGATAGTCCTGTACTAGTGACCGTAAGTATGAGTTATTGTACAGGTGAGTGAGTGGATGTGTGTGTAGACGTACGAATCAGTGAGTGGTAATGTAGTTATTGGTGTTGGAGTGTCAATGGTTTTGGGAAAGGCAGTCTGTAATTTATAGTGGGTGTATCAAAAGTTATATTAGGATGTGAGAAGATGCATGAAATGTTCACATGGATGATGTCATCAGTGATGTCATTTGAGATGTCATCAGTGATGTCACTGACCATGTCATGAGTGATGTAATATGTGACGTCCTCAGCAGTGCATTGAGGGGGCGTGATTTATAGTTAGCTGAACTAACTATAACGGGGGAATTTCACGGGTTTTGTACGAGTGCAATGTCCAACTAACTATAACTTTCCCTAACAGCTATAGTTTTTTCAGTGAATAGATATATATATTCACTTAAAAAACCATATATATATATATATATATATATATATATATATATATATTACCTACTGGCGGTCGCCAGTAGGTAGTTATAGTTAGGACCCTGTTTCCATAGGAAATCCGCAACATTCTATTTTGAATAACTTTGGCGCCGGTCGACGAATCCTCGCAAATTTCTCAAAATAGGTGGGGCGCTACGCTCCGCTCCTACCCTGAAAGTCTCGGGGGGATTCGTCAAGCGGGGGCTGAGATAAAAGGGGGGTCCCAAAACGCGTTTTTCCCATGCATTTTTCCATAGGACCTTTAGACAGGGCTACAGCCCGAACGGCTGAACAGAATTACTAGAAATTTGGCAGAGAGGTAGTCCTCAGGTCAAGGAAGTGCCTTTTGTAGGTTTGGTGTAAATCTGTTCAGTAGATTCTGAGAAAATAGCCTTTAAATCAATATATATATCTGAGCCAGCTTACGGTACGCTTACCGTAAGCTTACCGTACGCGTACGGTGGCGTGCGCGAGCGCGATTCTGATTGGCTGTTACATCTAAGTAAACATTCGAATCGGTCGAAACCAGGAAGCGGCGGCCGACATTTTCTCTCTCGCACTCTGAGGGGGGGGCTGTAAACAAAGGCAAAAAACATATAAAGGGGCTGTTTAGACAGTGCCCATGCACATAGCCATGTTAGTTGAGTCCTCAAAGATCCCCCAAGGCCAAAAACGGTAAATTTTTATTTTTTTAAAATTTCGCCGATTACGCTTACCGTACGCGTACGGTGCGCTTACGCTAAAAATTTTAATAAAAAAAAAAAACACTCTCTGTGCATGGCATATTATTGTCATCACTTACAAATTAAATTTAACAGATTACCTATCACAAGGAAGCGCATAATATGTCCTCCATGTGCGCACGGTGCGTAACGTGGGCACGCGGTGCGCGTAGCGCACTGCGTGCCCACCTTGCGTGTACGGCACTAACTGCGTAAAGTGGGCGCGCGGTGCGCGAAGCGCACCGCGTGCTCACTGTGCGCGCACGGTGCGCGAAGCGCACCGTGCGCGCACGGAACGAACTGCGTTAAGTGGGCGTGCACGCCACGAATGGCGTAAAGTAACTTAGCATTTAAAAAACCGTACAAATTCACTGAAAAAACCATAGGTTTCACACACGTTATAGTTAGGAATTAGCATTTAAAAAACCTTGCTAATTCAATGAAAAAACCATAGGTTTCACACATGTTATAGTTAGCTGGAAATTTTACTGATAAAAAACCAATGAAATTCCCCCGTTATAGTTACTGTAGGCAACTATAACTCATGCGACCGCAATCCTCTGCTGATGACATATGTGTCTTTATAAAAAAAAAATATTTGTAATATATGTATAGCTAAAATTTAATGGAAGAAGGCATGGGCAAATAAGTGTCTAAATACAGTATTAGCATCAGCAGAGGATTGCGGTCGCGTGAGTTATAGTTGCCTACAGTAACTATAACGGGGGAATTTCATTGGTTTTTTATCAGTAAAATTTCCAGCTAACTATAACATGTGTGAAACCTATGGTTTTTTCATTGAATATATATATATATATTACCTACTGGCAGTCGCCAGCTATAGTTACAACCTAGTTTCCATAGGAAAAGCATTTTTTGATTTGCTAATAACTTTGGCGTCATTTGACAAATCTTTGCGAAATTCTCCCATAGAAATGTCTATCCAGGTCAGCTGCTATCCTGAAGTTTGGGGGTGATTCATCAAGCGGGGGCTGAGAAAAAAGGGGGGTCCCAAAACGTGTTTTTCCCATGTTAATTTCCGTAGGAAATTTTTCGACCAGCTACAATCGGAACTGCTGAACGGAATTACCCCAACTTTGGCAGAAAGGTAGAGCTTGGTTCAGAATGTGACATTAGTTTAAATGGTGTAAATCCGTTCAGTAGTTTTTGGTAAATTCAAAGAATAAGAGTCAAAAAATCCATTTCCCATAGGAAACTTTATGCAAGGCTAGAGCCAAAACTACTGAACGGAATTACCCCAAATTTGGCAAAAAGGTAGTGCTTGGATCAGAAAGCAACTTTTTTTTAAAATGGTGTAAATCCGTTCAGTAGTTGCTGAGAAATTAGAAAAATAAAAGTTTCCATATCTGGGCAGAGACTAAGTCCAGTGCACAAGCTTCACTGTGATTGGCTGTCAACACTCCAAACCAGGAAGTGTTGGCAGCCATCTTGTGACTCGGATTAAAACAAGAGAAGGGGGCAGGGTAGAAACACCCTGACCCCCTAGGCCTGCTCAAGGGGTCCCAGAAGGATCCTCAGGGCCAAAGAAAGCATTTTAAAAAAATATATATATTGGCGCAATTCGCTCTGGGGTCGCGGGTTCCCGCATTTTATTTTAATGAGACCCCGGGGTGGGCTAGGTCCTGGGGGCATTTCTTAAAAAATATTAGCGGGCACTCGCTGGGGCTGCGGGGGCCCGTTGGGGTCTCCACAGACCTGGGGGTTCCCTCATGTTGGGAGGGGGTTGCGCGGCCCCCCTCCTGGAGCCCTCCATGTGCTTATAACTTTGGCATCGTTTGACGAATCTTTACTAAATTTTCCAGAAAGTTTCTCTTTTTTGATCAGCTCATATCTTGAAAGTTTAGGGGTTTATTGAGGATGTACAAGGTTGGTTGTTGATTGAAAGTAAGTTTCTTAAGAGATATTTGCACCCACGACCGGAGCCATCCAGCTGCGAAGATATATTACAGGGTGGTTGGTCAAGGAAGGGTTGAGAAAAAAGGGGTGTCCAAAAAATTGTTTTCTCAATGTATTTTCCATAGGAAACATAAGACAAGGCAACAGGTCAAACTGCTCAACGGGATTACGCCAAATTTGGCAGGGAGAAAGGTCTTGATCCAGAAAGTGCGCTTTTGTTGAAATGGTGTAAATCCGTTCTGTAGTTTTAGAGATATTAAAGGAAAAAAAGATATATTTATCTGGACGGTGCCTAACTCCCGAGCACAAGCTTGCCTCTGATTGGCTGTTTACACTTCAAACCAGGAAGTGTTAGCAGCCATCTTGTGCCTTGCATCGAGTGAAAATACCGGAGCATTGTCTGTGTGAGATACCTCTTTCACGCAGCGTCTCCCTACATCAGCAGGTAATGCACCCGTTTCCCCCATCAACAGCATACCACGACAACATTCTTGGGCCCAAAAGTCTCCCTCTGCGAACCACTTATCGGCTCACAGCTCTTCGGGTGCGAGTTCCTCGGGCCCGCAGTTGTATCTGTGAAGCCAAGACTGGAAATATACCCCAGGTCTCTCTCTGCGAGATACCCCGTTCACGCTTCCTCTCCCCACATCACTGTTCCTGAGCTATCTCTTTGGAAGCAGACGGCCCGCACCTTTCCCTATACCAGTCGGCCCTGAGGTGTTCCTCTGCAAGCTGGCCTGCAGCTCTCCCTCTGCAAACTGACGGGCTGCGGTTTTCCCTCTATGAGCCTGCCAGCTGCCTCGCAGCTCTTCATCTATGAGCCAATCCGCCTGCTCGTAAGTCTCTGAGAACAAATGCAATGGAGTCAATGATCATGCAAGTCGACACCCAATACTGCTCCGACATCCCCCAGCAGGAGCTCCTTGTCCACCGTCCCCGATCACCCCTACCCCCCACAAACAAATGTGACAGTCACATTAGGTTGGACAAATAAAAATCTTAGTCATGTATGGATTTACATATAAATAAAATTATTAAAAAAAACAACAACAAACTGTTGTAGCTCACAGGAGAGCACTGACAGTCCGAGGCACACGGGAGAGAAAGAACTACAAATCCCGGTGCGCATTGCGTGATGACGCTCCAACGTCATCACGCACGTAGCGAAGAAGCAGAAAAGGGAACTTCCGGCATCGAGCGGGTGCCGGTTATTTTGGTTCCAGTTCCAGAGAGGACGTGTTCGAGAGAGGACGATTGGCGAGCTGGTAGGGGTGCTCGGCACCACTTTGCTTTTGCGCTGATTGTTTTACCTATTACCGAACAGTATTGTTTCCGGTCCTTGCGAGTGCAAGTTGAGACTTTACCGCTATGGTTCCGTTGGACGCCTGCCTTGGCATTGCGGAACCGCTGTGGCGTTGTAAACCTTGATCATGGTCATGTTCTGTTGTACGTAGTGACTCGCAGGATCCGAGTCGCTTATTGCTCAAGCAACAGCGAGAACCTTTCCAGGGGAAACGTGCAAAGCACGCCCGCTGGATTTTCGGAGGAAGTGCCTCCCCGAGAAAGCTGAAGGGATTTTGTCTTTGGCTAGCGCCTCCCAGGAGTATGGGACTAGCGCTCTGAGTGCATGCAGAAAAGGTGGGAATAGCAACAGGCAGCATTATGGTCTGACGCTTAGCTGCACCTCAATTGTTTCTTTATCTTATAAACAGGGGCGGAGAGGAGACTTCTGGCATACGTCCATCCCCTCCCCCTGTGATACCCGAGGTTCCAGAATTGTGGTATGTCAGTTTGTTCTGGGAGCGAACCAGAGGGCCGTGGCTTGGAGGGGGGTAATCGCAGGCTAATCCGTGTCCCTTTCTCTAGGTTCTGAACAGTCTGATCCTCGGCTCTTCGGGTCCGCCAGGCAAGAGTGCCCTCTTTAATTTACAGGTACATCAGGGGAGAATAGGGATCACCTGGAGTAGTGGGGGATTTGGGGTTGTCCTAACCAAAACGCTTGTGCTTTCTCTTTCAGATCTCCCTCCCCGCAGTTCCCTTCCTTTCCTTCCCTCGCCTGATCACCCTTCTGTGTCTGTGATATATATACATCAGACCAAGGGGCTATCGGGAGGTGGACCCCTTACAGCATCGTGCGACCCTGAGGACGTTGGACTGCGACAAAATAACCGGCCCACGAATAGTAGTCCTCCCAGTCGCACGGTGGGATGGCCACCTTAGAGGACGTGTTGGCTGCTTTGGCCCTAGTACAGGCCGAGGTAGTCGCCTCAAGAACAGAAACTGCCTCACTACAGGCGCAGGTTAACCGCTTGGAGCGTAATCCTTTTGACGCGGGCCCCCCCCGCTCATCTCCAGCCGCCCCTGTGGTAGTTGAAATCCCCACGCCTGTTCCACTAGCCACCCCCGAAAGGTATAGTAGGGACAGCGGGAAATTACCGGTCTTTCTCACTCAGGTGATGCTGCATTTCACTTGCAAGGCCCGAGCCTTTAACACTAACCATTCGAAAGTCGCCTTCTTGTTGTCCTATTTGTCCGGAGACGCTGCACAATGGGCTGTTCCATTGGTGAGAAGAGACGACCAGCTTTTGTATGACTGGAATGCCTTCTTGTTTGAATTCGAGAAAACCTTTAATCGACGAGCGTCCACGCTCTCGGCCGATAGAGATCTCCTGGAGCTGCGACAGGGCAATAGGGATGTCATCTCCTATCTCAACGACTTTCGGAGACTGATCACAGAAACTGAGTGGCCTGAAGAGAAACATGCAGTCATCTTTCACCAGGGTTTGAGTGAGAACATGAAGGATGTGTTGGCGCAGATCGACCCACAACCCACCTCCTGTGAAGCCCTCATTAATTTAGTCCTAAGATTGGATCATCGCATGAGCGAAAGAAAAGGGGAAAACAGAAGGAGGGAGAAACCCGTGCAGACTGCAGAATCCTCCAGATCAACAAACTCTGCGATGCCGAACAAAACAGAGCCCATGGAAATAGGCGCGGTGCGATCCCCACTCTCAGCGGAAGAAAGAGACTACCGGAGGAAGAGAGGGCTGTGCCTGTACTGTGGGCGAAAAGGACACTTCATACGGGAGTGTGGCCTAAGGCCTAAGGTCTCCCGACCAGAACAAAAGGCCGCTGTAACCCGATCACAAGGCTTCCCTGCGGGAAACGACTTGGCTTAAAGGTAGAAGAAGGGAGTCCTTTGAGCGTCATGCATATCCCTTCTTTGGACGACGAACAATCACACAACAAACACCATCTCTTCGTCCAAGTGCACCTCTTGGTGGACGACGAGTGGATCCCGGTTAAGGCGCTGGTGGATTCAGGGGCCACGGGGTGTTTTATGGACCAAGCCCAGGTAGGAAGGCTTGGAATCACTTTGCAGGAGAAAGACACGCCTGAGATGGTTTTCGCAGTGGACGGGAAGATGTTGGATTCCGGTCCAGTAAGATACCATACGGGACCTTTATCGATGAGACAGGGGACTGCGCATCAGGAACTTCTTTCCTTCAACGTCATACCCGCACCCCATTACGGATTAATTCTAGGATTGCCGTGGCTATGTCTTCACAACCCGATCATCAACTGGCAGGAGAAGACCTTGTTATATTCCTCAGCCTATTGCTTATCCAATTGCTACGTCTCGTCGTCGAATCCAGCCGCCTCCTTGGCTATCGGTTATCAAGTGGCCACTGCAGTGGAACATGCTGTTACCTTGCCACAGGCATACAAGGAATACGAGGACGTCTTTAATGAAGACAAGGCCGAGGTCTTACCGCCGCATCGATCATACGATTGTCAAATCGATTTACTTCCCGGAGCAGTGATTCCCGCTGGACGGGTATATGCCCTGACGGAGCCCGAACATAAACATCTCAAGGAGTACCTGGAAAAATACTTGGGCTTGGGCTTTATACGTGTGTCAAAGTCTCCCGCGGCGTCACCTCTTTTCTTTATCCCTAAGGCAAACGGCGAACTGCGCCCGTGCGTGGACTACCGGGCGTTAAACGCCGTAACTGTGAAGAACCGGTACCCTCTTCCCTTGATCAATGTCCTGCTGGAGCAGGTAAAGGAGGCGGTGATATACACGCGCCTTGACCTAAAAGGGGCTTATCATCTGGTCCGTATGAGGAGAGGAGACGAGTGGAAGACCGCATTTAAAACACGCTTCGGTCTCTATGAATACTTAGTGATGCCGTTTGGGCTGTGTAACGCCCCCGCGGCCTTTCAGTTCTTCTTGAACGATGTTCTACGGGAATACCTGGACCATTTCGTCATCTGTTACATAGACGATATATTGATTTACTCTACGAACACGCAAGATCTTACACAACACGTCAAGACCATTCTCCAGGCCCTGAGACGACATCACCTATTCTGCAAAATCAGCAAGTGCGAATTTGGGGTAACAACGGTGGAGTTCCTAGGGGTAAACCTCACCCCCTGGGGCCAGGAAATGTCGGAAAGGAAGGTGCTGGCGGTAAGAGAATGGCCAATCCCCCGGAACCTTAGGGATGTGCAATGTTTCCTGGGGTTTGCTAACTTTTATCGCCGGTTTATTGATCACTTCTCGGACTTGGCAACCCCTCTTACCTTGCTCCTGCGTAAACAGGCGACGTTTCAGTGGACTGCCAAGGCTCAAAAGGGGTTTGAAGAGCTAAAGGAAGCCTTTGCAACAGCCCCTGTGTTGGTTCATGCTCATCCAGAATACCCATTCATAGTGGAGGCAGACGCGTCCGATACAGCGGTGGGAGCCGTCTTGTCACAAAGACATTGCGAAACAGGACGATTACATCCGGTGGCTTACATGTCCCGCAAATTGAACCCCGCTGAATGCAACTACAACATTGCTGAAAAGGAGTTGCTAGCCATAAAAAACGCCTTCAGTGAATGGAGGCATCACTTGATGGGGGCCAGACATGTGGTTACAGTTTACACTGACCACAGGAATTTACAGTTTATGACGGCTGCCAGACATCTCACCCCCCGTCAACTGAGATGGACCCTCTTTTTTGCAGGGTACAATTTTGTTGTCACTTACAGACCCGGAAAGGATAACAGGAAGGCAGACGCGTTAACCCGACAAGCATCCCAGGACAGCACCGTAGCGGGTACCACAGGGCCCATCATTAGCCCCGATCATGTAATAGGGGCTACGTGCACGGATCCGTTCTTACGGAGTGTAGCATTGAACTGTAGAACAACTGAATGGAAGAACTGGCTGCACGCCAATCCGGAGTGGAAACGGGTACAGGGACTTCCGCTACGAGGAAAACAATTGCTCCTTCCCATCAGATCATTAAGACTGCAAGCGTTCAAATGGTGCCATCACCTGCCCTGCGCGGGACACAATGGCCGGGACAAAACCCTTGACAGGATCCTACGACAGTTCTGGTGGCCGTCGGTAAGGAAAGACGTGTCCACATGGGTCCAGGAATGTGGAGTATGCAATCAAATGAAGGCAACCCATACCAAACAAGCTGGCTTGCTGCAACCACTCCCCACGCCTGACCTCCCTTGGGAGAACATCTCAGTAGACTTTATAGTGGGCATGCCTCGAGATAAAGGATACACCGTGATCACGGTGGTGGTGGATTACTTAACTAAAATGGCGCACTTCGTCGCTTGTAAGACGCTGCCCACGTCAGGTCAGTTGGCACACTTGCTCCTGGAGAACGTGGTTCGCTTACACGGATTGCCAAGGAAGATTGTCTCAGATAGAGGCGGGCAGTTCACGGCCCATTTCTGGAAGGCCTGGTGTTCAGCCTTGGGAATCGAATCCAACGTATCCACCAGCTTCCACCCGCAGACGGATGGACAAACAGAGCGGGTTAACCAAACCCTCAAGCAGTACCTGAGGTGTTACTCCAACGCTTCGGATAACGAGTGGGTGGATTTCCTATGGTTAGCGGAGGTGGCATATAACAGCGCTACGCACACGTCCACCAAACTCACGCCTTATTTTTGCTCTTATGGGTTTCATCCTTGGTTTTCCCCCTTCCTGAACCCAGCACACGTTGCAAAGATACCTGAGGCGCAGAGTAGGATAGACAGCATACAGACAAATCTCCGAATAGCAAAGAGCAATCTAAGGGCCGCAAAACACAGCTACAAGTCATTCACAGACAAGCACAGAAGGTCAGGGCCTAGGTATAAGGTGGGGGACTACGTGTGGCTGTCCACAAAGTACATACGTTTCAAACGTTTCAGCATTTTCAATCCCAAGTTCATAGGTCCCTATCGAGTGCTTAAACTGGTGAACCCGGTGGTGGTGAAGCTATCTTTACCCTCTACGCTACGCATACATCCTGCATTCCATGTCTCCCTGGTGAAACCTGCTCTGGTGGGGCCCACTCGTAAACCAGCCCCAGAGGTAGTGCAGGGCGAAGCAGAGTATGAAGTGCGAAAGGTGCTTGACTCCAAGATATTCCGCAACAGGCTATGGTATCTTCTGGCTTGGGAGGGATACGGTGAGGAAGAAAACTCTTGGGAACCTGCATCCCAGATCCACGCACCTAGGCTTGTTGCCCTGTTCCACAAAAAACATCCCAAAAAGCCTTGTTTGTGTCAGTGCTCTTCGGGGGAGGGATGTACTGTTGTAGCTCACAGGAGAGCACTGACAGTCCGAGGCACACGGGAGAGAAAGAACTACAAATCCCGGTGCGCATTGCGTGATGACGCTCCAACGTCATCACGCACGTAGCGAAGAAGCAGAAAAGGGAACTTCCGGCATCGAGCGGGTGCCGGTTATTTTGGTTCCAGTTCCAGAGAGGACGTGTTCGAGAGAGGACGATTGGCGAGCTGGTAGGGGTGCTCGGCACCACTTTGCTTTTGCGCTGATTGTGTTACCTATTACCGAACAGTATTGTTTCCGGTCCTTGCGAGTGCAAGTTGAGACTTTACCGCTATGGTTCCGTTGGACGCCTGCCTTGGCATTGCGGAACCGCTGTGGCGTTGTAAACCTTGATCATGGTCATGTTCTGTTGTACGTAGTGACTCGCAGGATCCGAGTCGCTTATTGCTCAAGCAACAGCAAGAACCTTTCCAGGGGAAACGTGCAAAGCACGCCCGCTGGATTTTCGGAGGAAGTGCCTCCCCGAGAAAGCTGAAGGGATTTTGTCTTTGGCTAGCGCCTCCCAGGAGTATGGGACTAGCGCTCTGAGTGCGTGCAGAAAAGGTGGGAATAGCAACAGGCAGCATTATGGTCTGACGCTTAGCTGCACCTCAATTGTTTCTTTATCTTATAAACAGGGGCGGAGAGGAGACTTCTGGCATACGTCCATCCCCTCCCCCTGTGATACCCGAGGTTCCAGAATTGTGGTATGTCAGTTTGTTCTGGGAGCGAACCAGAGGGCCGTGGCTTGGAGGGGGGTAATCGCAGGCTAATCCGTGTCCCTTTCTCTAGGTTCTGAACAGTCTGATCCTCGGCTCTTCGGGTCCGCCAGGCAAGAGTGTCCTCTTTAATTTACAGGTACATCAGGGGAGAATAGGGATCACCTGGAGTAGTGGGGGATTTGGGGTTGTCCTAACCAAAACGCTTGTGCTTTCTCTTTCAGATCTCCCTCCCCGCAGTTCCCTTCCTTTCCTTCCCTCGCCTGATCACCCTTCTGTGTCTGTGATATATATACATCAGACCAAGGGGCTATCGGGAGGTGGACCCCTTACAGCATCGTGCGACCCTGAGGACGTTGGACTGCGACACAAACAAAACTATGGGCCCGATTCACAGAACTAACTTAAGACAAAATCCTAAACTTACTACCATTTTCGTATTCACAGAAGGCACTTACTCATTTTGGTATTCACAGAAGACACTTACTCACTTCGGTATTCACAGAAGTTAGGAGTCCTTCATTTAGGACTCCTAAATTCCTTCTGTGAATACCGAAAGTCTTAAAATTAGGATTTTTCTCAGTTTAGGTGTCCTAAAGTTAGGAGTCCTAACTATACTACTACTAAACTGAGAAAAATCCTAATTTAAAGGCTTTCGGTATTCACAGAAGGCATTTAGGAGTCCTAAAGTTAGGAGTCCTAACTATACTACTACTAAACTGAGAAAAATCCTAATTTAAAGGCTTTCGGTATTCACAGAAGGCATTTAGGAGTCCTAAAGTTAGGAGTCCTAACTTTACTACTACTAAATTGAGAAAAATCCTAATTTAAAGGCTTTCGGTATTCACAGAAGGCATTTAGGAGTCCTAAAGTTAGGACTCGGAGTCCTAACTTTGCTACTACTAAAATGAGAAAATCCTAATTTTAAGACTTTCGGTATTCACAGAAGGCATTTAGGAGTCCTAAAGTTAGGACACCTAACTTCTGTGAATACCAAAATGAGTAAGTGCCTTCTGTGAATACCAAAATGAGTAAGTGCCTTCTGTGAATACCAAAATGGTAGAAAGTTTAGGATTTTGTCTTAAGTTAGTTCTGTGAATCGGGCCCTATGTGCAGCCATGTCGTGTCATCACTGGACCATTTGTGAATCACAGCCTGCAAGACAAAAAGAAAGATAAGATGGTGCGTCATGCGTCCAGCAAAGGAAAGAGAGAAAGAGTGAGGGAGAGAGAGAAACAAAGAAAGAGTGAGAGAGAGAGGAAGACAAAGAAAGAGAGAACGAGTGAGAGAGAGAAAGAGTGAGATACAAGGAAGAAAGAAACAGTGTGAGAGAGAAACAGTGAGAGAGAGGAAGAGAGACAGAAAGAGTGAGAGATAGGAGAGAAAGAGTGAGAGAGAGGATGACAGAGAAAGAGTAAAAGATTGAAAGAAAGAGTAAGATACAAGGAAAAGAGAGAGAGAGAAACAGTGTGAGAGAGAAAGAGTGAGAGTGAGAGAGAGGAAGAGAGAGAGAAGAAGAATTAGAGAGAGGAAGAGAGAGAGAAAGGAAGAGATGGAGAGGGAGAGTTGACACTGGAGAAAATCTTCGCAGCTCACCTTTGTGCCACCTGTGTGTCTCCAACCACGTGCCGGGACATAGTGCACCCTCAAGTTTAGTCATCTGAAAGATAGTATAGAATTAGTAATTGCAGAGTACATACAACTGCTTACACCTAATTCTCTATATGGCAATGAGCACACATGCTGCTGCAGCCCATCCACTCCCACTGCTCGGAGGTGTTTGTGCACTCAGGCTGCTGCACACTATCCACTCCCACCGCCCAGAGGTGACTGACCGTTGCTGTGGGAAGAATCCTCTGTGCTCACCTTCCGCCACCGGCGTGTGTGTAAGAGGGTGCACCACATGTGGAAGCAACTTTCTGAGGCATTGTCAGGATGGCCACGCATCATCGCAGGTTGTTCACGCGTTCAGCTGTGGTGGTGTTGGTGGGGGAACGTCCATTCCTGAATCACAGCCTGTTAGATAAAAAGCAAGATATGATTGTGCGTCATGCGTCCATCAAAAGGGAGGGAAAGAAATAGTGAGAGGAAGACAGAGAGAAAGAGAGAAACATTGGGAGTGAGAGGAAGAGAGAGAGAAAAAGAAAGAAGAAGTGAGAGGAATACCAAGAGAAACAGTGAGAGAGAGGAAGAGAGAGAGAAACAGTGAGAGAGAGGAAGAGAGAGAGTGAGAGAAAGAGTGTGAGAGAGGGGAAGACAGAGAAAGAGAGAAAGAGTGAGATATAAGGAAGAGAGAAAGAGAAAAACAGTGTAATAGAGGAAGAGATAGAGAAACAGTGTGAGAGAGGGGGAAGAGAAAGAGTGAGAGAGAGGAAGAGAGAGAAAGAAAGAATGAGAGAGAGAGGAAGAGACAGAGAAAGAAAGAAAGAGTGTGAGAGAGAGAAAGGAAGAGATAGATAGTGAGAGAGAGAGAAAGAGTGTGAGTGACAGAAAGGAAGAGATGGAGAGGGAGAGTGAGTGTTGACACTGTGGAGAAAATCCTCACAGCTCACCTTTCTGCCACCGGTGTGTCTCCAACCATGTGCCGGGATATAGGGCAACTCTCAAGCTTAGTCATCTGACACATAGTATGGAATTAGTAATGGATGAGTACCTACAAGTGCACAATTTGTGAATCACAGCCTGCAAGACAGAAAGAAAGATAAGATGGTGCGTCATGCGTCCAGCAAAGGAGAGAGAGAGAGAGAAAGAGAGAAAGAGTGAGAGAGAGGAAGAGAGAGAGAAAGAAAGAGTAAGAGAGAGAGAGGAAGACAGAAAAAGAGAAAACGAATGAGAGAGAGAAAGAGTGAGATACAAGGAAGAAAGAAAGAGATAAACAGTGTGACAGAGAGGAAAAGAGAGAGGGAAAGTGAGAGAGAGGAAGAGAGAATGAAAGAAAATTCTCACAGCTCACCTTTCTGCCACCGGTGTGTCTCCAGCCATGTGCCAGGATATAGGGCAGCCCTCAAGCTTAGTCATCTGAAACATAGTATGGAATCAGTAATGGATGAGTACATTCAACTGCAATCGCTGTCCTGACTTTGTGTATCCAGGAAGCTGCACCCCATCCACTCCCACTGCTCAGAGGTCTATGACAGCCGCTCCGCACCCAGGCTGCTGCATCCCATGCACTCTTACTACCTGGAGGTGCCTGCGTGCCACTGCCCACCCAGGCTGCTGCACCCCATCAACTCCCGCTGCCCAGATGTGACTGCCTGCCGCTGCGCAAACAAGCCACTCTGCTCACCTTACACCACCAGCGTGTGTCGAAGAGGGTCCACCACGTGCCAAAAAAACCTCCTCACCCATTGTGTGCATGCGGCAAACTGAGCTCACAATTCAGATTGAGTGTTGATTGCAGGATGGCCACGCATCATCGCAGACCTGAAAGACAAAAAGCAAGATAAGATTGTACGTCATGCATCCATCAAAGGAGAGAGAAAGAGAGATAGAGAGAGAAAGAAAGAGTGAGAGGAAGACAGAGAGAAAAAGAAAGAAAGAGTGAGAGGAATACAGAGAGAAAGAGAGAAACAGTGAGAGTGAGAGGAAGAGAGAGTAAAAAAAGAAAGAGTGAGAGGAAGACAAAGAGAATGAGAGAAAGAGTGAGAGAGACGAAGAGAGAGAGAAACAGTGAGAGATAGGAAGAGAGAAAAAGAGTGTGAAAGAGAAAGGAAGAGATGAAGAGGGACAGTGAGTGCCCATAATGTTGACAAAACCCTCACAGCTCACCTTTACGCCACCGCTGTGTCTCCAACCACGTGCCAGAGCCTAGTGGAGTCCTCAAGCTCCCACATCTGAAACATACTACAGAATTAGTAATGGGAGAGTACATACGACTGTGTACGCCTATATCGCTGTGCCGCCATTGTGTATCCACTCCCGCAGCCCTGACGTATTTGCCCACTGCTGCGCACCCAGACCTCACTGCTCACCTTTTCGCAGAAAGGGTACCCTCCACATCATGCAGTCCTGCTCTGCAGGCCAACAGGTCTCACATTTGGGGCTGCATCTTGGCAGAGGACATACTAGTGCACCTATCATCATCGCAAGTTGCACACCGCACATTCCTAGTGGTGCCACTAACTCAGTGACCAGTAACCAGGCGGTAGGCCTTCCTGTTTGGTGGCTCAGGCCTACATGAGGTGTCCGGACCACCGGGACGGGCCATGACAGTGCATGCGGTGGGAGCAACTCTAAAATGGCTTAGAGCACATGTGCCTGGTCTTTTTTATTGGTAGGGTCACGTGTCCTGTGATGCCTGTGCTGTATGGGTGTGGTGTGGGTGTATACCAGCAGTGAGGGAGTGGCTGTGGCATACTGACAACTAGACCTCTGACCAGCAATTCACTACAATGAAAATCTGGGCCATGTAGCGTTGTTGTCTTTCCCTGTAAGTGTAAGCAGTGTGGGCTGGCCTGGTGTATGCCAGTCCTGCGTGAGGCTGTGAAGAATGATTCCGGAGCTATGGACGTGGCTCTATCGTGAGCTGTATGAGAAGTCAACTGATGTGGCACTGTTGCCATATTGGGCTAGATCACCCACAATTGGGTTACATTTTTCCTGGTTGTGCGGCAAAATTTGGGTTTGTGCTAGTTTCCAGATTATAAATTTATATACAGCTCTCCAGCAAACTAGTATGTTAAAGCGCTTTATAAGACAAATATTTACTTGGCAGCCTGCTGCAACATCAATTCCAATGCAGTCACCGCCTGCTTGATGATGTCCCTGCCCCTCCTTCCTTAAAGTAGCAATATTGGGCTACTTTGGGCTACTTTTTGGTTGGCTTTGGGCTAGAGAATGCTTAAAAAATGTGGCAACACTGGCATGCAGGTGTTCTTGTTGTAGTGCTGCCATCACCCGGGTCGCAAGCGTCAATGTGTCACTCTGTGAGCTAAGTCCCACAACATGGCTAACATGGAAGGTACGGGGAATCATCGACCCCACATTCATCCATAGTTCCACACAAGAAAGATGGTGGACATGACACATCTGTGTGGATGTGAATGTTTATTGCACATTCAGTGGAGTATTGCAGCTGTAGAAATACTGGGCCATGCAAAGTCCAAAATTCTGTTTTTGGGACATGGAGGGCAGCCAATTAGAGACAAGCTCATTGTCGGAGTTAGGCTGCGCCAACATATGTACTTAGACAATCACTCCGCCAATCCCCACGCACTTATAAACTCACTATACACTCTCCTTGCAGAACTGTAATCATCCAGTCTCTACGTACGTACTTGTTCAAAGACCGAGACAAAGTTACATAACCAAAGTTTTCTCCCACTGTCAAAGGTAAGTTGGTTGCATACGCTGTCCAGAGCACAATTTAATGTAGTAGGGCCCAGGGGCAGCATGTTGCATATATAATGAACACGGACACAGATAGATAGTGGAATTGGGTATGGAATGTGCGCTCGACTCCTTTTTATTACCAGGGTCACATGTCCAGTGACATCTGTGCTGGATGCGTGTGGGGTGAGTGTTGGTTGGTGCTAGCAACAAGTAGAACACTAATCATTGGATCAGACACAGAGATTCAATCATAAAGGGTCAATGATTTGTGCTGCACTAAGGTAGGGGCACCAGATGTGAAATAATACACAAAAGATTCTATCGTAAAGGATCCATGACTTGTGGTACAATGAGGTAGGGGCACCAGATGTGAAATTATACACAAAATATTGTATCATAAAGGGTCCATGAGTTGTGCTGCACTGAGATAGAAGCATTAGAAGCATTCAGCGTGTGCGCGGCCAGCGATGATGCGTGGTCCGGGCGGGCCGCACTGGCAACAATGTCTCTTGCCTACTGGACTGCGTCATCTGCAATTGCGACTCGATGTGAATTGTGAGCCCTGCTATCCGCAATGTAGATGGAAGGCAGTAGTCAGCACAGACATCGAGGAATGCTTTTTGTCACTTCCTCTTGACAAAATCTGAGGACATAGAGTACACTTCTGTCTGCAATTAATAAATCATGTCTCAATGTAAATTGTGAGCTTTGCTGACCGCAGTGTAGGTAACAAAAGATGAAATATGTATGGAATACATTGTCGAAATGTGTAGGTTTCGGGGACGTTATAGTTAGTTGCCTACTGGACTCTGAAATTCATGAATCAAGACTGAATTCGAACTGTGAGCTCTGCTGGCTGCAGTGTAGACTGCCATTCAGTGTTCCTTTGGACTTGTAAGATGAATGTTGTTATCGAAGTAAAGTTATAATTGATATAAAAAAAGTTCATGAAGCAAGGATACTAAAAGAATATTATTTAGGTTTCGAACACGTTGTAGTTAGTTGCCTACTGGACTCTGTAATTAATGAATAAACATTCAATTTTAATTGTGAGCCATGCTGACCGCAGTGTAGGCCAGAGGCAGCGGTCAGCAAGGAACCACAGCTACATGGCTTTCAGTAGAGCTGCACAGTTATTGGCAATTCAGCGTGTGTGCAGCCAGCGATGATATGTGGTGCACTGAGTTAGTGGCACCTGAAGCAACTAGCGTGTGCGCACCCTGCGATGATGCATCGTCCGAGCGGACTGCACTGGGAGAAATGTCTTTTGCATACTGAATTCTGCCTTAATAAGTCCACATGGCGATGACTTGTGGTGCAGTGAGTTAGTGGCACCTGAAGCACTCAGCGTGTGCGCACCCTGCAACGATGCTTGGTCCGGGCAGGCCGCACTGATAGCAATGTGCTTTGTCTAATTAATTCTGCCGTAATAGGGCCACGTGGCGTTGACTTGTGGTACTCTGAGTTAGTGGTACCTCTGGCGCTCAGCGTGTGCGCAGCCTGCGATGATGCGTGGTCCGGGCGGGCTGCACTGGTAGCAATGTATGTTGCCCACTGGACTGCGTCATCTGCATTCGGAACTCAAACTGAATTGTGAGCCGTGCATTCAGCAATGTAGATGGAAGGCAGTAGTCAGCACAGACATCGAGGAATGCTTTTTGTCACTTCCTCTTGACAAAATCCGAGGACATAGAGTACAATTCTGTCTGCAATTAATAAATCATGTCTCAGTGTAAATTGTAAGCTCTGCTGACCGCAGTGTAGGTAACAAAAGATGAAATATGTTGAAATGTGTAGGTTTTAGGGACGTTATAATTAGTTGCCTACTGGACTCTGAAATTAATGAATCTAGACTGAATTTGAGTTGTTAGCCCTGCTGACCACAGTGTAGCAGTTAGTAAAGGCCCACAGCCATGTGGCATTGACTTTAGCTGCACAGATTGAGAGCATTTGGTTTTCTTAACCGATTATAGTCTCTTACACAATTTGCATCGGTACTAATCTTGAATTGTGAGCCCTGCTGACCACAGTGTAGACCGGAGGCAGTGGTCAGGAAGGGCCCACAGCCACGTGGTGTTGACTTGAGCTGTATAGAGTTAGTGGTAGGTGTGGCGCTCAGCATGTGTGCAGCCAGCGATGATGCATAGTGTGGGCGGGCCGCACTGGGAGGAATGTCTTTTGTCTAATGAATTCTGCCTTAATAAGGCCACGTGGCATTGAGATGTGGTGCACTGAGTTAGTGGTACCTCTGGCGCTCAGCGTGTACACAGCCAGTGATGATGCGTGGTGTGGACGGGCCGCACTGGACTGCGTCATCTGCAATCACCACTCCATCTGAATTGTGAGCTCTGCTGTCCGTAGTGTAGTTTGAAGGCAGTAGTCTGTACAGACATAAGTCTGTGGTGCTGTGCCGCTGTGTTCGCAGGGGGCCTCTGTCGAGGAGGCCAACGGATATGGTGGCAGCTACGTGGCAGGGTGAGGGCCGCTGCTCTGGAAGATGCGTTGGCTTTCACACAAGTGAACCACGCTCAGAGTCCCGGCCAATTTATTCACACTTCTACGCTGGAGTGGCGTATGTTGGACCAGTCCACTGTGCTTCCGCTTACAGGGAATGATGACTAGGCCTGGGCGAAGCACTACGCTACGCTCGCGTAGTTTGCGAAGTTCGCGCTACTTTGCACTACGGGAACTGCACGTAGCACAGTGCGAACACACGTAGCGTAGTGTTGCGTAGTGCTGCGGTCATTTTTTGCTTGCTCGCGGTCCTCAACGTCAAGTTGGCGACCGCGAGCAAGCAAAATGACATCCCGGCGAGACTTTTTCCTTGTTCGCGATCGCGAGCATGGAAAATAAACCTCCCGGCGAGATTCCCAACGCGAGGAGGTCAGGTTTCTCATTGCTAGGGGTCGCGTATTCTCGCGACCGCTCGCGATGAGAAACTACCAGTTCGCGTTGAGAAAGCTGCCGCTCGAGTAAAAATCTACTCGAGCAGCAGAGAACTACAGCTCGCACTGTGCAAGATGCCATTTTCAATGATTGCACAGTGCCGGTTGCTTGTCCGCACTGTGCAATCATTGAAAACAACATCTTGCACAGTGCGAACATGTTACTACGCAGTTCGCGAAGTGCTACGCGTAGCTCGCGTAGTGCGAACTTCACTTTGCGTAGCTTCGCGAAGTGCTACTTCGCGAACTACGCCCACCCTTAATGATGACACAGGTACATGACCGAGATCTTCCCAACTGCCTGAGGTAACATGGTTGCGTCCACTGACCACAAAACTACAAGCACCAGCAGTATATGTACACATGGAGACGTTTGTGCTCTGCATAGTTAGGTCTGTCCAGTACATGTCCGCTACACTTGGTATTGTGGGCATTATTATTAAGGGGTGACTTGCGCCCTTCACACATGTTTGGTTGCCACATCTCGCAACATTCAGCTATTGTGTGGCTGAGGGGCCATGCAGTTTTTGGAAGGTCCACTGTCCTGTTGTGCGCTGCCTCGTGGTAGTAGGGTGGTGGACAGGGGGAGGTCCTGAGAGTGGTGGCAGTGGGTTTTGTGGACTTTTTGGGTGTCGGAGGTGCATCATCAGTAGCTCTATGACATGTGGTGGTTTTCAGATGTGATTCTGGGCTGCGCTCCCTTTCACACTGTAGGTAGTTGTCCTACTTTACACCAGTAAAAGGCAGTTGGTACATTCCTACTTCTAACTCATCTTATCGCCTGTTTTTGGATCGCACCACAGATTTGGCTGCTCGTTGAAAATATCGGGAAGTGGTGTTTTTGTGTTATTTTTGTACAGGAACGCCTACTCTGCATATTATTTGCGTTAGTTTTTGCTCTCATTTGTGGCAAAAAAAAAATTGCTGAAGCTATTGCTGGAAAACTGCCGATATCGATATCGCCTGTTTGCACCAAGTTGAAAATGGAATAATGATTTAAAATCACTAAAAAGCCATAGGTTTAATGAACATTATAATTAGAAATTAGCATTTAAAAAACCTTTGAAATTCACAAAAAAACCATAGGTTTCAGGGACGTTATAGTTAGTTGCACATTTCACTCATACGAAACCATAGAAATTCCAAAGCTATAGTTAGTAGAGCTAACTATAACTCGCGCCCCTGCAATGCACTGCTAATTTAGTGGGAGCAAGTTCATTCAAAATAGTGTCCAAACACAGCAGAGACCATGGCACACATTTCAGGTCAGATACTGCAGCATGCACTCCTTCTCCCCTTGTTGGGGAGGGATCCAGCATTTATACCCTGGAGTCTCAGAGACCCCCCTGAGAGAGTCCACAGCGTCAAGGGAGCCACTCACAGCGGAGGTGTGGGAATGGCACCCCTTGCCAGAGCACTTCCTCTCCCCTTGTTGGGGAAGGATACAGTATTTATGCCCTGGAGTCTCAGAGACCCCTCTGAGAGAGTCCACAGCGTAAAGGGAGCCGCACACAGCGGAGGTGTGGGAATGACACCGTTTCCACTGGGATCACAGCACACCGGACATTGGACACAGTTTTTCCTCATCTCCCGGTTGTGTTTCCTTTACCTTCCCCCATCTCTTTCCCTCTTTCATTCTTTGTCTACCTCCCCTGCTCCTATCCTTTCTCCCCTGAACCTCTCACCCTGCCTGCTTTTTCTCTTACGTATATGTTTTTCACGCTCCAGCAATTTGTAACTATGCTCCGAAACTGTGTAACTTGCAACTATGTAACTGGAAACTATGCTCTGAAACAATGCTCGTCTTCATGTAAAGCGCTCTGATACCTCCGGGTCTAGCCAGCACTATATAAAACTTTTCAAATAAATAAATACCACCTTCAGCCTTAACTTTAACATACAATACATAAAGCTAGTATAGGTAGAGGCACCCTTTAGGAAGCTTTTAAATTGTGTATGAAAGAAAGAAGCCAGAGCCTCTTCCTGAAGTTCAGATTAATTTAGCACCAAGGCAAAATCCCAGGAAAATGCATATTTACCCAGATTTTAGCCGAAAACTTCACAATTCATAAAACTCCTCCTGGAGTCCTTTTCACACTACTTGAGGTGATAGCCCCACCGAAACACACTGGCCAACCCTTGCATCAGACCAAATTACAGCCTTATTGCCGGGGTCAAAATGGACAAGTTAAAATTACACAGTTTATGTCAAATGTACCTTTTTGTTTTCTCTAGAAAGTCCCATTTTGTCACATTAATCGATTCAATGGCATATAATATATTTGGAGGGATTTGCCCCTTTAAAAACAGATAGCAACTGAATAAAATGTCTTTCCTCAAACGTGTTATACAAAGTGTGTAACTCATTGGCATGCGAAGAGGCCTTAGAGGAACAATATTCAATATATGCTTTTTCCAGCGTGTTATCTGCTACAAAATTTCCCTAGATAATATGAATATGAGTTTATGATCATCTTTTCTGGACCTGAACCCCAGACATATTTACTCATCCTCACAGCCGTTCTGCTTTTTAGAATTAATACTTCACCCTTTGAGACGATGATCTTCAAGTAATGTAGGGTGGTATACTGTTGTGGAGACAACAGCCTATTATTCAGGCCTCGGGGAGTTAGGTTCAAAATTGCAATATCATTCACATACATCAAAAAAGGGAAAGGCAGTCTGGAAGGTCTGAGATATACAATGAGAAATGCATTTGAGGGGGAGGGGAGTGGTTAGGGGCGTCTGAGGGTCAGGGGGTGGTGGGGGAGGGAGGGAAGGTGCAAGGTACAGCTCAGCATGACATCTGAGACACATGGGAAAACACAAGGGGTGCAATGAAGCAACAGAAAATAAACAAAGAGAAAACTTCAGAATAAAGACAAAAAAGTTTAAAATAAATTTCAAGGATAAATAAGATGGACAGATGCTTGATGTTCTTTAATGAGTGTACGAATCACCTCAGTCAATGTGTGTGGACTGAATGATCAGGGTAAAAGACAATGGGTTTCAGATATCTTGAGAACAATGCGCTTGGATCTCTTATGCCTGCAAGAGATGCATATAGAGGGTACAAGAGGTGGTTTAATGGAACAGCTAGGTTTCCATCTGATTGTGAATACTAAACAGAGGACTAGAACCAGAGGGGTTTCCATACTCTCCCGACGGGGAGGTATAGCAGCCAAAAGGAAGTTGGAAGATCAGTGGGGTAGATGCGTTTTGGTGGAGTGCATGATAAGGGGTGAGATGTTTACTATCTGTTCAGTGTATGGCTCGACCGAGGACGACCCTGATATGTTTGAATTTTTAGATTTGGAATTAGCCTCCTGGCCTACACCAGTCATTATGTGTGGAGATTTTAATACAAATGGGATGGGGGGACCCTAGACGGAGACTGGGGATCGATATGTGGGCTCGAAGAAAAGGACGTTTTGAGCAATTTCTAATTTAGCTCAGAACAACTCGCTGGCAGATGTATGGGCACGATTGAAGCCCGATGATCCAGGCATCACATATTTTTCGGCTCCTAACAGGGTGGTTGCTAGACTCGACTATTATTTTATATCTAATTCATTGGTATCTAGGTGTCGGATTGAGAAGCTTCCCCGCATCATCTCTGACCACAATCCTATCGTGTTAACAGTCGATATTGCAAGGGGGGAAGACCTGAGCGGGTATGGACTTTTGAGAGAGGGTTGCTGAAATATCCGGGATATGTACAACATATGAAGGAATGGATAGTGGGTTTCTGGGACATTAATAGAGGAAGCACCAGCTCAGGGGTAGTCTGGGATGCATTTAAAACCGAGATACGAGGGGAGATGCTGAGCTATATTCTGCATTGACAGAAACAGGAGGCACTGGTAGCGAAAAAGCTAGGTAATAACTGACACAGAGGAGGAGCTGAATGCTGCAGTTACACTGGGCGTATCGTTGGACGATATTTTGCTTAAACTGGCATTGGCTAAATCTGAAGCTCAGGAGGCTATAGCCACCAAGGCAGCTGCGACTTTCCTGGCAAGAAAGGAGCAATGTTATGAGCTTAGCGAATGGATCAGGCATACATTAGCGGTGCGCCTGGGACAGAAAACAGCAGCCGGTGAGATTAAGGAGATATCGGATGGAAATGGGAACATAGTTAACGAACCAGAAGGGATCTGAGAGATATTTAGACAATTCTATGGCAAATTATATAATGAAGAACAGGTGAAAGATGCTCTGGAAATCCAAAGATATCTTAGTGAAACTGTAGTACAGTCAATTACTGATGAAGATAGGGAGGCACTGGAAACCCCATTGAATGCTGAAGAAATTTATGCTGCCTTGGGTGGCCTCCCATTGGGCAAGGCAGCTGGATCTAATCAGATCCCTCTAGAATTTTATAAAGTTTTTTGGGAGGTAATCGGACCCGACCTAGTCGAAATAATACATCAGGGCCAGTCGGGTGGGTCCGTTCCAGGCTCATGGGCACGGGCAGATATAGTAATTTTCCTGAAATAAGGGAAACCACCTAGAGAACCAGGGTCATATAGGCCAATAACTTTAATAAACTGGGACGCAAAAAAAATTCTAAAACTATGGCAACCAGGCTCAGCAAAGTCATAGGCAGGATGGTTAACTCCAGCCAGCACGGCTTCATCCCAGGGAGAGGAACAACGCAGCATGTGCGCAGGGTTGTAACTCTTTTTGATGCTGCTGAAGTCTCAGGAGAACCTATGGCGGTCATGCTAATGGATGCTGAAAAAGCATTTGACTGGGTCTCCTGGGACTATCTCTGGGCAGCTATGAAGTGGTTTGGCATTGGGGCGGGATTTGTTAAAACAGTTCAGGCTTTGTATAAAAATCCTACAGCCCGACTTAGAGTTAATGGAGGATATACAGCGCCTTTAACAATTAAGCGTGGTACATGCCAGGGGTGCCCATGCTCGCCATTGCTTTTTGCAATATATATTGGCCCCTTAATTCAGAAGCTGGAGGCAAACGGCGGCTTTGTTCCTATAAAAGCTCATGGCCTATAATATAAAACCTTGGCATATGCAGATGACATCGGACTGGTAACTCCATACCCAGAAACTGCCCTAGCTGCAATCGAGCTGGAAGCTCAAACCTTTCGCCTTGTATCAGGGTATGTTTTAGATAGGTCTAAGACTCAGATAGTCAAGAATGCGGGGGCTGTGTGTGATGATATACGTGTTTCTGACTCAGCTGTCTATCTAGGGACAAATATATCCACAGATCTGGGAAAGACTGTAGACAGAAATATTGAGCCAATAATGTCTAAAGCTAAAAAGATAGAATGCACAATCTACACCTTTCTCTAGTTGGGGATGCAATGTGGTGAAAATGTTTTTTTTACCAAATATTTGTATCTTTTTAGGGCTATTCCACTTGAATTTGAGAGAAAATGGTTTTTAGCACTGGAGCACATAGTTAATAGGTTTATTTGGGCACATGGGAAAACTAGGAGGGCACTACGTTCTATATCTTTGCCACGGGCAAGGGCAGGATGGGCTTTTCCCGATTTCAGAATGTATTGGGCGGCAGCCTTTCAGTATATGAGCGGGCTAATTGGAGGAGACGAGTCTGATCCGTGGGTTAAGACTGGATCAATTGACATGTATTTAATTTTGGTCGGAGAAGATGCGGAGGACTGCCTTTTGAAGTTTACTGAGCCTAGCTATTTTAAAACAACTAGGTTTCAAACCCCGATGGCTGCATTTAAGATCTGGACAGCATTTCACAAAAAAAATGGTCTTGGCAGATTAAATGGCTATCCTCAGCTATTTAGGAACCCCACTTTTCCTGGGGAAATCTTTTCAGACGCTACAATGGCGCAATGGAAAGTGGGTGGGATCTGGAGACTGGGTGATCTAATGGGGCCTCATTGAATTCGGCAGTTTATAGACAAACAGAATAGCTATGCTATTAACAAAATAATTTTTTTAGGTATCTTCAAATTCGGAGTTTTCTAGGTGGGAAAAAGGGGGGGGCCCTGTGGATTTGACAAAAACAGAATTATGGATGTTATTAGAGGAGGGGAAGACGGCACTTTTTTCGGAGGATATATGCTGAGCTCTCTCTACTTAAAAATGATGATCTTGAAAAATACGAGAAGAAATGGGTAGATAAACTTAGCATAGATCATGATGGCTTTGGAGCCTCATTAGAATTAGGCCAAACCATTTTATGCTCTGCAGGGCTTCGAGCTCAACACTATAAAACAATCTTTTCCTTGTATTATACTCCTGCAAGGATTGCGCTAGGGGGGCAGATGGGAACTAGATGCCCTTGATGCGACAGTGGGTACGCTGAAATAATACATATGTTTGCGTCATGTCCCCAGCTGCAAGCTCTGAAGAAAGCGATTGAATTATTTTTGGACAGAACTTTAGAAATGAAAGTCTATCTTACTCCGTCTATAATTTTGCTGGGGATAAATAGTGAGGACAGGCAAGACCCATCACAATGCTTTCTCTTCATGGCTATGTCTGTACTGTGCATTTGTATTGCTACAGCGTGGTTGGATAAAGCAGCTCCAACGGTCCAACAATGGCTTGCCAGGTTGTTATCTACCTACAATCTTGAGAAGGGAATTTAGTAAAGAAAAGGGAAAAGGGGAAGGCTGCTTGGCAAACATATCTGGGGACCCATCTATAGATGGAAGGAAAATCAGCAGTAATGAGTGTCTTAGTGGCCAATTGGGCCGGCTCTCCGTTTCCTCTACTTATGTGTTCTTTCCGAAGAGGTATTTGAATTAGGAGGATAAATTATCTAATATCAATGTTTAGTGCTGTAAATGCTATTTGGGTTTATTGCTGTTGTTTTTTGATTCTTTTTTTTGTTCTTTCGATCTGTGTCACTCTTTACTGTCTTTCTGCATTGCGAAGTATATATATATCTCAGATGATTTCTGTATGTTTTTCTGTTAAGTTGTTGTGCTAAAAAAGATAAAAGACTAATAAAGAATTTATACAAAAAAAAGAGAAATGTAATGGGACCAGCAGATAATCCTGTTCCAGGGAATCCTTTGTTCGAACTATAGAGGAATATCCTCGATCATCCCAGTAGCAGCTTACACCACATGCGAAGGGAGATTATTAATGAAAAGAGAATGTCGGCCAACCTAGCTTCTTTCGATTTTTCCATAATATCGGACAGTCCACCCTGTCGAAGGCCGTCAAAAAATCTACGAATGCCACAAATACAGTATGCCCTAGGATTGAGGTATGCATTTCTGCTATAGGTTTCAGCATACATATGTTATCAAGTGTGCAATATTTCTTCCTGAAGCAAGCTTGTTCAAATGGGAGAATATTTTCCTCCTCGACCCACTCTGTAAGGAGTTTCAAGATGCATCTAGCAAGTTGTTTCCCTACTGCATCCAGCAATACTATTTGGTGGTGGTTTCCAGGGAGACGTCTTGAACCCTTTTTATGTAGCAGGGTTAAAATACTTCCAGACAAAGAACGGGGGTAAGGGGGTTACACCATACCAATAACAATAATGCCAAAATGGGAGTAAGATACAAAACACACAACAAGGGCTCCTTTTTATTAACAGTAATGGGCTCTTCGTCTGGGCCCACTGCCCGTGAGAACCACATTGCCTTAATAATACCCACAATCTCATTTGTACAGGGAGAATAGCATACTGGGGGGGAAGAAGAAGATTCAATAAAGGAGTATAAAGTCACACAGAATCAGTCTTATCCGTACAAAGGTCTTCCAGGTAGGTTATCCAAACAGCTTTCTTTATTGAAATCGGGAAGGAATTTACTCTGGTGCCACAGCTTTTTAGAAATAATTTCACAGTATCTTTTGGCATCTTTACAACAGGCTGCTTCTTTTAACTGAATCCAAATTCTTTCTTTAGAGAACATTTCTTCCTACATCTTCTCCTTTTCAGGAGATTAATTAATTTGCTTTGTTCAACCGGAAAGGTATTGTATCTTCAGTAACCTGCTTATCTCCCTAGTTAAACCAAAACCCTTTTAGGATGTGGTCTCTGGTGGAAGAATAAGTTGGTTATTTTACTAGTGAAAACCATTTTTTTAGACAGATTCCATGTTTAATTAGTGGATCAGGGAAAGAAGCTGTGAATCTCCTGATAATGCCGTCAATGATTCTTTTAGTTTTACAGATCCTTTGGCGTGCCAATGAATTCTACCACCAGATCGCTTGAACCCCACAGATGCATCTTTAAAATTCGAGGTTCCCACTTCCATTAAGGTCACATCAATCACACAGTAGATCAACATATTATTACTGTAAGGATTATCTATGACTTCCCTATGTGATATCATATTGAATGTGGAAAATGGAATGATTCCATGATCAATAAGGGAGCCACTAGAAAGAGATTGATGAGTAACATTTGCTGGGGTGTCATTCTCTTTAACCTTTTACCATTAGAAATGCGATATTCCTTAAACCTGCTATTCCTTAAACCTGCTAGCAGAAGCAATCCACTTTTATCAGCTCTACAGTTAAAAAGGGAAAAAGCTAGGGGGATTTTTAATGATTTCACTTTAGAGTCATTAGTAAATAACCTTGAAAAACATAATTAGATAATTTAGCATCCAGATCGCCTACTAATATTATATGTTTACATGCATCTCTCACCGATATAGTGGAGATAAAATCAAACATATCCTTTAGCAGATGAATAGTAATTTTTACCCCTACACTATCCATTACTTACCCTACTGTTGCACTCACTGGAGTGGGAGTAGTAATTTGTACCCCTACACTATCCAACACTTACCCTACCGTTACCCCCAAAAATTATGCGATGTAATGGTATGCGTTGTAATGGCATGCGTTGTAAAAACTTGCGTTGTAATGGATGTTGCGATGTAAAAACTGCGTTGTAAAGTCATAGTTGTGAATGTGTGCGTTGTAACATCATACATTCTTTTTTTTTACATCTAGCCCATGATGCGGGCATGATATGCCATGGAGACAACACAGACATGGCAGGCAACATATGGGACAGGATAGGATGGAATAGGTGGATGCTCATGGGAAGAGTGGTGCAGGGTAAAATTGCAGCTAGTGGTTGGGATGGCAGATTGATTAGTGTTGGTCTCCAAGAGGTGATGGGACAAGACGGATGGGAGTCTGGGCATATAAGGAGGTGGAATGGGCACCTCCACCTCACAAAAAGTCCAAGAGAACATAACAGAGCATGCAAGGGCAGCAGCAGGTTACATACCCAGGGGTAGGGAAAGTAGACTGAGAGGTAAAAGTGGTGGAAATACACCAACAGGCTGAATGCCAGCGACAGTGGTCCTTTGACTTATGTGGATGAGGAAACCTGTATTGAGGAGAGAGCATTATGTGGTGGAGAAGGAGGTTGTTATCCTGAAAACATAAGATGATACATCAGGAAGTGATAATTGGGAGGACATTGAAATAGATAGCCATAATGGGGAGTTGAGTCAGGCTGTTCCCACTGTCAAGACGGAGAGTTCCAGACAATCAGTAAAAAAACAAATAGTTCTAACGAGAGTCCAGAAGAAAGAAAGGACAGTGACTGGAGTCTTGAGTGGATGGATAAGGGCAGGTATAGAGCAGCAAGTCACAGACCACAGCTGTGGGTTATGCTTGTAGTTTACACTTGCCAGACAAGAGGCAGTTGTCATGGAGATGACCAGCAGGAGAGCATCTGGCAGGGGACAAAAGACCTGGGTGGTCATGGAGCAATTAAACAGCAGTGATCGGTGCAGAAAGTGAGTGTATGGGAAACTGGTAGGAGACTTGGGGTAAACATGATGTGAATGCAGATCCTGGTGTGAGAATATTGTGACAATGGTTCCAGTCGGGACTTCAAGCCCATAGATGGGGGTGGGACAAAGGCATTAGGAAATAGGCAGGGGGCTGAGACTATAAGGGCTGTACAACAGGATGGAGCAACAAATGAAGCATTGACAATAGAGTCATCTAGTGAGGTTTGTATCTGAGCTTACTTGACAGGAGAGAAGGTGAACGTGGTAGCAACGGAACTCGGGGTCTGTGTCCAAGATGGTGATGCGATTGGTCGCTTCTCAGTGAAGCTCCACTCTCAACCGGGCCCGTCATGTTACATCCTTCACATTCATACCCCAAATGACCCCCTAAAAACAGGATGGTGACCCCCCTCATGGCTGCAGCCTGAGGCCAAGAGCAGGGGGGGATGTACTCCGACAAGCCTGCTGGCCCAACAGCACCAGGTGGCTAATGCCCACCGGCACAGCCAACTTTTGGTGTCGGGAGGCTCGTGCTCGGCTCAGCGCTGGGAGACTGCGGCGCCCCCTTTGCCTGTGAGGATGGAACCCCTGAGACTGTGGTCCACGTTGCCTGGTACCCGACACCACCTCCCCCCTCGAAGACTGCAGGTACCTGTATCAGAGGTGTAACACAATCCAATGGTCCAGCACCCAAAATACAACAAGTATTAAACATTGTTATGACATAAGTAATTGTCAACAGATTATCTTCCATAAAAAGACATGAACTTTCAGCAGAGTTGGTTTTTTCTTTGATCCTTTATTCAGAAATTTCTTTCAAACATGTTAAAACAGACCATAGCCAACGCGTTTCATCCTCGCGGACTTCTTCAGGGCTATAAACAATACATATATATTTATAAAATTAATATACATTATTTACAAAAAGATTTTCTTTTTATAATACACTTTATACAATATAAACAATCATTACAGCTTGTTTTATAAAATAAGTAAACAATGTTGTTTCAAGTTTCTTAATTCTTTCTAACAAAGCAATAATTCAACAATTCTTTTAACATGTAAAAATAAGGCAAGAGGCCTCTAATTTGGTTCCTTCTTTTACCCATTTCTATTCATCTTATATAGGATCATGATCACTCTGCTGATGTCAATGTTAAAAAGGAACAGTTTTATACTATATTCCTAAGGCATATCATTTATTTACATTTCTGTATATTCTTTGCATGAATATTTTTAGTCATACTGGAGCATCACAAAACCTTTAGCCAATAATACAGTAATGTCAATTCCATATCGCTTACCATTAGTTAGTGACTTTGTTTTTCTGTGGTCTGTGCTCTACCGTTTAAAATTGCAGAATTCTTTCTTTATGATCTTTTTTGTGTACTCTTACGGTATCTATCAAAGAAATCATATTGTTTTTTGTAGAGCAAAAAACATATATGGTTTGAGAGACATATTGTCCAAGATTATTAAATAGATTTATGCTATTTTTTCATGGAAATTTATGTAAAATTCACTATCCATACCTGAGGGAAAGATATGGCGATTAGATGCTTCATATTCTTTATTTTCCCAGTTCGTTAGGTTAATCAATATCAGCCATCCCTCAATCAGTAGGTATCTATCCATTGAAACAAACAGCATTGAGTGTGTACCTACCCATGTCCATAAACATCACAATCTAATACACACAGGTCTCTTTACCGTATTAAAGAACGTAGTGATTAAAGAGGTTTTTTCTTGTCTAATACACTCAACCTTTGTGCCAATTCCTCAAAGAGATAAAAATTAATTATTTATCTACAGTGAGATAAGTTCAGGTTCCAATCCCATATTTTTATATGAGTATAAATTAAACACACTCATAATAAGGCTGCCAGCTTATAAGGTGTCCCTCCATCCTATTATTAGATCCAATCTAGTACATATAAAATCTAGTACATATAAAATCCCTCATTATTACCTAAGCATTTGTCCTAAGTTAAAATGTATTGTCATACTTATTTATCACACATATATTGGGGCTGCTAGCTTAGGCAGTCTACCTGCTGTCTTATTTGCCCCCCACTAATCTCAAACTATTCCATCTGTGAATCCATAGACTTACTTGTCAGTTTCGATTTGCCGGCATAGTCGCGTGGCGTCAGAGTAGCGAATTACAGCTTGCTCACCGAGTTTAAATACCCCGCTAATACTATCCAGATTCGAAACACCTGTACAAACTAAGTCGTCTCGCCCATTTTTCTGTCTAATCTTGGCCGCCATCTTGGAATGGTTAATTCATCATGAGTTTCATAACTTTTACATCTATTAATCGCATAAAAGATTTGAAATTTGACTCAATTGCATTGATATAATTGTTTTATTTGTTCTTTTTACGAACTCTAATTTTGTATTCCAATTGCGCATATTATCGGCGCTTTTAGTTTATCACGATTAGCTAAATAGTATATCCTAATCGTTTAATTTTCGGAACTTTTCTTAAGCATGATACGGGGAACCTTCATTTAATAATTCCACATCGTCATTTTATAGTTGAAGATTTTTGTTTATAAAGACGGCGTGCCGCCATTTTGGAATGGGAAGGTTTTAGTATATGTCACATCTTCTCGTTTTATAAATACACATGCATCGGTGCCATATAATCATTTGGTGATAATATTGAGTTCCACATCATTTTTTGATAGTGGGAGAGTTCTATTAGTTTGGTTTCGAATCTTTTCATATATGGAGTGGACACCGCCATTATTTCGGATTTTATCGTTTTTCGAAAAGCACATGTGTTGGTGCAATATGTGCAATATGCTCCCTTATGACTATTATTTAGTTCTCCCTTTCTCATTTTATTTAACAGTACAATATGTACTTTATCTATTTGACGGAGATTTTGTGATTATAATTGATCTTTTAATTTAGTGTCCCACATCTTATTATATTTTCATTTCCGCCATCTTTAAATAGTAATTTTTCTAATTCGTTTATGCCAACATCATAAATGGTTTCATTATATACAGTAGTCTAATTATCACAGTACCATATAGTATTATATTATCACGGCACCATACAATAAGTCTATGCACCTCTCGATGTTATGTTGTTAATAACATCCGATCTGCATGGTGTGTACGGCGTTCAGAAAAGGCACTCAGGTTATTAGCCAAACGATGCTTTTATTTACATTGCACGCCACGTGGAGAGAGACTATAGTCGTTTTATTCCAATCCTCTCCCAGGAGTAGCGCTATACCCCAGGTAATTCTTAGCAATCTATTTTGGGGAAATCATTAAGGTTCTAGGGGGCCAGCTTGCATTCATAACATACCCCTTATTTGTTTATCAGTCATCACGTGAAGGGCTAAGGATGGAACTATCCATCTGTGGTCATCTTAGAGCATGCAAATTCACAAAAAATGATAAAGTTCATCATTTGTGTTTAGACCCAAAACTACTGATCTTAAGCGGCATATCCAACCAGCCTCCGCTTTTCTTAGGATCACTTCTCTATTACCACCTCTCTCTGGTATTTTTATATGTTCCAATGCATGAAACCATATATCTGTTTTCAAAGGGTGACATTCGTGTATGTGTACGGCCACTGGATAGCGTTCATCTCTGTTTTTTATAGCCCTTATATGTTCTTGGATCCTAATTTTCAAACTTCTAATACTACTGCCTATATATATTTTATTACAGGCACATCCAAGGACATAAATTGTATAGGTTGTATTACAATTAATAAATGTATTAATTGTATATCCTTTCTGTGTATTGTACTGGAAGTCTGTTTTTTTGTTACATCCAAATTTACATACGCTACACGATCCACATGTAAAAAACCCTGATGGTTTATAGGGCAGCCATGTGGTTGGTTTTATATCAGTACTCCTAATGTAACTTGGACAGAGTATCTTTTTTAATGTTTCTCCCTTTTTATAAACCACTCTCGGTTTCTTAGATACACTACCAGGAGGCATTTGTTCAGTGGCAATCAAGTGCCAATTTTTTCGCAAAATATTATAAATGTGATCACTATATGCATTATATCTGGTTATAAACAGGATTTCTTCAGATTTTACCCCTTTGTTTTACTTTTGTTGGCTTGATATTAATGTAGTTTTGCGATCTATTTTTGTTGCCCTTAATTCTGCTTGATTCAGACACTTTTCTGCATATCCCCTATTCTTGAATTTATGTTTAATGTTTTTAATGCTTTTTTTGAAATTGCTTTCTTCACTACAAATCCGCCGTGCCCTAATCATTTCTCCAAAGGGTATGGCATTAATTGCAGACCTAGGGTGTGAGCTTTCAGCATGCAAGATACTATTGCATGCAGTTGGTTTTACAAACATTTTGCTTTGTATTTGGTTGTTTGCTATATACAGTTTTAGATCAAGAAAGTCAATTGAATCCCTTGAATAATTGATGGTCAACTTCACATTGAATCTATTCTGATTAAGGTATTTGTGATAATCCAATAATTCTTCCACCCCTCCATTCCATATTAGAAGCACATCGTCTATGTATCTCCCATAGAAAATGATGTTATTGCTCCAATTTTTTGAGCCTGGGCCCCAGGCGTGCTCCGTCTCATACAAACCCATAAAAAGGTTTGCATAAGACGGAGCAAACCTGGATCCCATGGCTGTGCCTTGTCTCTGCAGAAACCATTTGTTGTCATGTAGAAAAGCATTCATACTGAGAATCATGCGAGTCATTTCAAGGAGCATAAAAGTATGCTCCAAGTGACATGCATTTCGTTTGTATAGGAAATGTCTTAGAGCCTCCAATCCAACATCAGTTTTAATACATGTATACAGGCTCTCAACGTCTAAAGAGACAAATAGAAGATCACTACTGTCCCAGATAAAATCTTCCAGCTTGCAGAGTACATCCCTACTATCCTTAAGATACGATGGCAGATTCTTAACGAAGGGTTGTAAAAACCCATCTACATATTCAGAGAGGTGCTCAGTTGGTCCCCCATTCCCCGATATGATTGGTCTTCCCGGGGGAAATCCCTCCCCTCCTTTATGGATTTTCGGGAGAATGTAGATGCATGGCTTTCTTGAGTCCTGTGCTAGTAGATATTTATATTCTTTATCTGACAAGAGACATGATTCATGCCAGTCACGTAGACTAGCATTGATATTTTGTTCAATTAACTTGGTTGGATCTTCCTTTAGTTGAGTATAGCAATCACTATTTCCTAATTGTCTGTCAATTTCGCCCAAGTAATCACATCTGTTCATCACCACAATATTTCCTCCCTTATCTGCTTCTCTTATAACTATCTCTGGATCTTCCCTTAGTGATGTTAACAATTCCCTTTCTCTTTTAGTTATGGTATATTTGTGCTTACAATAGGCATTAGCGGTATGTTTATCCTCCAACTGATGTAGCTGTAGTGTAACCTTATTGTAAAACTCATCTATAAAGGTGTCATGTACTCTAGGTGGTAGGAATCTTGATCTATCCTTCAAGCCACTGTCTACTGAGGTGTCTTCAAAGATTTCTAGCATACTTGCAGTGTCAGTGATATCAATATTATCATCATCATTGTCTAGGGTTGCCAAAAGATGTGTAGCATTCAGATCCGCAATAGTTAATGATGAGACATTTGGGTGATCAGAAAATACATTTCGCGTACAAGGTCGATTTTCAAAGAATTTTTTTAATCTCAGTTTTCTTACATATTTGAAGAGATCAATGTGAACATCAACAAAATTACATAAATTGGTAACACAAAAGCTTAGTCCTTTTCGTAGGATGCCCTTTTCACAATCAGTCAAAGTTCTTCCTGACAAATTGACAATATTCAACTCATTAGCACTTAGATCATTGTCAATAGTTTCATCCTCGTTATTACATTCATCCAATATACTATTCACTTCCTCATTTGTGTTTTGCTTTGCATTCTGGTTTGTACGCCTGTTTTTGTATTTCTTCCCTCCCCTCCTAGTTCTTGGTTTGGGATTTTCTTTTTGTTTCCCAGTCTGTAACGTTGTACTTCCCTTAAAAAATGGGACGAGGTAGAGGTTTCCAGATTGCTCACTCCTTCCCCCGGTTCACTTTCAATAGAAGAGAGAGAAGTACTATTGTTGGAAGACACACTTTCTGCCTTTTCAGTGGTTCTAGTCACTTTAGATGAAACATCGTCATACTTTTTAGAAAAAGTAAAGATACGGCCACTTGCATAATCTGCCTCATCTCTTATTATTTTCTTCTGTTTTTTGTCTTTCAAATAGATCTGGTATGCCACCAATTCCTTTTTAAGGATTTCATAGTTCTTAGCAATGGCATCCTTAAGGTTTATGTCAGCAATTTCCCTTTCTAATTTCACAATCTCTTCTTTTATTTTACTAACTTTTCTTTCAGAATTAGTAATGAGGATCCCCATCATGCGATACGATGCATCATAAAGGCCTTCTTCCCAGTCATCTAAGAGGTCTTGTTCTAAGTCCTCATAGTTAGGAAAAATTAAAATTCTTAGGCCCCGTGGGATTTTCTTGTTTTCAATGTATTTACGCAGTGTCGCCCCATCCCACCATTTGGCGAGTTCCTGCTTTTTCAATTTTTCAAGCCTGAAAAATTTCTCTCTCAGGCCCTCATTTTTTGGAGAAGTTGTTATGGGAATATTAGTGTTGGGTCCTTTTGATTTAAACAGGTCCCCTAGCATTGCTTCCCGATTATCATCAAAATCCATGATGCGTATAGCTCAAATAACAAAGGGATAGTGCTAATTAGCCCAATTAGACAATTTATTTTAGCGAAAAAGAGTGGGTTTGGGGCAAAGCACAACCGCACCTATCCCTAGTTGAGTTTTATAAAAGTATGGTGCTAGTGACCGGAGATCCAAAACCCCTAAATCTCCTGAAGCTCCACGCTTCAAATAACCATAACACAATCCAATGGTCCAGCACCCAAAATACAACAAGTATTAAACATTGTTATGACATAAGTAATTGTCAACAGATTATCTTCCATAAAAAGACATGAACTTTCAGCAGAGTTGGTTTTTTCTTTGATCCTTTATTCAGAAATTTCTTTCAAACATGTTAAAACAGACCATAGCCAACGCGTTTCATCCTCGCGGACTTCTTCAGGGCTATAAACAATACATATATATTTATAAAATTAATATACATTATTTACAAAAAGATTTTCTTTTTATAATACACTTTATACAATATAAACAATCATTACAGCTTGTTTTATAAAATAAGTAAACCATGTTGTTTCAAGTTTCTTAATTCTTTTTAACAAAGCAATAATTCAACAATTCTTTTAACATGTAAAATTAAGGCAAGAGGCCTCTAATTTGGTTCCTTCTTTTACCCATTTCTATTCATCTTATATAGGATCATGATCACTCTGCTGATTTCAATGTTAAAAAGGAACAGTTTTATACTATATTCCTAAGGCATATCATTTATTTACATTTCTGTATATTCTTTGCATGAATATTTTTAGTCATACTGGAGCATCACAAAACCTTTAGCCAATAATACAGTAATGTCAATTCCATATCGCTTACCATTAGTTAGTGACTTTGTTTTTCTGTGGTCTGTGCTCTACCGTTTAAAATTGCAGAATTCTTTCTTTATGATCTTTTTTGTGTACTCTTACGGTATCTATCAAAGAAATCATATTGTTTTTTGTAGAGCAAAACACATATATGGTTTGAGAGACATATTGTCCAAGATTATTAAATAGATTTATGCTATTTTTTCATGGAAATTTAGGTAAAATTCACTATCCATACCTGAGGGAAAGATATGGCGATTAGATGCTTCATATTCTTTATTTTCCCAGTTCGTTAGGTTAATCAATATCAGCCATCCCTCAATCAGTAGGTATCTATCCATTGAAACAAACAGCATTGAGTGTGTACCTACCCATGTCCATAAACATCACAATCTAATACACATAGGTCTCTTTACCGTATTAAAGAACGTAGTGATTAAAGAGGTTTTTTCTTGTCTAATACACTCAACCTTTGTGCCAATTCCTCAAAGAGATAAAAATTTATTATTTATCTACAGCGAGATAAGTTCAGGTTCCAATCCCATATTTTTATATGAGTATAAATTAAACACACTCATAATAAGGCTGCCAGCTTATAAGGTGTCCCTCCATCCTATTATTAGATCCAATCTAGTACATATAAAATCTAGTACATATAAAATCCCTCATTATTACCTAAGCATTTGTCCTAAGTTAAAATGTATTGTCATACTTATTTATCACACATATATTGGGGCTGCTAGCTTAGGCAGTCTACATGCTGTCTTATTTGCCCCCCACTAATCTCAAACTATTCCATCTGTGAATCCATAGACTTACTTGTCAGTTTCGATTTGCCGGCATAGTCGCGTGGCGTCAGAGTAGCGAATTACAGCTTGCTCACCGAGTTTAAATACCCCGCTAATACTATCCACATTCGAAACACCTGTACAAACTAAGTCTGTCTCTCAAACCATATATGTGTTTTGCTCTACAAAAAACAATATGATTTCTTTGATAGATACCGTAAGAGTACACAAAAAAGATCATAAAGAAAGAATTCTGCAATTTTAAACGGTAGAGCACAGACCACAGAAAAACAAAGTCACTAACTAATGGTAAGCGATATGGAATTGACATTACTGTATTATTGGCTAAAGGTTTTGTGATGCTCCAGTATGACTAAAAATATTCATGCAAAGAATATACAGAAATCTAAATAAATGATATGCCTTAGGAAAATAGTATAAAACTGTTCCTTTTTAACATTGAAATCAGCAGAGTGATCATGATCCTATATAAGATGAATAGAAATGGGTAAAAGAAGGAACCAAATTAGAGGCCTCTTGCCTTATTTTTACATGTTAAAAGAATTGTTGAATTATTGCTTTGTTAGAAAGAATTAAGAAACTTGAAACAACATGGTTTACTTATTTTATAAAACAAGCTGTAATGATTGTTTATATTGTATAAAGTGTATTATAAAAAGAAAATCTTTTTGTAAATAATGTATATTAATTTTATAAATATATATGTATTGTTTATAGCCCTGAAGAAGTCCGCGAGGATGAAACGCGTTGGCTATGGTCTGTTTTAACATGTTTGAAAGAAATTTCTGAATAAAGGATCAAAGAAAAAACCAACTCTGCTGAAAGTTCATGTCTTTTTATGGAAGATAATCTGTTGACAATTACTTATGTCATAACAATGTTTAATACTTGTTGTATTTTGGGTGCTGGACCATTGGATTGTGTTATGGTTATTTGAAGCGTGGAGCTTCAGGAGATTTAGGGGTTTTGGATCTCCGGTCACTAGCACCATACTTTTATAAAACTCAACTAGGGATAGGTGCGGTTGTGCTTTGCCCCAAACCCACTCTTTTTCGCTAAAATAAATTGTCTAATTGGGCTAATTAGCACTATCCCTTTGTTATTTGAGCTATACGCATCATGGATTTTGATGATAATCGGGAAGCAATGCTAGGGGACCTGTTTAAATCAAAAGGACCCAATACTAATATTCCCATAACAACTTCTCCAAAAAATGAGGGCCTGAGAGAGAAATTTTTCAGGCTTGAAAAATTGAAAAAGCAGGAACTTGCCAAATGGTGGGATGGGGCGACACTGCGTAAATACATTGAAAACAAGAAAATCCCACGGGGCCTAAGAGTTTTAATTTTTCCTAACTATGAGGACTTAGAACAAGACCTCTTAGATGACTGGGAAGAAGGCCTTTATGATGCATCGTATCGCATGATGGAGATCCTCATTACTAATTCTGAAAGAAAAGTTAGTAAAATAAAAGAAGAGATTGTGAAATTAGAAAGGGAAATTGCTGACATAAACCTTAAGGATGCCATTGCTAAGAACTATGAAATCCTTAAAAAGGAATTGGTGGCATACCAGATCTATTTGAAAGACAAAAAAACAGAAGAAAATAATAAGAGATGAGGCAGATTATGCAAGTGGCCGTATCTTTACTTTTTCTAAAAAGTATGACGATGTTTCATCTAAAGTGACTAGAACCACTGAAAAGGCAGAAAGTGTGTCTTCCAACAATAGTACTTCTCTCTCTTCTATTGAAAGTGAACCGGGGGAAGGAGTGAGCAATCTGGAAACCTCTACCTCGTCCCATTTTTTAAGGGAGGTATAACGTTACAGACTGGGAAACAAAAAGAAAATCCCAAACCAAGAACTAGGAGGGGAGGGAAGAAATACAAAAACAGGCGTACAAACCAGAATGCAAAGCAAAACACAAATGAGGAAGTGAATAGTATATTGGATGAATGTAATAACGAGGATGAAACTATTGACAATGATCTAAGTGCTAATGAGTTGAATATTGTCAATTTGTCAGGAAGAACTTTGACTGATTGTGAAAAGGGCATCCTACGAAAAGGACTAAGCTTTTGTGTTCCCAATTTATGTAATTTTGTTGATGTTCACATTGATCTCTTCAAATTTGTAAGAAAACTGAGATTAAAAAAATTCTTGGAAAATCGACCTTGTACGCGAAATGTATTGTCTGATCACCCAAATGTCTCATCATTAACTATTGCGGATCTGAATGCTACACATCTTTTGGCAACCCTAGACAATGATGATGATAATATTGATATCACTGACACTGCAAGTATGCTAGAAATCTTTGAAGACACCTCAGTAGTCAGTGGCTTGAAGGATAGATAAAGATTCCTTCCACCTAGAGTACATGACACCTTTATAGATGAGTTTTACAATAAGGTTACACTACAGCTACATCAGTTGGAGGATAAACATACCGCTAATGCCTATTGTAAGCACAAATATAACATAACTAAAAGAGAAAGGGAATTGTTAACATCACTAAGGGAAGATCCAGAGATAGTTATAAGAGAAGCAGATAAGGGAGGAAATATTGTGGTGATGAACAGATGTGATTACTTGGGCGAAATTGACAGACAATTAGGAAATAGTGATTGCTATACTCAACTAAAGGAAGATCCAACCAAGTTAATTGAACAAAATATCAATGCTAGTCTACGTGACTGGCATGAATCATGTCTCTTGTCAGATAAAGAATATAAATATCTACTAGCACAGGACTCAAGAAAGCCATGCATCTACATTCTCCCGAAAATCCATAAAGGAGGGGAGGGATTTCCCCCGGGAAGACCAATCATATCGGGGAATGGGGGACCAACTGAGCACCTCTCTGAATATGTAGATGGGTTTTTACAACCCTTCGTTAAGAATCTGCCATCGCATCTTAAGGATAGTAGGGATGTACTCTGCAAGCTGGAAGATTTTATCTGGGACAGTAGTGATCTTCTATTTGTCTCTTTAGACGTTGAGAGCCTGTATACATGTATTAAAACTGATGTTGGATTGGAGGCTCTAAGACATTTCCTATACAAACGAAATGCATGTCACTTGGAGCATACTTTTATGCTCCTTGAAATGACTCGCATGATTCTCAGTATGAATGCTTTTCTACATGACAACAAATGGTTTCTGCAGAGACAAGGCACAGCCATGGGATCCAGGTTTGCTCCGTCTTATGCAAACCTTTTTATGGGTTTGTATGAGACGGAGCACGCCTGGGGCCCAGGCTCAAAATATTGGAGCAATAACATCATTTTCTATGGGAGATACATAGACGATGTGCTTCTAATATGGAATGGAGGGGTGGAAGAATTATTGGATTATCACAAATACCTTAATCAGAATAGATTCAATGTGAAGTTGACCATCAATTATTCAAGGGATTCAATTGACTTTCTTGATCTAAAACTGTATATAGCAAACAACCAAATACAAAGCAAAATGTTTGTAAAACCAACTGCATGCAATAGTATATTGCATGCTGAAAGCTCACACCCTAGGTCTACAATTAATGCCATACCCTTTGGAGAAATGATTAGGGCACGGCGGATTTGTAGTGAAGAAAGCAATTTCAAAAAAAGCATTAAAAACATTAAACATAAATTCAAGAATAGGGGATAAGCAGAAAAGTGTCTGAATCAAGCAGAATTAAGGGCAACAAAAATAGATCGCAAAACTACATTAATATCAAGCCAACAAAAGGAAAACAAAGGGGTAAAATCTGAAGAAATCCTGTTTATAACCAGATATAATGCATTTAGTGATCACATTTATAATATTTTGCGAAAAAATTGGCACTTGATTGCCACTGAACAAATGCCTCCTGGTAGTGTATCTAAGAAACCGAGAGTGGTTTATAAAAAGGGAGAAACATTAAAAAAGATACTCTGTCCAAGTTACATTAGGAGTACTGATATAAAACCAACCACATGGCTGCCCTATAAACCATCAGGGTTTTTTACATGTGGATCGTGTAGCGTATGTAAATTTGGATGTAACAAAAAAACAGACTTCCAGTACAATACACAGAAAGGATATACAATTAATACATTTATTAATTGTAATACAACCTATACAATTTATGTCCTTGGATGTGCCTGTAATAAAATATATATAGGCAGTAGTATTAGAAGTTTGAAAATTAGGATCCAAGAACATATAAGGGCTATAAAAAACAGAGATGAACGCTATCCAGTGGCCGTACACATACACGAATGTCACCCTTTGAAAACAGATATATGGTTTCATGCATTGGAACATATAAAAATACCAGAGAGAGGTGGTAATAGAGAAGTGATCCTAAGAAAAGCGGAGGCTGGTTGGATATGCCGCTTAAGATCAGTAGTTTTGGGTCTAAACACAAATGATGAACTTTATCATTTTTTGTGAATTTGCATGCGCTAAGATGACCACAGATGGATAGTTCCATCCTTTGCCCTTCACGTGATGACTGATAAACAAATAAGGGGTATGTTATGACTGCAAGCTGGCCCCCTAGAACCTTAATGATTTCCCCAAAATAGATTGCTAAGAATTACCTGGGGTATAGCGCTACTCCTGGGAGAGGATTGGAATAAAACGACTATAGTCTCTCTCCACGTGGCGTGCAATGTAAATAAAAGCATCGTTTGGCTAATAACCTGAGTGCCTTTTCTGAACGCCGTACACACCATGCAGATCGGATGTTATTAACAACATAACATCGAGAGGTGCATAGACTTATTGTATGGTGCCGTGATAATATATTACTATATGGTACTGTGATAATTAGACTACTGTATATAATGAAACCATTTATGATGTTGGCATAAACGAATTAGAAAATTACTATTTAAAGATGGCGGAAATGAAAATATAATAAGATGTGGGACACTAAATTAAAAGATCAATTATAATCACAAAATCTCCGTCAAATAGATAAAGTACATATTGTACTGTTAAATAAAATGAGAAAGGGAGAACTAAATAATAGTCATAAGGGAGCATATTGCACATATTGCACCAACACATGTGCTTTTCGAAAAATGATAAAATCCGAAATAATGGCGGTGTCCACTCCATATATGAAAAGATTCGAAGCCAAACTAATAGAACTCTCCCACTATCAAAAAATGATGTGGAACTCAATATTATCACCAAATGATTATATGGCACCGATGCATGTGTATTTATAAAACGAGAAGATGTGACATATACTAAAACCTTCCCATTCCAAAATGGCGGCACGCCGTCTTTATAAACAAAAATCTTCAACTATAAAATGACGATGTGGAATTATTAAATGAAGGTTCCCCGTATCATGCTTAAGAAAAGTTCCGAAAATTAAACGATTAGGATATACTATTTAGCTAATCGTGATAAACTAAAAGCGCCGATAATATGCGCAATTGGAATAAAAAATTAGAGTTCGTAAAAAGAACAAATAAAACAATTATATAAATACAATTGAGTCAAATTTCAAATCTTTTATGCGATTAATAGATGTAAAAGTTATGAAACTCATGATGAATTAACCATTCCAAGATGGCGGCCAAGATTAGACAGAAAAATGGGCGAGACGACTTAGTTTGTACAGGTGTTTCGAATCTGGATAGTATTAGCGGGGTATTTAAACTCGGTGAGCAAGCTGTAATTCGCTACTCTGACGCCACGCGACTATGCCGGCAAATCGAAACTGACAAGTAAGTCTATGGATTCACAGATGCAATAGTTTGAGATTAGTTGGGGGCAAATAAGACAGCAGGTAGACTGCCTAAGCTAGCAGCCCCAATATATGTGTGATAAATAAGTATGACAATACATTTTAACTTAGGACAAATGCTTAGGTAATAATGAGGGATTTTATATGTACTAGATTTTATATGTACTAGATTGGATCTAATAATAGGATGGAGGGACACCTTATAAGCTGGCAGCCTTATTATGAGTGTGTTTAATTTATACTCATATAAAAATATGGGATTGGAACCTGAACTTATCTCGCTGTAGATAAATAATTAATTTTTATCTCTTTGAGGAATTGGCACAAAGGTTGCGTGTATTAGACAAGAAAAAACCTCTTTAATCACTACGTTCTTTAATACGGTAAAGAGACCTATGTGTATTAGATTGTGATGTTTATGGACATGGGTAGGTACACACTCAATGCTGTTTGTTTCAATGGATAGATACCTACTGATTGAGGGATGGCTGATATTGATTAACCTAACGAACTGGGAAAATAAAGAATATGAAGCATCTAATCGCCATATCTTTCCCTCAGGTATGGATAGTGAATTTTACCTAAATTTCCATGAAAAAATAGCATAAATCTATTTAATAATCTTGGACAATATGTCTCTCAAACCATATATGTGTTTTGCTCTACAAAAAACAATATGATTTCTTTGATAGATACCGTAAGAGTACACAAAAAAGATCATAAAGAAAGAATTCTGCAATTTTAAACGGTAGAGCACAGACCACAGAAAAACAAAGTCACTAACTAATGGTAAGCGATATGGAATTGACATTACTGTATTATTGGCTAAAGGTTTTGTGATGCTCCAGTATGACTAAAAATATTCATGCAAAGAATATACAGAAATGTAAATAAATGATATGCCTTAGGAATATAGTATAAAACTGTTCCTTTTTAACATTGAAATCAGCAGAGTGATCATGATCCTATATAAGATGAATAGAAATGGGTAAAAGAAGGAACCAAATTAGAGGCCTCTTGCCTTATTTTTACATGTTAAAAGAATTGTTGAATTATTGCTTTGTTAGAAAGAATTAAGAAACTTGAAACAACATGGTTTACTTATTTTATAAAACAAGCTGTAATGATTGTTTATATTGTATAAAGTGTATTATAAAAAGAAAATCTTTTTGTAAATAATGTATATTAATTTTATAAATATATATGTATTGTTTATAGCCCTGAAGAAGTCCGCGAGGATAAAACGCGTTGGCTATGGTCTGTTTTAACATGTTTGAAAGAAATTTCTGAATAAAGGATCAAAGAAAAAACCAACTCTGCTGAAAGTTCATGTCTTTTTATGGAAGATAATCTGTTGACAATTACTTATGTCATAACAATGTTTAATACTTGTTGTATTTTGGGTGCTGGACCATTGGATTGTGTTATGGTTATTTGAAGCGTGGAGCTTCAGGAGATTTAGGGGTTTTGGATCTCCGGTCACTAGCACCATACTTTTATAAAACTCAACTAGGGATAGGTGCGGTTGTGCTTTGCCCCAAACCCACTCTTTTTCGCTAAAATAACCTGTATCAGAGGTGCACCGCTGCCTACACACGCATACTAGGATAAGTCAGTGGTGCAGGAGCCTGTGGAATCTTTCACATATACATTTGCTGCCCTCCGAGGAGTATGATGTGCCCTCCCACTCTCATGGACATCAAGAGCTGTGGCAATGCATTGCAGCCGGAGGTGATCCTGGTGCCGCTGACCTGCAGAAAATGCACAGTCTCTCCTTCTAAGTCTGCACTGTGACTCTTGTGCCCCTCCCCCTTCTCATTGAAGGGTGTGAGGCTGCAGGGAGCACTCTGGCATCAGTCTTTGGCCCGGAGTCAGCGGCGGAGACTTGATAATCGGTCTCAGTGGGGAACTGGGAACTGGCTACCACCCAGGACCGTGAGACGTTCCCTGAGGCCTGCATGAGTTTTGCATTACTTACCTTTGGGTCCTGGAGCTGCTGGAATGCAGAGAGAAGCTGCCTAGCTTAATTGCAGCACAGTAGCCCAAATTGTAATTGACATTACCTAGCATGCTCCTGGGGGCTCAGAGGAGCCCCTCCAACCCACGATCATTTTGAAGAGTTGGGGCTCCTGTTGAATCTTGGGACCCATTTCGAAGTGTGTGAAACACAGTAAGTGCCAGGGGAATGAGGGGGGAGAGAAAGGGGAACAAGCTGGTGACCCGTCCCCTGGATCTTGCTTACTCCCTCACAAAAGACCTACCATATCTCGAGCATAACTTGAGGGAGCTAGAGGTCATGCAAACTGGGTGACTTATGGGCCTGTGCAGCACAGGGACCTCGGATTCTCACACGTTGTTTCTGAAGAGCTGCGCCTCCAGCCACTGAGGTGGGTACTCAATCTGTGCATGATGCTCATGCAGGCCGGGCTGGTGCAGACAGTTGATTGGACCCCTTATGTGGCCCCTTAGGGAGTGCTACACCTTTGGTCCCACGGCTTGACTACCGGTGATCTGAGAGTGGTGTGATACTGCGGATTCCCTTCATCTGGCTCACCTGTATCTTCTTTGTAGACTCCTGACACTGCAACTAATATCTGACCCATAAATGCCAAGGCAGCTGTTGGGGAATGATTAAACCACAAACTTTCAAACATCCGCTCCCCCAAAAGACAACAATAGCTATGTGTTAGATCTGGTACCATTGGCGTGAGTCTCCCTTCCATTTTTTGCTGATGTCTCCTCTGTTTTTTATATGTTTTGCTGGTTTACCTGCTTTAGGCACTGTGCCACTGCTATTCAGTGCCACAGTGCAAGTGCTCCCTATTGTGAATTGATGTAATGGATTAGTGACTCCATGATAGGCTTATTTGATTTACTTGTCAGACCCTAGTACAGTGCACCATGTGTGCCCACGGCCTGTAGATCAAATGATGCTAGTGGGCTTGCAGCACTGATTGTGTCACCGACAAAAGCAGCTTGCAAAGTGTGTCTCATGCCTGCCATTGCAGAGCCTGTGTGCAGTCTAGTACTGCCATATCGACTTGGTAAGTGCACCCACTTACCAGTCTCTAAACCTTCCCTTTTCTACATGTTAGCCCCCCTAAGATAGGCCCAAGGGGAGGGTGCATTGTAAGTAAAAGGTAGGACATGCCCTGATGTGTGTGGCATGTCCTGATAGTAAATTACATCCAATTTTGTTTTTCACTATTGCAAGGCTACCTGTCCCCATAGGCCCGAATACGCAGTTTGATTATAACATCATATAATCCTAACTGACCCAGGGAACATGGTAGAAAAACAAATTTAGTATGCCTGAACTCAGAATGATAAAATACATCTTTTAGTGAAGTTGGTTTTAACATTCTATGTTTGAAAATACCACTTTTAGAAAGTGGGTATTTTCTTACCTAACCATCCAGCCTGCCTCTGCTAGGTTGTGAATTGCATGTCTGGTTTGTGAGTGACAGGAGGGCTTGGGCTCCAGCAGTCTGATGAGTCAGGACTGCGCAGAATAGTACCTTGGCTGTATAGAGTGTGGGGGGCGGAGATTTCCTTTCACTCCCCTGAGCCCTCATAGAATAAAGAGTAGGGGGAGGAGATTTCCTTTCAGCTACCTGGGCCAGGTCTGTTGTCAACAATGCTGTCTCCACCTCCTGCCAGGAAGCTGCACAGAACTGGTTTTGGCTAGGCACAGGCACCTTCTGCCTTCAGAGGACAAAGGATTTACTAGTATAAATATTGGGGCCCGGACCCCAAGACTTTAGATCACTTCTGGGTATCAAGACAAACCTTTGCCAAGGAAAGGAACCACAAGAAGCTGAAGGAGTTGACTGCCCCTGTGTCAGTGTGCTATTTTCTGGGGCTGGACTGCAGTGGTTGCTTATTTGCCAAGGAAAGAAGAAGGAACTTTTATTGAACTTTCATCATCTGGAAGAAGAATCTCCAAGGGCTTGAACTGTGCTTGCCTCCTGCTGAAGTCTCAGGGATACAAGACTTCACCCCCAGCTCCCCCCTGAATTTCCTTGATGGGAATTGTTTCTGCAGAAGCCTGCGTATTGTTGGGAGCTGGAAGCGTGACTCAACGAGAAGAAGCGTGTTTCATCCGCAGCTGTTGCCGTCGCCTCATCGGAGAAGCATGTCGCCACCGTAAGGTTCACCGTCGCAACACCGGAGAAGCGTGTCTCCGTCACAGCTGTTTGTCGTCGCATCACCAGAGAAGCAAGTTGTCACAGCAAGGGTTGCCATCGCGTGTTGCAGGGTCTGTTGCGGCTCCGAAGTTCCAGAGTCGCTGCACGGATGTCGGTCGCGCACGCATCGCATTCATGTCATCACATCGCATCAAAGACGCCATCATGTTGCGTCGCACCGGATCGTCGTATCGCATCAAAGCACCAACTTGTTGCATCGCACCGGGAATGCAACACTAGATCGACGCATCACCTCCTCTCCGGTAAGGAACAGATGAATCGCCTACTTTGCACAAGCACTGAGGAACAGATGCATCGCCTCCCCCGAAGCAAGGAACCGGCGCATCGTTCTCCCTGCGAACCTTTTGTTTATCTTGCGTGACACATCCAAAGGTACTTTGTGAGAAAAGTGTCGCATTTACCATCATCTTTGAAGCTATTTCTACCATCTAAAAGTCATTTTTCTTAATACTGTATTGTGGATTTTGGTCATTTGGGTTTTGTATTAAGTCTATATAAAGAATACTGTGTGGTGTCCATCTGTAGTGTTTTCACTGTTTTACTGCATGTGTTCACAAATGCTTTACACACTGCCTCTGAAATTAGCCTTCCTACTCGTACCAAGCTACTACAGGGTTGAGCAGGGGTTATTTTAGGATTGTAGCCTCCTTACCCTGACTAGAAGCAAGGGTCCTTATTTGGACAAAGGTGCAAATCATTGCCAACAAGAGACCCTCAGTTCTAACACTATGCTGACAGCTTTCTCAGCAGTGGTAGACCCAATCCACCAACTTGAACAGTGGGATGTTTGATTGAGTACTGCAAGCCATCCAAGACTCTAAAACCTCCATGGAGACCAAATTTTGGGCTATCCAGATGGAGACAGGACTATTGCAGGAGGACTATGCCAAGCTCACGGAGAGGGTTAATGATGTGGAGATTTCCATGACTTCCATGCGGCCCTCCTTGATGGCGTACAGGACAACCTGATGCTCTTGCACACGGAGGTGCATGACCTTATGCAAGAGCAGAAAATGTGGAGGGGCACTTGAGGCTTCCCCGACAAAGTGGAGGGCCCCAACATGGAGCTATTGCTCAAGGGCTGGTTATCTCAAACTGTCTTGGGCAACCGGATGCCAAAGTTTTTCTCACTAGAGAGGGTGAACCGTATTCCTGGCCATCCACCTGTTCAGGGAGCCCCTCTGCGCCCGGTGATCAAGTGCCTGCTCAACTGCAAGGACAGGAATCTTCTCCTACAACTATTCTGGGTGAAGGGCCCCTGATTCCATAATAAGAACACCATCACAGCATACCCTGACTACACAGGCGAGGTCCAGAGACGCCGCAATAAATTTGGAGCAGTGAAGGGACAACTGTGGCAACTGGGTCTGACGTATGTCCTACTTTTCCCTGCACGGCTCAGAGTGGTGGACAAAAGAATGACTCACTTTTGTCTACCCCCTAAGGAGGCCTAGACGTGGCTGCATTCCAATAGCAGGGAGTGAGGACCTACGAGGATGGTCTGATGAAAGATCCAGATGCCGACATCTCCCACGCATGGCCTGGTCGCGTCGCTCCGATGTGCAAGGAGCAAAGGGCAAGCACAGGTGGTGGCAGAGGTCTTAATTCATGAAACTAACCAGTTTCAGGTGCTGGCACCAGACAGCGACTAAGATTATGTGCTGGGTGGTCCTGGCTCTGCGGGGTCGGATGGGGACTCCACCATTGCATCGATTACATCACCGCGAAGAGAGACTTCATAACAGTGATTCTTGCCATGCCGGTGAGTAGGTTTGAGATGCAGGTTTAGGGGAAAGAGAGGTGTTCACTCTGAGGACACCTGGCGTAGCTGACTAGAGGTAGATTTTGGGGAGTTCATACTGCATATAGGAGTCTGGACTCCTCAGGACCACATCAGACCTCTACCCTACTCGCTTTTTGGCCCAACCCTCAAAGACTTTCAGCATTAACAACACATTTTAGTCACTAAATGCTTTTGTTATGTGCATTTTGGCATGATGCCTATTTGCATCCAAGCCAAGGGAGTGGGTGTTAATATTTTTTTGATTGTTATTGTTTCAGGGATTGAGCGGGCGGTGGGGAGGAAGATGGGGGCGTTGAGTTCCCAATGCGACGTGCACATATTAACAGGCCGCTGAGATAGGATGCTTTGTTTACCACATGGCCACCACATACAACTCATTGACATAGATTATAAGGGGAAAGGCAAATCCTACACACCATCATAGAATATTTGCATACCTCACGTGCAGAAACATAGCCGGCCTGCAGCAGTCACACCACACTGCCTCTAAGTTAGAAAAAGTATCCAAGAGCTGGAGTGGGAAGGTTTTTGGCACTAGGTATTCCATGTTTGCAAGGGGGTTCTGATTTGCATCGCCCCAGGTGTCCCGTTTGGGAGGACCAGAACACTGGTGGATCCAAACGGCCACTTTGCACTAGTAGACGGTACATTAGATGGGCACTCACTGTCAAAAGTATCATTATGCACACTCAACACGCCTCAAGGTGACTTCCTACGGGCCTTGTCTTCTGCGCTGCTCACCGAACCTCAAGCTTCTAGCCTTTGGGGTGGGTATTTTAATTGTGTACATTCTACAGCATTGGACAGATAACTACCCCTCTTAACCAGGACACAGGGCCTTCAGGCAACCATGCACTTTAAGCAATGGACATACACAACTCACCTCCATGGCGTCTTGCGGTTGGGCCACTTGGATGATGCAGAACACTCCTAATATGCACCGGGACATCAGATGCATACTAGATTTGATTACATCTTCTGCAATGCGGAGTTCTGGCCCTGTGTGAAGAGCTCAGAGTATTTAGATTACACAACGTCAGATAATAGCCCCATTAAGAGAACATTGTGCAGGGGGAAAATAGGGTGCCAATACCAGTACTGTGGACAGAGGCCTTCCTCGACGTGATATACAGTGACACCATTGGCACACAGTTGCTCCACTACTTTGAAGAGACTGAAGGCTCTGTAGGGTCTAAAGGCATTGAATAGGATGCCATGAAGGTAGTCGTGAAGAGACACTGTATTAAGGAGAGAACGGGTGGCCCTCCTTTGCGGTGTGCTGGCGCTTAAGGCGCAGCTGCATGCCACTGAATTAGAGGTTGTAACGGTGGTTGAAGCTCACTGCGGGTCCTGAGGGGTCAATATTGTGATGATGCATGCCACCTCCACCTCCACCACATTGATTATAAGGCATCCCTAGCTCAACAGCACACAGCAGGGGACAAACCGTACCGCATGCTGACATGGCTATTACTCTCTGCAACCCTCCCCCGGACTGCCACAGGAACTATATTGCTGGAACTGCCCTCTCCCCCTGCATTAACTCTGTACAGATTCAGGAGCTTGAGCTGTCGCAGGGATTCTGCACATACACAGAACTATGCACATGAAACCAGGACCCCAGAGTGTAGTGGTGTACCAAAATACCCACCTCAGTGCCCAGTGTCCCAATCCGACTAGCTATAGTGTATCATTCGTTCTCAGTGCTACAGCTAAGCTACAAATGATTAGACATCCTAGAACATGTTACTCCATCCCTCTCAGGATACGTGGGAACAAGAACACTCTTTCATTCAAACTCTGGTACTTGTTCACAACATGAGTAAATAGAGTCAAGGAATAGTTTAAAATGTTTATTTTAGCTAACATGCTCTATAATGCAGTACACGCGTAAATACTAGCAACAATATGCATAAGATCAAACAAATCAGCATTGACACAATTCCATATAGAACAAATGGTGAAATCATATTAAAATGATGGTGGAAACAGGACTATAGCACCTTGTCACCCTCCCCGTGCTAGAAGCTAGTTTATTATAATTATAAGCTCCAGGCTTTGTCAGGGGGACCCCATACCTCCGAGTTCAGATGAAGGAACTAGATACTTGAAATGCAGACAGTTCTCATGTGAAAGGGGGCAGGCACAGTGTTTACGAGAAATGTGGCATGTAGTAATGTGAGCAAAAGCGTCAAAATGTCAGCCAAGCATATCTAACTTATGCTAACTTAGCAATGTCCACAGGTGTGTCCATATCCTCACTACACCCTCCCCTTGGTCGGTCTATCGGACAGTGGTCGTAAAGAGAACACAGCTTTCAAACAAGTCTGAGCAAGAATCAAGAGCATATGTATCAATGGTACCTCGGATTTGCGGGGAATGTGAGACGAGAAATAAAAAAAGTTTATGTCCAAAGAGGCACACAAAAAAATAAAAATAAATCCAGAAGGATACGGTGGTTGTGTTAATCCAGCAAGGTGTACGAACAGTATGTTGCAATAGCTTACAAGAGGAAGTCATTCGTCTTGTCTGAAAAAAGTGTTGCCACCCAATCAAGCAGAGTGAATGAACATATATGTTCCTCAACAAGGGGCACTTCCAGCACCATCAATGGGCAACTTGCGTGATACTCCATATAACTCCGTTGTAGGAAATCCTGTGCTGCTGCACAGATATCCCATTCAGCCAGAACTCCAAGCGCTGCTGCCCCGGCCATAGTTCCAACACCGCAACATTTTTGCTCATGGGCCACTAAGGGACTCATTAGCAGTTTAAAATCAGGTGGAGGAAATGCCATATTGGAGAGGCAAATATCCAATGGCCATTGAAAGGAGCAATCCAAGCAGTTGAAGACAGGTTACACGCAAGTGAAATAGGTAAAGCGAAAAGATAATCCATAAACCACGCTGAGTGTGGCCAGGGGCAGAGTACCGTAGCATTCAAGCATACGGCTACAAAGCATCTACAGCCGATCTAGGCTGTGCAGTGCCACAGGTGGAGCATCCTTTTCGGAGCAAGCAAATTAACAGCAAAATCCCAGTTGCTAGGGTAAGTAAGAGTGGCAAGCCACCGAAGACGCTGGAAAAAATAGAATGGATATATGCTGGTATCACACCAAATATAGTTTGAAAAGAGGTCACAAGGCCAGTGCCCACAGCTTTAAAAAATGGGCAATGCCTGTAGTGTTAGAAGCATTGAAGCTAGTGTGAATTAATGCACCAAAATATAGTGGGAGGTCGGTATTAAGAAGCGCTTGTACTTCTGTACGGGTGTTAGCCACGTGAAGGACGAATGTCTCATGGGCGGATGTGAGTGAAACTTCTTTTTAGGATAACAATGCTCTTATTCTGCTCAACTTGTTGAAGTCTGCTTTCAAGGTCGGAATGGAAGGCCAAATCGAGTTATCGAGCCTCCCGTGTGGGTGTGGGAAAAGCACATTTTTACAGCAAACCACACGCTGTGAAACCGTTACAATATAAGGGATGCCGGCTAGCATGCCGCATCATTCTTCATTATTTAAATAACTACCATTTGCAAGCAGAGTGAATGTGGGTTTAATAGCTGGTAGGGGTATACCTTTTAAAACACATGCAAGATTTGGGGCCATTAAGTTACAGGCGCCATGCAACTGGATATTCTTACAGGCCATGGAATGATCTATTGTGGTATCACATGATTCCCCAGTTAGCTATACTTCTTTGTCATGCCGTAGGCATCTGTATGCGAATGGTAATGACCAAACTTTGTGTAGAAATACACTGCCTAAGGGTTTGAAGCGGCCTAGTGGACAGTGTTTCATACACGAGGTAAATTTAAACAAGGAAAATGGGAGAGTTATTACCCCATGGATAAGCCAGACAGCCGCGTCTGTTTCCGCCACAGAGAATGGTAATGGATCTAACTTTTCAATATGCAAAAGAGAATAAGTAGCATCTTTCATGGAAAGAAACTGCTGTTTTGTTGTCAAGTTAAAGGGCAAAAATAACGATGAGGCGTTCAAGTAATCCCAAGGAACTTTCCCCATCTTAAGAGTCTGTAGAGTCCACGAAAATTGCATGACTGAACGCAATTGATTTTGACCATGATACAAAACTGAAACATCCTCTTGCACAATGTCCACAACAGATGAAACAATATTGTCCAATGTGTAAATGCGGGAAGAAAGTGTGTTAATACTATTATCAACAACAGCAAGCACTTTTTGAAGATTAGCCTGATCAATAGCCCTTAAACGTGAAGATGCTTCAATTTGGGACAGCTTCCAGATTTTATTTTATGTTGCATAAATAAATGGTTTTGATTTTAGACCAGCAGGATCTTTTATAAAATCTGTCAAATCAATGTCACCTGATAATAACGACAAATGTTGTTTCACTGAATCTAGAGTCGAGTGCTGCAACCAATTTTGACATAACGGAATATGTAGTAACTGAATGGGTAATAGGAAAACGAGGATCAGGCCTATCCTGTGTGTAACCAGGAGCCTTGTCATCGAAACGAAGTTGGCAAGCATCCAAACTAGTTTGCCAAACCAACCCACCTAGGGGGGCCAAACTGGAAAAATTAAAGGTGTCATTGTTAAAAAGTAATTGCAATTCAGCCTTGGAATAATTAGTACAATTGCTTCAGTTCTGACATGCAGCCAGAGCAGGAATATGAGGGGCATTCATTTGCTTAGAAGTTGCCAATCCAAAGCAAGTAATTTGATAAATCGATTCATTTAAAAATAGAATCTGTGATGGGATCAGGCAGGCGCAGTGTAACGCTTCTGTGCCTCGTACTTGCCAGGATTTAGAGCCCCAAACTGATTTAAGATCAATTGTGGACTTCCACAGGTCATAGCCACCCACTGACAATTTCTCAATAAAGGATTTAGCATATAATAATTTACTGTGGGTTAGCATTATTTTTTAATTTGAAGAAGCATTTAATTTAAAATAGAATGACTCGGGGTTTGATTTTTCAAAACTGGTAAAATATGTGAATTTTTTCAAAAATGTTTTAGAGCTGCCTTCCAAAGGAGCTGGGCAATGTTTCCATTGTGTATAATTAAAAATGTGTGTCCATTGAACTTATAGGCAGTATCTGAAGAAAAAGGACCGCAGTGATCTAAATAAACACAACCAAAAGGTTTATTGGAAATGCATAGCTCTGTTTGTGGATGGGATGATTGCCGTGGAGGGTTTAATCTGCCGACAAATGTCACAAGATAGTACGTAATTACGGGTTTGTTTATATAAGCGGCGCCACCAGTAACGCTGCTGCAAGATAGAAACAGTAGCAGACACTCCAGCATGCGCTGAAGCCATGCCTTTGTGTGCGGCTGTTATCAGTGAAGGTCTGCGCTCTGCGTTGTGTATCAACCTGTCACCAATGTCGTTAATTCTCACATAGGTAACATTATCGGGACTTAAGTGAAATTAGTATTTAGAAGGGAAACCATGCGGGTAATTATCACGACTCTCGGCAACAGCTACTGCTGCCAATATGTCATGATCAATCTTATTCATGGATCTTGTAACTGCTGCTACTGAACATGTGGCTACTGCTGATTTTGCAGATTCATCCACCACACTGTTGCCTACTGCGTGTACTCGTATGCAGTGATGACCAAGAGTATGAATTACCTGTGTGAGAGGCAGACGGACTTTAAGATCCGCGACTCAAATCCAAAGCAATTCATGTTTAATTGCGCTACCTTTCGAATCACGATAGTCATTTTGAGACCAAAAGAATAAGTTGTCATTAAAAGACTGAACACAGTAGTAGGGATCGCTTACAATTAATGTAGTCACATTTGGATCTGCAAACTCCAGAGCTAGTACCAAGGCGCGCAGCTCGGCCAAATGGGCGGTACAGTCACCTAGTGCCTGAGTATGCACAACATTCGACTTGAACTCTCCGTTCACCACGGTACCCACCACTATAGGACAAGCAGCCGAGAAAGAATGCTTTGACCCACTTGCTGGTTGCGCCGAACCGTCGGTATAGATGATTGTTAGACCTGGCACCTTGGCGTGGGTCTCCCTTTCATTTTTTTGCTGTTGCCTCATGTGTTTTTGCTGGTGTTAGATGCTTTGGGCACTGTGCCACTGCTGTCCAGTGCCACAGTGCAAGTGCTCCCTATTGTAAATTGATGTATGAATTAGTGATTCCATGATTGGATGAGTTTGGTTTACTTGTCAGACCCTAGTACAGTGAACTGAGTGTGCCCAGGGCTTGCAAATCAAATGCTGCTGGTGGGCTTGCAGCACTGGTTGTGCCACCCACAGATGCAGCCTGTAAAAGTGTGTCTAAGGCTTGCCATTGCAGAGCCTGCGTGCAGTATGGTACTGCCATGCTGACTGGGCAAGTGCACCCACTTCTCTTTTCTTCATATCATACACCCCTATGGTAGGCCCAAGGGCAGGGTGCATTGTAATAATAAGGTAGGACAAGCCCTGGTGCGTGTGGCATGTCCTAATAGTGAATTACAGACATTTTCATTTTTCACTATTGCAAAGCTAACTATTCCCCATAGGCCAGATTGGGCAGTTTGATTATTACATCTTATAATCCTAACTGACTCAGGGAACATGGTAAAAATTCGAGTTTAGTATGCCTGAACTCAGAATGATAAAATACATCTTTTAGTGAAGTTGGTTTTAACATTCTGTGTTTGAAAATACCACTTTGAGAAAGTAGGTATTTTCTTTCCTAACCATCCAGGCCTGCCGCTGCTAGGTTGTGTATTCCTTGTCTGGAGTTTGAGTGATAGGGGCTGGGGGATTCCAGGAGACAGGGTGAGTCAGCACAGGACTGAATAGAGAGATCTGCATGCAGATGGGTGGGAGGAGTTGCACCTGGGACCTGAATAGGGCTGTGCCTTCCCTCCACAATGCTGGCTCCACCTCCTGTGGTGTGTCTGATGTCTCTGCCCTGCACCGTGAAAGGAAAGAAGGAGTCATGTCAACAAAGTGCTCCAGGACTGACCAGAACTGGGTTGGACTAGGAAAAGGCCACACTGCCTTCAGAGAACAAAGAGAAACTGAGTATGAATATTGGGACCCAAACCCAAGAACTTTAGATCACTTAGGGAAACAAGAAGAAACCTTTGCTGAGGAGAGGAACCAGAGAGACTGAGGAGAGACTATCCCTAAGCTCGAGGGATTGGCCTGCAGTGGTTGCCTGATTGCCAAAGAGAGGAGAAAGGAACTTTGTGTACTTTATTCAACTTATGAAGGATCTCCAAGGGCTTGAGAAAAGAGCTTGCCTCCTGCTGAAGTCTCAGGGACAACAGACTTCACCAACAAGCTCCCCAAGAGTTCTTTGGAAGTGCCTGCTGTTTTGCGAGGCTTTCTGAGGGACTGCGTGTCGCAAGGAGCTGGAAGCGCGACTCACGAAGAAGAAGCGTGTCGCCACCGCAGCCGCAGCTGTCGCATCACTGAACAAGGGTGTCGCCTCTGTAGCTGTCACATCGCATCGTAAAGAAACGTCTTGCAACATCAAAGAAGCGTTGCGCCGCCGCAGCTGCTGCCATCGCATCACTGAACAAGGGTTTTCACCGCTGCAGCTGTTGCATTGAGCCAAAACGTCTTGCATCACTGGAGAAGTGTGCCGTCGCCGTAACCGCTGTTGTCGCATCACTGAACATGGGTGTCGCCGCTGCAGCTGTCGCATCGAGCCGAAGCGTCTCGCATCACTGGAGAAGCGTGCCGCCGCCGCAGCCGTTGTTGTCACATCACTGAACAATGGTGTCGTCGCTGCAGCTGTCGCATCGAGTCGAGACGTCTCACATCATTGGAGAAGCGTGTCGCAGGGCCTGTCGTGAGTTGCCGCATGGCCGTCAGGCGAGCACGCATCATGTTGCATCAAGAAGAAGACGCCATCTTGTTTCATCGCACCGGATCTTCATCGCATCACGGCGTTGAGGGCCGCATCGCCTTGGAGCGCAGTACGAAACCAACGCATCACCGTTTCCTGCATGTAAGGAACCAACGCATCACCTTCCCTGCAACACTTTCGTTGTATAGCGTTACGCATTCAAAGGTACATTGACTCAAAGTGTTGCATTTTAACAACTAAAGAAAACTAAGCTAAATCTACCATTTTTAAGCACAGTATTGTGGATTTTTGTCGTTTGTGGTCTTGTGTTAAACCTATATAAAGAATACTTATTTTTTATATAAAACCTGTGTGGTGTTCATCTGTAGTGTTGTCACTAGGTTGCTGTATGTGTTCACAAATGCTTACACACTGCCTCTGAGATAAACCTGTCTGCTCGTGCTAAACTCCCAAGGGGGTGAGCAGGGGTTATTTAAGGAGTGTACCCCCTTACCATGACTAGACGCAAGGGTCCCTATTTGTCAAAGGTACCTACCTCAGCCAATTAGATACCCCCAAATCTAACAATGATACATTGGTACTCCTCAAGGGGGCACATTGACAGTGGAGGAGGATGAATAAATTCATACTGTAAAAATGACTGTGTGCGCAATGAAGAGTCAAAGGTAAACGTGACATTGGGAGATGTGGCCCATTGTATCCATCGAGGACGTGAAGCCTTAGAGTTTGGTACACTTGCCTTTGTCACCGCTTCCAGAGCTGGACATGGTGTTACAACCAAAATCTGTTTTTCTTGTGCCAGTGCGCGTTCCTTTAGGATTGCCATCTGGACTGTTGTCAAAACATTTTCAATAGGGGAAAACCGTAATTCTGCCTAAGTGTACAAATGCGACTTGTAAGCAATAGGTACTGTGTCTCCTTCATTAAACGTCAAGTAAGTGAAACACGGGGAGTGGCCAAGACCCTGAGAGAGATGGCTGCCTAAACCTCTAGCTCCGTAGTATCTGTCCTCCCCACGTCAATCCACTTCATGTATCCGGTTCCCTGAGGTCGGGAGACTCGTGGGAAGGCAAGCGGAATGACTTCTGCCGCCTCCCGTTGGCCGAAGCCTCCCAGAACGAGTGATCGCGAGTCCCGCAAAGTGTCGGCCTACCGAGCAGGGGAAGCCAGGGACTCAATTTATGCCTCAGGCCTGCGGAGCCGGCCTCGGCCACGTCTGCACACTGGGAGCTGTGCGCCTGCCGGGACCTTCCAGATAACAGACTGGACCTGCGGAAGAGTTCCTGATTATTTACGGCACCCGGCGATTCGCAAAGGACGACGCTGCAGCCCGTACGCACCATTTGAGTCGAGGGCCGGACGGGGAGGCACGATCGGCCTAGGCCTCTCTTGGACTGGACAGTGTACTGGGAGCGAGGTGAGGAGGCAGTGAACGGAGTTGCGGGGCCCTTCCCCCCCCGGTGTCCACTACATTCATGCTAGCCTGCACTCCTTGTGAGTGACCGGGTGGAGGCACGGGTCCCGCCCTTCCCCCATTTTCCTGAAGACACAGACGTGGCATATGTACATAAAGCCCGACTCCCCTCATTGTCCAAAAAGTCCTTAAAACCATAGATAACCACTTTTTGGACAATGAGGGGTCTGTGTCCTCGTCCCAGTCATTATGGGAAGCTTTTAAGACTGTAATCTGTGGCCAGGTCTTGTCTTTAATCGCTGGAACGAAGAAAGAGAAACATTAAGAAGTCCTAGACATTTAGGCTGAAATTCACAGACTGGAGGGCGATTTGGAATCGGGAGTGACGCCAGAGAAGCTCCATTTGCTGAATCTGAAACAGTATGAATACAAGGCCTTAATGACGGACAGGGCAAAGGCTCTGAGCAGGGAGCGAATGGGCAGGATATATGACCTGGGAGACAAGGCAGGGAAACTTATAGTGGCTTGCCAAAATGAATGGGCGAGTAGGCTGGTTCCGAAACTTAGAGTTGATGGAGGCACCTCACTTACAGAGCCACAGGAAATAGTAGATAGATTCATCAACCATTTTTGTACTGTTCACATGACTGTCTCTTCGCACACCGAAAAGGACTCCCAAGACGTGTTGCGTGACATTAGGCTCCCCCAACTTATATTACAGGACCGTACATATATGGATAGTGACCTGACAACGGATGAGATAGCGCAAGCAATCCGATCCTTAAACTCCGGGAAGGCCCTTGGGCCAAATGGACTTCCCATTGAGCTGTACAAACCTTGACCGGATAAATTGGCACCATATTTGTAATCCATGTTTGAGGAATCCAGGGAGAGCGGGACATTGCCCAGAGAGCAGAGGATTGCCACTATAGTCACAATACATAAAGAAGGTAAGCGCAAGACTGACTGTGCCTCGTACAGGCCTATTTCCCTCCTAAATGCCGAACCCAAACTTTTGGCCAAAATTTTAGCTACTCGCCTGGTTAAAGTAGTCAATACTCTGGTCCACCCGGATCAATCGGGCATTATGTCCCACAGAAACACGGCCCTGAAGTTGCGTATACGGCGTGGTGAGCAGAGTACCAACCATCCAAGAGCCAGCTGTGATTGTGTCCCTAGACACAACCATGGCGTTCGACAACATTGAATGGTCCTATCTCTGGGCAGTGTTGACTAAGATGGGTTTTGGGCCAAAATATATCCAGTGGGTTCGTCTTTTGTACAGTGAAACTTTGGCCCAGGTTGTGGTCAACATAAACTGTCAGCCATGTTTCAACTCAGCCGGGGGACTCGCCAGGGATGCCCACTTTTGCCAAGTCTCTTTGCCCTCGCTCTAGAACCACTTGCGGCCTGGATCCGCAGAGACCCAATGATACAAGGGTTGAGATGGTCCTCCGATTGGGAAGAACGCTTCTCACTCTATGCGGATGACATATTGCTCTACCTGGCCACCCCAAGGAAATCCCTGATAGTGGTTCTAGACATCTTGGCTATCTTTGGCAGATTTTCTTGCTTTACCGCCAACTGAGGTAAATCCCTTTTATACGTCCTCAAAGGGGACCTATCCATCCCACCGAGGAACTGCCCAATACAGATTGCTACTGTTGGCTTCAAGTATTTAGGGATATTTGTCTCCCTTGACCCCTCGCTCCGATATACTCAAAATCTTCTCTCACCCTTGCAAAGGCTCAGGAGGGACATCGCAAATTGGAAATCACTCCCCCTCTCTCTGTTGGGTAGGGCAGCCCTGTTTAAGATATTGTCATTACCCAGATTCCTTTATGCCCTACCGAACACCCGAGACCCTGTCCCTGCACAATACTTCAAGGAAGTAGAGGGCCTCCACAGAGCTCTGATGTGGGAAGGGAGGCCTCATATAGCACTCAATTAGCTGACGATAAACTGGTACAACGGGGGTATTAGACTTCCTGATATTAAAAATTATTACTGGGCAGCTCACCTAGCAGCCATCAATCATGGCACCTACGGTCTCCCTGATGTCATGGATAGATGACTCCTCCCCGGAAGGAGCTATGGCAGGGCACTCTACTCACGGACGAAAAGATACACATTAACAGGCCCCACCAAACATTTCGTCCAAATTTGACATGACGCTACTAACGCACTTGGGTGGGGTAATAGGTTGACATTAGCAACTCCACTTTGGGACTCGGAGAGGCTCGGCAGTTTATGGAGGTCAAAAGGGTTGATAGGTGGGACCTCATCGGAATTTTACGTATCAAAGACATTTGGGGGAAGGGTGAGGTCAGGCCCTTCGTCGAGCTGCAGAGGGAGTATGAGTTGGCAGATACTGAATATTTCCGATATGCACAGGTTCTACACGTACTTCATTCCCATCTAACACGGGGCTCTGCCCCTCCTGACTCCTTACCGCTGGAAGACAGAATATTAGACGGTCGCCTACCAGAAAAAGCTATTTCCCGAACATATAAGAAACTAATAAACAACATGGAGGACCCCCTCCAACCATTGCGGGAGAATTGGATAGGGACGGGATTGAGCTGGATGATGAGGACTGGCAAGAGGCAGTGTCCTCCCCTAGAGTGGTCGCCATCCCAGCATGACTTAGATTAGTGCAGCTCAAAATCCTTCACAGGGTGTATATTACAGGTCCCTGTCTGATACATATGGGGAGAGCGGAGGGGGGAATGCAGGAGGCGTTGTGGGCACTTGGAAACATTTATACACATAATCTGGGAGTGTGCTTCCATAAACTCCTTTTGGAGCAGGGTGCATGACATCTTCAACACGGTACCCTCTGTGAGTCTCCACCCGGAGGCGCGAAGATGCTTCCTAAACATTTGGGAATCAACTGACCTGAACACTTCTCAGCCACAATGGGCCACACTAGGGTTTATGCTTGCGAAACAAAATATTTCACAGCTATGGGGCGCAGCTCAACCACCCACAATAGAATCTTGAGAAAACGATCTTGACTGGTGTATGTATTGGGAAAAGACGGTGTACTTGGCCAGGGCTGCCCCAAAAAGTGGTCCCATGTTTGGGGCCCTTGGAATACATACCGGGGAGAAATATGTTCGCCACCTCGCTGTATTGAACCCGATGATCCACTTTTCCCATAACATTCCATTTCCATGTAATGGTGTACCATGATTCCTTCAGTATCAGCGCATGGATGGTTTGATTCCTCTGTAATGTTTAATAAAAAGATTTATAAAAAAAAAAGTACGTGAAACCCACTGCACCTGGCATGATTCGTATCACCAGGTTTGTATGGTTATCACGAGTCAACAAGAATTTTGATGTAATAAGATCAGACTGCAAAGATTGCAGTAAAGTGGAATGTTCCGGGAGCCAGAAGGCTTTTGAAAAGGTAGGTTGTATCAAAGCATACAAAGGCTTGATACGCTGGGCATAGTCGGGAATGTAAGACTGGACTTTTCCAAATGTAGTCGGAGGGCGCAAACGTGAGCATTTTCCAAGAAGTGAGGAGCCAAGCCTCTTCCTTCATTGTTGAGCTCGTAACCCAAAAACAACACAACAATTTGTAAATGTGGTCCGCAAACAAAACTATGATGCGATCCACACGACAAAGATACTGCCATAACTCGTTGTTCGTTAGATAGATATCATCAATGTACGAGTATGCGTCTTCGTCTATGGTGTCTAACAAAGAGACAATACGGGCAGCAAAAACACCAGGGCTATTTTTGTGGCCCATTGCCAAACGATTACTTTTTTCTGTTTTCCGCCCTCTGTAAAGGCGTTCCATTGACTGCTTTCAGTTGATAGATTGTGTGTGAAAAAGCCGTTTGAAATGTCTAGTGTAGTTTTATATCTTTTACAAACAAGACAGTCGACTAACGCAGAACTATGGGTATTCTGCACCGCAAAAGTCCGACAATGTGAGTTCAAATGTCGGTAATCCACAACTAAGCGGTACGACCCATCGGGTTTTGCTACTGCAAATAAAGGGTTATGCATCGGTGACACACATGACTCAATTACTCCTTGATACTCTAGTTGATTCAGAATATTTGCAACAGGAACTTTTGCCTCCCGCCTGAGAGGATATTGGGGTTGTGGCTGTGGCATAGACCGTAATGGTTTCTCATGCGGGGGAGAATCTTTATCCCAGCCCACCTGAGTACGGTACAGGACGGGTGCAAGCACCAAAGCCCACTCTTCTGCAAAAGCCATTACTTGCTCCTTGGAGACTGTTAGACGTGGCACCTTGGCGTGGGTCTCCCTTCCATGTTTTGCTGTTGCCTCATGTGTTTTTGCTGGTGTTAGATTCTTTGGGCACTGTGCCACTCCTATCCAGTGCCACAGTGCAAGTGCTCCCTATTGTAAATTGATGTATAGATTAGTGATTCCATGATTGGCTGTTTTGGTTTACCTGTCAGACCCTAGTACAGTGCACCAGGAGTGCCCATGGCTGGTAATCCAAATGCTGCTGGTGGGCTTGCAGCACTGGTTGTGCCACCCACAGAAGCAGCCTGTAAAAGTGTGTCTAAGGCATGCCATTGCAGAGCCTGTGTGCAGTCTGGTATTGCCATGATGACTGGGCAAGTGCACCCACTTGCCAGTCCCTAAACCTTTCCTTTTCTGCATATTAGTCACCCCTATGGTAGGCCCAATGGCAGGGTGCATTGTAAGTATAAGGTAGGACATGCCCTGGTGTGTGTTGCATGTCCTAATAGTGAATTACAGCCATTTGTGTTTTTCACTCTTGCAGGACCATCTGTTCCCCATAGGCCAGAAAGGGCAGTTGGATTATTACATTTTATAATCCTAACTGACTCAGGGAACATGGTAGAAATTCGAGTTTAGTATGCCTGAACTCAGTATGATAAAATACATCTTTTAGTGAAGTTGGTTTTAACATTCTGTGTTTGAAAATACCACTTTTAGAAAGTAGGTATTTTCTTGTCTAACCATCCAAGCCTGCCTCTGCTAAGTTGTGTATTCCTTGTCTGGATTTTGAGTGACAGGGGCTGGGGGATTCCAGGAGACAGGGTGAGTCAGCAAAGGACTGAATAGAGAGATCTGCATGCAGATGGGTGGGAGGAGTTGCACCTGGGATCTGAATAGGGCTGTGCCTTCCCTCCACAATGCTGGCTCCACCACCTGTGATGCGTCTGATGTCTCTGCACTGCACCGTGAAAGGAAAGAAGGAGTCATGTCAACAAAGTGCTCCAGGACTGACCAGAACTATTTTGGACTAGGCAAACGCCTCTCTGCCTTCAGAGAACAACGAGAAACTGAGTATAAAGTTAGGGACCCAAACCCAATAACTTTAGATCACGTTGGGAAACAAGAAGAAACCTTTGCTGAGGAGAGGAACAAGAGAGACTGAGGAGAGACCCTAAGCTTGAGGGATTGGCCTGCAGTGGTTGTCTGATTGCCAAAGAGAGGAGAAAGGAACTTTAAGTACCTTATTCAACTTGTGAAGAATCTCCAAGGGCTTGAGAAAAGAGCTTGCCTCCTGCTGAAGTCTCAGGGACAACAGACTTCACCAACCAGCTCCCCAAGAGTTTTTTGGAAGTGCCTGCTGTTTTGCAAGGCTTTCTGAGGGACTGCCTGTCGCAAGGAGCTGGAAGCGCGACTCACGAGCAAGAACCGTGTCGCCGAACTGCCGCTGTCGCTTCACAATGAGAAAGCGCCTCGCATCGCTGGAGAAGAGGATCGACGTCGCATCAGATGCTGCCACATCACGGGGTAGCGTGTCGCAGGGCCTTTTGCAGCCCAGAAGAACTGTTGAGTCAACGCAGTGTCCCCGAAGCGCCTCGCATCGCCGGAGAAGAGGATTGACATCGCATCAGATGCTGCCGCATCACCGTGAAACGTGTCACAGGGCCTGTCGCGGCTCGCATCATTGCCGAAGCACCTCGCATCGCCGGAGAAGAGGATCGATGTCACATCAGACGCCGCCGCGTCACCGGGAAGTGTGTCGCAGGGCCTGTCGCGGCTCGCATCATTGCCGAAGCACCTCGCATTGCTGGAGAAGAGGATCGACGTCGCATCAGACGCCGCCGCATCACTGAGAAGCATGTTGCAGGGCCTGACGCGGTTCGCATTGTGTAGCATCAAGAAAAGACGCCATCTTTGTTTCATTGCACCGGATCTTCATCTCATCACGGTGTTGCATGCCGCATTGCCACGGAAGAGCAGTAAGAAACTGACGCATCACCTCCCCTCACAGAGAAGAACCGAGGCATCCCATATGCAGCAGTAGGGACCCAACGCATCAGTGTTCTTGCGTGTAAGGAACCGACGCATCACCTTCCCTGCAACACTTTCGTTGTATAGCGTTATGCATCTTAAGGTACATTGAACTCAAAGTGACGCATTTTAACATCTAAAGAGAACTAAGCTAATTCTACCATTTTAAGTACAGTATTGTGGATTTTTGTCGTTTGTGGTCTTGTGATAAGTCTATATAAAGAATACTTATTTTTTATATAAATCCTGTGTGGTGTCCATCTGTAGTGATGTCACTTGTTACTGTATGTATTCACAAATGCTTTATACACTGCCTCTGAGATAAGCCTGTCTGCAAGTGCCAAGCTACCAAGGGGGTGACCAGGGGTTATTTTAGGAGTGTATCCCCTTACCCTGACTAGACGCAATGGTCCCTATTTGTAAAAGGTACCTACCTCAGCCAACTAGAGACCCCCAAATCTAACAGAGACATTATGTGAAAAACTGGGGAGTATAAACTCCTCACCCCTGGGAGCGGCTAAAATAAAAAGCCGTGGCCAATCTTTCTCTGCCAACAGTAAGTCATACGAAGAAGTCAGATTTTCCCCAAAAATCCCATTTATTACACGTTGCATGTCACCTTCAATTAGAAGTACCATATCATATAGTCTATCAAGGGGAGCCACTCGGGTGTCAGCCGTTTCAACTGTGATGAATGTTTCAGTTGCTGTCGCCTCCATAAATGGACGCAGTGCTTGCCGCACTATTATAACCTCCGTTGCGCTGTCTAGCAGCGTTACTGCCCATGTTAGGTTCTGGAGCCATGTTCTCACCGTCTGAGGCATATCTCACTGTTAAGGCTGCAACTTTCTTTTTCTGAAAAGGCGGTCGCGGACAAGGAAAATCATCTGTGTTCCCTTTGCTTTCAGTCAGATGAGGCTGCTCGCGACCTTGCGGTGCACCACGACCTCTGCTGCGATCCTGGGTTTCCCCTCCACAGGCTTGTGAGCCTGATGTTGCCTGTGAAGAACGAGGAGAACACTGATCAGGAACCTGAAACCTGTCAGTAGACCTAATTCTCGCGCGGTCGCGCAGATCATACGTGCGCTCAGAGGTTTTGGGAACTGGTGACACAGCACGCGACCCTTGTGTTTGTCGTTGCTTCCCCTGTTTCTTATTTTCCAATTCTTTTTAGGAAAGTTTGGACAGTCGTATTTAGCAGACTGTGTTGTGTGTGTTTTCTGTTGCGCTGGAATTCTAGCGAAAGGCTTAATACTCAAACTATTGCGCCCAATTGTCCTATATGCTTCTTCAATAATTTTCAGTAATTCCAGGGTTTATACTCATCCCAGACAAGGCGCAAAGCATTAGTCACTTGAAAGTTAACCGCATCTCCCTTGACATTAGCGTTGGGCAAATGTTGCAGGGATTCTGCACATATACAGAACTATGCGCAGCAAACCAGGACCTCAGTGTGTAGTGATGTACCAAAATACCCACCTCAGGGCCCAGTGTCCCAAACCGACTAGCTATAGTGTCTCATTCGTTCTCCGTGCTACAGCGAAGCTACCAATGATTTGACATCCTAGAAAATGCTACTCTATCCCTCTCAGGATACATGGGAACAAGAAGAGTCTTGTTCAAACTCCCGTACTTGTCCACAACATAAGTAAATACAGCCAAGGAATACTTTAAAATGTTTATTTTAACTAACGTGCTCTATAATGCAGTACACACGCCAATACTAGCAACAATATGCATAAGATCAAACAAATAAGCATTGTTACAATTCCATATAGACCAAAAGGGGAAATCATATGATAATGATGGTGGAAACAGGACTATAGTGCTTTGTCACCCTCCCCGTGCTAGAAGCTAGTTTATTATAATTATAGAAGACCTCCAGACTTTGTCAGGGGGACCCCATAACTCCGAGTTCAAATGCAGGAATTTACATCACCGGACGAGCACAGCTCTTCTATCCTGGAAAACCTTTCTCCAAGTGTCTTAACATGCATGCAATGAAATATTAAAAGCACCAGATTTCCAGGTTTGCAGCTGTGTTCTATGTTATGGCTAGGGACGTGAGATTTACCAAAGTAAATCAACAGAGCTCATTGTTTTCTCGACCTTGAACATGCTGTACAGACAAAGAGCAGAGTGTTCAACTAGATATGTGAAATGCAGGCAGTTCTCATGTGAAAGCGAGCAGGCAAAGTGTTTAAGAGAAATGTAGCATGTAGTAACGTGAGCAAAAGTGGCAAAATGGCGGCCAGGCATATCTAACTTATGCTAACTTAGCAATGTCCGCAGGTGTGTCCATATCCTCACAACAGAGCAGCCCATACAGCTCGGGGAGAAACAGGCGGCAATACGCCAGATGGCTCGCAATAAAGTCTCGGGAATGGATAGGTCCCCGGTAGAATATTATGCAATGTACAGAGCCACCCTCATGCCCAAATTGCTCATGATGTATCATGAGGCACACTACTGGGGTAGGATGCCTGACTTGCGTACGGCCCTCATATAATTGTTACTTACATTTGGAAGGGACCCCATGGAGGTAAGCTCCTATCGCCCCCTGTCACTGTTGAACATTGACTATATAAATACTGAGCAAATGATGGCAAACTGCTTGCTCCCGACCCTCCAGACGCTTTCCACTTGGATCAATGCGGCTTCATCGTCCATAGATCCACCTCCTTCCAACGAAGGCTGTGCCACGTTCTGGATGTGATTGTGGGGTCGGTGGACATCCCACTAGTGTTCTCTTTGAGAAAGCCTTCAACATCCTTGGGTGGTCGTGTCTGCTGTTTGTCCCAGAGTCCTTTGCCCTGGATCCTGAGTTTTTGAGATGGGTTAAGGTACTTTATACAGCCCTGCGGCACGAGTTCAGACGGGACGCCATATATCTTGTCAGTTTGACAATGGTAGGGGCACGCGGTAGGGTTGTTCCCTTTCGCCTGTAATATTCGCACTGGACATGGAGCTCCTGGCTGCACTGCACAGAGGAGGTTCGGGATAATGGGATGTGTTGCAGCTCATGATATAAACCTGACATGTACCATCCATGCTGCACAGCCAGCAGATTACTGCTACTATAGGTGCCCTTACAAGGCTGCACACCCCAGGGTGCTTATTCGAGTTTCAGTCAGTACGCAATTTGTAGAAAGATAGTGCAGAGCCGAAAGTATTTTTCAGGCGGTCACTGCATCTTTCATCACCCATTGCCCGTCAGCACTGCCACGGCAACAATTCCACAGCTCATCTCTCCTTTAAATGCAACAAGCTGAACTATTGCAGGTCACCCAATTTTGTAAGAATTTCGTGAACGTGCTGCTATTATATATTTTGTAGTGTATATTTAGTTGCTAAACAATTTGATGCTATGCTCAAAAAAAGCCTGACAGTGCCACCAAGCGGTGAAACTTTGTAAACAATTGTCAATGTTAAAAATTAAGGGGCATATATTATCAAGGCGCCGTGCTAAAATTATCGCCGCTTTAGCATCCGTTTTCAGGTGAAAAGTGGCGATAATTTTATCACACTATCAGCAAGGATACGCTATCACGTGAATCCATACCTCAGCGCCTGTTTCCTTAACGCCCAGCATCTCAACGCTAATGAGATGCATAGCAGGCGTTCCTCACTAAAATAACGTGAGACATGTTGCTAACACAACTTACTCCTATCAGCAACCTGGCAGAAAACCCGCGTATAGACGATAATAATAGCGCTAACCGCGCTTATGGCTGCTTTGTTTACACCTGCTTTCAATCTGACTTACCCATGATATCCAATTGGAGGTGGATTGTAGGTATGAGTCCGCCCTGCCCTATCAACAAGGATTTGACTATCGCTGTGCTGTTATCGCTGGGTTTCCAGCGATAATCGCACACTTTCTCCGCTATCGCTGAATTTCCTATTGCATTGGAGATAAGCGTTGCTGATAAGACGCTATCTCCGCGATAAAATCCAGCGATAGCCGGCATTAAGTTAAAACGCGCTAAGCGCGCTTACTGATGATTATCGCTTCTTGTTGCTGATATGCCCCATAGTACCGGTGCCAAGCATCGGCACAAGTACCGGTGCCAAGCATCGGCACAACTTAGCAGCGGCTTTAATACGGGGGCGTTATTGCTTCCCAAGGGCCATATTATCAAGGAACGGCGATAACATTATCGCCGCTTTAGCGGCAGGAAACCGCCGCTAAAGCGGCGATAATGGGCTTGATAATATGCCGCAGAGAATTCCCATTGAAGCCCAGGTTCTGGTGTGAACCTGGGCTTCTATGGCAATTTTCAAGGGCATATTATCAAGCCCATTATCGCCGCTTTAGCGGCAGTTTCCTGCCGCTAAAGTGGCGATAATGTTATCGCTGTTCCTTGATAATATGGCCCTAAGGGGCATCTCATCAAGGGCTGGTGACATAATTATCGGCGCTTTTGTGGCCGTTTTTGGCTGAAAAGCGGCAATAATTATATCGCATTATTTGCAAGGACACGCTAGCGCGTGTTTCCTTGCATCAGCTCCCGTTTTGTTCACGCCTCGCTTTGCGTCTCTAATGAGATGCTAAGGACGCATGCCTGACAAAACACCATGGGAAAATATCGCTACCCCAGCTTCATATCATCAACGAGGGGTAGCGATATTTTAAATCCCGTTAACTATTCCTTAAAGCAGGAATCTAACGTCTGTTAAATTCCTGACTAAGGCATAGCTAACATGGGAGGTGGATTATGGTGATACGACCACAGGGTCGTATCACCCCAAGGCTATCTCCGTTTTGGGTGCAACATCGCTGGTTTTCCAGCGATGTTGGCTCATTTCCTTGGAATATTATCGCCCTGGAGTAACGCGTTGTTAATAACGTGTTACCAGGGCGATAAATTCCTGCGATAGAGGGCGATAAATAAACAAGCGCTAGGCGCTTTGCGTTTATTTATCGCCGTCCTTGTAAATATGCCCCTAAGTTAGTTCAGGCAGGAATCTCCAGGTGCAGGAGGAAATATGTCCTTGTTCAGTATTATGGGGAAAATACCACAGAACCTGGGTTTAGAGATAGGAACATCAACAGAGGGTATTTGGGAGCGAAAAGTATTTAGCATTAGAATACCACACTATTACACCCACCGGCCTCTCAATAAGTGGAAACCTTTGATTGGTAAAGCATAAGGTGGCTGTAGTTGAAAACATGCTTCTGATAGGGGTGAGAGAAAAATAACATGGCACGTCTATTTACTTTTATTCCACACCTGCACTTGATCATTCTTCCATTGGCCATTTTTCTCAAGAGAGTTAAAGTCCGATTTAGAGTTATTTGTCAGTTATTTTGGCTCGAATGAAACTTGTTCACTGAATCTCTCGATCACAAAGATTATCTGTTGTTTGAAAATGTATAATGCGTGTTATCATGGAGATGTCTCATTTAAAACAAAATTTCTTTTCTGTATGTTACCGATACACGCAGGTGATTTTCACCTATCACACATACAATTTCATATGGGGCATATTGGGCTTGATAATATGCCCATGTTCTGGTGTGAACATGGGCTTCTATTGGAATTCTCTGCGGCATGTTATCAAGCCCATTATCGCCGGTTTAGCGGCAGTTTTCTGCCGCTAAAGCAGAGAAACTTTTAACGCCGTGCTTGATAATATGCCCCAAGATGTTTGTGAACAAATCCATGCCAATGGGTTGTTGTTTGTGGCAAACAATATATGCAAGATGTTTATTGCATTTTAAAAGGTGGCGAAGGAAGTGAAAAAGTCTCAGCAGGTGATGCAGTACCCTCGATGACTCTTTTTTAGTAGATAGTGCTGGGGCAGGAGGATAGTGTCAGAGACTGAAGAGTCCCTTTAAGGGCGTGGCAGAGGAATTTTCAGCAGCGCTAGCACCAGAAAAGACAGACAGTACCACATCAGCCACTACATTTTTAGGGACTGAATTTGACTCAGGGGCCATGGTGCATTGGTTACCACTGGACAAAGTACAAGACTTGAGATGCTTGTTAAGGCAGGTTATAAGCAATATAAGCGGGGAGCTACTCTTAAAACGAAGGATTTTCTTCCATCTCAGCTCTGCATGCAAATTTGTAGCATTGGGCACAGCATTTTGTGGGCAAATGCTTTTTGCCTTAAGAGTGTCTTGTAGAACCTATCTCATCGGGCCTATCACTACAGCAGGATAACAGATTGGATTAGCCAAGATTCTTCGTGCTGCCTAGACAAATACAATTGAGTTACAATAGGACTTCAGGACAACACAGTGACATGAATAGTGGGGGTTTCCCATTCCCCTGAATGGGAGGGCTCGGTCAGTATTGGAAGGTAGAGAGCTATGTTGAACATGTTTTAGAAGAATGGGAAACAGAAAAGAAACAGTATTACCTTTTCTAAGTCATTTCCAGCAGTATGGGCTGCGGATTTGTCAGGTTGTGAACTACAGAATGATAAAGTGAATGATGTTGTTGTTAATCAGGCAGTGGTGACAGTGATTAACAGAGCCTTTATGAATAATGTGTGGGTGCTACGTTTTTGGGCGGAGAATTGGTGCTAGTATGTATGCAGTGGAATATTGTTTAGAACACATGGGGGCTCATTTATGAGCCCCTGCGTCACTTTTGCGCCACAGGTGCGTCACTTTTTGTGATGCACCAGTGGCGTAAAACATGCACCATGTTGCGCCTTATTTACGAAGTGACGCATCTAGGTAGATGCGTCACTTCATAAACCCCTGTGCTACATTATACCTGCGCCAGGTATAATGTATGCAGGGTGGGCGTACCCCCGCAAGAAAGGGTCGTAGGAGTGGCGCAGCGAAATCTATGAGATTTCGCTGAGCCACTTCTAGGACGCCAATTCGTCAAAACCTTACGCCTGCCTCATGGCAGGCGTATGGGTGACGCACGCCCTTTTACATGGGGCTTGCCCCATGTGAATGGAACATTGCTGGAGTTGCATCAGGCTTCCGACACAACTCCAGCAATGCGCCACTTTTTTGCGCCGATACTGACGTATCTGTCCTTCCTTGCGAGATGATGCATTATATTATAAATATGACGCATCATTGGTGTCGCAAGGAGGGCGCACTGAGAAGTGACGCATCGCTGCTTTCATGCAGCGATGCGTCACTTGTCATAAATGAGGCCCATGATATTTCCAATGGAAAATGAAGAGGCTGGTTCACTGTCTCCTTCACAGTGGTCGAAATTTATGGGTTGGCACCGAAGCGAAATAACATGGGACACCAGTTCCAGAGTTCATGATGGTGCAAGCGTTTGGAGAGTTTTGAGTCTGGCAGAAGGTTCCTTTGCTGAATGTACATAAGTGACATATTTGTAGGCATGGGATCGATTTATAAGGATTTGCGCACAGTACCTTATTGGGGGGTGGAGGCAAGGAGAGAAGAAGTAGTTAATTTTCTCTTTTATCTATGTTTATAAAAAAAAAATCTGACGGGCTTGATTGGAGGAAACTAGTGTGACTGTACCTGGGAAAACGGCAGAGATAGTCAGGAGACCCTTCGAAGTGTGGTCAAGTATAATGAGTAGACGACCCCACTAGAGACAGGTGAATACCATTATGGGTTTAGGGGGCTTTTTATGCCAGTGAGAGTCCCATGCACGTTTACCTGAGAGTTTCAGCCATTTAAACTGGTTTTCACTATTTTAGCCTTTGGAGCTTCTAAAGCGTCTGAAATGGTTCGGATCAGAACTTCAGACAACCTGCAGCTAGAGGTTTTACTATTGGAAAAAGATAAGTTGCACATATACCTATGGAGGAGCAAGGCAGATCAGAGTGGCATGGGGATGCAAGTGGCATGGAAAGCATTGGGCGAGCAGATGATATGTCCTCTTAGGGTTATTTGAGAATTATGTACAGGTTACTGATGGGCGCGATAGCTTGGGCTAAAGGTGATGGACAAACCTTGGTAAAAGTGAGAAATGTATGAAAAGTAAGGGTTGGCCGGCTCGCAGTTTTTGCACACATTTCTTGTGAAATGGTGCACGTACTGCTGGTTTTGATTTGGGACTGGGAGAGGAGGTTAAACTGTATTGTTCATTTAAATTTGAGGTGTATGTGGGGGTCAGACCGTCCTAAGGGACAAAGTAGCACAGAGTTCACGATGTATGGCAAGGAAGAAGTCTGGCTTTGCTGTCATTCAGCTGTGAAGTGGGCTGCTGAGCACGCAGGGAGACCCTGTTAATGCCAACAGCTGGGCTGGAACAGATGATTGTTGTGCATTGCATAGGCAGGGGCGATTTTATGGGATCAGTTGCTGCTCACAGTGCGCGAGCTAGGTGATACTACCCCAACACCTCATGCAATATTTGTTCATGTGGGTGAAAATGATTTAGTTCAAGTATCAGATTCGTGGTTTATAAAATTGAGGGGCATATCATCAAGGACCAGAGAGAATTATCGCTAAGCGCACTTAGCGCTAGGATAATTATCGCCGGCTAACGTGGATTTTTATCGCTGAGATAGCGTGCTATTAGCAATGCTTATCTCAAAAGCGATAAAAATCCTAGCACTGACTGCCAAACGTGAGATCATCGCTGGAAACCCAGCGATAATCTCACGAAGTTTGGCGTTAGCTTGATGATAGGGCAAGGCATACTTAGCCATGATATCCACCTTCCATAGGATATCATGGCTAAGTCAGTCCTGAAGCAGGCGTAAGGAAAGTAGCGATAACAGGGGTTATCACTACTTTTCTTGCTGCTATGCTTCATTGCGTGGGGCTTGATGATAGGAGAAATATCGCTTAGCGACATTTCTCCAGTCATGTCAGGGCAGAAACACCCACTTTGCATCTCATTAGAGATGCAAAGCTGGCCGTTAAGAATTTGGGCGCTAATGCAAAGTTTCACGCAATAGCGTGGCCTTCCTGATTAGGCAATAAAATTATCGCCGCTTTTCGCCCGAAAACGAACGCAAAAGCGGCGATAATTTTTATCGCCTCGTTGCTGATATGCCCCTGAGTAAGCAGGATCTGAAAACAATACAATACACGTGATGGCTTTCTGAGGTGCTGCCTAGGAACGCCGGAATGAAAATCGCTGTGCTTGAACACGGCACATATCAATCAAAGACATTTGTACAGAGCACACCTACGTCGACTGAGGCGTTCCGGGCTCAAAGAAAGCTGAAGAATAGGCTTGGCCAGCACAAATTAAGCTTGATTGAAGAACTTGGGGATATATTCTCAAGAAACGGCGTTAACATTATCGCCGCTTTAGCGGCAGAAAACTGCCGCTAAAGTGGCGATAATGGGCTTGATAATATGCCAGTGAGAATTCCCATAGAAGCCCATGTTCTGGTGTCAACATGGGCTTCTATTGGAATTCTCTGCGGCATATTATCAAGCCCATTATCGCCGCTTTAGTGGCAGTTTTCTGCCGCTAAAGCAGCGATAATTTTAACGCTGTGCTTGATAATATGTCCCCATGTTTCTACATCTTTCCTACATAAAGAGAACAGAGAAATCTCTGGTTTCTGAAAGACTTCCAATTTTAGAATGATAAGGCATGCAGATATTGGGGCAGATTTATGTTGCACTTGCGCCACTTTTGCGCCGCCGTTGCGTCACTTTTGTGACGCAGCAGCGGCGCAAATCCTGCGCCATGGTGCGGGGTATTTACAACGTGACGCATCTGGGAGATGCGTCACGTTGTAAAGCCCTGCGCCACATGTAGGCGTTCCAGGGCAGGTGGGGGCGTTCCGGCGCAGGAACGCCTCCTAAAAGTGGCTGAGTGAAATCTACAAGATTTCACTCAGTCACTTTTAGGCCCATGCTGCGTCAAAACCCTGCGCCTGCTTGAAGCAGGCGTAAGGATTGACGCAGCATTGTACAGATAGGGCCCCCCAGAACATTGCTGGAGCTGCGTCGCGCTTGCGACGCAACTCCAGCAATGCGCCACTTTTACGGCACAGATGCGTCACGCATCTGTGCCGTTTTTGCCCCATGGTGCGCCGCATTATAAATGCGGCGCATCCATGGTGGCGCAGCTGTGGCGCATAATAATTGGCGCATCCCTGCTGATATGCAGGGATGCGCCAGTTAACATAAATCTGCCCCATTGTCTTTAATCTTCCGGTTTCCTTGCAGCTTGATGAGGTTCAGCTGTGGGTTTTGGGGAACAGGATACTCTTGGTAAAGCTGATGGAAGTACTGGGGGACTGAAGAGATGCACAGGGAGCCACAGGAGATAGAAAGAATACCTCTGGAGAATATTTTTCTGGTGCTGGATAGAGCTCAGACCAGTCAGAGCAGGGCTGCAGGCAAGATTGTATGATCAGGTTAATCAGGTAAGAGAATTCGAAAGAGGCTCTATGGGCTGGGTATGTACAGACTGTGCATGAATGTGGTAAATTACGGAATAAAGGGATAGAATTAGAGCCTGGAAGGCAGGCGATTGATAAATCTGATGTTGCGGAAAAGGTCGAACTATTGCATGCTAGTGGGGGGTAATGTCTTGGGGGAGCAGGGAGAGTTTTTTTTGCATATGTTAGAACATTGGCACGACAATTTAGATTGTGTGGCCGAGGCCAGGTGATCTTAATCATTTGCTAGTTCTGTTTGCTTCCATACTTTGTAGAAGTTTTGGCAGCTTTCCCGTATCCCCAAAAAGTGTAGGGCAGACAGTCTCAACAAACCTTCAAAAAGCACTGTTTGACATGATCAACATACAGTTTGTATTCACTCATTATACAGCCTAAAAGCATACCTTGTGGCCTTCTCCAAGTCATTCTTCTCTCTCTCTCTCTTTCTTTTTCTCTCTTTCTCTCTCTCGTTTTCGATTCCTCCCTCTCTTTAATAGTGGGAGAAAGCAGGGTCGAAAAAGAACCTGCAACAGTGATATACAACATGCATAGCAGGGTCATGGATGACAAGGTCAACAGGGGTAACATGACATTTGTCAAAGGGAGTGGAAGGCTAAAAAAAAAAAACTCTACCCCCTCAACATATTCTTTTTTAAAGAAAAAACTTTGTTTAGTTAATAAATTAATGTGACCATTGCATATGTACAGTAGGGCAATGTGCAGTAATTGATCTCAGTATACCTGTCCTTAGTCTATTTTACCACTGCGTTATGTAGGCCCTTGTAACTGTTAATTTGTGATTTCACCAATTTCGTTTAGGTGCCCTTTCTCTTCATTTAATTATCCATGTTAGTTATTTCCAGTGACACCGAGTCACCGTTCAGACAAGATGGAGGTTAGGTACCTGTTTTAACGTTTTCCTTCTGGTATTTTTTTATTTTTTTTATTTATTTATTATTTATTATGTTTTGGCACTACAAAGAGGGCCACACAAACAAAGTATACAAAATACATATACATATTCCATAAAAAGAAAAAATAAACAATTACAACATTCTCCATCGAAAAGGGCATACTATGACACAATCCTCCTCATTTCATCAATAAATATCTAAAAAACCTTTAAAAAAGTTAAAAATATTGAAGCAAAACATTTCATTGGGAGGGGTATACAAAGCTTTTAAAAAGGAATTCGCATCAAGGATTCCTAATTGTAGACAGATTGATTTTAACCACCTTAAACGAAGTAAACGTAATGCAGGACAAATAAACAATACATGAGTACGATCCTGTGCTGACAAATTACAGAGATTACATAGGGGGGAAGACCCATACCATTTAGCCAAGAGGGAATTAAGCGGCAATAAATCTTGCCTCAAAAGAAACCAAAATCTCCGAATACCATGTGTTAAATTCCAAAATACATAATGTTGAACAAACTTCCTAGAGTAAGTATTACACAATAGGGCACTTCGCTTCTTAGCTATCATGGATTCTTTATCCCTCCTGAAGCAAAGAGACCAGGAAGCCTGTTTCAAAAGAGATTTTAGTTGGGAAGAAGAAATAATAAAAATAGAACTCTCATCTAATTCAAGAAGTGCCACTGCCTTTCTGAAATTCTTAACAATTTGAGAGTGCTCTTTAAAACTTCCCAATAATTCACTCTTAAGAAGGGATCTCAAAGTCCCCAATTCTCCTCTGGCAAGGCTGGCGACCCAACGTACTAATGCAGACAAGCCCTGTACCCAACTGCTACGCAGACCAAATTCTAGTCTAAGAGCGGCTGTAGAGCAAGCTGAATTCAGGGTGGTTAAAGACCTTAATAATTTTCCTTCAATCATGTGAAGGAAGCCCCAGTGTTTTAAATCCATCAATTCTATTCCGTATAGGAGGGTTGAGGGGATTTTTGCCTTATAAACCTCTAATAAAAGAGCAAAATGTCTTCTCCCTGTAGCGGAATAAAGAGAACTCAAGCTTTTGCCTTGAGACAGGGCTTTACGAGAGTTGTTATCAATGTGTTGCCTCTCGCTCAGGTTTGCTGAAACAATTCTTCCTAAAAAGGTATATGATTTAACCACTTCTAATTTCTGCCCACCTACTGACCAACCATAATTCTCAGATTTGGATTTTTTCCTCCCTGTGATGCACATAATTTTACTTTTTGAGGCATTTATCTTCAAAAAGTGGGACTCAGCAAAATCATGTAAAGCCTGCAGACGATTAGCTAAGCCTTTAGGAGTTAAATCTAAGATTAAAATATCGTCAGCATATAAAAGGCAGGCTATAGTATAACCCCCCACTACCGGGGCTATACCAACACAAGATGCGAGCGAGTTTGGAAGATCAGCAATATACAGGGAGAACAACAGAGGAGCCAGAAGACAACCTTGTTTTAAACCATTAGTGGAAGGAATAGCACACGAGAGTCCCCTTTCTCCACCCTGTAACACTCGACACCAAGTGTCCGAATGTAGAGATCGTACAAGGTCTAATAGAAGGGGGGGCATACCTAATATAGCTAGCTTTCTCCACAGCAGAGGACGATCCACTTTGTCGAATGCTGTAGAGAAATCAATAAAAGCCGCATAGACTCCTCCACCCCGAACTCTTACGTATTTGTCCAGGATAACCTGCAGGGCTGTAAGGTTATCCAAAGTACTATGCCCTTTGCGGAAGCCCGTTTGTTCAAGAGGCAAGATCTGATTCGCCTCAACCCAATCAGTAATTAAAGCTAGAAGGCATTTGGAAAAGACTTTTCCAATAGCATCAAGGAGAGCTATCTGACGATAGTTCATTGGATTATTCCTATCGCCCTTCTTGAACAGGGGCACCAAAATGCTCCCCTTCCAAGAGGATGGCACAGTCTTACTTGAAAAGCAAGCACTAAATAAAGGAAAGAGGATTTTACTCCACAGGGCAGGATCTAACTTTAATATCGAAATGGGAAGTTCATCAGGCCCCATAGCTCCAGAGGAACGCATATCCTTAATAGCCATTTCAATGGTTTTCTCTGAAGGGGCTTCAATAGAAAGCTCAGCATCTCTCGGAGCTTCTAAGGAGCACTCACCTTCAAATGTTACGCCATTCCCAGCATAAAGGGCGGAGATAAACGACACCCATAATGATTCGGCAATAGGAATAGGATGAGGGCTGACTCTAGCTCCACAACCCTCTCCGATAAGGGACCAAAATTTTCTAGTATTGCCATGAACAACCGCCTCCCTTAATCTGATCCAAAGAGAATCCTCTTTTTCCTTTTTAAGTTTCTTCTTGATGCGACTTCTCCTTCTTTTTAACAAATATATTTTGTTTTTTAATTCAATAGATCTACACAGAAATTGTTCCCGCACTAACCTATTTATTGCCTTATTTAAAGGGATCAGCGAACTGGGAACATAGCTCCTCTTTTTGAAAGAGGAGGATCTATTAGCAGCACAAATAACCTCCTTCATAAAATCCTCGAAATGAGTCAGTTCAGAACCCTGCCAATTGATCAATTTTGGGATCGTTTTTCCTAAAATACACTTCAGGCCCTTCCTGGCTTTAAAATTCCAGAAACATCTTCCGGTATTCTTATGAAAATTAAATATATCGCTATTAAGATGCCATGAGTCAGAATCTGGAAAAAATAAAGACAAATCTATAATGATCACGTTGTGGTCACTGAATAATGACGGTAAGACTACCAGATCTTTTACTAGAGAAAAGACATCATAGTCAATAATTACATAATCCAAGATTGACTGATTGAAGGGGGATCTATGAGTATAGTTAGCAGGAAAATCGGAGGGAAGCCTACCATTCACTATTATCCCCTCAGTTGCAGAAAGTTCTTCCAATAACAACTTCCCTCTTTTATTAGTTTTAATTTTATTAGGAAAGAGAATCTGAGGGATAAGGTAGGCTTCTTCTTTGCATTTATTTCTGAATAACTCTAAACTAGTGTTGGAAACCTTACAATTAAAATCGCCAACTAACAGTACATGGGGGGAAGGATCTAGCTCTTTTAGCTGTTTAATGTATGAAAAGACTTGCTTCAATAAAATATTAAAACATTCATCCGGGGGAATATATACGTTTATTATTACTAATGAAGTATTGGTACCCCAACTTGATTGCGAGCAGAGGGTCACTGCCTGAAAGAGATTCTTTGGATCAACATAATGTGTAAAATTCCATTTCAATCTATTTGACAAGAGGCACGCAAGACCACCTTTGGCATGCCCTTTCTTTGAAGGTAATGCCCTTGCCTCGAGGACAAAATAGTCTTTTCCTGCATATAGACTACTAGAACACCAGGTCTCTTGGAGGCAAATAATGCTGGCTTTCATAGAGAATAAATACTGTAATTTCTCAGCATTATTATGAATACCAGCAGCATTCCAAGAGATTACTTTTAAACTATTGCTAAAGATGTTGAAAAAGCTTAGGATTGTCTAAAGTTTTAGTAGACAAAACCCCAGGCAACCAATTCCACTGTGAATTTTCATTGTTTGGGGGAATATTCTGGGTAAGCGAAACTGGCTTTGCCTGAGTCACCCGGCGTGTATTTTTTGAAACAGAAATTTTTAATTCATCATATAGGGAAAAGAAAGTATCTTGACCATTGCCCTGCTGAGAAAGTCTATTTGGGGGGAAACAATTTCTCCCAAAGGGGAGAACAGGTAAAACATCAATTCCCCTACACTGAAAACTCTCGGCCTGTTGTAGAATAAGGTTTAATATAAGTTTAGAATAGAATTTTACCCTAACAAAGGGAGCGGTCGCTGTTCCCAATATAGAGACTAAATCAATATCATTAGATTGAATCAATTTTAGGCTCTCAATATCCTTAAAATATTTGAGTAGCCATGCTCTATTTAGGGATAAGTCTGAATCAAATAAGGGTAAAAAATCTACTGTAAATGTATCTACATAGACTTCCGGAATTTTTGAGGGCAAATGCTGGGGCCGTACCTCTCCCACATCCAAAGCAGCAAAAACGGGGGCAAAAGGATCAAGAGCTACAGACCGCCCAGGCGGTTCTACCTCGGGCAGGGGAGTTGCACATCTCCCTACATCCGATGGGGGACCATTCCCAGGGCAATCAGAAATAATTTCTGTGCCCGGGACTGAGAACTTCAAGATATCAGAAGAATGGGAAGCCACCTCCTTACACATTAATTCTCCCGTCATTTGGAACTTAGAGTCTAAGACCTGGAAATCCTCAAAAATAATTTGTTTCTGCTTTTTCTTTCTAAATCTACGGATTGGTTTCCTCTTTTTTCCTAGATTCTTTCTTTGTTTTCTAATTTTTCCCTTTTCAACCCCCCCTGATGCCTTTGATTCAGGTAAAAAGATTGGAAATAGTTCTCTTTCAAGATTTGGAGCAGCAACCTCAATGATTTCTTCTTCAATTTCAAGGTCACAAAGCATTACACAATTAGATACAGGTAAAATGGGAACTACAGGGGGCTTATTTTGAACTGAGTTTACATTTTCATTTAAGAGCACACTGCCCAACTCATGCCCCAGAGGGCTTACTTTAGAAACAACATCAGGAACCTTTTCCTGAGCTTTTAACACTAAGGCTTTTAGTATCTGGGTGACTGATTCCAGAATGCAATCGGAACTTCCCACAAATTTACTCAGTAACTGTAGGATGGATGCCAGCAAATGTTCCAATGCAATCAAGGAATCAGAAATCGGTTTTTCCACTTTATCATAATCGAGTAGATCCTTATGACCAGTGTCAGATAAATTAAGCAGTGGACTCATGGAGAAATTTGACTGAGAAAAAATATCTGGCAATTTTAGAGAAGGGGTACTACTAAAAAGGAAGAGACCAGAGGAAGAAACAACAGTCGGGGGATTAATCACTTCAGGTAAAATCAAAGGACCGTCAGCTAAGTATCGACCACAGAGCTCCAGGTCAATACTTGACAACTGAGAAACTCCCTTACTGTCCATCATTAATTGTGGACCTCCAATGGGGTCAGCAAGGGGAAACTCTGCCGAAACGGCAGGCGCATTGGTTTGCTGTCCAGTCTTAGGATAAACAGAAGCATCCCCAATATTTCCTGACCTATCAAATGGCGGAAAGAAGGGATCTTCAGGAGGAGGGATGTCTGACTGAACTTTTTTCCCCCTACTAGATACCGTCTTCTCCCAAAATTGAGGCAGCAGGGACTGACCCTTTAGTAACAAATGACTAGAAGATCTGTTGCTAGGGGAAATGGGTTTTGACATTGTACAAACCCTATCCCCTATTACTCTCCCGGACCGTAGTTTTTTGGCTGACATCTTTATATAACAAAGTACTATAACCCCAAAGGAAACAATAAATATATGTTAAAATTAAAAAAAAGATGAAATATTTGGGAGAGAGTGACGAAGGGTTCCTAATCACAAGGAGAATGTGCACACCAAACAAATATATAAAATACAAATAATAAAAGATATTTTAACACAATCGATAAATAAATAGGCCCAGTCCAGTCTCCTCGAGCCTCTGAGGGCCGCAGAGGGCCCGCCCTTTGCCCGGGCTTAGCCCGGCGCCGCCCGCGCGCTGTCCCGCGACGCGGGAGGTATGCAGAAATTTAAAGCGCCTCCGGGCGCGTGAATAACGTCACCTGATTGGCCCACCGGAGCAGGGGAGGCTGGGGTGTGTAGTTCTCTCCACTCGGCGGTCGCAACTTCAGCAAGGCGACGGCGGGAGAGAATGGGTCCAGGAGCAGCCGGAGCTACAGCAAGGAGCTGCAGGTAAGTTTTTAATGGGTCCCAGAATTCGCCACAGCATGAAAGCAACACCCGCTCCCCCGGAGGTATGCAGATATTTAAAGCGCCTCCGGGCGCGTGAATAACGTCACCTGATTGGCCCACCGGAGCAGGGGAGGCTGGGGTGTGTAGTTCTCTCCACTCGGCGGTCGCAACTTCAGCAAGGCGACGGCGGGAGAGAATGGGTCCAGGAGCAGCCGGAGCTACAGCAAGGAGCTGCAGGTAAGTTTTTAATGGGTCCCAGAATTCGCCACAGCATGAAAGCAACACCCGCTCCCCCGGAGGTATGCAGATATTTAAAGCGCCTCCGGGCGCGTGAATAACGTCACCTGATTGGCCCACCGGAGCAGGGGAGGCTGGGGTGTGTAGTTCTCTCCACTCGGCGGTCGCAACTTCAGCAAGGCGACGGCGGGAGAGAATGGGTCCAGGAGCAGCCGGAGCTACAGCAAGGAGCTGCAGGTAAGTTTTTAATGGGTCCCAGAATTCGCCACAGCATGAAAGCAACACCCGCTCCCCCGGAGGTATGCAGATATTTAAAGCGCCTCCGGGCGCGTGAATAACGTCACCTGATTGGCCCACCGGAGCAGGGGAGGCTGGGGTGTGTAGTTCTCTCCACTCGGCGGTCGCAACTTCAGCAAGGCGACGGCGGGAGAGAATGGGTCCAGGAGCAGCCGGAGCTACAGCAAGGAGCTGCAGGTAAGTTTTTAATGGGTCCCAGAATTCGCCACAGCATGAAAGCAACACCCGCTCCCCCGGAGGTATGCAGATATTTAAAGCGCCTCCGGGCGCGTGAATAACGTCACCTGATTGGCCCACCGGAGCAGGGGAGGCTGGGGTGTGTAGTTCTCTCCACTCGGCGGTCGCAACTTCAGCAAGGCGACGGCGGGAGAGAATGGGTCCAGGAGCAGCCGGAGCTACAGCAAGGAGCTGCAGGTAAGTTTTTAATGGGTCCCAGAATTCGCCACAGCATGAAAGCAACACCCGCTCCCCCGGAGGTATGCAGATATTTAAAGCGCCTCCGGGCGCGTGAATAACGTCACCTGATTGGCCCACCGGAGCAGGGGAGGCTGGGGTGTGTAGTTCTCTCCACTCGGCGGTCGCAACTTCAGCAAGGCGACGGCGGGAGAGAATGGGTCCAGGAGCAGCCGGAGCTACAGCAAGGAGCTGCAGGTAAGTTTTTAATGGGTCCCAGAATTCGCCACAGCATGAAAGCAACACCCGCTCCCCCGGAGGTATGCAGATATTTAAAGCGCCTCCGGGCGCGTGAATAACGTCACCTGATTGGCCCACCGGAGCAGGGGAGGCTGGGGTGTGTAGTTCTCTCCACTCGGCGGTCGCAACTTCAGCAAGGCGACGGCGGGAGAGAATGGGTCCAGGAGCAGCCGGAGCTACAGCAAGGAGCTGCAGGTAAGTTTTTAATGGGTCCCAGAATTCGCCACAGCATGAAAGCAACACCCGCTCCCCCGGAGGTATGCAGATATTTAAAGCGCCTCCGGGCGCGTGAATAACGTCACCTGATTGGCCCACCGGAGCAGGGGAGGCTGGGGTGTGTAGTTCTCTCCACTCGGCGGTCGCAACTTCAGCAAGGCGACGGCGGGAGAGAATGGGTCCAGGAGCAGCCGGAGCTACAGCAAGGAGCTGCAGGTAAGTTTTTAATGGGTCCCAGAATTCGCCACAGCATGAAAGCAACCTTCTGGTATTAGCAGAGCTTAATTTGTAAAGGAATAACTGCCGGAGCCCAAAGCTGTGCTCAGAAACTCACAACCGGTGCAATTGAATGTTAGCAAGAGGAATACCAAGGTTGATTAGACTTGACTCCACCTCATGCCTCATTAATGCTGCTTCAGATACTTCCTGCCCCTTTATCTCACTCTTGCAGGTTCCTGCTTTCTCCCTTCGGCATATTTTCCTATATTTCCCTTCCTGCTTCTTTCCCCCTTGTATTTTTACCCTGGGTCAAGTTCTGATGAGGAAAAATAAGTGCTATAATAAGTTCTGGTGGGCCTCACCTGCAACCACCGGCTCAAATTAAGCACTGGACGGTACCAGCGCCGGGCTGCCTATGGTTAAGGTATGCCTTACAAATGTTTTTTTTGGCCTTGTCTATTATTTCAGTAAGTTTCTTTTGATGTATCTGGTCTGCTTCAGTGTGAAGCTTCAGATTGCTTTTACACTGAGTGATCTGGATCTAGAGTTAGATCCTGTCAGACCCAGTCGTACTAAAACATCTCGAGGATTGTTTATTGTTTATAAAATGATGTGAACTCTAATGTCCTCTCCTTTAGTTGCTAATCTGGAGCAAGACGCTTGCCCTGTTCTCAAAATATTCAATATTTCCTACATTTAACGCATTGATATTGCCACCAGCAGTACCGCGTGCGAAACCTCTTTAATCAGTTCATGTTTTCACATGTAAATATTCCACACTTCCAAGAAAAAGAAGACACTGGGAAATGTCAGACTATTTGAGCATGAGTAATACTGAAGCTGGCATTTTCTGCTGTCTGCTGGAGTGTGAAAAGCGTGAATAAGAGGACGCATGACTTGAAATTTTCTTATTTTGATTTACATTTAATATTTGATTTAGATGAGAATCCAAGCTTATAAATGCGTTTTATCTCAGTGACTGGACACCACCAGGGGGTGATGACAATCTCCTTGTTGAAGGTAACCCCAATGAAAATAATTCAGTCATTGTATATGTGAGCATCCTTCATTTATATCTCTTCTCTGACGTGGTCAAGTTTCACATTCAATGTGTGATCGTGATCATAAGTGGGATCTAATGGTCAGTGCTGGCATGCATTTTATTTCATGCTGGACCTCTGAGAACTCATTACAAAGTCGTCGGCTTTCAAGTGGGACTTTTCAAATGTCAGGCATGCAAAATGCATGATGTACCATGGAGACTGTTAGGCAAATAGTGGTGAATAAAACTCTTCTGCAAACAAGCCAGGAATGTGTCTGCCTTTTGAGATTTAATGTGGTAGCATATGGCGATTCGAAGATATTGACCTCCGTGGATAGATTAGCCCGCTAAAACATGCATGTATTCTGGAGTGTAAATCAAAGTGCTTGGGGAAGCATTATGTTTGACTACAAAATGATTGCCAGCTTTGTTTGATTATATAGCAGCCTATTAGAGCCAACAAATGTATTTATGTTTGACAGGTGAATTCAATGCCAGGCTACCCAGCTATAGAGCTGGTAGCTATCAAGAAGCCCTCACGATAACAGATTTGAGAGGTAATGAATTGGAGATACTGCTCACTTCCTTTGATTTGTATGATTTGATTAAAGGGGTGGGCTTAGGCACGCAGGGGTTACCCACCTTTAGGGGAAGGAATAACTCATCGGTAGTCAAATATATTTTCATTTGACCAAATCTGGTAAATGGCCTGCTATATAGTATTAGCAATGGCACCAATTTCAGTGAACATAACCTGATTGAGATAGCTTTGGGGTGTCGCCCTCCTTCCCCCTACGGGAAACGGCCTAACGCTATACCCAGTCTCAGTGACATCTGCCAACCACGGATAATCTTAGATTGCACTGGAACGTGTCTGAGCCTCTTTAGTTCATGGGTAAGGTGGTAAGATAACTGAGAAGGAGGAGCTAGTGATGGGATGTCTAATGGAGGACGATGAAAATGGCGCAATAATTGTTATTTTGCCTCTCTATGTGCTTGGATTAGACAATCTCTTTTAAAACCAAAGTCAGCTAGCATGCAAGGTTCAACAGTGGTTTGACCAAAATTACTCTATGGCCAATCTCCTTTTGCATAGGGTCCTTAACTCACATCCTCATGACCGAACACTTGTGCCTAGTATGAAAAAGGGCTATAAAATGGATATACTCAAGCAAAGAAATGTAGTTGTTACCTGTTGTAATGCATTCCCTTTTCCAGAATGTTCGCTTCCCTCCCTCCGGGCACCCGTACCCCCTCGCGCACTACCTTGTGTTATGACGTTTCAGCTGGCTAGCCTATCAGTTGGAAAATGCTGTTGAGGTGTTGACTCGCAGTATCCCACTACGCTGTCCGCAGCTCCCGGTGTGCTGTTTCTACTCGAAGAATAAACCTTGCACTTTGTATGTCTGCCTACGTTTATTCTTCATAAGAATGGCGACGAGCACAGCACATCGGCGAACCTTCGCATAAAGTGGCATCCCTATCCAGCCTTACCTTTCCTGTCTTCAATTTTAGCTTGGCAAAACGAATTGTTTAAAATGGTGTGGCCTTACAGAGGGACTCCAAATGAATGCACGGGCTCAGTCCCTTTGCCTTAATGAGAGGAAGAATGCCTATGTGTAAAGACAATCTCGGATGGCTAAAGACAGCCAAAAGGGCTGTATGGTCGCCTGAGACTGTGAAAGAGAACTTGTTACGTTCATAGGAAATTAGCAAAGAACATCACGATTCAAAACACAAATACAAACCAGTGTCCCTTGGAGTAGGCGATGTGGTTAGAGTCAAACTCACTGGGTTCATAGAAAAAGGGCAGAGTCGCTACACCCAGCCCCTAGAGGTAAAGAAAATATTTTGCAATTCAGCTTTGCTAAGTGACGGTAAGGTCAGGCACTTTTCTGCACTCTCTATGGGTAAGAAGAAGAAGGGTGGAGTGTCTGACCTAAGTGATGTAGACTCTCCACCATTTCATGATGATGATTTTCTACATGTAAAGATGAGCAGAGTATGGGAAGAGTGTTTTATTATGATTCTGACATAGACATCAATGGTGGGGACGACCAACCCCAAGTAGTTGATGTTGCACCTGCTGAGGTGCAAGAAGTAATACCAGAAGAGCGTACTGCAATCAATGACAGTGATGTGAGGAAGTCAAGCCACCACTAGTCAACCCGATACTTGTGACACGTCTTTGGTACACCATACCAATGGTGAAATCAGCACAACCAGGTCTGGACGTGCAATAGCTAAACCTAGTTGGCTTAAGGATTTTGAATGTTATTAGCAATGTGTTACTGCGTAGAACTGTCATATTTGCATTCACCCCTTGCAATGTTATAAAACGTATAGACGCTAACCGTCTGGTTGTTATGCATTCCCCTCTTCCCCCCCCAATCCTCTTCTCTCTCTCAGGAAGGAGATGTGTTGTAATGTATTCCCCTTCCAGAATGTTCCCTTTCCTCCCTCCGGGCACCCGTGCCCCCTCGCGCACTACCCTGTGTTATGACGTATCATCTGGCATTCTAGAATGCCAGCTGATAGCCTGTCAGTTGGAAAATGCTGTTGAGGTGTTGGCATGCTGTGTCACACTGCGCTGTCCACTGCTCCCGGTGCTGTTTCTACTTGAAGAATAAACCTTGCACTTTGTATGTCTGCCTACATGTATTCTTCATAAGATTACTCAGCAGTGAGCTATATTAGCAGATACCACCCAAACTAGAGACAGCAAGGAATTGTGAAGGGCTATATCAAGCAAGAGATCTTTAATAAGGCAGGTACATCCATTAATTGCTACATAAAAGGCGAGGAATGGGTGGCACATTTTGAAAAATGTATGCAGTCAGTAATGCCAGTAGCGAACAAATAATTCATGAAGATCCAACCCCGATTTTATCTGTCACTGCAGGAAGCCACGGTCTCTATTCACAAGACTATGTGGGGAAGCAACTGGCCCTGATGGTGTCCCCATTGATTTGGTTAAATGCAATGTGAATCTGTGGGCTCCCTTGCTGACAAATGTCTATAACAGCTTGAGTCATTCTACGATTCCAACCTCTTCGGCCACCGCAACTAGAGTCACAATCTTTAAGAAAGTTAGTCAATCTGAACCCAAATGTTACCGTCCTATCTAACTGATTGACATTTCTGCCAAAAAGTGTAGGCAGAGTTCTGTGTAACAGAATATTGGAATGGGTTAATGATAATAACATATTGAACGCATCCCAGTTTGGCTTTCACAGTGGGATAGGAACAATGGCTCTATGTCTTAACCTACCCTTTCTTATTGGGAAATATACTGTATCAAAACAGTCAGCTATCCACCTTGATTTCATGGATTTGTCGATGGCTTTTGACTGCGTTAATTAATCTGAGCTGTGGCAACTCCTTATTGAATTTGGAGTGGATCCAACACTGAACTCTTTGCATCAAGTCACGAAAGCACGGGTTAGGTTTGGTGCAAATGGGGAAGTGACTGATGAATTAAGCAGAGGACAAGGGGTGCGTCAAGGTTGTGTTCTCACACCATTGCTATTTATTCTGTATATATAAACAATTTAAATACAGAACTTGTCAAGTGCACACCTGATGTACCAAGGATAAATAAACCCCCCTTCGTTACTCTATGCAGATGACGCTGTGTTGATTGGGAGTACCCCCAAAGCTCTGCGTTACCTGGTTTATTCATTTGTGAGCTTCAAGGCTCCCCTTGACCTGTCGACTAATTCTGCTAAATCTTTCACAATGTTGTGTGGGCCGAAGAGCATTTGATTTCCGCCTATTAGAGTAGGCTCATACATATTATCAAGCTCTAGCACTTTTTCTTACTAGGGTGTCCCCTTTGGCCCCACTGGCTCATGGAACCTCAAATTTCACAGAGCAGGGAAAAACTGTCTAAAACAGTAGGCCTGCCCCTAAGTGTTCTATCTCCATGGGGCAGAAGAGCATTGGCACCATTGGTACAAATATATTCTGCTTAATGTGACCCCTCTCAACCTATGGGGTGGACATTTGGGGAATCCGTGACCAAAATATACTTCAAAGGGAGGAAGGTACTTTTTGAAGAATAATTCTTGCTGTCCCAGTGTGTACCTCACACTTTATTTGCCACAAGGAGCTGGGCTTCACTCTATCGTACCCTCTGCTGCTTCCACCCACCTCTCCCGTGGCTATCTATTATGAGCACGAATGAAGTCGCACTTACAAGGAGCATAATTACTGATTGCTTGGCGTGTGACAAAGCCTTCTCCATCCCCTGGCTACCTTGTGTAAAAAGGTATTTTGAATGAATTGGCCTAATGAACATTTGCTCTCAAATAGTCTCATGTGTTGTCCCAGGTAGGGAGCGGGCACACTCTTTACTGACAGAACATCTACAAGCCGAGAGGTTAAGAGAGGAAGCTCGGAAGTCTAATGTTGGAAGTTATTTACATATTCACCCCAGGGTTGTTCTTACAGGTTACCTGTGGAATACCGTGGGAGATGGGAGTGCTCCCTATTATTTCGATTTAGAGCTGGCACAGTGAAATATTCTTTATGCTTCTCACTTGGGTACCAGCAGAAACTTGATTGTTGACTATGTCCTTGTAATAATATGTCTGAGCAGTCAACGGTTCATTTTCTCTTTTTCTGTGGTTACTATAACCTTCATACTCAAACGTTTTTGGTATGCCTTATGAGGCTCAGAAATTTTCGGAAATGTCTCCAGGTGTATAGTTTTTTATAAGAATTGTCGGACAATTTAATTCACCACTATGCAAGTGTGTTTCTCCGGCAGCAGTACGCTTTAAATTAGGCCTGGGCGAAAATATCGTTCCGTTCGCGGAAATTGCGATAATTTGACATTTTCGCGTTCTGTGGAGAGCGTGAAAATGTCAAAATTTCCGGTTTCCGCAGCTTGGCGATAATTTGTTTCCTTCTCGCGCTGTAAAATAATACATTCTCGCGCACGCGCGATCGCCTTACCTGAATCCCTGCGTTCGCCGACAAGTTTTCTTGATCCGGTCGCGTTCTCCATGAGATGTTGTATTGTTTTTAGCCATTTGCGCTGTCTCGCGACAGTTCGCGCTCGCAGTGACGTCATGCGTCGCGCGATCACGTCTTTCTTCTCGCGATCATGCACCGCGAGACAACTCAAAACAAGATGGCCGCGCCCGCAAGCAACCACATGGGTAAGTTGGCGACCCGCAACCATGCAGAAAATCTCGCGAACATGCTGGAAAAAAACTTCCGCATCTTCGCGATATTTCCGCTTGTTTGCGATAATTTTAAACATTTTCGCGTTAATTTGCGAAAGTTAATTTCGCAAATTCCGCCCACCCCTACTTTAAATATGTGGACTCTAACTTTTTAAAGATATACTTATTTTATTCATGGTTTTATGGATGATGTGGTTTTTATTAACTGATTTTATCCCTGTATGTATTTGTGCACTTTTATGGCTGTTATCTTTTTTTAGCTGAATAAAGTAAATTCTGATTTTGACTCTGACTATAGAATGGAGGGGCATATTTGCAAGCCCCTACCGACACAGGCGTGTCTTTTTTAATGACGTTCCTGTGGCGATAGAGGCTTCACCTTATTACAAGGTGGCGGTACGACTCTTAAATTGGCCTAACGCCACCTTGTAAATAAGACACCCTTTCACATGTGAAAGGGCTGGGCAATGGGTGTTGCAGTGGGCGTTCTACTCAAACACCTATTGATTTTGACTCTACCCCCTATTTACAAGGGTGGTGTAAATAGGAGGTAGCTCTAAAATTAAGACCAGGGAAAACCTGGTTTTAACATGGGAAAACGAGGAGAAATGCTGTATTTCTCCTCGTTTTTGCTATTTCTATGTGTGCTGCATTGTGCAGCACACTTAGAAACAACAAAACGCCATGAATGCTTGTTTATGTGTACGAAGGTGTCCCTTCCTAAACATAAACAAACATTTAAAAAAATTACAATTTGCAACTTCCATGTGTGCTGCACAATACAGCACACATAGAAGTTTCAAATAGCCATTTGTGATTGTTTATGAGCAGGAAGAGAAATCTTCCTGCACATAAGTCCTTCCATGAAGGCACACTTGCACTATGGTACAAGAGTGCCTGCATAGGCGCTAGGCAGCTTAATATAGTGCCAGCGCTAGAGAAAACGCAGTAATGTGCTGTATCTTTGTAAATACAGCTCATCTCTGCTTTTTCAGAGTGGCGGAGCGTGGCGTTAGCATTTTGTGCTTAAAGCCACGCTCTGCAATTCCCTTATACATTTGCACAGTTATGTCTGGGATGTAAATGTAATTTATTGTGATTGCCATGAAATATCAATGTCATCATCAAGGAAGTGCCTCAGGCCATTGCGTAAGAAAAGGGGAGAAAAGCAACTAAAATAACAAGGCCAGGCCGTCTTCAAAATTATTATTGTAAGCTTACTAAATACAGTTAAAATATGGAATGTTATTATTTCCTTCCTAGGGAAATAATTATAGTTTTTTTCCATTTTGTATAAGCTACTCTTATATAAAAGATATGTCTCCGAACTGCATTGGGTGTTCGCACAACTTTTTGCCCTTTTCTAAGTTATCCTTAAGGACATAGGGGCATATTATCAAGCCAGGCGATAAAATTATCGCCGCTCTAGCGGCAGAAAACTGCCGCTAAAACGGCGATAATGGGCTTGATAATATGCTCTATGGATTTCCAATTGAAGCCCATGTTAAATGTGAAGGACATCTAACATGGGCTTCAATTGGAATTCCACAGAGCATATTATCAAGCCCATTATCGCTGTTTTAGCGGCAGTTTTCTGCCACTAAAGCGGCGATAATTTTATCGCCTGGCTTGTTAATATGCCCCTAAATCCACACTCATTACTCAGTAAGGGAGGCGATGATGCTGAACAAACCTCGCAGGAAAGATTGCACACGGCCCTTAAAGAGCCTGCAAATGAAGCCGCAGTGCTTCAGTAAAAAGGGGGGCTGGTGGGAGCATAATATTATGGAAAGTGTGCAGAACAAGTAGTAACTATGATGGTACTAAGGTGAGTAATGTGCCACTTTTATCAGATTACCCAAGATTCTTTATCATGTCTGTACATTAGGAATCTTGATTGATTTTGAATACGTTTCATTCCACACCTGGGGGCCAGTACTCCCTGGAAACAATGCTGCATCACAAACCAGCACCCAAACATCAACAGGGTGCACAACCTAAAGGTCCAAGATGGTTGCTTCTTGGGTAGGTCTTTGGCAAGGCATTCACAAACTTTATTTCTTTTTTGAAAGCAAGATTTCTTCATGTTTAGTCCCCTTCTGATCCAATCTAATTAAAGCACACAGCAAATTATGGTAACGTTCTTTCTTCTCTGTGGCAGAATAGGTAAATGCTCTGGGACTTTGTACCACTGGTACTAATTATTAGACTTTGACATTTTCATGAACATTTTCTACTGCTATAATTTTTATTCTGTCCTAAAAAAAATTGTTCCAGGAACATGATATTAAAACTCCTCAAAAGGTCACATTAATGTTTATCCTGCATGCACAACTGATTTTAAGCCATTATTTTTTTAATATCTTTTATGACGAGAACCTTACTGCCTTAACTCTTAAGTGTTTTGCATTGGCTTTGTTTATTCTGGATTCAGTTGGCACCTCCAGCATAAAATGAGATCAGCTTAGCCAGTGAGAGGAGGGCCCATGAATACATGGTGAACCTATATACATAGTGAATTAAACATACATTTTCTCTTTCAATCATTTCCAACCAGTGGCATTCTCTCTTCTATTCCTAAATCAGCATTTGTATCACTGCTTGGCTACCACTACATTGTGATATTACAGAAAACATTAATGTTTGTGAAAATCATGCTGTTAGGAGATCGGATAGTGAGTCCACACTCTTGATGTTTGGTGTGGCTGAGCCCCCACACAGTAAAAACAATGTAGATCCTAAAAGTAAAGCAGGTTTTTGAGAGGAATCCTAAGTTTACACTTAGTGACTTGAAACACACAGCAAAGAACACAGAAACAGCAGAAACTCCATTGTAGTTAATATATGTAAATGTAAATGTCAAGGTACTTATAGAGCGCACTGTCAGCAGACGGCCACCTTGCGGTGTCGCCTTTTGCGGTTTCCTAGCGCTGATACTCATACCGCTGTGGAACCCCTCCTGGCTTTCCCTGTGAAGTGTCCACTCCTGGGCACCCCCAGGGTGAAGCCAGGCATCCTTAGCGCTGTTGGGGCCAGTGTGGAGGCTAAGCAAGCTATTGCCCAGAGTTGCAGCGTGGGGCCCGTGATTAGAATAGGCACCGAGGCGAGAATAGACAGGTCCGAGGAAATTGAGCACAAGCCCTGCCGAGGCGGGAATCGAACCCTGGTCCCTAGCCAGAACTCTGCCTCAGGGTCTGCCACTCTAACCATTGAGCCACACTCCTCCACATATATACACATTGTTGTTAGACCCGGCCTTGTGGCATGGCCATCCCTGACCCCTGGCCACACCGCCTGACCCGTACACCTCATTCAGTCCCTCAGTACACGGCCTAGCCGGTCCTGTCTACCAGGACCCACACACACCCGACCCGGACTTCCCTGTCTGTGCCCTCCATCCTCCCAGCACCACCGGGCCCACGCGCCCACTTCATGCACCTACGATGGCCGCCCGGCCCCAGCACAACCCAGGCCTAGAGGCGCCACCCCGGCTGGGGAACATCGCGCTCCCATAGAGTGAGAGAGGGAGGAGCAGTGTCCATCACACCTCTGGCCTCCCCTCGGGAGATGGGTTTCGATCGGCCCTCTGGCCTCCCTGAGGGCTGTCTCCATGCCTGCTGGGTGTCTGGGACTCCTCCCGACCCGGCCCTGAAAGGATCAAAGGACAACAGGGCAGGAAACTCCAACGAGCGGCCCCCAGGCGCTAAGACCCCTGCCCACACGGACCCCGGACATCAAAGAGGAGCTGACCTATAACAAGGGGTGCTCTGGAGCTATCTGGCAGATTCGACTCTGGAACGCTGCTGACGTGGTCGCGGCTCCCTTGCAACCTTGGAACCTCTGAGCCCTGCTGAGTGACTCGCGGCTCCCCTGAAGATCGTAAGACCTCCGAACTTGTGCTTGAGCCCTGCTGAGTGACTCGCGGCTCCCCTGAAGATCGTAAGACCTCCGAACTTGTGCTTGAGCCCTGCTGAGTGACTCGCGGCTCCCATGAAGATCGTAAGACCTCCAAACTTGTGCTTGAGCCCTGCTGAGTGACTCGCGGCTCCCCTGAAGATCGTAACACCTCCGAACTTGTGCTTGAGCCCCGCTGAGTGACTCGCGGCTTCTAAAGACTCCTCTGGTCCGGCTGGACCGCAGCGTATTCCCCGGCTCGAGGATTGTGAGCTGTGCGTTGGGTACGCCCCTGCATCTATCCGGATCCCCCAAAGACTGTCCCGCTACCCCCTTCCCTACCGAGACTCTCTGAGCCCGTGCTCTATTTTGTACATATCTACCTTGGGGATCATGAAGATCTGACGTAGCTGAATAGATAAAGATCTGTTCCCAAGAACCTACCGTGTGGTGTCTCTTTGTCGTGTGGTGCCGTGTGTGCGATCCTAGATACGAGACTCTTCCCCCTGAGGAGTCTCCCGCCAGTGCCCGGCTACGATACCCCGAGGGTGGGTCTCAGGGTGTTCCGGTAACCTCCCTGACTCCTCTGGGGTCACCTTCTAACAATTGTAAAGTCCCTAAAACATTTTAGTTTAGGGAAACATAATTAAATGAAGAATTATTAGGAAAATGGTGCAAATCTGATGTAGATATTTAATAATGGGGCTGGATGTTGGCTACATTAAAGTCAGGGGGGCAGATTTACAAGGAACCGATGCATCTGCATAGATGCTTCAGTTTCCTTGTGTCAGCGCCGAATGTCCTTGCGCCACTAAGGATGCACTGTATTTACAATACAGTGCTCCATGGTGCAAGGATTAACAGATACATGACTGCTCCTGTTCCGCCTTGCTATTGATTATGTATTTAAATACTTGCTCCTTATCAAAACACCAATTGGATATTTTCCAACTACTTGAAACCGACTCCCCAGATATTGTGTTTCTGACTGAAACCTGGCTCACTGATTAATCCTCACCTGATATCTTAGCTACTGTCCCTGAGGATTGCTAGATAATTCTTGCCAATAGATCAGCTGGTAAAACAAGGGGAGGGGTAGCTCCATTGGGTAAGAAAAATCTTAAATTCCGTAAATCAGGGGTCTGTGACAGTAACCTTTTCTGTAATGAGAGCTACTTCTTGTTAAGTGAAAATCATTGTGAACTACTGAAGGCAAATTAACTCACGGATTGTTACCAGACACCCCCTTGCCCAGCTTAATAGACTTTAAACCTAATGTCCATGGAGCCCTATACTATGGTTTGAACAAAATACTACGACAACGGGTACTATATTTTTTCTTTCTTTATTCAGCAAATGCTGCCTTTAAAAGTACACATGAATACTGTTCACATGGAAACTTTAAAACATTAAAATCGATAACATCCTTAAAATCATGATAAAAGTCATTGATGGACATATCTTGTACAATAACCTAATCAAAGACAATACTAGCCATGGAATTTCACAGTGTGGCTGGAGCCAATGTCTTCACTACTGTGTTCCAGTAACTCCTCATTAGGGAGTGTCTATAAATTAGAGGGTGGGGCTAGAATTTTATACGGATCATATTAACAGCAGCAATAAATAATGCAATACAGTACTCAGGGTCCAACACTACCCTGCCCGATTCTCCATCATCCCGTTAAAAAGCAGGATAGAGAAAACACGGTCAATGGTATTCTGTCAGCTCTAAGGATTCTGGAGACAAACATGTAGTCCCTAATCCCCATAATCCAACAGAGTGAAAGTATCCACTTCTTTCTGCTGTTTAAATAATGCTGGCAGAAAAATAGTATATGGTAATGCAGTCTTTCACCTGGGAACAAAAGGGCCAAGTTGGATTTGGATCACTGACGTGTAACCTCCAGTTAGCAGTATAAGTGCACAGTAGTAAAGTCCCAAAATGACATTTAGGGGCCAATTCGGATCCTGGAGAAACCGGGTATACCTGACCTGCAGGACCTGGTCACCTCGAGGGGGTGGGGGCGTGTCCAGCAACGCAAGCGTCCGCCAAAACAGAAGTGGATGTTGACGCGAACCGGCAACACAACAATACTGGTACGTACCGTCCCCAGGCCTTAAGAGCGTGGGTACGGGCCGTACCACGCCCACCACTACGTCACCCCGACAATGGCGGTACGGCCCGTACCCACGTTTGAATGGCCTGGGGACAGGCCGTACCAGCATTGTTGGGGTGATGTGGGGGTACGCGTGGTACGACCCGTACCAACGCTCTGAGGGCCTGGGTACGGTGCATACCCCCAATGGGGTGCCGTAGGGGTACGCACCGTCCCCAGCCCTTCAGAGCGTGGGTACGGGTCGTACCACGCGTACCCCCACATCACCCCAACAATGCTGGTACCGCCCGTACCCAGGCCATTCGAACATGGGTACGGGCCGTACCGCCATTGTCGGGGTGACGTAGTGGTGGACGTGGTACGGCCCGTATCCACGCTCTTAAGGCCTGGGGACGGTACGTACCCAGGCCTGCAAACTGTGGGTACGGGAATGTATGGAGCGTACCCCCACCCGTGTATGAATGGAGCGGACTCCCACCCCACCAGTGTATGTACGGACCGTACCCCCACCCGTGTATGCATGCAGCGTACCAACTCCCCACCCGTGTATGTACGGACCATACCCCCACCCGTGTATGAATGGGGCGTACCCCCACCCCACCAGTGTATGTACGGACCGTACCCCCACCCCACCAGTGTATGTATGGAGTGTACCCACACCCGTGTATGAATGGAGCGTACCCCCACCCCACCAGTGTATGTACGGAGCGTACCCACACCCGTGTATGAATGGAGCGTACCCCCACCTCACCAGTGTATGTACGGACCGTACCCCCACCCGTGTATGCATGCAGCGTACCAACTCCCCACCCGTGTATGTACAGACCGTACCCCCACCCGTGTATGAATGGAGCGTACCCCCACCCCACCAGTGTATGTACGGACCGAACCCCCACCCCACCAGTGTATGTACGGAGCGTACCCACACCCGTGTATGAATGGAGCGTACCCCCACCCCACCAGTGTATGTACGGAGCGTACCCACACACGTGTATGAATGGAGCGTACCCCCACCCCACCAGTGTATGTACGGACCGTACCCCCACCCGTGTATGCATGCAGCATACCAACTCCTCACCCGTGTATGTACGGACCGTACCCCCACCCCACCAGTGTATGTACAGACCGTACCCACACCCGTGTATGAATGGAGCGTACCCACACCCGTGTATGTCCCAACCGTACATGCCCAAACTTAGGAGGGGTGTGTGCCCATCACTCCCAGCAGTGCCCAGACATAGGAGGGGTGTGTGCCTATCACTCCCGGCAGTGCCCAGACATAGGAGGGGTGGGTGCAGAGTCCTCCCAGCAGTGCCCAGACACAGGAGGGGTGTGTGCAGAGTCCCCCAGCAGTGCCCAGACACAGGAGGGGTGTGTGCCTATCACTCCCAGCAGTGCCCAGACATAGGAGGGGTGTGTGCAGAGTCCTCCCAGCAGTGCCCAGACACAGGAGGGGTGGGTGCAGAGTCCTCCCAGCAGTGCCCAGACACAGGAGGGGTGTGTGCAGAGTCCTCCCAGCAGTGCCCAGACACAGGAGGGGTGGGTGCAGAGTCCTCCCAGCAGTGCCCAGACACAGGAGGGGTGTGTGCAGAGTCCTCCCAGAAGTGCCCAGACACAGGAGGGGTGTGTGCAGAGTCCCCCAGCAGTGCCCAGACACAGGAGGGGTGTGTGCCTATCACTCCCAACAGTGCCCAGACATAGGAGGGGTGTGTGCAGAGTCCTCCCAGCAGTACCCAGACACAGGAGGGGTGGGTGCAGAGTCCTCCCAGCAGTGCCCAGACACAGGAGTGGTGGGTGCAGAGTCCGCCCAGCAGTGCCCAGACATAGGAGGGGTGTGTGCAGAGTCCTCCCAGCAGTGCCCAGAGATAGGAGGGGTGGGTGCAGAGTCCCCCCAGCAGTGCCCAGACATAAGAGGGGTGGGTGCCTATCACTCCCAGCAGTGCCCAGACACAGGAGGGGTGTGTGCCTATCACTCCCAGCAGTGCCCAGACATAGGAGGGGTGGGGGCAGAGTCCTCCCAGCAGTGCCCAGACACAGGAGGGGTGTGTGCAGAGTCCCCCAGCAGTGCCCAGACACAGGAGGGGCGTGTGCCTATCACTGCCAGCAGTGCCCAGACACAGGAGGGGTGTGTGCCTATCACTCCCAGCAGTGCCCAGACATAGGAGGGGTGTGTGCAGAGTCCTCCCAGCAGTGCCCAGACACAGGAGGGGTGGGTGCAGAGTCCTCCCAGCAGTGCCCAGACACAGGAGGGGTGTGTGCAGAGTCCTCCCAGCAGTGCCCAGACACAGGAGGGGTGGGTGCAGAGTCCTCCCAGCAGTGCCCAGACACAGGAGGGGTGTGTGCAGAGTCCTCCCAGCAGTGCCCAGACACAGGAGGGGTGTGTGCAGAGTCCCCCAGCAGTGCCCAGACACAGGAGGGGTGTGTGCCTATCACTCCCAGCAGTGCCCAGACATAGGAGGGGTGTGTGCAGAGTCCTCCCAGCAGTACCCAGACACAGGAGGGGTGGGTGCAGAGTCCTCCCAGCAGTGCCCAGACACAGGAGGGGTGGGTGCAGAGTCCGCCCAACAGTGCCCAGACATAGGAGGGGTGTGTGCAGAGTCCTCCCAGCAGTGCCCAGAGATAGGAGGGGTGGGTGCAGAGTCCCCCCAGCAGTGCCCAGACATAAGAGGGGTGGGTGCCTATCACTCCCAGCAGTGCCCAGACACAGGAGGGGTGTGTGCCTATCACTCCCAGCAGTGCCCAGACATAGGAGGGGTGGGGGCAGAGTCCTCCCAGCAGTGCCCAGACACAGGAGGGGTGTGTGCAGAGTCCCCCAGCAGTGCCCAGACACAGGAGGGGTGTGTGCCTATCACTCCCAGCAGTGCCAAGACATAGGAGGGGTGTGTGCAGAGTCCTCCCAGCAGTGCCCTGACACAGGAGGGGTGGGAGCAGAGTCCTCCCAGCAGTGCCCAGACACAGGAGGGGTGGGTGCAGAGTCCTCCCAGCAGTGCCCAGACACAGGAGGGGTGTGTGCAGAGTCCTCCCAGCAGTGCCCAGACACAGAAGGGGTGTGTGCAGAGTCCCCCAGCAGTGCCCAGACACAGGAGGGGTGTGTGCCTATCACTCCCAGCAGTGCCCAGACATAGGAGGGGTGGGTGCAGTGTCCTCCCAGCAGTGCCCAGACACAGGAGGGCTGGGTGCAGAGTCCTCCCAGCAGTGCCCAGACACAGGAGGGGTGGGTGCAGAGTCCTCCCAGCAGTGCCCAGACACAGGAGGGGTGGGTGCAGAGTCCTCCCAGCAGTGCCCAGACACAGGAGGGGTGTGTGCAGAGTCCTCCCAGCAGTGCCCAGACACAGGAGGGGTGGGTGCAGAGTCCTCCCAGCAGTGCCCAGACACAGGAGGGGTGTGTGCAGAGTCCCCCAGCAGTGCCCAGACACAGAAGGGGTGTGTGCCTATCACTCCCAGCAGTGCCCAGACACAGGAGGGGTGTGTGCCTATCACTCCCAGCAGTGCCCAGACATAGGAGGGGTGTGTGCAGAGTCTTCCCAGCAGTGCCCAGACACAGGAGGGGTGTGTGCAGAGTCCTCCCAGCAGTGCCCAGACATAGGAGGGGTGGGTGCAGAGTCCTCCCAGCAGTGCCCAGACATAGGAGGGGTGTGTGCAGAGTCCCCCAGCAGTGCCCAGACACAGGAGGGGTGTGTGCCTATCACTCCCAGCAGTGCCCAGACACAGGAGGGGTGTGTGCCTATCACTCCCAGCAGTGCCCAGACATAGGAGGGGTGTGTGCAGAGTCCCCCAGCAGTGCCCAGACACAGGAGGGGTGTGTGCCTATCACTCCCAGCAGTGCCCAGACATAGGAGGGGTGTGTGCAGAGTCCTCCCAGCAGTGCCAAGACACAGGAGGGGTGGGTGCAGAGTCCTCCCAGCAGTGCCCAGACACAGGAGGGGTGTGTGCAGAGTCCTCCCAGCAGTGCCCAGACACAGGAGGGGTGTGTGCAGAGTCCCCCAGCAGTGCCCAGACACAGGAGGGGTGTGTGCCTATCACTCCCAGCAGTGCCCAGACATGGGAGGGGTGTGTGCAGAGTCCTCCCAGCAATGTCCAGACACCGGAGGGGTGGGTGCAGAGTCCTCCCAGCAGTGCCCAGACACAGGAGGGGTGGGTGCAGAGTCTGCCCAGCAGTGCCCAGACATAGGAGGGGTGTGTGCAGAGTCCTCCCAGCAGTGCCCAGAGATAGGAGGGGTGGGTGCAGAGTCCCCCCAGCAGTGCCCAGACATAAGAGGGGTGGGTGCCTATCACTCCCAGCAGTGCCCAGACACAGGAGGGGTGTGTGCCTATCACTCCCAGCAGTGCCCAGACATGTGAGGGGTGTGGGCAGAGTCCTCCCAGCAGTGCCCAGACACAGGAGGGGTGTGTGCAGAGTCCCCCAGCAGTGCCCAGACACCGGAGGGGTGTGTGCCTATCACTCCCAGCAGTGCCCAGACATAGGAGGGGTGTGTGCAGAGTCTTCCCAGCAGTGCCCTGACACAGGAGGGGTGGGTGCAGAGTCCTCCCAGCAGTGCCCAGACACAGGAGGGGTGGGTGCAGAGTCCTCCCAGCAGTGCCCAGACACAGGAGGGGTGTGTGCAGAGTCCTCCCAGCAGTGCCCAGACACAGGAGGGGTGGGTGCAGAGTCCTCCCAGCAGTGCCCAGACATAGGAGGGGTGTGTGCAGAGTCCTCCCAGCAGTGCCCAGAGATAGGAGGGGTGGGTGCAGAGTCCCCCCAGCAGTGCCCAGACACAGGAGGGGTGGGTGCAGAGTCCCCTCAGCAGTGCCCAGACATAGGAGGGGTGTGTGCAGAGTCCTCCCAGCAGTGCCCAGAGATAGGAGGGGTGGGTGCAGAGTCCCCCCAGCAGTGCCCAGACATAGGAGGGGTGGGTGCCTATCACTCCCAGCAGTGCCCAGACACAGGAGGGTTGTGTGCCTATCACTCCCAGCAGTGCCCAGACATAGGAGGGGTGTGTGCAGAGTCCTCCCAGCAGTGCCCAGAGATAGGAGGGGTGGGTGCAGAGTCCCCCCAGCAGTGCCCAGACATAGGAGGGGTGGGTGCCTATCACTTCCAGCAGTGCCCAGACACAGGAGGGGTGTGTGCCTATCACTCCCAGCAGTGCCCAGACATAGGAGGTGAGGGTGCAGAGTCCTCCCAGCAGTGCCCAGACACAGGAGGGGTGTGTGCCTATCACTCCCAGCAGTGCTCAGACATAGGAGGGGTGGGTGCAGAGTCCTCCCAGCAGTGCCCAGACACAGGAGGGGTGTGTGCAGAGTCCTCCCAGCAGTGGCCAGACACAGGAGGGGTGTGTGCCTATCACTCCCAGCAGTGCCCAGACACAGGAGGGGTGGGTGCAGAGTCCCCCCAGCTGTGCCCATGGAAAGAAAGGGGTTGAGTACACACAGATACAATTCCCACAATTGTCAGTCAGGTGCTCAAAGACCCAGCAGAACACGAAACACATGTGTGCGAGGCTGGGAGTACACACATGCATAGTGCGGAAAAGGGAACATGTACACATGAAGTCCTGTCAATAAACTCCACTCACAACTACAGTGACCCCCAAGGATGACACAAATGATGCAGGTGGAGACCTTGGCCAGCATGGATGACCAAAGTAGAAGGGGTCCGTCACACACCCAGCAAATGTAGACACAGCACTGCACAAATGTCTGCACAACACCCTGCAGGGAAGATGTCAGGGTCCACAGAGGAAGGTACACACCTTGGGACAATGTCACCATGCAGTAACAGCTAACATGAGCAAAGTTTGATAGCAAATAACGTGTGATGGCACATAGATAACAGGGTCCACCCCACGAACAGCACACTACAACATATCCCAGACACCTAACACATTATTGCCACCCCAAATCATGGAGCAGCACCACCAACAGCAATGCCAGAAAAGCAGTAGTGTGCAAAGGAAAATAAAATTGCTTTATTCAGCAATTTTGTAAAATGAATTGTACGAAGAGTTCAAAATGCACAAGGCCCATAGGGCAGTCCATAGTTCCAATCCAGGTGGGGGACACATTGGGATGCGTGTCCCCTAGCTTGCCTGCACAGTTCAGACTACCTTGTCATCCACAGGGGGGGGGCATCATGTGGGAGGGAAGGACCAGGCACCGCAGGGACAGGTGGGGCAAGGGTAGGTGTTGTGGGTGCAGGGACGGATGACTCCAACACAGGGGGTGGGGCAGCGCCAAAGGTGGATTGGAGCACGGCGCTGCACACTACTGCCAGGTCGCCCAGCGTCTCCCCTGCATCCGAAGGAACCACAGGCCCCAAGGAGGGGGGGGGTCGCAGGGATGGGTCGCAGCGCTACCCGGGGAGGGTGTGGACAGGGGGGGGGGGACTCAACCACCCTGACCGGGGACTCCTTTGACCGCTTGCGGGGTGGTGTCACTGTGGGGCTCAGGGACAGAGCGGCCATGAAGGAGTCTTTGGTGGAATCCTGGCCAGGAGAGCTGAGGGGAGTGGATTTGGAGGGTGGTGGTCATGAGGAATGTGGACTCCCACTCTGGCTGCGTGTCTTCCATTTCCCCCCCGACCCAGTGGGTGTGCCTACTTCACCCTGTGTGTGCGTGTCAGGAGGTGTGCGCTTTGCCTTCCCTGGTGGTGTGGTGCCTGTGTCTGGTGGTGTGCGTGCATGGCTACGTCTGGGTGTGCTGTGGACAGGCATGGGAGTGGGAAGTGTGGATGCTGCAGGGGTAGGGGGGGACGTAGCGCTGCATGAGACCCAATGCTGCAGTCAGTGTCGAGTCTATGGACCTCAGCAAGTTGCGTTGGTCAGACTGCGCAGCAGAAATGTCCTCCATGTATGCCTCCATCTGGTTGAGCACTTGGCTGTGGCCATGGAGGACATTAAGCATCGCAGTCTGACCAACCTGCAACTGCCGCAGGATGTCCACAGACTCGGCATTGGTGGCAGCAGTGGAGACAAGGGCAAGGGGTGCGGTGCCTGGCAAGAAGGAGACACGTGGTGACCTAGCACGGCGGGAAGGGACACGAGCAAGTGGGAGGCCGGTGAGCGGAATGGAGGGGGCGGGTAGCCATGGAGTGCTGGTGTCAGCTGTGGGAGCAGCCTCTGCCCCCTCGGAGTGCTCAGCCTCGGACCCGTCTGCGTCATAGTCGGTGGTGGTTTGACTGGACAGGTCCTCCGCTGCACTCCCGTCGGCCTCCGTGCCACTCGATGTGCCAGACAACTCTGCACTGCTGGCACTGGTGCTCGCTCCCTCCTCACGGTCCGTGCCAGTGTCTCCCTCGTAGTCCCCCGACGATGCTGTGGGCAAGGTGAAGAGACAGGAGAAATCAGACACCTGTATACATATGTCACATGAGTCAACTCTACATAGGTCACAGTGCATAGCCTGAAAAGCTACAAGAGTAACATCTACAATACAAGGTACATATGTAGTCCCTGCAACACACAGTTTGTTGACCCACCATGCCACTGTTAAAATTTGGAGAGCATGACACAATAGCAAATAACTTGATATCAAATTGTACAGAGGAGCCAGGCTCTGGGGACAATCTAGCACAGCATCAGCGACACACAGCGTAGCCAAGAAAGGGATGAGCAGGAACCATGTCTAGCAACTCTTGGGACATGCTGCAAAGGTAATACTGAAAACCATGGCCAACATGACTGGGGCACTGCACCTTGAGTGTTTGGCCACACAAACATCACACACTGGCCAGACCGAGCAAGGAGACTTCAGGTTTGGACATGTAGGCCTTGCCCGCACCAACCCCCCCCTACCTGAGACAATGTGATTGAGACAGAGGAAGTACTTACACTTCTTAGTCTGGGATGAAAACACATGGCCTGCAATTAATCCCGATCGCACACAAACTACCCCTGGTGTGCCTGTCCACACATATCACTGACAAACAACCATCATCAGATAGTTGTACCAAGACACACAGGCACTGGCCCCTGTGAGTATGCACCAGCTAATTTAGGTCACCCTGTACAGTGGACACATGTAGCACAGTCTACGTGAATACAAATGAGGCCATGGTACTATGCCACAGGGCCCAAACTATGCTGAAGACACAGAGAATGTCCACATTGTCTGATGACACACATGATACCTAGGAAAAGGTGCCCCAGGGGACTGGAGTGGCCACACTACTCCATGGCCCTGGATGGATATGACTGGAACACAAGCCACTGTTAGAAAGGGTAGACGGACCGGGAGGGTCGGCCGAGGTCAGGAGGAGAGGCCTCCGGGGAGAGCCGTCTCCAGCGATCGTACAGACAAGTAACTTCCCCCCCACAGACAGATACCACACACGGATAAGGTTCAGGGTTCTTTATAAGCACTTCTTAGGGTACGGTTGAATGGTACAAGGAGGTCTGGACTCAGGGGTCCCCTCGATTCAAGTCTCTCAAAGCAGGGTAAGGGGTAGCGGGACAGTCTGTCTACCAGTCTGGTAGTTCGGATGAGATGATGACTAGCTCACAATCCTCGAGCTTGGTGGGTTAGTTGGTACGGGCCGCGGCAGCGCCAGCAGGTCCCGGTTGAGATGGTCGGTACACGGTCCGCGGCAGCGCCAGCAGGTCCCGGAAAGATGGTCGATGTACGGTCCGCGGCAGCGCCAGCAGGTCCCGGTGAGGATGGTCGTTACAACGGGCCGCGGCAGCGCCAGCAGGTCCCGACGAGGATAGATGTTGCAGAAGGCCGTGGCAGCGCCAGCAGGCAGGACGATGGTTCACAAGAGCGGGCTACGGCAGCGCCAGTAGTCCGTCAAGGCTGAGTTCTCTTGGTGTCTCTCGACTCCAGGATACAACTGCCTTCCTGCTCCGGAGCTGCCCCAGTTATAGGGCAGGCGCCCTTTGATGTCCGGACCCTCGCACTCGGAGGTCGGAGGGCCCGGGATGAAGGTGTCCAGACACCCAGCAGGGGTTGGAGCCAGCTCCTGGGGGAGCTGGAGGCGATCGGCACCTGGCGGGGGAAGAGCTCTTGACACTTCGTTCTCCCATTGACCTGCCAAGTGGTCCGTTCACCTCCTGGGTGGAAGGTGGTGCCGGGATGTCGGGGCCGGCCAGGCCCGGGGTTAGGGTCGGGCCGAGGCCACGCGGCCTCGTGGTGCAGGGCCCAAGATGGCGGCTTGAACCGGCCGGGGGAGCCGGTGGGGCTGGGCCCCGTGATGAGTAGAGGTCCGAGGGCAGAAGATCCGTCGGGAGACGGGGTACAGGTGCTTTTCGTGGGTTATGCCTGGCGGGCCGGAGCTCGGGCCCTGTCGTGCGGGGAGGGAGCAAGCCCTTCGTGTGGCCTGTCCAACAGCCACCATCCCTGCACTATGCACATCTCACACTCAAGCACATCATGTCAGAGGGCACAACATTCGACATGCAGGCAGTAAGGCAGTACACATGAGACACATACTCCCATGTCGGGACTCAGCATCAGTGCCAACTAACATGGACCCCACAATGACTGAACTGGCCAGGGCACAGGCAACGTGCAAAAACCTGTTACACACCACCCCCACACATGATGCTGCAAGCATTGGGCACTTGGAGTTACTGCCAGCCTAGATGACCTTGTGCAAGAGTGACTACACACAGACCAGGGAACACATGGCAAGGAGGGGAAGGGAGGAAGAACAGCACCGCTTTACTTTGGGGAACAGGATATGCACTGCTCATTTAAACCCTGGCAGTGTATCCATGCAACTGAGCACTTCCAAAAGCTGGTCACACACAACAAACACACATGTACCTACCCCCTTCCTGCCGCTGCTTCTCCGCTAGGCGCCTATCCAAGTCAGGGAAGACCACCGCCAGCACACGCTTATGGATGTGGGTCAGACGGCTGCGCCCACCGTTTTTGTGGCTCACAGGTGAGTCCCCCAGCAGGACCCGTGCGATCCTCCGCGTCCAGCACCGGATGTCCTGCCAGCGTTTCCTCACCTGGGCTAGGCGCCGCTTCCGACCATCCGTCCTCCTCACGGCACTGACGGCTTGCTTCCAGATCTCCCCCTTGGCACAGACGCCTACCTGTGGGGATGCAAAAGTGACATTACATCAATCCACCTCATCAATGATACAGAGACACACATATTACAAATCATGCATGTTTGAACTGGCCATAGTATGCAGCCAACTCATTGCACCTTTGTCGTAGTGACATCATCCTCCTGGGAATGGGCAAATGCAGTAGGTGCCTGTTAGACGGACCGGGAGGGTCGGCCGAGGACAAGGGGAGAGGTCTCCGGGGAGAGCCGTCTCCAGCGATCGTACAGATGAATAACTTCCCCCCCACAGATATACACCACACAAGGATAAGATTTAGCGTTCTTTATAGGTGATTTCTTAAGGTACGATGAAATGGTACAAGGAGGTCTGGACTCAGGGGTCCCCTCGATTCGAGTCTCTTGGTTTGGGGAAAGGGGGTAGCGGGACAGTCTGGTTACCAATCTGGTAGCGGAGATGGTATGGTGGATAGCTCACAATCCTCGAGCTCGGTGTTCTAGCTTGGACGGGCCGCGGCAGCGCCAGCAGGTCCCGGTGAAGATGGTCGTTACGCGGTCCGCGGCGGCGCCAGCAGGTCCCGGTGAAGGTGGTCGTTACACGGTCCGCGGCAGCGCCAGCAGGTCCCGATGAAGGTGGTCGTTACAACGGTCCGCGGCAGCGCCAGCAGGTCCCAACGAGGATGGATGATGCAGAAGGCCGCGGCAGCGCCAGCAGGCAGGACGATAGTTCGCAAGGCAGGGCTACGGCAGCGCCAGTAGTCCGTCAAGGCTGAGTTCTCTCGGTGTCTCTCGACTCCAGGATACAACTGCCTTCCTGCTCTGGAGCTGCCCTAGTTATAGGTCTGAAAGAACAAAATACAAGCCAATGCTGCGTGTAAATTTACCTACAATTCCCGTGACCTGAATGAAACAAGAACACTGACAACCAATTATTTCGTTGGATTTAATCCTATGAAAATTGTTTTTAGTTCACGTTCAAAAACATTTAAAACTGATACAGTACATATTCATTACACCACATATACAAAACTTAACTTGAAAATGACATTACTGAAAACATTTAGACACCACTGTGTTCATTCGCCCATAGGGCCAACATTCATACCGTTCATACTACTCATGCATCCACACTAACATATAACATACAACAGAAATCTACAATTTGATAATCTTTACACATAGGCCATCAAACCACTACTGTACATAATGATGGGGCTTAATGCTGTTTTTTTAAGATTGACCGTAGAAAAGACAAGGTCTACGCGTTTCGAATCCCTTAGTTGGCAGGGATTCTCATCAGGACCGACATAGGACTGCAAACAAAGCAGAAAAGAAAGATTTTACTAAGCTGACCCACTTTGTAAGTGCACAACCGCATGGTCAACGGGGGAGTCTTACCTTAGTCTAAGGAACGGAGAACTCAGCCACAACTCTAAAGAAAAAAGGAAGGAGAGCCAACTTGGTTACCTATTTCTGTGAAATCAACACTAAAACACCACCTGGTTAGTAATGGACACACCCATACAACATAGAGACAATACAACCACGTAGTCTAGTTGTTAATAAAGAGGCTTACGGGTGTGTGGAGTTGTGTCTGGTTAACTGAAGGTGGTTCTGTCTAAAATCAGAAGCAACTACGGGCTTTTTTTCAGGCGTTGATTGATTCAAAACGATATCTGAAAGCAAGAGCAACAAGGATTCAAGGCGCGTCCTATCGCCTACAAAGATCGGATCCGAAATATTTTGAAAAAGGTTTTAGAGCGCTTACCTCCGCGGTGGAAGACAATGGAGGAACGTGATGCTGCTCGGTCAGCTGATGTCCCGAGCTGGGGCTTGCACGGCGTGAGATTCGCCGGCCGTTTTAAGGTTCGGTAACGATCAAATTCTCTGCAAGAGAATGGGAGGCTGCATCAGGTGACTAATACCAGGAGAAAGTCCTACGGAGTTAGTACGGTCTATTTGGTGTTGTTACCTGGAGAGCCGGCGTTGTCCGTGTCTCTGTATCTCTGGGAGTAAATCACCCGTTAGGTAGCTGTACTCCTATTGGGGCATTTTTACCCATGTGCAAAAGGGCGGGATCACGAAGGCTTCTGGGAGTCGTAGTCAGACCAACGATGTTGGGAGAATCGGTAGTTAGAGATGGATTGTCAGTTTGCCGCGGCGCCAAAATTAGCGCGTGAATTTGGGGGAGAGCGTTGGTCGGACTGTGTCAAGTGCACACTGGAACGTGTGCTGACTTGTTGTCAATATGCATTCACTGCACATATGACTGGAATGTATTCTGATAGGGGCGGAAAGCGAGGTGGGAAGCGCTGGTTGGACAGAAACCTGTCAAATAGTAAATATGAAGAGTCCGCTAAGTGGAAGATCAACTACACATATGCTATTGAATGTGTCTCATCTGTGGTATAAGAACGAGATTTAGCTCAGTGGCTGACTGGATGCCACTCATAAGTTGTATATCTCGGAGAGTTCATTCAATCCGTCTACCGACGTGTTAAATTTGATAATGAGCATGGCTTCTCTCTGTAGCAGTTTGGTGTCCAAGTATCCACCTCTCTGGTCTTGTTCAACTTTTGATATCACTGACCATTTGAAATCCATTTCTGTATGTTTTTGCGTCACCCAATGATTCACTAAGGGGGCATTCAGAACATTTTTGCGAATCCGAGACTTATGTTGCTGGATTCGGAACCTTATCTCCTGATTGGTCTTGCCAATATAAAGTTTGTTGCATGGGCAGCTGATGCCATAGACTACGAACTTGGATTTACAATTGGTGAAACTCTCATGTTTCCAATGGATTCCATTGTGGGTAAATAGATATCCTTCAATGGTTGAGTCGCAGCAAATACAGGTACCGCATCTGTGATGTCCTTTTATGGGCGGTAGGCACAACAAATTTCTTAAATCAGTGCTTTTGGTCTTAGGTAGAGCGGCTCGCACTACGTGGTTGGCTATGTTTTTATCTTTCCTGAATGCAAATAGCGGTCTCTCATTGAATGTGTTGTCCAGGTTTTTGATCAGATGCCAATTTTGATTAATAGTTTTCTTAAACCAATTAGATGTTGGATTGAATGTCGAGACGCAAACCATTCTCTCTGTTTGCGATTTTTCACGTCTTTCCAGTAATGTTTCTCTTGGTGTCCACCATGCTCTTTTGATAGCTCTTTTCAAAAGTTTTTTCGGGTAACCTCTGGCCAGAAGGTTCTCCTTGAGCTTCTCTGCATGTAAAAAATATTCGTCTTTGAATGAGCAATTCCTGCGAATGCGCAGGAATTGCCCATAGGGCAAGTTCTCTCGTAGGCTACGTGGATGGTTGCTGGAGTAATGTAGCGCTCGATTGCGGTCAGTTTCTTTCTTGTATAACGTCGTCATTAGGCATCCATTCGTAGGGTAAACCTCAACGTCCAGGAAAGGCATTTTGATTTTGGAACAGTTCATACTGAATTTTATATCCGGAGTCCTGTTGTTAAGCCAATTGACAAAGGATTGTAGCTTTTGCTCATCACCTGACCATACCATGAAAACATCGTCGATGTATCGGACCCAGTTACTGATACAATCGGCGAATGGGTTGTTGCTATGGACAAATTTGTCTTCGTATTTAGACATATAGAGGACCGCTAGCTCGGGGGCGAATGGACAGCCCATCGCCACGCCTTTGATTTGGAAATAAAAGTCCTCTCTGAAGCAAAAATAGTTGTTCTTTAAAGCAAACGTGGCTAGCTCCATAATGAACTCTGTCGGGATTTTTTCAGGTTTGGGTCTGCTGTCTAGGAATGTTTTAATCACTGCTAGTCCTTCATCTTGCGGGATCTCCGTGTACAATGATGTTACATCTAATGTAACTAGAAATTGTGTATTTTTATCGAACTCCATGGTTTCCAATTTAATTAAGAAATCGGTGGTATCCTTCAGATAAGATTTTACTTCTGACATAAAAGGTTTCAGGAAAATTCGTGGACTTTTTCCATCATTTTTAACATCATTGTACACGGAGATCCCGCAAGATGAAGGACTAGCAGTGATTAAAACATTCCTAGACAGCAGACCCAAACCTGAAAAAATCCCGACAGAGTTCATTATGGAGCTAGCCACGTTTGCTTTAAAGAACAACTATTTTTGCTTCAGAGAGGACTTTTATTTCCAAATCAAAGGCGTGGCGATGGGCTGTCCATTCGCCCCCGAGCTAGCGGTCCTCTATATGTCTAAATACGAAGACAAATTTGTCCATAGCAACAACCCATTCGCCGATTGTATCAGTAACTGGGTCCGATACATCGACGATGTTTTCATGGTATGGTCAGGTGATGAGCAAAAGCTACAATCCTTTGTCAATTGGCTTAACAACAGGACTCCGGATATAAAATTCAGTATGAACTGTTCCAAAATCAAAATGCCTTTCCTGGACGTTGAGGTTTACCCTACGAATGGATGCCTAATGACGACGTTATACAAGAAAGAAACTGACCGCAATCGAGCGCTACATTACTCCAGCAACCATCCACGTAGCCTACGAGAGAACTTGCCCTATGGGCAATTCCTGCGCATTCGCAGGAATTGCTCATTCAAAGACGAATATTTTTTACATGCAGAGAAGCTCAAGGAGAACCTTCTGGCCAGAGGTTACCCGAAAAAACTTTTGAAAAGAGCTATCAAAAGAGCATGGTGGACACCAAGAGAAACATTACTGGAAAGACGTGAAAAATCGCAAACAGAGAGAATGGTTTGCGTCTCGACATTCAATCCAACATCTAATTGGTTTAAGAAAACTATTAATCAAAATTGGCATCTGATCAAAAACCTGGACAACACATTCAATGAGAGACCGCTATTTGCATTCAGGAAAGATAAAAACATAGCCAACCACGTAGTGCGAGCCGCTCTACCTAAGACCAAAAGCACTGATTTAAGAAATTTGTTGTGCCTACCGCCCATAAAAGGACATATTTTAGACGCTTTAGACAAATAAGACGACAATACAAATATACAAATACGAAGACAAATTTGTCCATAGCAACAACCCATTCGCCGATTGTATCAGTAACTGGGTCCGATACATCGACGATGTTTTCATGGTATGGTCAGGTGATGAGCAAAAGCTACAATCCTTTGTCAATTGGCTTAACAACAGGACTCCGGATATAAAATTCAGTATGAACTGTTCCAAAATCAAAATGCCTTTCCTGGACGTTGAGGTTTACCCTACGAATGGATGCCTAATGACGACGTTATACAAGAAAGAAACTGACCGCAATCGAGCGCTACATTACTCCAGCAACCATCCACGTAGCCTACGAGAGAACTTGCCCTATGGGCAATTCCTGCGCATTCGCAGGAATTGCTCATTCAAAGACGAATATTTTTTACATGCAGAGAAGCTCAAGGAGAACCTTCTGGCCAGAGGTTACCCGAAAAAACTTTTGAAAAGAGCTATCAAAAGAGCATGGTGGACACCAAGAGAAACATTACTGGAAAGACGTGAAAAATCGCAAACAGAGAGAATGGTTTGCGTCTCGACATTCAATCCAACATCTAATTGGTTTAAGAAAACTATTAATCAAAATTGGCATCTGATCAAAAACCTGGACAACACATTCAATGAGAGACCGCTATTTGCATTCAGGAAAGATAAAAACATAGCCAACCACGTAGTGCGAGCCGCTCTACCTAAGACCAAAAGCACTGATTTAAGAAATTTGTTGTGCCTACCGCCCATAAAAGGACATCACAGATGCGGTACCTGTATTTGCTGCGACTCAACCATTGAAGGATATCTATTTACCCACAATGGAATCCATTGGAAACATGAGAGTTTCACCAATTGTAAATCCAAGTTCGTAGTCTATGGCATCAGCTGCCCATGCAACAAACTTTATATTGGCAAGACCAATCAGGAGATAAGGTTCCGAATCCAGCAACATAAGTCTCGGATTCGCAAAAATGTTCTGAATGCCCCCTTAGTGAATCATTGGGTGACGCAAAAACATACAGAAATGGATTTCAAATGGTCAGTGATATCAAAAGTTGAACAAGACCAGAGAGGTGGAGACTTGGACACCAAACTGCTACAGAGAGAAGCCATGCTCATTATCAAATTTAACACGTCGGTAGACGGATTGAATGAACTCTCCGAGATATACAACTTATGAGTGGCATCCAGTCAGCCACTGAGCTAAATCTCGTTCTTATACCACAGATGAGACACATTCAATAGCATATGTGTAGTTGATCTTCCACTTAGCGGACTCTTCATATTTACTATTTGACAGGTTTCTGTCCAACCAGCGCTTCCCACCTCGCTTTCCGCCCCTATCAGAATACATTCCAGTCATATGTGCAGTGAATGCATATTGACAACAAGTCAGCACACGTTCCAGTGTGCACTTGACACAGTCCGACCAACGCTCTCCCCCAAATTCACGCGCTAATTTTGGCGCCGCGGCAAACTGACAATCCATCTCTAACTACCGATTCTCCCAACATCGTTGGTCTGACTACGACTCCCAGAAGCCTTCGTGATCCCGCCCTTTTGCACATGGGTAAAAATGCCCCAATAGGAGTACAGCTACCTAACGGGTGATTTACTCCCAGAGATACAGAGACACGGACAACGCCGGCTCTCCAGGTAACAACACCAAATAGACCGTACTAACTCCGTAGGACTTTCTCCTGGTATTAGTCACCTGATGCAGCCTCCCATTCTCTTGCAGAGAATTTGATCGTTACCGAACCTTAAAACGGCCGGCGAATCTCACGCCGTGCAAGCCCCAGCTCGGGACATCAGCTGACCGAGCAGCATCACGTTCCTCCATTGTCTTCCACCGCGGAGGTAAGCGCTCTAAAACCTTTTTCAAAATATTTCGGATCCGATCTTTGTAGGCGATAGGACGCGCCTTGAATCCTTGTTGCTCTTGCTTTCAGATATCGTTTTGAATCAATCAACGCCTGAAAAAAAGCCCGTAGTTGCTTCTGATTTTAGACAGAACCACCTTCAGTTAACCAGACACAACTCCACACACCCGTAAGCCTCTTTATTAACAACTAGACTACGTGGTTGTATTGTCTCTATGTTGTATGGGTGTGTCCATTACTAACCAGGTGGTGTTTTAGTGTTGATTTCACAGAAATAGGTAACCAAGTTGGCTCTCCTTCCTTTTTTCTTTAGAGTTGTGGCTGAGTTCTCCGTTCCTTAGACTAAGGTAAGACTCCCCCGTTGACCATGCGGTTGTGCACTTACAAAGTGGGTCAGCTTAGTAAAATCTTTCTTTTCTGCTTTGTTTGCAGTCCTATGTCGGTCCTGATGAGAATCCCTGCCAACTAAGGGATTCGAAACGCGTAGACCTTGTCTTTTCTACGGTCAATCTTAAAAAAACAGCATTAAGCCCCATCATTATGTACAGTAGTGGTTTGATGGCCTATGTGTAAAGATTATCAAATTGTAGATTTCTGTTGTATGTTATATGTTAGTGTGGATGCATGAGTAGTATGAACGGTATGAATGTTGGCCCTATGGGCGAATGAACACAGTGGTGTCTAAATGTTTTCAGTAATGTCATTTTCAAGTTAAGTTTTGTATATGTGGTGTAATGAATATGTACTGTATCAGTTTTAAATGTTTTTGAACGTGAACTAAAAACAATTTTCATAGGATTAAATCCAACGAAATAATTGGTTGTCAGTGTTCTTGTTTCATTCAGGTCACGGGAATTGTAGGTAAATTTACACGCAGCATTGGCTTGTATTTTGTTCTTTCATTATAATTGGTTTGGCCTTGCTGCCATACGAGCCAGAACCCCCTTTTTGGTTTTCTAGGTAGTCTAGCGGGTGCACACCCGCGAGGTTTGTTTGTTCTTTGTGAGGGAAGTTGTCCTCCTTGAGGTAGGTCCACTAACCTGTGGGGACCGGATGTGTAGGTCTTCCTCGCACGTACTAAGGAGTCACGTTTCCTTTTTTGTTAATTGTATATTTGTATTGTCGTCTTATTTGTCTAAAGCGTCTAAAATATGTCAAAACATGACACCCTGGCATATAGTGAAGAACATATATTGAAATTACTAAGCGACCCACCATTGTTTGCGTCAGCCGCATTAAGTTCTACAGCTAAAATCAACAATGAATCTGACAGACTCATAAGGCTCAAGAAAAAACAAATAAGGACTGACTTACATGGCCATTTTCTAATCGAGCACTTGAGAGCTGGAACCATCCCAGGAGGGCTGCAGATTCGCAACGTCCCTGTGATTTTTACAGACGATCCGATATATAAAAAAGGATACAGTCTAATTGAAACGAAATGCAGTAGGGACCTCATGGTTCTCACAGTAGAAACGGCTCAAAGATTGTCTAAGCATCAACTAGAAGAAATCGCAACTTTGGAAAGCGAAATTAAAACAAACCAACTTATTTCGGATGCCAAATCCCTTCTAGATAAAGTCGATAAAGAAATTCTAGAGTTTAAAGACTATTCGGTAAATCAAAAGAGCAATAAATTCGAAAAGGATAAAAGGAATTTTTCTCTGGATAAAGTCTACCCTTATTTGCAGATTGTCTTTTATTCACGACCTGAGTCACGCAAATTCCTGCCCGAATACCAGGGTAGATCGAGAAACAATTTTATCACTTTTTCGGACACAACATCATCATCAAGTGGCAGTGACGTAGATAACTCGAATAACCGTTTAGACTTCAACAGAAGAGGCAATTTACAACAAAACTATCAACAACAACCGCCTTTTTTAGGGAGAGGCCAAAGGAAACCAAGAGGAAGGTCCAGATACACAAACCAACCATGGGAAATGTCAACAAGACGTCAGAATTACAAAAACTAACTGTTTCACCAATCTTTAATCTATCAGAAAAAGTCTTAACAGATGCAGAACTTAGCATCTTAGAAATGGGACTATCCTTTGTTCCAACTAAAGGGACCAATTTTGTACAACTCAAAACAGAGTTCATTGAATTCTGCCGCAAAATTCGGCTTAAAACCTTCTTTCTTGAAAACCCCATACAAGGAGGCACTGAGACAACTGGATTAAAGAAGAAATCAAAGTTCTGCCCGCCGGCGTCAAAAGTTCCCAAAGAGGTCATAATTTTCGAAAAAGTGATCCTTTCAGCAATAGCTGAAGTTGAAAAACAAAAAAGGAAATATGTCAAACCGAATATTACCAAAGCTCAAAAAGAAGCATTACTCGACCTAAAAATTGACCCTTCAATAATAATAAAACAAGCTGACAAAGGGGGATCAATCGTGGTTTGGGCAACCGAACGATACATCACCGAAGTTAATAGACAACTTTCGAACCAACTCTGCTACAGAAGGATAACAAAAGATCCCACATGTGAACTACAGAATAAACTTTTTCACATACTACAACAAGGGTTTGACCAAGGCTTTTTAGGCAAAAAAGAATTTGAGTACTTAAAAAACATCTATCCTCGCACTCCGGTCTTTTATGTACTCCCGAAAGTACACAAAGATCAACACCATCCACCTGGGAGACCAATTGTCTCCGGGTGCGAGTCACTAACAGAACCCATTTCAAAATTCGTGGACTTTTTCCTGAAACCTTTTATGTCAGAAGTAAAATCTTATCTGAAGGATACCACCGATTTCTTAATTAAATTGGAAACCATGGAGTTCGATAAAAATACACAATTTCTAGTTACATTAGATGTAACATCATTGTACACGGAGATCCCGCAAGATGAAGGACTAGCAGTGATTAAAACATTCCTAGACAGCAGACCCAAACCTGAAAAAATCCCGACAGAGTTCATTATGGAGCTAGCCACGTTTGCTTTAAAGAACAACTATTTTTGCTTCAGAGAGGACTTTTATTTCCAAATCAAAGGCGTGGCGATGGGCTGTCCATTCGCCCCCGAGCTAGCGGTCCTCTATATGTCTAAATACGAAGACAAATTTGTCCATAGCAACAACCCATTCGCCGATTGTATCAGTAACTGGGTCCGATACATCGACGATGTTTTCATGGTATGGTCAGGTGATGAGCAAAAGCTACAATCCTTTGTCAATTGGCTTAACAACAGGACTCCGGATATAAAATTCAGTATGAACTGTTCCAAAATCAAAATGCCTTTCCTGGACGTTGAGGTTTACCCTACGAATGGATGCCTAATGACGACGTTATACAAGAAAGAAACTGACCGCAATCGAGCGCTACATTACTCCAGCAACCATCCACGTAGCCTACGAGAGAACTTGCCCTATGGGCAATTCCTGCGCATTCGCAGGAATTGCTCATTCAAAGACGAATATTTTTTACATGCAGAGAAGCTCAAGGAGAACCTTCTGGCCAGAGGTTACCCGAAAAAACTTTTGAAAAGAGCTATCAAAAGAGCATGGTGGACACCAAGAGAAACATTACTGGAAAGACGTGAAAAATCGCAAACAGAGAGAATGGTTTGCGTCTCGACATTCAATCCAACATCTAATTGGTTTAAGAAAACTATTAATCAAAATTGGCATCTGATCAAAAACCTGGACAACACATTCAATGAGAGACCGCTATTTGCATTCAGGAAAGATAAAAACATAGCCAACCACGTAGTGCGAGCCGCTCTACCTAAGACCAAAAGCACTGATTTAAGAAATTTGTTGTGCCTACCGCCCATAAAAGGACATCACAGATGCGGTACCTGTATTTGCTGCGACTCAACCATTGAAGGATATCTATTTACCCACAATGGAATCCATTGGAAACATGAGAGTTTCACCAATTGTAAATCCAAGTTCGTAGTCTATGGCATCAGCTGCCCATGCAACAAACTTTATATTGGCAAGACCAATCAGGAGATAAGGTTCCGAATCCAGCAACATAAGTCTCGGATTCGCAAAAATGTTCTGAATGCCCCCTTAGTGAATCATTGGGTGACGCAAAAACATACAGAAATGGATTTCAAATGGTCAGTGATATCAAAAGTTGAACAAGACCAGAGAGGTGGAGACTTGGACACCAAACTGCTACAGAGAGAAGCCATGCTCATTATCAAATTTAACACGTCGGTAGACGGATTGAATGAACTCTCCGAGATATACAACTTATGAGTGGCATCCAGTCAGCCACTGAGCTAAATCTCGTTCTTATACCACAGATGAGACACATTCAATAGCATATGTGTAGTTGATCTTCCACTTAGCGGACTCTTCATATTTACTATTTGACAGGTTTCTGTCCAACCAGCGCTTCCCACCTCGCTTTCCGCCCCTATCAGAATACATTCCAGTCATATGTGCAGTGAATGCATATTGACAACAAGTCAGCACACGTTCCAGTGTGCACTTGACACAGTCCGACCAACGCTCTCCCCCAAATTCACGCGCTAATTTTGGCGCCGCGGCAAACTGACAATCCATCTCTAACTACCGATTCTCCCAACATCGTTGGTCTGACTACGACTCCCAGAAGCCTTCGTGATCCCGCCCTTTTGCACATGGGTAAAAATGCCCCAATAGGAGTACAGCTACCTAACGGGTGATTTACTCCCAGAGATACAGAGACACGGACAACGCCGGCTCTCCAGGTAACAACACCAAATAGACCGTACTAACTCCGTAGGACTTTCTCCTGGTATTAGTCACCTGATGCAGCCTCCCATTCTCTTGCAGAGAATTTGATCGTTACCGAACCTTAAAACGGCCGGCGAATCTCACGCCGTGCAAGCCCCAGCTCGGGACATCAGCTGACCGAGCAGCATCACGTTCCTCCATTGTCTTCCACCGCGGAGGTAAGCGCTCTAAAACCTTTTTCAAAATATTTCGGATCCGATCTTTGTAGGCGATAGGACGCGCCTTGAATCCTTGTTGCTCTTGCTTTCAGATATCGTTTTGAATCAATCAACGCCTGAAAAAAAGCCCGTAGTTGCTTCTGATTTTAGACAGAACCACCTTCAGTTAACCAGACACAACTCCACACACCCGTAAGCCTCTTTATTAACAACTAGACTACGTGGTTGTATTGTCTCTATGTTGTATGGGTGTGTCCATTACTAACCAGGTGGTGTTTTAGTGTTGATTTCACAGAAATAGGTAACCAAGTTGGCTCTCCTTCCTTTTTTCTTTAGAGTTGTGGCTGAGTTCTCCGTTCCTTAGACTAAGGTAAGACTCCCCCGTTGACCATGCGGTTGTGCACTTACAAAGTGGGTCAGCTTAGTAAAATCTTTCTTTTCTGCTTTGTTTGCAGTCCTATGTCGGTCCTGATGAGAATCCCTGCCAACTAAGGGATTCGAAACGCGTAGACCTTGTCTTTTCTACGGTCAATCTTAAAAAAACAGCATTAAGCCCCATCATTATGTACAGTAGTGGTTTGATGGCCTATGTGTAAAGATTATCAAATTGTAGATTTCTGTTGTATGTTATATGTTAGTGTGGATGCATGAGTAGTATGAACGGTATGAATGTTGGCCCTATGGGCGAATGAACACAGTGGTGTCTAAATGTTTTCAGTAATGTCATTTTCAAGTTAAGTTTTGTATATGTGGTGTAATGAATATGTACTGTATCAGTTTTAAATGTTTTTGAACGTGAACTAAAAACAATTTTCATAGGATTAAATCCAACGAAATAATTGGTTGTCAGTGTTCTTGTTTCATTCAGGTCACGGGAATTGTAGGTAAATTTACACGCAGCATTGGCTTGTATTTTGTTCTTTCATTATAATTGGTTTGGCCTTGCTGCCATACGAGCCAGAACCCCCTTTTTGGTTTTCTAGCTAGTTATAGGTCTGGCGCCCTTTGATGTCCGGACCCTCGCACTTGGAGGTCGGGGGGTCCGGGATGAGGGAGTCCAGACACCCAGCAGGGGGTGGAGCCAGCGCCTGGGGGAGCTGGAGGGTGATCGGCACCTGGCGGGGGAGAGCCCTGGACGCTTCTTTCTCCCATTGACCTGCCAAGTGGCCCGTTCACCTCCTGGGTGGATGGTGGTGCCGGGATGTCGGGGCCGGCCAGGCCCCGGGTTAGGGTCGAGCCGAGGCCATGCGGCCTCGTGGCGCAGCACCCAAGATGGCGGCTGATCCGGCCGGGGGAGCCGGTAGTGGTTCGGCCCCATGATACATGGCTGTCCGGGGGCAGGAGTTCCGTTGGGAGACGGGGTGCGGGTTGCCCTTGGGGGTAACACCTGGGAGTCCGGGGCTTGGGCCCTGTCATGCGGGGAGGGAGCAAGCCCTTCATGTGGCCTGTCCAACATGCGTCCCCCCCAGCTGAAGGCGGGGAGAGTCACCCATCCTCTTGGGGACTCTCCTCGTCGAGGCGGAAAAAGCGTGACAGGCCATCTGCGTTGGCGTGGTCTTGGCCCGGTCGATGTTCCACAGTGAAGTCCATTCCCTGCAGGGAGATGGACCAGCGCAATAGTTTTGGGTTTTCCCCCCGCATCTGCATTAGCCACTGCAGGGGTCGATGATCGGTTTGCACCCGGAAGTGGGTACCGAAGAGATAGGGCCGGAGCTTTTTGAGGGCCCACACCACTGCGAAGGCCTCCCTCTCGATTGTGCTCCAGCGCTGTTCTCGGGCCAGGAGGCGTCTGCTGATGAAGGCCACCGGCTGGTCAAGACCCTCGGGGTTCAGCTGGGAAAGAACCGCCCCGATGCCGTGGTCGGAGGCGTCCGTTTGTACAATGAATTCCCGACTGTAATCGGGGGCCTGGAGCACAGGGGCGGTGCACAGGGCGGCCTTCAGCTTCTCGAAGGCCGCTTGACAGTCGGGGGTCCAGTTAATCTTCTTCGGGTGGTTTTTGGACGTGAGACCCGTGAGGGGCCCCACAATGCTGCCATAGTCCCTCACGAACCGCCGGTAGTAGCCGGTGAGTCCCAAGAAGGCTCGGACCTCGGTCTGCGTGACTGGGGGTTGCCAGGACTGGATGGCAGCAATTTTGAGTTGCAGAGGGGCCACCAGACCGCTTCCTACCTGGTGTCCGAGGTAGGTCACGGACCCCTGACCAATTTGGCACTTGCCGGCCTTAATCGTGAGGCCGGCCCGCTGGAGGGCCTGCAGGACCTCTTGGAGGTGGTGGAGGTGGTCGGACCAGTGGCGGCTGTACACAGCGATATCGTCCAGGTAGGCGGTGCTGAACTCTTCGAGCCCCGCCAAGACCTGGTTCACTAGACGTTGAAAAGTAGCTGGGGCATTCTTCATGCCGAAGGGCATGACCTTGAAGTGGTAGTGGCCATCGGGGGTAGAAAAGGCGGACCGTTCCTGGGCCCGGGGTGTGAGACCGATCTGCCAGTAGCCCGCTGTCAGGTCGAAGATGCTGAGGTAGCGGGCGGCCCCCAGGCAGTCGATCAATTCATCCGCTCGGGGGATAGGATGAGCGTCGGTCCTGGTGACAGCGTTCAAGCCCCGATAGTCGACGCAGAATCGGAGTTCAGGAGTGGTGCCGGGGGCAGCGGCTTTGGGGACCAGCACGACCGGGCTGGCCCAGGGGCTGTCCGAGGGCTCGATGACCCCTAGCGTGAGCATCTTGGATACTTCCTCTTGGATGCAGGCCCGCACCCGATCTGGTACGCGGTAGGCCCGGTGTCGGATAGGGGGACTGTCCCCAGTGTCCACGTCGTGCAAGCACCAAGGGGTGATCCCTGGGGTGAGGGAAAACAGAGGAGCAAACTGCAGCAGGAGGTCCCGGCAGCCCTGGCGTTGCTCTGGGGTGAGGGCATCGGAGAGCCGGACCCCGTCCACGGAACCGTCGTTCTCCTGGGTCTTCAGGAGATCAGGGAGGGGCTCGGAGTCTTCTTCCGCCCCACTGTCTGTAGCCATCAGGAGGCTGAGTTCCGAGCGCACAAAGTGGGGTTTGAGTCTGTTGGTGTGGAGGACCCGGAGGGGGTTCCGGGGGGACTCCATGTCGATGAGGTAGGTGACGGGGCTCTTGCGTTTGACCACTTTGAAGGGCCCCGTCCACTTATCTTGCAAGGCACATGGTTCGGTGGGGGACATCACCCAGACTTGTTGACCAGGTTCGAATTCGACGGAGGAGGCATTCTGATCGTTCCATTTTTTCATGTCTTCCTGACTGGCCTTGAGATTCGCTTTTGCCATTTCCCTGAAGCGCCGGGTCTGATTGCGTAGTGCCAGGAGGTACTTGAAGACGTCTGGAGGGGTCTTTAGGGGGGCCATCTCCCAACCTTCTTTGACTAGGCTGAGGGGCCCTCGCACAGGGTGCCCGTACAGGAGTTCGAAAGGGCTAAAGCCGAGGGACTTCTGGGGAACTTCTCGATAGGCGAAGAGGAGGCACGGAAGTAGTACATCCCACTGGCGACGGAGGGGCTCTTCCAATCCCCCAATCATTCCCTTGAGTGTGCGGTTGAATCGCTCAACTAGTCCGTTCCCTTGAGGGTGATAGGGGGTCGTGAATCGGTAGGTGACCCTGCACTGTTGCCAGAGGGACTTCATATATTTCGAGATAAAGTTTGTGCCTCGGTCGCTGACGACTTCTCGGGGGAAGCCCACCCGGGAGAAGATCCCCATTAGGGCCCGGCCGACCACCGGAGCTGTTACAGTTCGCAGGGGCACAGCCTCGGGGTAGCGGGTGGCGTGGTCCACCAGTACCAGGATGAACCGATGTCCTTGTGCTGTGCGGGGGTCCAGGGGCCCCACAATGTCTATTCCTACCCTCTCGAACGGGGTGGTGACCACTGGGAAGGGTTGCAGAGGTGCTTTGAGCTTGCGGCCGCTCTTCCCGCTGGCCTGGCACGTGGGGCAGGACCGGCAGTGGTTGAGGACGTCGTTCCGCATCCTCGGCCAGAAAAAGTGGGTCACCAGGCGACTGTAGGTTTTGTCCTGGCCCAGGTGTCCAGCCAGGGGAACATCGTGGGCCAAAGTTAGCAGGAAGTCTCTGAAACGGAGGGGCACCACCAGCACTCGACTGGCCCCTAACTCCGCGATTCTTTGTTCACTGTATAGCAGGTCGTTATCCCGATAGACCCAATGGGTTCCGGTGGAGTCCCCTGCGCTCTGGGCGCTGGCTTGCTGGCGGAGTCCCTCGAGGGAGGGGCAGGTCTTCTGTTCCTGGCGGAACTGTTCCTGGGTGGGCCCCCCTTCTTGACGCCACTGAGCCAGGCCGGGAAGGTCCTGGGGCTGGGCGACCCCTTCGGGCGTTGGCTCTGGGGGGTCGGTATAGTCGTTGTCCTCTACTGGAGCGACCGGGGGAGGAGGTGCTGGCCATTCTGGTTCTTCTGGTCGGGGGACGGCACGGGCGGCCATGGACCGGGTGGTTACGCATGCCCAGTCCGGGAGGCCCAGCATCCCCAGGTGCTCTCTTCTTTCGACGGCGGCCCACGGGGAACTCTCAAGGTCATTCCCCAGGAGACAGTCCACGGGGGCATCATCCCGGACCGTCACCTTCAACATGCCGGAGACTCCTCCCCATTCGAAGGGGACGCAGGCCATCCGACACAGACTTTCGGAATTGTCGGCTGAGCGGACGGGGCAGAGAATGTTCGGCAGGATCTGCTCTGGTTTCACCAGGTGACAGCGGACAGCCGTCACACTGGCCCCTGTGTCACGTAGGGCTTCGGCCCGGCGCCCATTAATGTTCACCCACTGGCCATATTTCCGGGTGTTGGCGGGTAGGGGAGCCCGCGGGACCATATCTTTTCCCCCTAGGCACGCTAGAACCATGGCGGCCGGTTCCCACTCTTGTTGCGCCTGCTCATATTCTTCCTGTTCCTCGGAGATTTGTTCTCCCCCCAGGGCGGCGGCAGCTACCTGGCGGGGCTTTGGCGTTTGGTTCTGCGGGCAGCTCGGGTCATTGGCGTAGTGGCCGACTCGCTGGCATCGGTGACACGTGACGTTGGCTCGGAACCCCGGGCGCATCGGGGGGTTGCCCCGGCCGGCCGGGGGCGGGGTGCTGGCCGCGGGAGTGGCCGGGACGGTGTCTCTCCCTCGCCCCTGGCCTCCTCCTCCTCCTCGGGGACGGTGCTGACCTTGGTTGTTTCGGTTTTGCTCGTGTGGCCCTCTCCGGCCCACTCGGGTGCTTTCCCACCGGTCAGCTTCGGCGGCGAGTTGTCGTGGGTCAGTCAATTTACTGTCGAGGAGGTGCTGCCTGAGCTCGACGAAGCAGTTGTTAAACAGGTGCTCCCACACCATAAGATTAAAGAGTTGCTCGTAGGTCGTTACGTGGCTTCCCTTGATCCAACCCTCGAAGGCTCGGCTGAAATAGTTGACATATTCCACCCAAGTTGTACCCGGGATCCGGGTGCAGTCTCGGAACCTCTGGCGGTACATTTCGGGTGTGAGCCCATATCGGGTGAGGAGGGCAGCCTTCATGTGGTCATAGGATGACATCTGATGGTCTGGGAGCTGCAGTAGGGCATCGCGGCCTTCGTTGACGAACCTCCCCCATAGGCCGGCTCCCCAGTCACTCCGATCGATCCGGTGGGAGGTCATGGAGATCTCGTAGGCTTTGAACCACTGTTGTATGTCGTCCTCTCGGACATACTCTCGGACAACATCCTTGGGGATGTGGACTTTCTTCTCGGTTGCTCCCGGGGTGTGCGGTCGCTCAGGCACCCCCGGTTCTTTATTCTGTTTCCGAAGTTCTATTTCCGCCAGTTTGCGCTCGTGTTCGAATGTTAGTCTATTTTCTTCGAGCTCTCTCTGCCTCTGTTTTTCTTCCCGTTCTTCTCGGAGCCGCAGATGTTCTAGATTTAGTTTTTGCTCGGCTAATTTTAGTTCACCGTCCATCTTGAGTCGTGCCATTTCCAACTCATGTAATCTGGTTCTTTCTCTTTCTTGGATCTCTTCCAATTTATCCATCTGGAATTTCTCGGTGGATCCGCTCTCTTTGGTTGACATTGTGGTTTTGTCGTGGGGTGAGCTACTCTCTGTACGATTACGCGTTGATTCGGATCGCGCCGCTGGCCACCAATGTTAGACGGACCGGGAGGGTCGGCCGAGGACAAGGGGAGAGGTCTCCGGGGAGAGCCGTCTCCAGCGATCGTACAGATGAATAACTTCCCCCCCACAGATATACACCACACAAGGATAAGATTTAGCGTTCTGTGGTAAATATTTCATTACCGGTACTATTTTTTATGCGGTAAAGTCTAGTAAGAATAACTCAGTAAATATAAGAGGCAGAATCCGTGATATTAGAGGTTCTAAAAGGCTTTATTCCTATACAAAGGAATACAATTCGAATTGCAGGCTTCTATTCCATCACCACGAAAGTTCAGGAAGGAAGGGCATACATTATTGACAGATAATTAGTTTTATAGGAAATGCATTACAGTGAAACAGATGCAAGAGGCGTAACAGCTGATAATACAGATAAAATGTGCATACGTGACTAATAGAGGCGGACATATGGGCGTAATTTAATAAACGTCATTATACATGATGTCACAAGTGGGTGGATCCATAAAAGAATCCTGCAATGTCAGCAGAAATATTTGGCAGAGATGCGTGCGCAGCCGCATGACGTGTGATTGACGTACAACTAGAGGGTGAAGGGGACTTGACATTTAGCTCTACATGTGGAGACAGAAGTCTGGGGTTCATGTCAACCTAATCCCAAATCATATCTAATATCCTATGTTTAAAGAACTGTGTTATCCAAAAGGAAAGGTCTCTAGGATAGAATCTATTCTATACTGACTGTTAGTGCGTGTACAAGCGTCTAAGTGTCTACATGAGATGCGAGGGGGTAGGAATATTCCATGGTAACGGGGGCTATGAATTACTTGCATGTGGACAGCGAGGCCTGGCCCTTTGCACGGTAGCTGGAGGAATGTTTACCTAAACTACTAGACAGGAATGTATCGGATGAGGAGCGGAGCAGATAATCTTGAAGGTGAAATACAGTTTTTGGCAGGCAACAGGCTGGATCAGGCACCGTTAGCCGCGCAGGGAGTAGGACAAAGTTCATGGATACAGATGCAGGCTCAGACTGGAGCTTTCAGAGGCAGAAGGCAGGAAAAGGCTTGATGACAGAATTCTGGGCCTACTCGCCTGAATCTGTAAAATGTGGAAAGTGAATCACATAAAGTCGGTGGCCTTTCATACTTAGGAATGGAATATCTGACCCATTCATGGCGGATCCGAAAGAGGACATGTTGACGGTGGACGCACATGTATTTGCGTCTTCAAAACTGGAACTGGAGGGAACATACATGTACTCATAGCATGCACATGGAGCCGTTGGGGTCTACGATAGGGGACATAACTGATCACAAAATTCATATTTCCTCAGTTCTTTATAGGTGATTTCTTAAGGTACGATGAAATGGTACAAGGAGGTCTGGACTCAGGGGTCCCCTCGATTCGAGTCTCTTGGTTTGGGGAAAGGGGGTAGCGGGACAGTCTGGTTACCAATCTGGTAGCTGAGATGGTATGGTGGATAGCTCACAATCCTCGAGCTCGGTGTTCTAGCTTGGACGGGCCGCGGCAGCGCCAGCAGGTCCCGGTGAAGATGGTCGTTACACGGTCCGCGGCGGCGCCAGCAGGTCCCGGTGAAGGTGGTCGTTACACGGTCCGCGGCAGCGCCAGCAGGTCCCGATGAAGGTGGTCGTTACAACGGTCCGCGGCAGCGCCAGCAGGTCCCGACGAGGATGGATGATGCAGAAGGCCGCGGCAGCGCCAGCAGGCAGGACGATAGTTCGCAAGGCAGGGCTACGGCAGCGCCAGTAGTCCGTCAAGGCTGAGTTCTCTCGGTGTCTCTCGACTCCAGGATACAACTGCCTTCCTGCTCTGGAGCTGCCCTAGTTATAGGTCTGGCGCCCTTTGATGTCCGGACCCTCGCACTTGGAGGTCGGGGGGTCTGGGATGAGGGAGTCCAGACACCCAGCAGGGGGTGGAGCCAGCGCCTGGGGGAGCTGGAGGGTGATCGGCACCTGGCGGGGGAGAGCCCTCGACGCTTCTTTCTCCCATTGACCTGCCAAGTGGCCCGTTCACCTCCTGGGTGGATGGTGGTGCCGGGATGTCGGGGCCGGCTAGGCCCCGGGTTAGGGTCGAGCCGAGGCCATGCGGCCTCGTGGCGCAGCACCCAAGATGGCGGCTGATCCGGCCGGGGGAGCCGGTAGTGGTTCGGCCCCATGATACATGGCTGTCCGGGGGCACGTGCTTGTATAAGGGAGAAATGGAAAGTGGAGTGTTGTGGCCATTAGTACGTTATGCGTATAGTGGGGTAACAGAGACTTTGCAGAAAAGAGGGACTAATCTCATATAAAATGTTTGAAGCAATAAGGTAATCTGTTTTGCTAATTAAGTATTCACTGGTAAACTACAGCTAATATATTAATTGGTGATTGTTTTCATTGTTTATAGTGACCCCTGACGAAGGGCGTTTGGCCCGAAATGCATTGGGTTTTTATTGAATAAAATGCTGTCAGAGATGAACTTTTGCTTCAGCCGTGTTCTTTCAAGAGGTCCGGTCGGACACAGTGGGAACATTAGAAAATACGAAAATGGCATTTCACTTCCTGCGTGTGGATTTAGAAAGTGGTCGCCGAACAGCTGATTAAAATCGTGATGAACACACAGAAAAAATATGAGGAATTCAAGGCTTACCGTGACAGAATATTATCGCCAAAGTGGCGTATTTCAGCAGTGCAATTGGTTAGGGTGTAATGACGCCCTATTTCTAAGTTGTTGTTATATACTGTGTCTTTTGGGCATGGCACAACACCAGTTAGCACGCATTTAAAGAATAATTGTGATTAAACTAAATCATGAATTTTGGTGTGCATCCTGCACCCCCATTTGATGGCCTGTCCAACAGTGCCATTGAAAGTACACAGGTGGCATGAGGGGTGCAACACAATCAATGATGCAGGCTCACACTGTGCATCCCAAGCTGCAACAGGAATCTGAACAATACCCCTAAGCAGTCACATGCCCCAGCCCACTTACGCCACCTCAGCAGAGTACACAGACACACACAGCCACTGGTTAATCACCTGGCATTGGCAACTGCCGCTACAAACCTCACTCTGCACATGTGCCACTAGACTGGGGGTGTCACAGATGTGGGGCTGTCTCAGCACGGCAGACATCCAGCACAGCTCCCTGCTCACATCAGATGGGCAGGGTGTATCCATCCCACATGCAGCTGGGGTGCAATGCTCCACATATGCACACACCCACATGACAGGGGACTCACACACACACACCAATGTCCAGGGGACGAACACATCATTTGGACACTCTCACCACAGGTACACTGAACAGACACACATCTGTGGGTCCTGGCACCTGTCACCCTGGGGGGAGCACAGACTCACATCAGGACTGTAGGAACAACATTTCCAGGAGGATTAGGCAGTCCGAAAGCGGCATGCACCATGCAGTGATCGTCACAGTAAGCACCATACTAGTGCGTTGTGCACACAGAAACTACAGCATGCTCTGCATGGGAGACATGAGCCCTCCCCCCCCCTGGGAACCACTATGAAGAACCCTGCATGTCTGTCACACCTGGACACAATGCCAGAAGTCACAGTAAAAATAAGGGGCACAGTTTAAGCTAGTGGGGTCTGTACTCACCTGCTCCCCTGGTCGACCATACAGCATGGTGTACTGTGGGAGGATCACATCCACCAACGCCATATTCTCCTCCATGGTGAATGGCTGGGCCCTCTCCACAGACCTGGACATGGTGCCAGAGGAATGACAAGCAGCAGCAGTGTTGTGGAATGAAGGGATGTGCAGGCAAGTGCTCTCTCAAGGGACCTGGCTGCCTTATATCTTCCTTGCTGGCCTGTTTCATTTACAGGAGTACAGAGTGATTGGCTCAGTCACATTTGCATCCTACGTGTCCTCCAATCAATTTAAAACTACCCCAGTGACAGGCTATGCATGGTTTTAAAATTGAGCATGATGTAATGTCAACAACCACATTGCAACAAAGTTAATTGTCTCAAACCGACTTCTGCTGGCCACATGATGCAAAATTCAAACCTGAAACTCGGTCTCCATGACAGCCAGCATGCATTTAGGCCCCTATACTTGTCCCTCATGTGTCCCCTATGGCAATCCTATGTCACAACACAGGTACGGTGCGTCCCACAGCCCTAGGGCACCCCAAATGCATTGCAACGGACCGTACACGCGTGTGTACGGTCCCTATCACTATGGGTGTGCTCGCGTACGTGTACGCCTTAGTGGTCCGGACCATACACACGCGTGTGTACGGTCCCTATCACTATCGTGGTGCTGGCGTATGCGTACGCCATAGTGATAGGGACCGTACACGCGTGTGTACGGTCCGGACCACTAAGGCGTACACGTACGCGAGCACACCCATAGTGATAGGGACCGTACACACGCGTGTGTACGGTCCGGACCACTAAGGCCTGCTCACTTACACTGGCCCACAGCTAGTTTCATGGCATGGCATAATGAGGTTGAGAATCAACGTTTGTAGCTGGCTCTTGGTAGGAGTGTCGCATGCCTGGCATACGTGTCCAGTGCATATTGCACAGACCTGACTCTGTATGTAGCATATGTGTATTGCCTGTTGAGCATGTGCTCTGTACATTGACATTGGTGGTGTACTGTACTCACTCTTCGTTGTCCCTTCTAATTCACTGCAGGGCTCCGCCACTCCTTCGACCAATTCCGGACTTGGCTGACATGCGGGAAAATGACTGTATACGCCGCTACCGCTTCCCCCAACGTTTGATTGAGGACTTGACGACACGGCTGGCAGCACACCTCCAACCGCTACACAGGGATCCTGGTGCACTGACACCCAAGATGAAGGTGATGGCAGCCCTACATTTCTTGGCCACGGGTACCTTTCAACATACCATTGCCCATGTCGGTGGGATGTCCCAAACCATGTTCAGCCGTGTTCTGCATGATTTTTTAGAGGCCATGTTGGAGCACCTTGATGAGTTCATTAAATTCCCAACTCCTGAGCAGTTGACAGCTGTCAAGCGTGAGTTCTATGCCCTGGGAGGGATGCCCCATGTTATTGGGTCCATAGATAGAACGCATGTGGCTTTGGTACCACCACAGGCACAGGAGGTAGCCTTCCGTAACCGCAAGCATTACCACTCCATTAATGCCCTTGCGGTGTGTCTTGCCAACATGGTGATTTCACATGTCTGTGCTCGTTTTCCAGGATCAGCACACGATGCGTACATCATGAGGCGTAGCAGGGTGCCTGAAATGATGCTGCAGCTGCGCAACGAACGAGCATGTATTGTTGGTGGGTATACTCTGGCAGTCCTGTATTTAACGTCATCTTCCTGTCTTACTGCTCCTCCTGACCCACTCTTGTCCATGATGTTTCCATGTAGGGGACGCTGGCTATCCCAACATGCCATGGCTGATCACGCCTCTCCGCAACCCCAGCACGGCTGCCGATCACCGCTACAACAACGCCCATGGGCGGACCAGGCGAGTGATAGAGAGGACGTTTGGCCTCCTGAAGAGCCGATTCAGTTGCCTCCACAAGACCGGTGGCGCACTCCCATATGCACCGGTGAAGGTCTGCAAGATATTCCTCGTGTGCTGAATGCTGCACAACATGGCAGTGGAGAAAGCTGTGCCACTCATCCTGGATCCAGATGAGCAGGACCATCCACCCGTGGAGGATGAAGGGCTTGGGCATGAGGCAAGTGATGTGGAGGAGGAGGAGGCGGTAGAGGACATGCGGAGTCGGCTCATACGCGACTTCTTTGCTTAGTGGTGAGTTCCAGTGTCTGAGTGTGCACGCATTGGGCTGTGTGTGGCATGTGTTGCAATGTGTGTGTCCATCTGCATGTCTTCCAAGTGAGTCTGAGGTGTGTTTGAATGTGTCACTCGAGTGATGGTGCAATAGAAGAATGTTTTTCCAGAGTCATCATTGTCACCTCGCATGTTGAAAACCTAATACGTGTCGAGTACATGCACATGCATGCGGATGTGCTTCTTTTGGCTGACTTCTGGTGTGTCTCCCATCCACAGATACTTGCGCATGCTGTCTGCTGGTGGCATTGTTGTGCTCCTGCTATTCCTCATGAACACAGCAACATGTGCTGAATCAGCGTTACATGCACGGACCAGTTCAAAAATCTCCTTCGGGTAAGGGATGCAGCACGGCTTTTTGGGAGTGGTATTTGTTTTGAATGTGTGTGCACTGCTCCTGTTCATGTTTGGATACTTCACATACATGTAGATTCACCATGGGGCACATGACCTGGAGCAGAATTCACCTGAATTGATGGTCAGACTTGGTGACAGTCATCTGTAATGGGATTGTGATGGAGCCATAAATGTGTGTAACACTGGCCTCAGAAACATACGGGTTGCACCGGGTTGACATGGTGTGTGAATTCCCCATTAGGGGCTCAATGGTGTATAGCAGGCTCTCCGTGAGCAGCAGGGGGTGTTTAGCTGTAACCCGTCACTTGTGTGCCAGTGGCATGGATTTCCAGCATCTGTGGTGGTAAGGGGGGTGCCAGTGTTGGTCCCACGTGTTCATCCACATGACCTGTGTATGTGTTGACAGAGTTGCATTAGCATTCCGACACACATGAGTAATAAAGGTGTCCCTCTGCCTCCAAGGTGCCTCATCTCTGTCAATGGGGGTCTGTTGCCACTGTGCATGCGGCATGTCTGCCATTGTTCTCAGAGATGGTGCATATGAGTCTATGTGTAGAGTAGCAAGATGCAAGCTGTTTGTCAGGGATTAGATTCTGTATTGTGCATGATGTCCATGGCTGTGTAGGTATTGTGGCATGTCAGTCTCCACGACGGCCACTGTGCTGCATGTGAATCCATTGTGTGTGTGTGTGCCATGTTGAACCAGACATTCCTTCCTTGACATACACCTTTTGCATGGTTCCTTCCTGAGATCCTTGTCTTTGTGTGCTACTTGTGGCATTGTTTCCTTGACATGGCACATGCTGCTGCAGGCCCTGCTGCAAGGGCACCCAGTGTCCCCGCAAACGAGCTGGTGTTCATCATGGATTGCTTGCTGACATGTGCTATGCTGATCAGCAGCATCTGTGCCTCATGCGGCAGCACACTCTGCATTATGCACAAGATCCCCAGTTCCATCCACCTCAAGGCAAGAGGGAGACCATCCCCCAGGTCAACTACGACATCCGTGTCTAATCCTACCCTGCACTCTACGGACATGTACGTTAGAAATCCCATGATACTTGTCCACATCCAGGGTGCATCTGCACAGCTCTGCTACTACATCTGGCGACCAGGCCACATCAACGTCCAACAGAGATGGGGGGAGTGGATCACTGCCAGCTGCAGGATGACCTTCTCAATCCACGCACACACTCAGGATGCAGCCCACAACCACAACACAACCTTGTGGCACTGCGATCCAACACCCAATTGTGCCATCTCCATGCATCCAACCGTGGCTGGCCCACCTTTCTCCACATCCACCTGACTCAAGCATGCAGGACATGGTTCTGCCACATGTCTACACATACCTGGGACTCCCACCCCAGGACACTCCACATGATCCCTGACCTCTGCGCATGACTGTTGCTCTTCTAAATAGGTCTGTAGGCACAGTTGTGCGGGCACCCCCTCAGCTGGTTGGGCCCATCACGGGTGAGTATGGTGCTCCATGTCTGTCTTGGATGGTACGTTGTGACCCATGTGTGTCCTGTGCCAGACTCAGACCCCAGGGTATGGATGTTTGGAGTTAATTCAGAAATCAGGCATGGTTTGACTTTAAAACACACACTTGTAGTGGAATAATGCAAAATGACGGAACTTTATTAGTGCTGGGGTACGTGTTTGGGGGGGTGACAAGAGGTGCTTGGCGGGAGTGTAGAATCCAAAGTTCACAGGGGGAGTTGGTGTCCTTGCCATTGACAGTCATCAGAGTCTGTGCCACAGTCTTTGTCAACATTGGTCAGACAGTGACCAGCAAGGCCATGTGGCAGAGAATGTCCTTTGCTGCTGTGCTGCAGAGGGCCAGGTGCCAGGCCAGGTGACCTGGGAGATGGTGATGTTCCGCTGACTCTCACGGTCTTTTTCGTGGGCGACCCACCTTCCTGCGGGGACCCTCAGACGCCTGCCTTGACGATGCAAGGGACGCTCCGTCAGATGAATCCTCCTCCTCCTCCCTCCCTGTGTCTGGTGCTGCTCTACGCCTGGTGGCACAGGGAGGGTTTGCCAGGCTTTGGGCGATCTGACGGAGGGATTGGCTCACGTCCCTGTACACCGCCAAGAGCTCTGCCAGTCTTGCCTCCATCCTGGCATGATGCTCAACCTGCATGGTCTTCATCTCATTGAGGGTCCCCACTACCTGGGCGATGCCTCTGGAGTCACGCCGGTATGCGTCCAGGATGGTTCTGACGTGTGCCATAGCCGGGTCCTGAGCCAACTGGGCAGGTTCGCGCCTCCGCCGTCCTCCACTCCCACCACCCCTGCCCACTTGCACCTGGCCTGCCGTTGTGGGCACATCGGGTCTCCGGGACCCCTGAGGGATGGCATTTGCAGTGTCGCCTGCCTCCTCCTGGGTGCCCGGAGAACCTTGTCCCTCCTGGACAGACTGGCTGTGTTGTTGTGTGCGGGCAGGGCTCCTGGGTGTCTCCTGGGATGTGGCAGGAATGGGGGTGGTGGTTGGCACAGTTGTACCTGACGCAGGTGCTGCAGGTGGTTGGACACCAGAGGGGCCAGGTTGGTCTGGGTCATCCATGGAGTGGTGAGAATCGTCGCTGCCGGTGGTGTCCTCTTCACGCAGAGCCTGGTCCTGTGAGTCTTCCCCCCCAGTGTTGGGGGGAGATCGATGACGTTGACCTGTATGTGAGAGAGTAGTGTTAATTGTGTTACATGCGACATCCCTGTTTCATTCTTTTTTGATTTGGCACAGTTCCTCTGGGTGGTTGGATTTGGCTAGCATTCCTCACACAGTGCACTTGTGCATGGGTATGTCCCTTGGCCACAGCTTTCGACACTTTACCTATTTGTGACACTATCTTAGTTGATGCATATTTTGTGAACGCAGTCAGCAGTGTAGTGAGCGGGCGTAGCAAGCCATGCAGAGCCGCCTTACGTGTTGCACTGTACGTGGCCAAATGGTGTTTATTCCATGCTATTTGAGAATGCAGGTAGGTAACTTAACAATTTGTGACAGGGTTCTGACGAACACACTGGGTGTAAGGTTCTGTTTGTGCCTGCAGCACGGATGTACTCGTGCACAGATTGACACATGGCCTAGTGTTTATCAAAGGTTGAAGGGGGGGTTAAGGCACTGCCAAACCTTGCCTACATGCACACAGTCCACCTGCTGACGAGCGGACATGGCCACACCACCCAAGGGTGATTTGGTCTCCCTCTGTCTCCCTTTCTCCCTCCCTCTGTCAGCCTCCTCCCACTGTCCGTCTCCCTCTGTCTCCCTTTCTCCCTCCCTCTGTCAGCCTCCTCCCTCTGTCTGTCTACCTCTATCTCCCTTTCTCCCTCCCTCTATCAGCCTTCTCCCTCTGTCCGTCTCCCTTTCTCCCTCCCTCTGTCAGCCTCCTCCCTCTGTCCGTCTCCCTCTGTCTCCCTTCCTCCCTCCCTCTGTCAGCCTCCTCCCACTGTCCGTCTCCCTCTGTCTCCCTTTCTCCCTCCCTCTGTCAGCCTCCTCCCTCTGTCCGTCTCCCTCTATCTCCATTTCTCCCTCCCTCTATCAGCCTTCTCCCTCTGTCCGTCTCCCTTTCTCCCTCCCTCTGTCAGCCTCCTCCCTCTGTCCGTCTCCCTCTGTCTCCCTTTCTCCCTCCCTCTGTCAGCCTCCTCCCACTGTCCGTCTCCCTCTGTCTCCCTTTCTCCCTCCCTCTGTCAGCCTCCTCCCTCTGTCCGTCTCCCTCTATCTCCCTTTCTCCCTCCCTCTATCCGCCTCCTCCCTCTGTCCGTCTCCCTTTCTCCCTCCCTCTGTCAGCCTCCTCCCTCTGTCCGTCTCCCTCCGTCTCCCCTTCTCCCTCCCTCTGTCAGCCTCCTCCCTCCCTCAGTCTGTCTACCTGTGTCCACCTCTGTCTCTGTCCCTCTCTCTGCCCCTCTCCCTCCCTCTGTATGTCACCCTCTGTCACCTCAGCCCAGCTTCCTGGGCACACACAGTTTGCAGGTCTTGCAAAGGCCATTGGCTTGTTCATGTGGGTTTGTTTCTTCTCTGCCGGCACCCATAGGGCGGAGTGTGTGAGTCTGCGCTGCTGCTGTGGCAGTGTGTGTTGACACTCTTTCAGTGTGCTGCGTCTTCATTGGCTGCTGGTTATGTGCAAATTGTGCCTTCATACCCATGTCGTCCTGCAACACGGCCACCATTAGCAGGTAAAAGAGTACTGTGTGGGGACACACTGTTGGTATGGCTGGGCCCTAAGCCATATGGGCTGAGGGCATTGTTGTGTGCTTCAGAGTTGCTCTATGTTAGTTTTGAGGCCCACCCTCCCGGCATCAGGGACATCCTGTCTTGTGTTGGTGTTTTGTGTGGCCTGTCTCTTGGCATGGCCTTGCTTGGGGCATGGGGCATGGAGGCGCTAGTGGCATGTGTGTGTTTTTGGAGTGTGGTTGTGTCCGGTGCTGGCTTTGGGGGGGTTGCGTGCATGATTGGTTATTGGGGTTGTATATGGCGTTCCACCCATGTGAGGTGAGTTGTTTGTGTACTCACCAGGCTCTCGGACTCCTTCTAGTCCGTCTACTACCAACGGAGGCAGCGTGGCCATCACCTTCTCCTCCCAGGGATGGTAGTGTACCGGTCTGCGGGCCTCCTCCAGTGATGTTGGCCTGGTTGTGCTCGTCCGTCATTTTGCGGCGGACCGTCCTCCGCAGATCGTACCACCTGGCTTGGCACTCATGCCTGGTCCTTCTGGTGGCCCCAACAGCATTCACGGAATTGACTATCCTCTCCCACATGGCAGTTTTTTCTGATATGCTGGTCCGTCTGACCAATGTTCCAAAGAGCTGTGGCTCGACTCTGATGATTTCGTCGACAAGGGACTCCAGCTCGTCCTTTGTGAACTTTGGATTCTTGTTGGTGGGCATGGTGTGGGGTGTGGGTGTGGATGGTTATGGGGGTGGGGGTGTGGATGGGTGTGGGTGTGGATGGTTGTGGGTGTGCAGGTGTGTGTGTGTGAATGTGATGAGGGTGTGTTTGTGATGGTGGTTGTGTGAAGGAGTGCAAGTGTAAGGTGTATTGATGGTTGAAGTATGGTGCAGTGCGTTGTCTCTGGGGTCTGGCAGCAGTGGATCTGTTGCAAAGGATCATGGTTTGTGTGTGTTGGGCCTTTTTATTGGTCCATTTGTGGGTTTGGCTGTGTTTGAACTTTGGGTGGGTGTGTTATAAGGAATGGTAGTGGTTTGGGCCTCTGTTTATCTGTTTGTCAGTTGCAGGTCAGTGTATAGGATGTATTTGGCCTTGTTGGATATGTTTTGAGGTGTCGTGTGCCTCGGATTGACTTTCCTTGTGTTTTTTTGGTTTGTCCTGGTTCAGTAGGAGTGTTTTTAGCGTCTGTGCGGTGCATATATGGGCCATGTTGTTGTAGAGTGCTGTCCTTTGCTATGGCTTAGTACGACTCGTACGTGCCCGATGTTGGGTGAGGGTGCTGGTGTGTGGGCCTGGGGTAGGGTGCGTACGAACACGGGCAGGGTGTTGGTCCGCACCGTCCATCGTGGTGGTGTTTCGCACTGTACATACAGGGGCGGCTGGGTGTAGGGTCTGTACATACACGGGTGGGGAGTTGGTACGCTCCATGCATACATGGGTGGGGGTACAGTCCGTACATACACTGGTGGGGTGGGGGTACGGTCCGTACATACACTGGTGGGGTGGGGGTACGGTCCGTACATACACGGGTGATGGAGTTGGTACGCTGCATGCATACACGGTGGGGGTACGGTCCGTACATACACGGGTGGGGTGGGGGTACGGTCCGTCCATACACGGGTGGGGGTACGGTCCGTACATACACTGGTGGGGTGGGGGTACGGTTCGTCCATACACGGGTGGGGAGTTGGTACGCTGCATGCATACACAGGTGAGGGTACGGTCCGTACATACACTGGTGGGGTGGGGGTACGGTTCGGCCTTACACGGGTGGGGGTACGGTCCGTACATACATGGGTGGGGAGTTGGTACGCTGCATGCATACACGGGTGGGGGTACGGTCCGTACATACACTGGTGGGGTGGGGGTACGCTCCATTCATACACGGGTGTGGGTACGCTCCGTACATACACTGGTGGGGGTACGTTACGTACATACACTGGTGGGGTGGGGGTACGGTCCGTACATACACGGGTGGGGAGTTGGTACGCTGCATGCATACACGGTGGGGGTACGGTCCGTACATACACGGGTGGGGTGGGGGTACGGTCCGTCCATAAACGGGTGGGGGTACGGTCCGTACATACACTGGTGGGGTGGCGGTACGGTTCGTCCATACACAGGTGGGGAGTTGGTACGCTGCATGCATACACAGGTGAGGGTACGGTCCGTACATACACTGGTGGGGTGGGGGTACGGTTCGGCCATACACGGGTGGGGGTACGGTCCGTACATACACGGGTGGGGAGTTGGTACGCTGCATGCATACACGGGTGGGGGTACGGTCCGTACATACACTGGTGGGGTGGGGGTACGCTCCATTCATACACGGGTGTGGGTACGCTCCGTACATACACTGGTGGGGTGGGGGTACGGTCCGTACATACACTGGTGGGGTGGGGGTACGGTCCGTACATACACGGTTGGGGAGTTGGTACGCTGCATGCATACACGGGTGGGGGTACGGTCCGTCCATACACGGGTGGGGGTACGGTCCGTACATACACTGGTGGGGTGGGGGTATGGTCCGTACATACACTGGTGGGGTGGGGGTACGGTCCGTACATACACTGGTGGGGTGGGGGTACGGTCCATACATACACGGGTGGGGAGTTGGTACGCTGCATGCATACACGGTGGGGGTACGGTCCGTCCATACACGGGTGGGGGTACGGTCCGTACATACACTGGTGGGGTGGGGGTACGGTCCGTACATACACTGGTGGGGTGGGGGTACGGTCCGTACATACACTAGTGGGGTGGGGGTACGGTCCGTACATACACGGGTGGGGAGTTGGTACGCTGCATGCATACACGGGTGGGGGTACGGTGTAGGAGAGTAGGATCTGCACTTGTGTTGCCCCCACTTTTTTTCTGATGTATACACTGGTTTCTGGCTATAGTCTGGCTGGGTCCCTGCTAATCAGGGCCCCAGTCTACCTGATCTCTCTAAACAACTTGATGTGCATACTAGATGCACTAGTGATTGGATACTGTGGTACCTTGTGAGCCCCTAGTATATGGTACCTTAGGTACCTAGGGCATTGGTACTTCACAGGCCTACCAGGGGCTGCAGCATGTATTATGCCACCCCTGGGAAGCATTCTCAATCTGACACCACAGGCCTGCTACTGCAGCCTGTGTGAGGTAGTGTTAGCACTCCTCACTGAGGTATAGGTTTCTATATCTCACCATACACACACATATGAACCTATCAGTCACCCCTATGGTAGGCCCCATGAATCCCAAGGGCAGGGTGCGTGGTTTACTATGTGAGGGGGTGCTTCTGCCTGAGCAGGACCCCTCTGCAGCTGGCAGAGTCTATTCTCTGCTGCTGTTTGTGGATGCGGTTAAACCATATACTCTTAAGTGCATTATAACCTCCCGGTTAATGCTAACTTTGGAATGACTGCATCAAAACATGTCGTGTTTGGTGTCAAACGTTTTGGAATCATACCCCCACACCAGTAACTGGTGTGGGAGTATGATCCCACCCTACTAGAGGGGACGACATGTACCCACTGTACCAAACGGTAGAAATCTTCTAAAGCCCTGGCATCACAAAATGGATGCCACCAGCACAGACACCGGGCTGCCCTCCTGCTGCTGACCGAAACTCGCAGTGGAGGGAGCTCAACAAAGGGTTTCCTGTCACAGGGAGGTGTCACAACCTTCCAGACAGGATTTAGTGTATTGGAGCTGGGTGGGTGCACTCTTAGAGTGCCTTTGAAGTCCTGCACTGGGGGAGCAGTAGGCTCCTCTGTGCATATGCCAGCTCAAACCGGTTCAGGGGCCTCTGCCCCTGTCCTGGCGTGAAACTGGACAAAGGGAAGAGGGTGTAACCACCCCCTACCCTGGCCCTCCTAGAGGAGTGGCCATAGAGCTAGTCCCTCCCATCTTTACAGTATAAGATACCAAACATTGCCAATGCAATTCAGATTACACCTGGACGACGCTCTACGAAGAAGAATCCGGTCCCTTCAACGTTCTACTACCTTTAGAAGACCGAAGGATCTCCCTTGGAGCCAAGGAGTGGCTCCCCTGCTTTGCAGGCACCTTAAGGACTGAACAACGGTTGCAAACTTTACCGCTCCCGCCGGAGCCCGAAGTCCCTGCGTCCCCTGAAGTCGATTTCCTGACCTCTCTACGGCCATTTTGAGTCCCCAGCGAAGCTGTGGCGTCTGGACCCCACGAGTGACGAGGAACGACAATACCAGGGAACCGTGCACTGATTTCGAGTGCAAGCCCTGAACGACAAACTACAAACCTGTGCTTTGGACCACTTAATGTCCAAGTCCCGAGCAGGTACTGAACCAAAGATCAGCGGTCTACCCCGTCCCGAGTGACCGTGGGCTGTTGCTGCAGCTTTCCTGCAAAGGCGTCTTCGCGGTTGCTTGCCCGTTGGCTAGTAGCCCTCCTGAAGACATCCTCAACTATTCCAAGGGCTGGCCTGGTTGCTTTGGGCCTACCCTCACTTACCCTCGCTGGGTAAGTCCCTCAGACCTTGCTGGTCTGAGCCATCCACAATCTTCACTCTACCCGAGACTTGCGGTTGCCAAGGTTTGTTGGCTCCATCCGAGGGCCGACACCGCCAACAGCTGCAGACGTCGTGGGACCCTCCAACTCCAGCTGCTGATTGTCATCGATCCCTCCTGGACGACGTGGGCGAAGAGACAAAACACCATCAGCGACGAAAGCGACGCGACAGTTGTGGTCATCTATCCTGAAGGCCACCGGTCACTGGCAAGTGACTCTGAACTCTGTCCCCTCAATTTCTAGGTCGCCTGCAACTCCAATCCATCGTTGGAACCGAACGGACACCTCTCTCGACGACACAAGCAGCAAGAACACCTCGATTCCCATTGAAATCAGCATCGCAACCCTACACCAAAGGACACCTGTGCACCCGGACTCCCTGGGTGAGGTAACTCTGGCATTACGGTGCCCAAGTGTGCATTGGCTATCGAAATACTTACCCTGTAAGTTGTGTGCTTGTTGTCCACTCAGAAGTGCCCTAGAACTTTAAAATACAAAGCGCGACATTTTTGCATTGAAGTCTATGAGAAACCTGCGTGCGTGTTTAGACACTGCACGCGCCTCCTGTGGGCTGGCTACTTACCTGAACACACTACAGCAGTGAAGCCCCAGCGATTCCCAAGGCCCTAGGCCTCTTCATTTTGCTTGTCGAATTTGTTATACCATTTACTTGGTATATGGTCTGGTACGCCCCTAGGGCTACAGTGATTTATGTGCTTAATTTATTGAGAAATGTTGATCTTTTGAATGTTTACCTGGGACTAATCTCATAAAGAGATTAGTAGAGTATATTTAGTAATAAATACAGATATATTTCATATATATACCTGTGTGGTGTCCTTTCATTTGGTAATTCAAGAGATTATAAGGTAAAACAAGCTGCTTTACATTCCTCAGAGACTTAGCCTGAAGGCTGCTCTCCACAGCTACCACTAGGATAGCTTTCTTTTAAAAGGTTGTCTTTAAACCTATCTACCAAGAGTCGAATTGGACTGGTGCAAGGTGGCCACTAGAACTAGTGACCAGCATATGCCAGGCCAACTTCTCACATTGATGGGCAGCGTGTGGGATTACAGCTTGCCATTGTTTTACCAGAAAATCTCAATTTGAATTACTAACTGAAAACCACTTAAGGTACTCAAGGTACATATAAAGTCAAGCTAGTATCAATAAGTTCTACTGAACTTAGAGCTGTGTGTAAAGGGATAAGCACACCCTTGCTACAGCTCAAGCTAGGTTTAGTAGGCCACAACTAGTGTAGGTAGTACAACACTGCACAACACTAGTATGCCTCACCAAGATGGAGCCAGTGGGTCCATCCCATCTCAGTACAAAGACATGGCCTACACTGACCTGAAGGCCTTATGCTTTGAAAGAGGACTGAGGGTGGGCAGGAGTCCCTCATCACAGCACCTGATAGATCTGCTAGTAGCAGATGACCTGAAACAAGCTCTAGGAGCAAGTGGGTCTGGATCAGGGGGTGGGTCAAACATAGTCTCTGGGTCTGATGATGAAAATCAAGATGACCTGGAGTCTGTGATTGAAGGGCCAGACTCAGAAGAGTCTGAAAGGAACAGAGGAATTCTCCCTAAGAGAACTGACAGAGTGGGAGAGAGGCCTAGGTCCCTCTCAAGGGAATCTGACCATTCATACCACTTTGGAAGAGAATCTGTCCCACAGAAGAACTCCAACTTTCCCAGGGAGACCTCTTCTGAGAGAAGGTACAAGTTGCTACAGTATGAGGAAGCTAAGCTTGCTCTCAGAGCCAAGCAACTGGCCTTAGATAGGGAAGCCTTCGAGCTCCAAAGAGCTTCAAAGAAGGAGGGGTTAGATGCCCCTGGTGGCAGCAACAGTGTCCCTAGAAACAGAGATTATACTCCTGACCATAGGAACCTGTCCAAGGTTTTCCTCCCTACCAGAGTGGGGATGATATCCACAAATGGATAACTGCTATGGAGAGGGCCTGTAAAGTTCAACAGGTCCCCCAGAAACAGTGGGCAGTAATCTTGTGGCTCTCCTTTTCAGATAAAGGTAGAGACAAGCTCCTCACTGTTAGAGAAGAGGATGCTAATGACTATGAAGCCCTGAAGAGTGTTTTGATAGATGGGTTTGGCTTAACCACTGAACAGTACAGGTTGAAGTTCAGGGATACCCAGAAAACACAGACTCAGGATTGGACTGACTTTGTTGATTGTGCAACCAAGGCTCTAGAAGGTTGGCTGGTTGGTAGTAGAGTAACTGACTTTAAGGGATTGTATAATCTTATAATGAGAGAACAGATCCTTAATAATTGCCAGAACCAGTTGTTGCATCAGTACCTGGTGGACTCTGATCTGACCTCTCCCCAAGAATTGGGAAAGAAGGCAGACAAATGGGTCAGAACCAGGGTGAAGCAGAAAAACCAGAACCAGGGCGGTGACACTAAGAAGCAAGATCCTAAAGGCTCAGAGAAAGGTGGGGATAAGTCTAAAGACCAGAAGTCTTCACAAGGGCCCCAAAAATCTGCATCTGGTGGGGAGTCACAATCTAACAAGAAAAAAGGCCAAAAGAAGCCCTGGTGCAACTACTGTAAACAGAAGGGGCACTGGACTTCTGATTGTACCAAGTCCAAAGACCAATCCCCCACCACTTCAGCCCCTAAGGCACCTGTTCCCCCTAGTACAGCCAGTGGTGGAGGTAATGCACAGAATAAGGGTGTAGTAGGGTTGACCCTGGGTTCTGATGTGGACTCTGGCCTAGTCAGAGTACCAACACAGGCATTGCTTGTTTGTGAGGGAGACCTTGATATGTCATTCCTAGTGAGCCCCAGTAACCTGGGCAAATACAAACAGCAGCCTATTATAAATGGCAAACAGGCTTTGGCATTTAGGGACACAGGTGCTAGTGTCACCATGGTGGCAGAGGACCTAGTGGATCCTACACAGATCATCCTGGGGGAAATGTACCAGGTAACCAATGCTAGCAACACCAGGACCAACCATAGCCTGGCAGTTGTTAATTTCTCCTGGGGAGGGGTAACTAGCCTTAAAAAGGTTGTAGTCAGTGCAGACCTCCCTGTCGAATGTCTGTTGGGCAATGATCTGGAGACTTCAGCCTGGTCTGAAGTAGAATTATGGACTCATGCTGAGATGTTGGGCATACCTGCAGAGGTATTTGCTGTGACCAGGTCACAAGCCAAAATGCATAAAGCTGAACCAGCTCTGGATCCTGAAACTATGGACCAGGTGCTACCCAAGAGGAAGAGCAGTAGGGTTAAGGCTGGGCCTTCCCCTCTGTCTCAGATCACAGATTCCCCTCCAGAGGGAGGAGAAGCAGAGCCTGAAGAAGGAACTGCCCCAGAGGGACTTGAGCCTGGACAGGTTGAGTTCTTGGGGGCAGGGGGCCCTTCCAGGGAAGATCTGAGCAAAGAGCAACAGTGCTGCCCCACTCTTGAACCCCTCAGACAGCAAGCTGCTGCTGAGGCTGCTGGGAGTGCTAGTGGGTCCCATAAGATTTATTGGGATGAGGGGCTCCTTTATTCTGAGGCTAGGGAACCAACTCCTGGCGCCACCAGGAGGCTGGTGATTCCTCAGAAGTTTAGGGGGTTCCTCTTGACCCTAGCACATGATATCCCATTGGCAGGTCACTTGGGCCAAAACAAGACCTGGGACAGGCTTGTTCCACATTTTCATTGGCCACACATGTCTGAAGATACAAAGGAGTTTTGTCGCTCCTGTGTCACTTGTCAAGCCAGTGGCAAGACAGGTGGCACTACAAAGGCCCCCCTGATACCACTACCTGTGGTGGGGGTCCCCTCTGAAAGGGTAGGGATTGATATAGTCGGTCCCCTTGACCCTCCAACAGCATCTGGGCACAGATTCATACTGGTGATAGTGGACCATGCCACCAGGTATCCAGAAGCTATTCCCCTCAGGACTACTACAGCCCCTGTGGTAGCCAGAGCCCTCATTGGAGTATTCTCCAGAGTGGGCTTTCCTAAGGAGGTTATCTCTGACAGAGGGTCCAACTTTATGTCAGGATATTTGACTGCAATGTGGAAGGAGTGTGGTGTAAACTACAAATTCACCACTCCCTATCACCCACAATGCAATGGGTTAGTTGAGAGGTTCAACAAAACCCTGAAAGGAATGATTAAGGGCCTCCCAGAAAAGCTTAGGCGAAAATGGGACCTTTTACTTCCTTGCCTTCTGTTTGCATACAGGGAGGTTCCTCAGAAGGGGGTTGGCTACAGCCCCTTTGAACTTCTGTTTGGGCACCCTGTGAGAGGACCATTATGTCTAGTGAAGGAGGGATGGGAGTTACCTCTCAAACCTCCCAAACAGGATGTAGTGGACTATGTACTTGGTCTCCGCTCCAGGATGGCTGAGTACATGAAGAAGGCCACAAAAAACCTTGAGGCAAGCCAAGAACTACAAAAAGCTTGGCATGACCAAAAGGCTGTACTGACTGTTTACCAGCCAGGCCAGAAAGTGTGGGTGTTGGAGCCAGTGGCCCCAGCAGCTCTCCAGGACAAATGGAGTGGCCCCCATACAATTGTTGAAAAGAAGGGAGAGGTCACCTACCTGGTAGACCTTGGTACTCCCAGGAGCCCTCTTAGAGTGCTCCATGTCAACAGACTTAAAGCATATGTGGACAGGGCTGACATGAGCTTGCTCATGGCAACTGATGGGGACCAGGAGGAGGAGAGTGACCCTCTCCCTGACCTCCTCTCTCAGAACCCTGATGATGGATCAGTGGATGGCGTTGCTTTGGCAGGCAGCCTCACTGAACATCAACAAACTGAATGTAGACAAGTGCTACAGCAGTTTAGACATATGTTCAGTCTGACCCCAAGTCAGACTTCCTGGTGCACCCATGAGGTGGACACTGGAGACAGTCTGCCTGTAAAGAGTAAAATCTACAGGCAACCTGACCATGTCAGGGACTGTATCAGGACTGAAGTCCAGAAAATGTTGGAGCTAGGTGTTATTGAGCCCTCAGATAGCCCTTGGGCTAGCCCAGTAGTCCTGGTCCCAAAACTTCACACCCAGGGCGGTAAGAAAGAGATGAGGTTTTGTGTTGACTACAGAGGCCTCAATGCAGTCACAAGGACTGATGCCTACCCAATACCAAGGGCAGATGAACTAATAGATACTTTGGCCTCAGCCAAATATCTAAGTACATTTGACCTTACAGCAGGCTATTGGCAAATCAGGTTAGCTGATGAAGCCAAGGCCAAAACTGCATTTTCGACCCCTGGTGGGCACTATCAATTTGTGGTAATGCCCTTTGGTTTGAAGAATGCACCTGCCACATTCCAGAGGTTGGTGAATAAAGTTCTGACTGGTATGGAAACTTACTGCTCAGCATATCTAGATGATATTGCTGTCTTTAGTTCTACCTGGCAGGATCACCTGGTCCACCTCAAGAATGTACTGGAGGCCCTGCAGAAGCAGGCCTCACTATCAAGGCCACTAAGTGCCAGATAGGGCAGAGTCAGGTTGTGTACCTGGGCCACCTTGTAGGTGGGGGCCAGGTTCAACCATTGCAGAGCAAGATCCAGACCATAAAGGATTGGGTAGCTCCAACCACCCAGACACAGGTGAGAGCCTTCTTGGGCCTGACTGGGTACTATAGGAGGTTTGTTAAGGGATATGGATCTATAGTGACCCCCTTAAATGACCTAACCTCCAAGAAAATGCCAAAAAAGGTTCAGTAGACAGCTAGCTGTCAAAAGGCATTTGATGACCTCAAGCAGGCAATGTGCACTGCCCCCATCTTACAGAGTCCAGAATACAAAAAGAAGTTCATTGTTCAAACAGATGCTTCAGAGCTGGGTGTGGGAGCTGTACTGTCTCAACTTAATGATGAAGGTCAAGACCAGCCAGTAGCTTTCATAAGCAGAAGGCTGACCCCTAGAGAGAAACGTTGGTCAGCTATTGAGAGGGAGGCCTTTGCTGTGGTTTGGGCCCTGAAGAAGTTGAGGCCATACTTGTTTGGCACTCACCTCATTGTTCAGACTGACCATAAGCCCCTCCTATGGCTCAAACAGATGAAAGGTGAAAATCCTAAACTGCTCAGGTGGTCCATTTCCCTACAGGGGATGGACTATACAGTGGAACATAGACCTGGGACCCAACATGCCAATGCAGCTGGACTCTCGAGGTATTTCCACTTAGAACATGAAGACTCAACTGGTCAAGGTTAGTTTAATGTCCCTGCGTTTGGGGGGGGGGGGGTTGTGTAGGAGAGTAGGATCTGCACTTGTGTTGCCCCCACTTTTTTTCTGATGTATACACTGGTTTCTGGCTATAGTCTGGCTGGGTCCCTGCTAATCAGGGCCCCAGTCTACCTGATCTCTCTAAACAACTTGATGTGCATACTAGATGCACTAGTGATTGGATACTGTGGTACCTTGTGAGCCCCTAGTATATGGTACCTTAGGTACCTAGGGCATTGGTACTTCACAGGCCTACCAGGGGCTGCAGCATGTATTATGCCACCCCTGGGAAGCATTCTCAATCTGACACCACAGGCCTGCTACTGCAGCCTGTGTGAGGTAGTGTTAGCACTCCTCACTGAGGTATAGGTTTCTATATTTCACCATACACACACATATGAACCTATCAGTCACCCCTATGGTAGGCCCCATGAATCCCAAGGGCAGGGTGCGTGGTTTACTATGTGAGGGGGTGCTTCTGCCTGAGCAGGACCCCTCTGCAGCTGGCAGAGTCTATTCTCTGCTGCTGTTTGTGGATGCGGTTAAACCATATACTCTTAAGTGCATTATAACCTCCCGGTTAATGCTAACTTTGGAATGACTGCATCAAAACATGTCGTGTTTGGTGTCAAACGTTTTGGAATCATACCCCCACACCAGTAACTGGTGTGGGAGTATGATCCCACCCTACTAGAGGGGACGACATGTACCCACTGTACCAAACGGTAGAAATCTTCTAAAGCCCTGGCATCACAAAATGGATGCCACCAGCACAGACACCGGGCTGCCCTCCTGCTGCTGACCGAAACTCGCAGTGGAGGGAGCTCAACAAAGGGTTTCCTGTCACAGGGAGGTGTCACAACCTTCCAGACAGGATTTAGTGTATTGGAGCTGGGTGGGTGCACTCTTAGAGTGCCTTTGAAGTCCTGCACTGGGGGAGCAGTAGGCTCCTCTGTGCATATGCCAGCTCAAACCGGTTCAGGGGCCTCTGCCCCTGTCCTGGCGTGAAACTGGACAAAGGGAAGAGGGTGTAACCACCCCCTACCCTGGCCCTCCTAGAGGAGTGGCCATAGAGCTAGTCCCTCCCATCTTTACAGTATAAGATACCAAACATTGCCAATGCAATTCAGATTACCCTTGGACGACGCTCTACGAAGAAGAATCCGGTCCCTTCAACGTTCTACTACCTTTAGAAGACCGAAGGATCTCCCTTGGAGCCAAGGAGTGGCTCCCCTGCTTTGCAGGCACCTTAAGGACTGAACAACGGTTGCAAACTTTACCGCTCCCGCCGGAGCCCGAAGTCCCTGCGTCCCCTGAAGTCAATTTCCTGACCTCTCTACGGCCATTTTGAGTCCCAGCGAAGCTGTGGCGTCTGGACCCCACGAGTGACGAGGAACGACAATACCAGGGAACCGTGCACTGATTTCGAGTGCAAGCCCTGAACGACAAACTACAAACCTGTGCTTTGGACCACTTAATGTCCAAGTCCCGAGCAGGTACTGAACCAAAGATCAGCGGCCTACCCCGTCCCGAGTGACCGTGGGCTGTTGCTGCAGCTTTCCTGCAAAGGCGTCTTCGCGGTTGCTTGCCCGTTGGCTAGTAGCCCTCCTGAAGACATCCTCAACTATTCCAAGGGCTGGCCTGGTTGCTTTGGGCCTACCCTCACTTACCCTCGCTGGGTAAGTCCCTCGGACCTTGCTGGTCTGAGCCATCCACAATCTTCACTCTACCAGAGACTTGCGGTTGCCAAGGTTTGTTGGCTCCATCTGAGGGCCGACACCGCCAACAGCTGCAGACGTCGTGGGACCCTCCAACTCCAGCTGCTGATTGTCACCGATCCCTCCTGGACGACGTGGGCGAAGAGACAAAACACCATCAGCGACGAAAGCGACGCGACAGTTGTGGTCATCTATCCTGAAGGCCACCGGTCACTGGCAAGTGACTCTGAACTCTGTCCCCTCAATTTCTAGGTTGCCTGCAACTCCAATCCATCGTTGGAACCGAACGGACACCTCTCTCGACGACACAAGCAGCAAGAACACCTCGATTCCCATTGAAATCAGCATCGCAACCCGACACCAAAGGACACCTGTGCACCCGGACTCCCTGGGTGAGGTAACTCTGGCATTACGGTGCCCAAGTGTGCATTGGCTATCGAAATACTTACCCTGTAAGTTGTGTGCTTGTTGTCCACTCAGAAGTGCCCTAGAACTTTAAAATACAAAGCGCAACATTTTTGCATTGAAGTCTATGAGAAACCTGCGTGCGTGTTTAGACACTGCACGCGCCTCCTGTGGGCTGGCTACTTACCTGAACACACTACAGCAGTGAAGCCCCAGCGATTCCCAAGGCCCTAGGCCTCTTCATTTTGCTTGTCGAATTTGTTATACCATTTACTTGGTATATGGTCTGGTACGCCCCTAGGGCTACAGTGATTTATGTGCTTAATTTATTGAGAAATGTTGATCTTTTGAATGTTTACCTGGGACTAATCTCATAAAGAGATTAGTAGAGTATATTTAGTAATAAATACAGATATATTTCATATATATACCTGTGTGGTGTCCTTTCATTTGGTAATTCAAGAGATTATAAGGTAAAACAAGCTGCTTTACATTCCTCAGAGACTTAGCCTGAAGGCTGCTCTCCACAGCTACCACTAGGATAGCTTTCTTTTAAAAGGTTGTCTTTAAACCTATCTACCAAGAGTCGAATTGGACTGGTGCAAGGTGGCCACTAGAACTAGTGACCAGCATATGCCAGGCCAACTTCTCACATATGGTCCGTCCATACACGGGTGGGGGTACGGTCCGTACATACACTGTTGGGGTGGGGGTACGGTCCGTACATACACTGGTGGGGTGGGGGTATGGTCCGTACATGCACGGGTGGGGAGTTGGTACGCTCCATGCATACATGGTTGGGGGTACACTTCATGCATACACTGTTGGGGGTTCAGCGCGTGCATCCACGGCCGTGGGGCATTTTGCGCGTACATGCGGGGTCTGTGGTGGGGTGTTCGGCGCGTGTGCGGGCACGTGTCTCCATGCTTGTAATGGGAGTTCGGGCCGTACGGTGTTATTTCCATACAGTTGTGAAATCGAAAGGACGGGAGTGATCGTACTTGCGCGGTCGGACTTCATTTTTCCGATTCGTACGGTAAATCATCCGGGGATGTGTTGGACACATTTTCCAACCCGAGGACGTGTGGGGAAATTTTCCCGATGTGAATCGTATGGAGTTTTTCCCATGCGAATCGTACTTGGCAGTTTGTACGCTACTTGTACGATTCGGACGGAAAAAAGTCCAGATTCAATTCGGACGGGGGACATTTTTCCAGGATCCGAATCGGCACCTTAATGTACAGGGATTTGCTGATGGGGGTTGAAGGGAGTCCATATATTCTTCCATATGGAAGTTATCTTTGAATTCCAAAAAGGCTAATGCCAAAGTGCCAGACTTCTGTTCCTGCTCAGTTCCCCATCTATTATCCTCCAGTACATTCCCTTAAGTGCAGCCTTTGACATATCGCTCATAACTCCTGGGTTAGCCCACAGGTGTTCACACACCTTCTTTGCCAGGAGGGTCTAAATATGCCCTAACAAGGCGATCCTGGAGACCCCGGGCTGCTGAAGGAGCTCCTCCAATTCTGCTTGATTTGTGGCTAGGTCCACTGAGGCCCAAAGCTGTCTCCAATACAGCAAAGGTCTAAAAGCTGCTTTTTGAGCGATGGAACTATGATCTAGGTCCAGCCATAGTGGCAGACGTGGTGTACTGGTAGGGAGATTCATCAATGATCGTATGAATTGATTCTCACCCACCTCTAGTGCAGTGACCTTCTCATTTCCCCATAGGTCTCCCCCATGCAATGCTAACAAGTAAAGATTTTGGATGGCTGGTGAAACAGGTCAAAAACGAAAACCCTTAAAACCCCTCAAAATGCCACCTACATAATGTTCAAGCTCCAATTTGCTCTTGCAGATCGGAGCAGACCAGCCAAAATTCTCCATCAGAGTAAGACCAAAGTACTCAAAAGTGTGGATACTCTCAAGGAGAGGACCGTGCAGCGACGGATTTGGATAGATTGTGTGGCTGGGATTAAAACCATGTACTTGGTTTTTTGTAGACTGATCTCAAGCCCTCTCTGCTCACAGAAGACACCAAACTGGTCCAGAAGGTTTTGAATACCCACAGAGGATTTGGATAACAGTAAGGTGTTGTCAGAGAAACAGTAGGGCTGGTACCTTCATACCTGCTTGGCCCTTGGCATCATGATTACACTTCTCTAATTGGGCTACCAGATCACTAATATTTAATAGGAACAGGGTTGGTGCAAGGACAAAGCACTGTCTTACCCCCCTCGTAAATGGTATTGATGGTGTCATCTTCCCATGTTTGTCATATCTCACCTGTGATTAATTAATTTAATTCAGCCTCATGATAACCTCTACTAGATAACTTGGGGCACCCTGTTCGATTAGTACTTTTCACAGAGTCTCCCTTTGGACAAGGTCGAAGGCTGTGCAGTGGTCAACACAAACTACATAAAGCCAACCACCTCACAGAACAACATAGTTCCAGTATGTAAGTTGCAACCGAAATATATGGTGGATGGTACTGTCCCTGGTCTGAACCCTGCTTGTAGGGGGCCTATATGACCTGCACCCTCAACCCACTCACACAGCCTATCCAACAGTATATAACAGAAAAGCTTTTGAGACCTATCATTAAGGCTGATTGGTCGATAGTTAGATGGCAGGGACCGTGAGCCTTTCTTGTAAATTGGAACAATCTTGACCCCTGCCCAAGTTGGGTGAATGGGATAAGCCTTCCAGAATGCAATTAAAATACGTAGCAAAGTATGGGCCCCAGATTGCCTTGTCCAACTTAAACAGGTCCCCATGCACCTTGTGTAACCCTTGTGCTTTTCCTCGAGTGATCCAATCAATAGCTCCAGTAACCTCCCCTACAGTAATTAGGGGAAATTTGCACATCGTTGGTTTTAATGGAGCCTCCTTACATAGCTCATTCTTTTCACTGCAAGACACCACTCTCCTAACAGTGGGGCCCTCAGTAATCTCAAGAGAAGAGAGAGGGATCCAAACACCAAAGGAGAAGGGTGCCAAAATAGACCTTAGTCATACAGAAACCCCCTTTGGGTAATTATACATGCATCAATCCACACTTACACTAGGAACCCCGTGTCACCAATATGAAAACAATGAAAGAGATCAAATAAGCAAATGGACAATACAAATGTATTCAATATACTATAGTAAACAAATCTTATGTTAAAAACATATATTAAAATTCACAATCACTTTCTGAATACATTTAATAATAACAAAGTTAAAACAAGTTTTTTATAATCTATTGGTTTAAAAAACACACACAAATAATTTGTAGCAGCAACAATACAGAATTGGGAGAATATGCAGGAACATACTTCCTACTCATCGAGAAGACCACTAGATCTTGCATGGATCAAAAACGATTTTTTTACATATATTGTGAAATTGTTTCAACAATAATGATTGTCCATATAGATTTGTAGTGGACCTTCCTTATCAGAGCATCAATAATGCCAGAGCAGGCCCTTGCCTTTTCCATGACCCCCCACATTGTATATCTCTGGAAAATGGTTAACCCATGCTGCTGCTGAGATGTTAGAGTTCAGTGGGGCAGTTCACTCTGGGGTCCTATCAGCCAGCGTAAGCCAAAACAGCCCATGGTCTTTACATTTCATGGCTTTCAGCAGAATTTCCCATTTCTCCACCTCATACTTGCCTACTGAGGTTTTATAAGAGGCCCTTACTTCCTTACCTGTATCCCTCTTGATACTCCTAACAGCATCTGAAAGTGTTTTGCGGGAAACCCTACAGGTTTTGGTACACCTTGGAACCTCTTTAGACTTTCTAGGGAGGGACCTGGATTCCACCATAAAAAGGTATTTAAATGTGCGGAACATTGAATTGTAAAACAAGGTCATCCCATGTGGCTGCTATCGAGACATCCTCCCCCATCGATAGGACTGCTTTCAGGGCTATGGCAAGAGCCTCATAAATCTACTTTTGGATGGACTCATTTGAGGCCATCACCCTCCACCTCTACAGCAGTTGGTTGAGGGGACAAGCCTCCTATCGAATGGTTTGTTGCCAGTAGACGAGACACTGGGCCCCAATGAGCAAAGAGTAAGGTCCAGGGCATTATGGTTGCTACCTTGCCGCTGTACCACTTCATTGTCAACAACTATGGGCCGCAACCTGATAGCCAAAAGAATGTAATCTGTTAAACATGTCCCTATGCCTGACAGGGTAGGCTGATCAAAGCAGACAAACTCAGTTCAAAATAGGGAACCTGTTGCCCAGGTCTCCTGGAAAGCACAGGTATCAAATCGGTCCACAAAAATGCCCCATTCCAGACAACCAAGCTTGTTCATCAACCCTGCATGTTCTAGGATAAAAATGTGTTGCTTCCCGCTGGAGCAGTGGAGAAGGTGTCAGCCTGCAAGGCACTCATGTCATCATGGACTAGCAAATTGGCAACTTTTGCTGCAACAGGAACCCTCTGCTGGGGGCAGCAAGCATAATTGGGGCCCAAGGGTACAACTACTACAATGGTATTTCCTGTATCCATATCTTTGTCCTTGAAGTTGCCCATTGCCTGCCCCGTTGCTTGAGCTGGTACGAGTCAGTCGTGGCATCAAATCCTGACAATGGCATGAACCTGTTATAGGTGGTGATGGAGGAAGCATCCCACACATTATCTCTTTGTAGCTGTTGCCTCCTACCGCTGGGCTGAGTAGGTCTGTAGAAAAAGCCTAGAGGAACAATGCCAATGGCTGAACTTGTAGCCCAATGTCTATGACCTGGTTGGATACGCCATAGTGCCATTCTTGGATGCCTGCAATTTATGATTACATAGCCCCCTTCTATGGTTTGGGATGAATGGCCTATCCATCATATCCTCCGCGCCAGCAGGAAGTCTTCAATTTCTTACAGCGAAAAGTCAGTATTGTATACAAGCCAGTGGCAGACCTTGTTCTTATGCTCTGTGTAGTTCTTGTTAGTGTCATGCAATAGGGGAGGTACTCCCACTAAAACTGCAACATAAGGACAGCAGTCAGGTGGAAGGGACAGATGGGACTGGGAGCCCCTTCTTAGTGGCTCCTCTTCTGCTCCTGTGGAGGTAGCCCTACTAAGTCCCTTGCCACCGGCACAGAATTCCTCCCCAAATCCTCAACCCCTGCTATACTGCAACTTGCTCTGGGATCCAAGTTTCAAGGGACTGCATCACTGGCACAGGACTCCACTGGCAGCATATGGCTCAGCTTTGTATGATCAGTCATTGTGATACAGCATAGTCCTACTCCTGCGGGCACTTGACTTGGTATTTGGGCTGAAGATAGAGGGGCCTGTAGGGTATCCACCTTTTATGGGAAGGATATTAAGGCTCTGCAGATCTCTTCTAGTGCACTAATCTTGTCCCCAAGAGGTGCAATCGTGGATTTCACTTTCTCCTTAACTTCAGCAGTGAGCTCACTGCGGCCCTCGTTGGTGATTGCGTCACTGCTGGTTGGGTCGGCGGTCGGTGCCGGCACTGCCACTGTTGTAACCTGATCCGTCTGTCTATAGGATTGGGTTTGGCCTGTTCATTAGCCACTTGTTTCATCTTCCTTTTTTTCTTGACCACCACTTCACCCGAGCTGGTGGACAGATTTTGGGCAATGTCCATTAGCAGTGCTCTACCCGGGTCCAACATAGAGACTGCTCTTACTCCTACGAGGTTGGGACTGGGTAACAGAACAGGTAGACTTGGGCTTAGCAGGCTGATTTCACAATGAGAGTGGTCCCCTCAGAAAATGTAAGTTCTGATTTGTTTCTATATACAATGATAGACGCTTCTGAACTAAGTCTCTCTCCCTTGCAACAACATTGTGAGGTCATAAGCAGTGCATTGCGGGGTTTAAGTTATAGTTAGCTCAGGTAACTATAACTGCGGAATTTCTATGGTTTTGTATGAGTGAAATCTGAGCCTAACTATAATGTCCCTGTAAACTTTGTTTTTTGCAGTGAATTTCTAAGGTTCTTTTAATTCTATTTCCTAACTGTAACATATCTGTAAGCTTTGTTTTTTTCAGTGAATGTCTAAGGTTTTTCAAATTCTATTTCCTAACTATAATATCCCTGTAACCTTTGTTTTTTTCAATGACTTTCTATGGTTTTTCAACTAGTAGTCACGTTTATAGAGAGGTGGAGAAAGGGGGCAGGGCTTCTAAACAGATCTCAGGAATCCCGCTCTGTCTGACTTACTGGAAGTAACAGGAGGCCCCAAGGACCCTCAACAACCAAAAGGGCTTCATCCCCCAATCAGTATTGCGCCAGGAGGCACATTTGCAGAGTGGTGGATAAAGAGGGTGGGGACTCCAATCAGCGTTCAGCAATTGCACTGTGTGGGACTTACTGGATGTAACAGGAGGGGTTCCTGACCCCCAGAGACCCTTAGCATCCAGGGTAACGTCATCCCCCAACCTATAGTGCACCAGGAGGCGCATTTGCAGACTGGTGGAGAAAGGGGGTAGGCCTTCAACTGGCTCACAGCAATCCCTCTGTGTAGGACTTAATGGAGGTAACAGGAGGGTTCTTGTCCCCAAGTATCCTGAGCATCCAAGGGAGCTTTATCTTCCAACCAGTCTTGAGCCAGGAGGTGCAGAGTGGTGGAGAAAGGGTGCAGGGACTCCAAAAAGCTCACAGCAATCACACTGTGTGGGACTTACATGAGGTAACAGGTGGGGTTCTTGGCCCCCAGAGACCCTTAGCATCCAAGGGGACGTAATCCCCCAACCAGTAGTGTGCCAGGAGGTATGTTTGCAGAATGATGGAAAAAGGGTTTGGGCCTTCGGCCAGCTCACAGCAATCCCTCTATGTGGGACTTACTGGAGGTACCAAAAATGGTAGTTGGAATCCAAGGACCCTCAGGAGGCAAGGGAACTTCATCCCCCAACTACTAGTGCACCAGGAGGTGCATTTGCAGAGTGGTGGTGAAAGGGTGCACGGCCTCCAGTGACTTACTGGGCCAAATTTTCTTTTATCTTTTATTGCAAGAGGGGTTTTGCGTGGCCCCCATCCCTGGGCTGATTTTTGCCCCGGGGACCCCATCCTCCAGGGCCCAGCCTTTTTTACTGGACACAGGAGAAACAGCAGCCCTCATTCTCCTCGACCTCTCAGCGGCATTCAACACAGTCTCTCACCACACCCTAATACGCAGACTCCATGACACAGGGATCCAATACAAGGCCCTCGACTGGATCCTCTCCTTCCTCTCTGGCAGAATGCAGCGGGGCAGACTCCCCCCTTTCCTCTCGGACCCTACACCTACCACCTGCGGAGTCCCCCAGGGGTCCTCCCTCAGCCCTACACTCTTCAACATCTACATGGCTCCGCTCGCCCCCATCGTCAGAACCTACGGACTAAACATTGTGTCATACGCAGATGACACCCAACTCATCCTCTCCCTATCCAACTAACCCAACACCGCCAGACACAACTTTCGAGAAGGCATGGAAGCCATCGAAAAATGGATGAAAAACAGCTGCCTACAACTAAACACCAACAAATCGGAAGTACTCATCATGGGCCCAAACCCAAGATGCCTGGAACGACACCTGGTGGCCCCCCACCCTCGGAAGCCCGCCCACCCCCACAAACAACGCATGCAACCTGGGAATCATCCTGGACTCAGAGCTCAAAATGGACCGCCAGATCAACTCCGTCTCGCCCTCTGCCTCCTACGTAAGACCTTCAAATGGATCCCCCTCGAACACAGAAAGACCGTCACTCACGCCCTGGTCACCAGCAGGCTCGACTACGGCAACACACTCTATGCCGGAATAAACAAAAACCTCACTTGCAAGCTCAATAACATCCAAAACGCCGCCGCAAGACTGGTCCGCAACCTGGCAAGACACTCCCACATCTCCCAGCACCTGCGCACACTCCACTGGCTCCCCATCGAAGCTAGAGTCACCTTCAAGATGCTAACCCACGCTCACAAGGCCCTCCACGACACCGGACCAGCATACCTGAATAGCCAACTTAAATTCCACATTCCCCAAAGGACCCTATGATCACCCCAGCTCTTCTATGCCGCGGTCCCCCGCACCAGAAAGACCAGATCGGGAGGCCGCTCATTCTCCTTCCGCACGGCCAGAGCCTGGAACAACCTTCCACTCCACCTCAGACAGATAACATCGCTCCCCATCTTCGCAAGAAACCTCAAAACCTGGCTCTTCAACAGACCCCCTCCTTGATGGACTGGAACCTGCGACCCCCCCACAAACCCCCAGCGCCTTGAGACCCTTACGGGTGAGTAGTCGCGCTTAACAAGCACCTGATTTGATTTGACACCAAATCACAAAAAACGAAATCTGCGTAGCAACATCTAGCCTCCTGCCAAATTGGGTGTAATTCCGACCAGCGATTCGGGCTTTAGGCTTGCTCAAAGGTCCAATGGGAATTAACATGGGAAACATACCTTTTTTGACCCCCCCTTTTTCTCTTCCCCATTACACAAGACACCTCAAAACTTTCCATACTCCATCTGAAGTACGGAACAAAGATTCATGAAGATTCATGAACCGGCACTAAAGATATATGCACCTGAAAATTACCTTTTTGATAAAACCTCCATCCTAAATATAACTACAAACTAGTGACCGCTAGTCGTATATATATATATATAAATAGTTAGGCTTAGATTTCACTCGTACAAAACCATGGAAATTCAGCAGTTATAGTTGCCTGAGCTAACTATAACTTACTGCCCCGCAATGCACTGCTTATGACCTCACAAATTACATCATTCACGACATGGTCAGCGACATCATTGATGACATAGCAAAGTAAGGCAGACCTACTGCTTTGTGAAAAGGGTCAAAACACCAAAATAACCAAAGCGGGCCTATTAGATTAATCAGGAGATGAGTACATCATCATATATACAGCAGATCTATTAGCTTTGTCTGAATATCACCAATATCTATATTCAAATGTATACTTTGCATTTTATAAGTACACATATTGTAGTGTTTAATAGTTGTGATTGTCACAATATATTTTCAATAAAGATTTTTTTTTTTTAAATCATAAACATGTCTGAGTCTTATTTGTAAAAAAATTCAGGCTACAAAGTGCAGCCATAGAACCAACCACAAAGGATCCCTGCACGCTAGCTCAACAGCATACAGCTCCAGCTTTGAGTACTTTGAAAATAATGGTAGTCTCTCTTGGGGTCATTAATTAGGGTTGGGCAGATCTCGCGGAATATGACTCTTCTGAATTTTGCGGAGTTACATAAATACTCTGGAGAGTCTGTGGGGTTCCAGCAACAGTGTAAATAGTCAGGTTGCACAACTTGTGCTGTGATTTAGCACCGGGAGCGCATTCTGTACTGAAAAATTTGCACAATTGGCGCAGCTAATCAAGTTGATTTTTGCTGCCTCTCAAGTAGTTCTTCAACTCGAGCGACGGCCTTCTGACCAGGAAATGTTGTGACTGCCCACATTAGATAAATCTTGCTGGATGTCCTCCTAGTGACACAAATCAAGCTTGTGCTTGCCAACTTACCACCCTGAAGCTGTGTGTGAGAATCCTTTCTTACCAGGCAGCAATTGGTGGAATTTTTCCGGAAGTGAGTTGCCAAAATTCCACCAATTCTGCCGGTGGGATGGAATATTTTGCCCACGTCTATCATGGATTCAATGAACGAGGAGACTTACTGCATTTTTTAAATGTTGCTATTGTTGCTGCTGTGCTCCGTGCAGCCCACCACAATATTTAAAAAATGGTTATTGATGCCCCTTTGCCTTCGAGGTGCATGTCCAGGACCAGAAAATAATTATTAAAGCTTTAGCAGGCCATTATGAGATACTCATTGGCAGGAGCAATGAATATTTAATGATTAGCTCCTGCAGCTCATTTGTTAATATTTTCCCTTATTTATTTTCAACTTTTGTTCGAGGTTTCCTGCATCCACTAGGGGCTTTTTTTTGTTTATATGGGATTGCAGGGGGGAGACCCATAGCCCCACAGCCCTGCTGGCTCCCAGCATTCAATGGGACTGTTCAGGAACTGGCCATGTATTTTTTTTTATTAAGTTGTTACCCAAGTCCCACCTAGGACACCCATAACATTTCACACATTGGGGGCCACTATGGGAGGCCCGTGGCTCCTGTGGCAAAACTAGCACCTCTGCCTGTACCCATTCTGTGGTCCCGAAGTTAGAAGGCTTGTTTTCTTTGGTCCCCCGGTCGGAGCATCTGTTCTATATGCTCTCGCTGGGTGGAAGCAATCTTCTGTTCCCTCCCTGCCAGAGTGTGGGTAGGGAGATTGATCTATGCCACTCCTAGGAGGAGCTTTTCTGCTCCTGCAAGTGGGAGCACTGAAATCTTCCCTACCCGGCAGGGAACATCCATGTCCCGGTGGCTGGGGTTTTGATATAACTGGGTGAAAACTGGTTGCATGGAGGATTGTATTTCCGCTGTGTGCTTTCTATATGGCTTTCATCTCTAGTCTATTATCTTTCACAAATATATATACATCAACCTTACTGGCGAAACGCAATTTGAGTAAATCATCATTGATCTTGTCCACAAATGCAGCAGCCTCCAATGTTGACCCTATCCAAATTGTTAAGAGTTCATTGATACATCAGGTCTAAATCACCACAAGTATAAACCATTCATTCAAATGCATGATCCTGACCACCTGCTTCTCCCACCAGCCGATATGTAAATTTGCATAGTTAGGGTTAAAGCATGTGCCCATAGCCATGCTCCTGATATGTCTGCACAGCTTGTTGTTATACATAAATCAGTTGCTCTCAAGACACCACTTAACCATGAACAACAATATCTGAGTACGGCTCCATGTTGTTAAGGGTATGGCACTTAAAAAACTTTCAGTTGCTCTTAAACCATCTACATGTTTGATGCTTATATAGAGAGGTGTGACATCAGGGGTCATTACTACATCCTCATCCTACCAAGGGATATCAAAAAATGTTTTAGAAAGTCCTCTGTGTCCTGTACAGAAGAGGGGAGGTTTCATACCTAGTTCCTGAGGAAGTAGCCCACATATTTTGAGGTATTCTCAAAGGTGCTGTCTATTGCTAAGATTATAGGATGGCCAGGACGGTCAGTTTAATTTTTATGAATTTGGGGAATCCAACACATGACTGGTATCTTTGGGTAGTTGTTTTTGCAAATCACATGTTAATCTTGGCTCATAAAACCTTCATTTTGCATCCCATCAATTCATCTTTAAATTGTTTTTGATAACATGTACCATCTCGAAATGATCTTTTCAGAACAGGTCTGATCACGTAGCTGACTGTAGAACTCCTTCAAATACTTATCCAGAGACCATAGGATGATGTTTCCCCCTTTATCAGAATTCCCTGTTACACATATCCCATCCACAGTTTATTGTGTAATATTCTTTCAAATGATTATTAGTTTCCTTTTTATTTATGCATATATAAATATATAGTTTTTTCATATCCGGTGTGACCAACTCAGAATACATATCAATTGTGTCTCATTGCATAGTTGCTAAGAATTTTGATTTAGGTTTATAGCCAGATGACGCCTCCTCATCTACCCTTAATCCAATAGTTTCAATTAACTCCTCCTCTGTCACACTTGCAGGAAAACCAATAATTACAGTTTTTACTTCTTGTAAGTCTTTTCATTAGTTGTACATCAGTGACCAACCTGTGCTCTTAATAATATTGATAGACTGATTTATTAATTATAGTTTTTTGGTGCTGTGTGGCATACATATATTTAAGCTTCAAATTCCTAATAAACTTGAACAGGTCAATTATAGTGTTGCAGGGATTCTGTTTGGAATCAGAAGTATGGCTGGGATCACAGAACGTCATGTAACGAATGAGTCACAATAGCACATCAGTACCTATGGGCCGAAAACCTGACTAGCTCATAGTGCCTTACCTGCCCTCCTAACCTTCCCAGAGTAACAGGCAAGTTGGCACCCCAGAACACAACACTCTGGTCCCCCTGTGGTAGAGAATCATCACCTTTCATTCTCTCACACATGTATGTCCATAATTAACAAATGAAAGACATGAGGAAAGTTTACAAAATTTATTGGAACCTTTGTGCTCTATCATGTAGCAACTGTGCTGCAATTAGGAAATATATTCAACTAAGCAAAGTAATCAGCATTATCACTAAATTGTATACAATGAAAAGCCCTATTATGTTGAGCAATATATTTGCCTAAGCCTAACCTCACTACTTGAGCATACAAATGTCAGTGATCTCTGGGATTAGAACCGGGCCCCATACCTGGCGTTTGTCATTAGCTGGTCCGCATCTTAGATTTGCGCAGAGCCAGTGTGCTCGTTCCAGGCCCTTTCCTCTGCTAGAAATTCTCCTCTCTGCTTATATGATTAGAAATGCCATGCTAGAAAACAGCAACTGGGTCTCTCTATTATGTCGATATGTTAGAATGGGCTAGTGACTGACCACAGAGAAAAGCTGGGCATGATGTTGTTTGACTTTGTACGAAAGGTTCAGACTGAATCCCAGCAGAAGAGCTGAATAAACCATAAAAGCATACAAACTTGGGATCACTAAAGCCCAATCCACCTATTACAATGGAAAAATTATTTCCGCCAGATCCAAGCCCAAAGAAATCTTCCAAAACGTCAAAACCCTCTCCAAAATCTCCCCCCCTTCAGTGCCGGCCGATAACCCTATCGGCCGATTCAATGATCTAGCCGATTTCTTCCACCAAAAAATCAACAAAATATACTCCTCCTTCACCACCTCCGCATCCGACCCAATCATCAATGAGCCCCAGCTCTCAATAGATACTACCCCTCTGTGTCTAGCAACCATGAGTGACATCCCACCGTTAGACCTGGAATCGCTTCTAATTCTTGCACTTCAAATAAAATCTGGCTCTCCCTCTGACCCAGCACCCCCCCTCACGATGACCATGGCTAGCCAAACAATTTTCCCCACCCTTTTAGAGCTACTGAACTGCTCCTTGGAAAAGGGAATAGTACCCCCCATATGGAAAAAGGCCATGGTGAAAGCACTTTTAAAAAAAACCAACCTCAACATGAACGATTCTAACAACTATCGTCCCATTTCTCTGTTACCCTGGGCAAGTAAAATACTGGAAAAGTATTTTAATCACCACCTAACCAAACACCTCGAAGAAAATCTCCTATTGGATGTCACCCAAACAGGATTCCGCCCAAAACATGGCACGGAAACAGCTCTCCTAGCCGTGGTAGAAGAATCAAGAAGGATCCTGGATCGAGGGGGATCAGTGGCAGTGGTCCTCCTCGACCTCAGCGCCGCATTCGACACGGTATGCCACAAAACTCTATTGCATCGACTTTTCGATCTTGGAGTCTCTGGAAATGCTCTTGCATGGTTAAGATCCTTCCTGAGTGGAAGAACCTTCCAGGTCTTCGATGGCAACTCCTGCTCCACCAGCAAACCTCTGAGCTGCGGGATGCCACAGGGCTCCTCCCTGAGCCCCACGCTGTTTAATGTCTACATGAGACCGCTGGCTGGGATCGTTCGTCAATATCATATCATATGCGGACGATACCCAGCTCGTGGTCTCCCTGGCACAGAAGAACAGCAGGCTCCCACAAGTCAACATGGCATCCTGCATGGAAGAGATAAAAAGCTGGATGACGGCATCCTCTCTAAAACTGAATGGGGACAAAACCGAGATCCTGCTCCTCGGCCCCCCTTCCCCAACTACCATTGCACAGCTATGGCCCCCCAGTTTGGGCCCACCCCCATATCCAAAGGAGGACATCAAGAGTTTAGGAGTCTGGCTTGATAAATCCCTGACTCTTAATACCCAGGCAACCAAGACCTCAGCAACTTGCTTCGGATTGATTTGGATGCTGAAAAAAATCCTCCCTATCCTACCCCTCGAAGCCAAACAAATCGTCATTCAGGGCCTCATTCAATCTAGGCTTGATTTCAACAATGCCCTCTACCTAGGAGCACCAGAATATGTATTAGAAAAACTTCAACGGACCCAGAACTGTGCAGCCAGGACAGATACCCCGCAGAGAATCAGTCAAGGCAGGGATTCGATCTCTCCACTGGCTCCCTGTCAGGGAAAGAATAAAATTCAAGGCCCTCTGTATCTCCCACCAAGCCTTCTACAGAGCTGGCCCCCAGATCAACCATCCCCTTCTCACTCCATACTACCCCGGCAAACAGCTCCGATCATCTAACGCCTGCCTTGCCACAGTTCCCCGAATCAAAAGATCTAGGGCCGGAGGCAGGTCCTTCGAGCTCAACGCCTCCAAGCTTTGGAACTCCCTTCCCCCCTCTTTAAGATCCAATCAGACTCTCTCCTCATTCCGCAAAGAACTAAAAACCCTCCTTTTCAGAAACTAAGCACCTCACCCCCTCCTCAGAGTACTTTGCCCTCTACTCAGCGCTTGGACGCCCTCGGGCAGCAGCCGCGCTATACAAATCACCTTTTCATTTCATTTCATTTCAAAACATGTGCAGACTATTTCTAAACTAATAGTGTGGCACAAAAACAAACATGTTACTTTTTAACATGTGCAAAGCAAAAGCGGTCTTCTGCCTATAGTTAGGCTAACATAGGGGAAAACCACAGTGGGCCTTCAATACAATTGTTTGGCTGTAGTCCATAGATGTTATAGGACAATATGAAAGTTAACGTAGGACCCTAACAGTCATAATAAAATAGAGAGACATTGAAAGGTAATTAAAGCTGCCTCAAGTGTTCCTGATTTGCATAATTTAGACTTTGGCACAGACGTTACTCCATTACAAACATCCCATCCACCTTACTACAATTCCTGTATGACATACCTGTATACACTCTGCTGTGACTGCTATAAAGAGAGGTTTTGACCGGTCTAGAGCACCCTTTAAAACCACTGCCTCCCACACACCAGCACCTGCCCCGCTGTCTGTTTATACCCATTTCACTATGGACCCTTCATCTTCCCCTACACATTCTCCCACACTCACACCCATTCCACTTCCAAACTCCACAAGCCATAACAACCACCACCCATGAACCGAGCACCAGACCAAAACCAATACCCTCACCAAATACAAATACAAACCACAAGATACCCCTACCACCACAGAAGCCAGCACCACACCCAAATCCACACCCTCACCCAAATCCAAGCACCGACTCAAAACCACCACCACTACCACAGAACCGAGCACCACACTCGAACCCACACCCTCAACCAAATTCAAACACCCACCCAAAACCACCTCTACGACCTCTGAAACAGCACCACATCCAAAAGCACACCATCACTGTTATAAATGGCCTCTCTGCAGCGTCACCCCCAAACATTTTGCCTTCCTCCTCTCACTTTTTGCTGAATTCATTTTTGTTGGCCTTAGGAGTCTCTGCACTTTACTACTGCTTACCAGTTCTAAAGAGCTTGTGCTCTCTCCATGGTAAAATCGGTTTACACCTGTTTGAAATAGTTAATTGGCTTGCAATTTCCTTGTGATATATCATATACCCAGGGCCTGTAAATAATTGCTACGAGTGGGCCTGCAACGCTTATTGTGGGAAAACGACCTTTACATCACAGTGATTACACCGCGATGCCATCACAACGCGTTGTTACCACGCAATGCCATTACTACGCAAGTCATTACATCGACTTGCAGTAGCTGGTGCGCTAACATATAAATAGTATAGTTTACTATTCCAACACCTTCCATACTGTTGCGTAGGCTGGAGTTGGAATAGTAAATTATATATTTCTAATGTCAGCGTGCCATCTACTGCACGTCGAAGTAATGACTTGTGTAGTAATGGCATTGCGTGGTAACAACGCTGTCGTTGTAACAACCACGTTGTAATGCCACGTGATGCAATGACTCGCGTAGTAACAAGTCATATTCCTTATTGTGCCACCCACTTAAGTAGCCCTCCAAAACATGTTGCAGGCCTGCCATTGGAGCCTGCATGCAGTGGCACACTGCCAATGTCGAATTTGCATTTAAAACCCCTTGCCAAGCCTTAGACTCCCCTTTCATTATATAGAAGACACCCCTAAGGTAGGTCCTAGGTAGCCCATATGGCAGGGTGCTATATAATTAAATTGTTGGACATGTACTTTTAAGTTTTACATGTCCAGGGGCCATATGTAGGTAGAACGTGTTTTGCGATTCTCTAATTGCAATTTTTAGGGAATCCCAATTAGAGAATTGCAAAATGGAATGTAGGTAGGATTAGCAAATAATTTTGCGAATCCTACATATTCCTTAATTGCGAATTGCAAATTGCAATTCGCAATTAAGGAATACCTCCCCATTCATTCCTATGGGCCTAGAGGCCCATAGGATTGAATGGGAAGACATTCTCAATTTGCGATTCTCAATTAGAGAATCGCAAATTGAGAATGCAATTTCAAGTGTGCCAGGGTGTCAAAAGGACACCCTGTTGCACCCCTGAAATGAGCATGGGTGCACACGTGGCACACATACATGCCCTAAGGACATGTGTGTGTGCACCACATGCCACTTTGAAAAATGCTAAAATATGCATTTGTGAAAGAAATCGCAAATTACCACCAACCTGTAGTTGGTGGTAATTTGCGATTCCTTATGGCCAAATTGCACTTTTTTGGTGCTTCTTACATTGCATTTAAGGAATCGCAAAATTTGCGATTCCTTAAATGCAATTGCAAAATAAGGAATCGCAAATTTACCGATTCCTTATTTTGCACGCAGATTTGCCTTCCTACATACCACTTAGCAAAATTGCGATCGCAAACGCCAAAATTCAGCGAATTTCGGCGTTTGCGATCGCAATTTTGCTTTCTTCATATGGCCCCTGGTAATTAAAAATTCCCAAATTTGTTTTTCAATACAGTGAGGTCTATCCCTCCCAAAGGATAAGATCAGAAATGTCTTATTACTTTTAATAGGCTGTAATTCCTAAATGAGAGAAGGTAGATATCTCATGTTTGGTACCTATGAAATTGTAATTGTTGAATTTATCATTACAATTTTGAAAATTACACTTTTTAGAAAGTTGGCGTTTTCCTGTTCTCAGCCCTTTGTGTCTGCAGGCTGTCTTAGGACACATGACTGGGTGTAGCTAACAGTAAGACTTTGTGAATTAAGTCTAGACAGTCACGCAATTGTGAAATTAGCTGAGCCTCAATGGGCCCTGAACTGGCAGGATGGAGAGGCAGACCTGAGCGCAGCCCCACTTGCACCTAAGTAGGCTGTGTCCTGTCTCCACACAAAAGGCCTTACAATTGTGCATTGTCAGTGCAGCCAGTTTGGAGCCAGGGCAGGGGAGGGAGGAAACTTCCATAACTTCAAAGGACCTTTCCAGAAACTTCTCCCACCTTTTGGTAGCTGGGCATCAGGGTATAAACATAGGGCTCTCAGACACACTCTTCAGTTTACTACTGGATCTGCGGAAGGTTCTCAAATGACTGCCTGCTGATGTGACCTTCTGGGCACTCTGTCAGACTGCTGCTGTACCTGGGAGGACTGCTTTACTGCCTGTAGACTGCTTTGAACAGTTAGAGGCCACTTTTGAACCCTACATCTACACCTGCACCCAGGCCTACCAGAAGTGACACCAACGGCTAGTTTGCTGGCCTCCTGTTCAGAGCCACAGGGACATAACAGACTACCACCATCTTCAACCCACCCTGGACCCAGTCTGAATAAGTCCTGAGCCCCAGAGAGGCCTCAATACTCTCTTGGATCATAAGTTGTGGGGCTAAAGGTGCCCAGATGGCCATTTTCCAAAACTGAGGACGTAAACAAAATTTGGCTCAAACGTGCTCTCAGAACCAGGAGGAGACCAGGACCAACTTGCTCGCTTATCTGCCAGAGGTGCATCGCCAGTCAGATTGACTTCAAGCTTCTCCTGCTACGTTCTTCTCCACAGCAGCAAACCCATATCAGTGGTCCTTCTCTAAAGGGGTATCCGACCTTGTGGAACTGTCTTTGGCTAAGTCCGAAGGTAAAACTCTTAACCCCGGCTTCGCTCCATGGCTATCCGATGATGACGCTCCTTTATCGGACACTTCTGCAGCCTTGCCCATCTGAACTTCTTCCTCCTCCAAAAACCTTTTCTTTGAAATGATTTATGACAGAAGGTAAGCGCTGACCGGCCACTAAACACTTCTTGTGTCCGACCCATGCTCAATCGTGGTCAGCCTTAACTTTTCCCAGTTTAGCGCAACCAGATGTCTGCGGTCGGCACTTTTATCTTTTAGCCCTATGTTACAGTTTATTCTTTAAAAATTCATATCTCCGGTTTTACAGATTGGATTTTCATGTTTTTTGTGTCAAATAATATATTACAATTTACTCTAGGTTTCTAAATTGGTTTGGAAATTTGCTTGTGTTGTGTTCTCAACGTATTACTGTTTGCATGCTGCACAAATTGCTCTAAGTTAGGCCTGTCTGCTTTTTGTGCGAAGGCTTGTCTGGAGCTCACACCCCAGTCATTCAAAAGCCCAGTTTTTCACAATCACCCAAACAAAATCACCCACCCAAAGCACCACAACCACTCCATAACCCAGAATTTCCATCCAAAAACTACATCTTCGCACTAACCCTTTGATATACCAACCCCTTTAAAAAATGTCACACCCTTCTCCCCTTGAATTATAGAGGTTGCTGTTGAGTGTTTTGCGTAAAAGGGGCACATATTTAGAAGACCATAAAAAACTATGTAGAATGGCTTTGCGTGGCCTTGTTAATATGCACATTGTGCCACCGGAGCACCAAAAAAGTCATGGTCTGACAGCACAAAAGTGCTGCTAGGGGCCTAGTAAATGAGGCCCTGAATGTGATGGGTCACTTGATATTTTGTTGAACTCCTGTGTCTATTTTCAAGCACAGAATGTAAGACGACTTATTTTTACCACTTGTTTAATAAAACACCATTCATAAATTCTGCTTGACATTTACTTCTACATTGGTTGTTTATACATTTTGGGCCCAATTCACAAAACTAACTTAAGACAAAATCCTAAACTTACTACTTTTGGTATTCACAGAAGTTAGGATTTTGTCTTAAGTTTGTCTTAAGGCAAACTTAAGACAGACTTAAGACAGACTTAAGACAAACTTAAGACAGACTTAAGTCTTAAGTTAGTTCTGTGAATCGGCCCCTTTGATACTGATGATAAAATATTTTCTATGGAAATGTTTGAATAATTTATAAAATAAGAAAAAGTTAAGAACTCTTTAAAAGACTTTGAATGTATATGTGAAAAACTCTAGTTCATTTCATTTAGGCTGACAGCAAGCAAACAAAATCTATACTCGGGTGAACACATGTTTTGAAAGTAAGCACAAATTACCTTATAAAAAGATGTAAATTATTTACATAAAGATGTTGCCATGTATCAACAGTGATAGGTGTGTGGTACACTTACTATATACAGTACAAAAATAAACATATTAGAAATAATATATGAGTATGTTAATAAAATGTTAACTGATGGTATGGAACATGTACTGCAATTAAGGAACCTAGCACGATCTGTTTTCCATAGGTTGGAATTCGTGTCCATTTGATTTAGTGACACATATACTCAGACACAATTGGCATTTTGGAGAAGATTAAAGAAGATGATTTGTACATTTAAGAATGCATTCAATATTGCATGGATGTGTTACTTACTATACTAAAGAGGTGGATCTCTAACAGATGCATTATGAATAGGAGATAACACCTAAAGTAAGAACCCTCAGGTGGTGGACTAATTGTAGGTGGCTGACCTCTGGTGTGTGTCTGTTTACACACATTTCTAGTTTGTTTTCTTAAATAAGAAAATATTTAACAGTCACCACAATAACAGTGGAAAATGCACCTGTGACATTCTGAGGAAAGTGGTACATCCTTGGCTTCTTTGTAAGTGTATCCAAACTGAGACAGAACATTGTGCTAAGGCACATAGTGACGCAAACACTTCATTATTTCTATTCAATAAAATTAAATAATATATAGAAATACAAAATAATACATCCTGTATATATTTAGTAGATTTTTGTATTTCAAGCATCAGTAATAATGATGTAAATAAGGCAACTATTTTTTTGTTTTAAATGTATTTCAAAGAACATGTTAAACACTATTCAAATTTAATATTTAAAATATTAAAACCTTAAAGAAATGACAAATGTAAAGCACATTAAAGATACTCAATCATTAAATAATTAATAAGAGCATTCACAAAGAAAAGGCATAATGAGGAGCCAAACACAAGTATATAGTATAATACTTCAAACTGAATAAAATGTTAGACTAACGCATATATTTGGAAAGGAGGAGCAATCTCAATTGCGAACCTGGTTATTTACCTAAAATTCCAACAAAGTCAGCATGGCTTCTCATCCTTATCAAGGAGCAGAAAACCAAAGCCTTGCAGCATCACACTTATCTTGATCTAGTGTTTGGAAAAGGTAGGGTGGCTGTGTTTGAGCGTTTTATATTTTCAAGACCACCAGCTCACGTGTGGAATGTTAACAGTCAAGAACACACGGACAGAAAGATAATTCAAAATTGGCCGGGAAGTGTCATGGCTGCAATGCTTCCGTCAGCCCCTTTTACAACAACACACCATTGAGTAGATTGAGAACAGGGAGACAGCAGTGTTTTGACAGAGATTAATCCATCATACAAATGAGATCTAAGTTGGGCAGGCAGACAGTCATGGCTTGGGATGGGTATACCAATGATATTTTGCACTCTGTACACATCCCCTAAAGTCTAAAGCAATTGTGTGAACGTAGGAATGTTGACTAGGCAAAGTATCCTGCTAGCAAGGCACTCTCCCTGGGCACGGAATTCTGAGCTTTCTTGTCAAAAACCAACTGCTTCATCAGGACCACATCCATTGGCTAACTGACCTGTGGAAGCCTTCTTAGCTAAAGGCTGCTGCCATGGTTTGCCCAGTTGAAGATTTTGGACGCCCATTTTTGAGACTGAGTCCTCAAGTAAAATCTCAGACTGGGTCAAACCTGGTTTCTGTATTCCACCCTCTTCCCTTCGAGGTCTGCCTGAAATTGCACCTAGGTTCTGTTCTACAATGACCGGTCAACCATGGTCGGGAATTAACGTTTTTTGGGTGCTATCTTTATTTAAAACTGAAAACAGTCCCATCTCCGGGTACCAAAAATTGTACAATTTTGGTGTCATTTTATTTATGAAAATGTACTATAGTTGCCTATATCGTCTGGGATTTTTATTGGATTTGACTTAATTACTGTTTGGTATTGCATACATGCTTTACATATTGCCTTAAGTTAACCTATCTGCTGTGTGATATTGCTGCCAGGGGGTTGAGCTCAGGTACATTTAGAGAATATGAGGGTTCACCCTGGAAATAACTGTGAATATTACCCAATTTCTTAAAACATATAATTGTTGATCACTCTAAAACCATATCTTCTGCAGACATGAACTATAAAATGTCCTACAAAATACTATTGGCTATCCATAATAGTAGTCTGTAATGAATGCACTAGTTAAATGGAACCCTCCATCCAGTGGTTGTTACTAATTACAAGTATCTGACTGTTTTAAAATTAGCTCTGTTATGAATATAAATCTCAGATCAAAACTCTGAACTTCTATCGATAAGGTTGGCTTGGGAAGGAGTAGTTGTAAAACACCTCTGAACTTGGGAAACTCGACTATCATAGGCCATCAAAGATATTGTAACTGCCTGTTTGCCTGAGACTAATCCTGATTCGGAACTCAAACCAGGTGATATATTATACACCCACAACAAAGTATTCATACCCTTGGTAAAACTAAGACAAGAATGGAAGCAGTGGTGTCTTGATAACAGCTATGCAGAATACAAAGGCACATAGGATCCTTTTTAAACAGAATTGGAGTATTAGTTGAATGGAGTGGGAACCCATCTCAAATAATGATCACAATCCTTGTCATGGTGAACCACTAAAGTCACTAAATCCACCCTGCTTAACCCTCTGGTAGCTTGGCACTAAGCAGTCAGGCATAACTTAGAGGCAATGTGTAAAGACATTAGCAGTACTTAAACAGTAATACCGTAAAAACACATTACAAGAACAATTCTAAACTTATTTATGAAAATAGGAAGTATTATAATAAATAAATGTACACTAAAATGACAAAAATCCAATAAGTAGAAATGACAATATGAATTTTTTATGTCTGAACTAAAAATAGCACCAAAAAGCACAAAGTGTCAACTACTGTTAACTGGTCGCGCTAGAATGCATCATAGTCAAAAGTTAAGGCCGACTGTGGTGGAGCGCTGTAAAAATACAGGGACCAGGCTCATACTGGCGGAAAGTTTACCTTTTGACTTAGAAACATTTATGAAGCAAAAGTTGTCATTGTCGAATCATCGACAGGTCAAGCTGCAAGCTCGATTCGAAGAAGGGCTCGAAAAAGGTGTGAAAGCTCCAGGTGGGTGAAGTCCAAAGTCTGTACTCAGAAAGGCCTAAATATCGATTAGGTTGCTGTTTGGCATTGATCCCGATAGGGTACTCTAATTGTGTACTTACCTCAGGGGTGACTAATACATATTAAAAGGGAGATTTAGGCCTGGCAAAAGTTGTTTTGCCAGGTCAAAATGGCATTTTAATAGTGCACACCCAGGCTGCAAGGGGAGTTCTGGAGATATGCTTTACAGTGCTACTTTAGTGCGTGGCACAATGAGTACTCCATCCCACTGGTAGCATTTAATATACAGAACCTGGGTACATGTAGTATAAGTAAATTAAATGTGTCAATTAGGTGTATACCAATTTTAATATGTTTGGTGGGGAACACACTAGTACGTTACTGAACGGGTATGGTGCACATAGTCCTAGAGCCAGAAAAAACCATATTCAGTAACAGAAGGCACATATCTGGAGTAACCCTACAGAATCGGCACATTTCTAACATAACACCCCCAAGCCAGCCTGTGATTTTTTGCCCTGTCCCACTTTGGAGTTTGTTTCTAGTGGCTTTGTTTAAGGCATTGTATTGGAGGACTTAAGGCCATATTTATGAACAATTCACACAAAGCACCGTATTTAAATTTTTACTGAACATTCCTGCTCTCTGCCTGCTCTGTTACACAAACTGCAGGCTTGCACCAATGCAGCCACTATTGAGCCATGCTAGGCAGGATTGTTAAAAGGGCCACCTTCATGCACGCAAATAAAATCTTCTGAATTATTTTCCTCTTTCACCCATGAATGTAGCACACTTAGAAAGAGAAAGCAGCAAGGAAATATAGATATTTCTCCTTGATGTGCTTCTGGTGGAGAGCTGTACAATTTTGACACATTCTCAGAGCTACCAATGTTGGCAAATTTGGGAATCTATCAGGACCATGTGTGATATGTGGGAACACACATGCTCTACCCATGGCATGCGTCCCTGGACAGAGTAAGACAAGACACCGATTTTCGTTGCCTTACTTTACTCTAGATTTATCAAGGTGGCTTGGTATATCTCATTTACATTTCACGTTCCTCTTCCATCACCTTGTGTGGTGCAAGGGCGGCCAAAAATATGGACCTTAGTGCTCTGCTTTATTCTGCTCCTTTTTTCAGTTTTCTCCTGACAAGTTATTCCTTAGACTATTTTTTTCTTTTCACCATAAGATTCCTTCCAGCTTTCACTGTACACAAAATATGATAGTGTTAGATTTTAGCCCCCTCCTTCCTCAGCTGTAGGCCATTTACATGCTGTAGAATTTCACAGAGCCCCCTCCAGTTATTTGAATTTTATGTACCCTTTCTGCAAGTTTGATTCCCTGTTTGTGACTTATGGTATAGCAGGTAATAAGCCCTTCCACAACAATCTTTAGTCATTGTCTTCATCTGGTCATAGTATTGCTGGGGTAGATTTCCTAGTGCAGGTCCAGGGTAGATCCAATAGGAGAGTAGTCACACCTAGGGGGGATGTACAGGGGGCATTCCCTGAAAGAAATTTAAATGTGTCCACCTGGTTGGCCGCTCTCACTTTCGGGACTTATTATCGCTTACAGGTCATAGGTTGGTGGAGGTCCTCAGTAGACGTCAGAGCACAAGTATTTTCATCTGTAAATTCTGTAACTTTGTAATGCTTTATAAATGATATGTTTTCACATTAAAACTTGGCAGAGAGTTGCAGTATTCACTTTGGATCCGCAGAGTTCACATCACTGACTCAAGTATATTCTCATATAATTTATATCAGTATGAAAAAGACTGACAAGACTGTAGCCTTTTTTTGTTGTGTTTTGGGGCAGCTGCACTCTCTCACGATGTACTCAACGGTCGGAGTGGCATTTTGAGCTACTCCGACTTTCTCTGCACACTTCTTCATCCTGGAGCCACGGCGGTGAGTTTCTCTCCTCAGACGCAAGTGGCCGCCATTACATAAGCCTGTCACTTGCATCCCATGGCTTCTTGCTGAGGAAAACCGGCGTTTCATCAATTAAACGCCTGGCAATTTTTTTTTTTCTTTCTGCATGCTTTTTTACAGCACTTTTCTCTACAATGCATATTTGCTATGCTTTTATGGCATTTTATCTATCCAAATGTTTTTTTATTCCCATTGCCATTTAAAAAGTGTTTTCTTTTTTTTTCTCTGCTGTACTTACACAGCATTTTCTACATAGACTTTGCCACTTTTATCACATGCTTGGTTTATAAGTATTTTTGGGAGTATTTTTTTCGCTCTGGATACTGAACACAAAGTTGATACATATTTTTCCTTCTGCATACTTCTATGTGTTGTTCATACAGCATATGGGCAGGCTCAGACCGTCACCAAAGCTAACACATCATCCTCCTATTTTTTCTTCATATGACCTTTCTCTGAACAATCCTAAAACTGGTCGATGGAAATGTAATAACTTTTTTCCATTCGATGAGAACTTCCTTGATCTATCTCTTTTTCTTGCTATCACTCTTTCTTCCTATTCCCCTGGTTGTTCTTCATTCTCTTTTTTATACTGTAAGATGAATGTGCTTTTCTTTTTCATTTGTTTTTGTTTACATTGTGTTACATATTTTTTAATTAAATGTTGTCTTTCTGTTTTCAGCAGTGTCTGTGCAGCATGTCACCTGTATTCCTGTGTCTCTCATCCCACTCCCCAATATGTGTAATGTTGTCTCGTGGAATGTTCATGGTTTGGGACATCCTGTCAAAGGAAAAAAGGTACTCTCTCACTTGTCCAGATTGAACTCACATTTCTTTTTTGTAGGAAACTCATTGTAATGATGTAGAATCTCATAAATTGAAACGACAATGGGTAGGCCAAGTAATATATTTTCCTGCGATCAATCGTAAATGCGGTGTTGCTATTCCTTTTCATAAATCATTTCATGTGCAAATTTTATCAACTCAATGTGATAATGATGGACATTGGGTAATGGCTAAGATTATCATTCATAAAAGGAAAATCTTTTTATTTAATATTTATGGTCCTGTTAACCAGGATTCCGAATACTGGAACAACATCAAGATTTTATTAGCCTCTCTTGACAACCCTAACATCATTGTTGCAGGAGATTTCAATTAGTGGTTAGACCCATTTATAGATGGACAATATAAATGTTAATTAAATCCTGACAAATCTCACAAAGCATTTCAATCTGCAACTGCCACGCATCCATTATTTGATGTTTGGAAAACTTGCAATCCTGACTCTTTTGAGTTCATATTTTTCTCCAATGTTCACCATACTCATTTCAGAATCAATTATATTCTGGCTAGTAAACCTTTACTTCCCTCCATCCAATCATCAGAGATTGGCGTTATTTTTATTTCTGTCCATGCTCCTATTTTTTCTTCATATGACCTTTCTCTGAACAATCCTAAAACTGGTCGATGGAAATGTAATAACTTTTTTCCATTCGATAAGAACTTCTTGTCTGAAGCTACTACCTTTTTCAATGATTTTTTCAAAAATCACTCAACCTTTGGACACATCTGTACCTAACACTTGGGATGCCTTCAAGGCTTCGTTTCATGCCTTCACTATAGCCTACACAGCAAGAAAGAAACAAAACTACCATGCCAAATATACTACTTTGCTACAACAACTCAAAACATTGGAACATACTTTTCATCTAAATCCTCCTCAGTATTACACGAGTTAATTAAAGTCGTCTGCTCTTCACAAACTTGCCTCCGTTGATGCCTGCAATACTCTCCTTACAGTTAAATATAAATATCACTGAGGGAAATTTTAAAAAAATCAAGTCTGAACGTAAAAATATTGCTCCCATTCTAAATGAGCATACCACCAAATGGCGTCCTCTGACACAGATATTTCTACCACTTTTCAAGAATATTACCAGTTGTACTCTGATGACACTATGCCCTCAGAATGCACACCTTTTTCAATGGTCTACCTAACTCCCCATCTTTACCTGATAAATTTGATCTATTGGAAATTATGATAACAGATGCTAACAGATCCTTAAAAATATCCAAGTCCCCCGGTCCTCATGTCCTTTCAATTGAATTTGTTTCCTCTTTTTCCTCAATTTTTGCCCCTAAACTACTTGAACTTTTTAACTCTTTTCATGCAGAATCTAAGGCCACTGGTTCCTTTCTAGAAGCCCTGATTGCCCTTATTTCCAAACCTGATAAAGATCACTCCCTTTGTAAAAACTGCCTTCCTATTTCATTAAGTAATTATGCTTGCAAAATATTTGCCAAAATCCTTGCGTCTTGTCTTGAGACTATTGTTCCCGTTACTGGTCCACACTGATCAGTCTGTTTTTAAAAAAAAAATGTATTGAACATTTTCAATGGGAACATGTTAGTACAAACACTCAGCAGTGGCATCATCAAGATATAGTGGGATATTGATTCATCTACAAGCATGTAGGGTAACCATTAATAGTCATCATCAGCAAACCTCACACCATACAATAATAAAAGAAAAAGGAAAGAATTGTATAGTGGCATGTTAGCACACAGCATCAGTCATGATCTATAGAAGTATAGACTCATCTGCGCTTGCAACATTCAAGCATACCGGCGTGTGTATAGGACTGTTTGTAGGGATGTGATGGACTGAGGCAGCATCCGTCAAGCCATGGAGGTAAGTGACTAGTGGTCCTCAAATGTCATGCGGCCAACTCGCTTTCGGCATGAGATTCCAGAATTCTGTCAATTGTGTCTTACAATATGCCACGTCAGTGAGCCAGGATTTGGGCATTGGCGCCAGTTTTCGCCCCCAGTGTATTGCAACTCTGTGCCTGGCCAAAACAGGGAGCATCGCCACCAGGCATAGGCAGGAATATGGGATTTCTTTAACATACCCAAGCAGGCAGAGAAGGGGATCGGTGTGATGGTGATTGAGGTAATAGCGATGATAGTCTCGTAGCCACCAGCCAGAAAGAAGCAACTTTAGAACAAGACTAGGCCAATTGTGCGAAATTGGCATCACGCTCCGGACAGCGCATGCAGCGTGTGTCTGCACTGAGGCCCGTTTTGTGCAATGCTACAGGGATAAGATAAACTCTGTGAAGAAATTTGAAGTGAATCTGCCTCAACCTATCATTTGGGGAGAGTCTCTCTGTCTGGTTGCAGCAGTATTGCCATTGCTCAAGTGTAGGGCTATCAATCAGGTCCGCCCACCATGCGCCACTTGCACGTTCTGTATCAATAGATGCCGCTGCCATAGTGAATATAATCTAGTAACAAGTTTCCGATGTGAGGAAATTGTTTGCATGTATTCTAACATCGCGTTGGTGGGGGGTGGTTCTGGAAATGCGCTGCTCCCATTTTTGCGCGTTGCGCAAATCTGGTGGTACAGCAGACTGTCTAGAAATGAAGGTGTTAATGTCTCAGGGCGTTCGGGGGGAAGGAAGTGGCCCTCCAGGTATAGGTCCGCCTTTATGCAGATTCCAAGAGTCTTTGCGTGTCGTACCATACCTTTATTTTATAATGAAGGGGAGGCAGGATTCTCGGCGAGTTGCATGGAGGGGGCATATAGGGTATCTGTTCCTGCATGATTAAGGAGACCCTCCCACGCCCATCACAGGCATTCAACTGTATTGATTTCTTTTCTAGGGTTTTTATAGGGCAGAAGCAGCACCGTGCTGAGCGGCCAGGGAGAGGTCAGGTCAGCCTCTACAGCCGTATGGGGCTGGAACTGTGTCCGGTGAAGCCAGAAATGTAGGAAGCTAGCCTGGCCGCATTAGGTGTATAGTTGTAGATTAGGGACGCCTAGTCCACCTCATGTGAAAGGGAGTGACAGGATAACATAAGCAATTCGCGGCTGGCATCCCGCCCATGCCAGAGAGCTTAAGTTGGAGCGCAACCTGCTGAAGAATTGCACCATGAGGGGGAGAGGTATGTTTAAAAACAAGTAAAGAAATGTTGGTAAAATTATCATTTTGTTAATGGCGATGCGGCCTGACAAGGAAGGCAGAAGGTTACTCCAGATTGGAATTTTTGCTTTTAGCCATTCCATGGCCCTACCATAATTCGCCGACCAGAGTTCATCCATATTTCTGCTGAGCCAAATGCCCAAGTATCTAATCGGCTCAGTTGCCCATTTAAGTGGAAACTCTGTTGAGCAAGGTAGCGTTGCATCCGTAATTGGGAATAATATGGATTTACTCCAGTTAATATAGACACCCGAATATCCGGCGAAACATATTACTTCCCTGGTCATGGGATCTAAATTCTTGTGTGGCTCCTGTATGTATAATGTGACATCGTCCGCGTACATAGAGGCAACAAAAGCCCGGGCGGAGAACTCAATGCCACGGTGAGTGTGATGTTGCCGCAGCTGAGCAGCGAAGGGGCTCCATGGCAATGGCAAAAAGCAGGGGCGAAAGGGGGCATCCCTGCCTTGTGCCTCTAGTGATCTTAATGGGTTTGGTAATCTGTCTGTTCAGTTTTATGCACCCAGTAGGGAGTGTGTATAGTAGTCTGATGTTACGGATGAAGCCCACACTGAGGTCAAGGTGGGCCAGGAGAGGGAACAGAAAGGGCCACTCCAAGGAGTCAAATGCCTTAGTGGCGTCAAGGAGCACCACCACTGCTGGAAGGGTGGGTTTATTTGATTTATTACTGAGAAGATGGTTCTGAGATTATGTGAAGTGGCGTGGCCTTCAATGGATTCGTTATGTATTTCCACTGAGTGGGGTATTGAGATTGGGGCGAATGCTTTGTAAAAGGCCAGGGTAAGGCCATCCATGCCAGGTGCCTTGTCCGCTGGGAGTCCCATAATGACTTGAGTGATTTCCTCATTTGTGAATGGGGCGTCAAGATATTCATGGTGAGACGGACTGAGCCATAGGAGCTCAATCGAGACAAAGTATTGTTGTAGGGCGTCTGGGTCCTACTCAGATCCCACAGTGAAGAGTTGAGAGTAAAAGTTAGTGATGTCATCAGGTGCGGTAATTCTATTGCCGAGTTGGTGAGTAGCTCTGTCATCATCATCAGTAACTTTATTCAGTCATTGTACAAAAAACCATCAAAGTGTGCAGAGATAAAACATAAATATATTTACAATTAAAAAAGTATTAAACCATTACTATCTCAAGTACAAATGACAATCCCAGGTCAAAGTTTAAAAATAACATAAATGCATAGATATGAATGACCTAATCATACATGAAAGATGCAAAGGCAACTGCTAGTGCATAAAAAAAATACAAAACCATGATTATAAAACTTAATATTTGAAATACATATACGACATAGAAAAGTTAAATGTGACAACACGGCAATAAAAATTGTTGGTGCATTATCCAGAAGGAGAATAAAAAACGACTAAGAGCAAAGACTATTGGTCCAGAAGTGTCTGTTTTGAAAATTCTAAACTCAATCTGGTAGTGCCTTGCACCCATGTTGAGACATATTGGTCTGATCCATCTCCTACGTATCTGCTGATACTTGGGGCAAAAAAACAGAATATGTTCTTCAGTTTCATTAACTTCAGTGCAGGCAGGACAAAGATCTAAGACTAGGCCAACCGCCTCTTTCACAGGAAATTTCAGGAGCAAATTGCCATATCTGAACCTAGTATACAAACTTTTTGCGAGGGGGGCGAAATTAGATCAAAGAAGGGTTCAAATAATGAGCATGATTTCATATTTAGGAAGTTAGAAGTTAACTGGCCACATGATTGATTATTAGTGTAATGCTCCCCCACTACCTTCAAATACATCGTTTTAAGGGTCAGAGTATCACGTCTCGTGGCCCTATCTGGATGCTCCCACAGACTGGTCAGATTCAGTAGTTTACACCAATTAGCAATGTGTTTAAACCATGGTAGCTCTGTCATATAAGTAGAAGCATGGGGTTGTGGCAGAAGATTAGCCAAGGTTTTGCCCAGGCGCTCGCCTTCACCGTATCTGCGGGCAGTTGCCTCACAGCCAAGGCAGCTGATCTCGCGATCAGCTTCTGAGTGGTACTCAGTGATTTTAACCCTAATATTCACCAGTGTGTCTGGATTGGGGTTAGAGCAGTAGGCTTGCTCTAAGACTCGGAGATCAGCTTCTAGGCATCTCAGAGTGTCCTGTATGGCCCGAAGCACTCTGGCCCGTTTAGCGATGCATACACCTCGAATCACCACCTTAAACAATTCCCAGAGAGTTGAGGGAGAGTTGACCGATCCGGCATTGAGTTAAAAAAGTCAGTGACGGCGCTACACAATTCTTTAAATACCGTGTCGCGCAGGGTGTGAGGAGGTAAGCGCCACGAGAACATGCACTGACGGGTTTGTGGCAGTCTTAGCGTAAGTCGCACAGAAGCATTGTCATTTAAGGTGCGGGCATGTGTTCGCCTGAGGTCACCCAGCAGGCCACATCTCTGGAAGTGAGCCATAAATCAATATGTGACCAAGAGCCATGCGTAGTGGAGACAATAAGTCTAGTTTTGTTAAGGGCAGACCGGCTGCTCTTCTTGTTTGAAAGATACCTTATCAACGCTAACATGGTGGAATTGTATATGTGATGAACATAGAATTGTCACTGTTTCTTCACTCTCATTGTCTCAGAAATTAAATCTAATCTACTGTGGCTACCTTTCACTTCGTATCTTTCTGTGGACACACCTATATCTTAGTGACTATATTAGTTTTATTCATTTATTTTTTCTTTCTTTCTCTCTTCTCTCCTCCCTTTCCGCTTCTTCTCTCCTCCCTTTCACACTTCATAGTTCTACAACATAATATGGTATATATTTATCGACTGGTATTGCTCTTTTTAATTCTCTAAATTACTTGACTATGTTCTATTCTTCTCTACTGGTTATCATTTAATATTGATATTGTATTAATGTTATTGTTAATATTCTTTTCTCTAAAACCTCAATCAAAATTATTAAACAAATAAAGGCTGTAATGGCCCGGTTGCTTAGAATTATTCTGAATATTCCTAGTCCGGGTCATACTCGTGTCAGTCGTGATTTCCCGATGGCCCAATCCAAATGAGGAAGAACCTTTAACAATGTGTATTATTTGAAGACTTTGGTATGGCTGAGCCTTCCTTTTGTGATTTATGGGTGGGGTGGAGCCTAATGTTTAGGGCCAGGGAAGAGTGTTAATTATTTTTGTTGTAGCTGGGATAGGTGAACTGTGTCTATGTAGCCAAGCAACATCTCATATCTGTATAATTGAAAAGGAAGACTGGGGCTTGGAGTAATGAAAATCACAGCTAAATAACCTGGTCATTTCTAGTTGGTGTGGTAAGCAAATGCCCTTCTCTATCCATGACTCAAAGTTAAGGCTCTTCCCCTTATATTTGATTTAGCTGTTTGCCCATAATGATTCTGGTTTGGTACCTCTGATGGTGACCTCCATTTTCCTGTCCAACTTTTGTATTGCTATCGTGCTGTTTATAAAAATCTGCTTGGACGTGTCTGGGTATGTGTTTGTCGTGAGCAGTGTGAGGGGGTGCCTGTTATTTAGTATGGCCTTTTCTACCTGTAGCCTTGCTGGGGAGTAGTCTGGCAATGGGGACACCCACTGAGTACCCTGTTTTGCCAGGAAAGCAAGTTGGTAGGTTTGGAAACTGCCAGGCTCAGCCCCCCTGTGCTTTAGCGAGTCTCAGTTTCCTAATGCTGATCCTTGCTTTCTTGTCCTGCCATAGGAATTTGGTGATTATGTTATCGATTTTCCGATGGAAATCGTCTGTAAGGAGGAGGGGGAGCATACTTGACAGATAATTGATCATCAGCGTGATCATCATTTTTATTGTTTCTATTCGCCCCCACCATGTGATGAATTTTGGACTCCATGCCTCTAGTAGCTTTTTTACTTTCCCTAGCAGGGCCTTTTCGTTGTGGCGTAAGGAGCTGTATAGGTCTGTTCCGAAAAGTATGCCTAAGTATTTAATGTTTTCGGTCTGCCAAGTCAAGCCGGAATCCCCCAGCGAGTCCCTCGTACAGTGTATGTTTAGTGGTTTGCATTCTGATTTATCGTTGTTTAGCTTGTAACCTGATAAGTTGGAGTTCTTTGTGATTGTGTTCATAAGGGCCTTAATTGAGGTTTTTGGTTGTTCGGTTACTATTAGGATGTCGTCCGCATACGCGGCTAGCTTTACAACTGTGTCGTGATTACTACCCCTTTTATGGCCTCGTTTAGTTCTATCCCTTGATTTTGCGCTGGATCTAGTGTCATATCTTCACAGTCATTGTGGGTGTAGCCTCTGGTAATAAGAAATTTAAAAGTAATGCTCGAGCAACAAGGAACAATTCAGCTATGTCGATTACTAACGCTTCTAAGTCAGTACATATAAGTAATGGACCTCTATAAAGAGGTTTTGCTGTTAGGTGACCTTCTGTACCCTATCCAACTTAAATTTTTCTTACAATCGGAAAAGAAACATGAACTCTAATTGAAACCTCTAATCACTGACTTAAGGAGCTATAGGCATTGTAATTAAACCAAAGATGGTAACAGCAAATATGCGGGATTTTAAAATAATGGACAATAACATCTCTTGGTTTTGCATGAGGGCATATTTTTCATATAGACTGGATTTACAACTTTTGAAAACCTACAGCTACAAAAAGGTTTCAACTAGAAAAAATTGTTGCTTTTGTGTTGGTGATCGTAGGACGATTTATCAAAACTAGCTCTTTGGAGAAAACATGGGAATGGGATAGAAGAAAGGACGTGTAAATTAGGTATTTTTCATGTTGCACTTTATTTACAAGTTGAGTGGATGGCATGCTTCATCACCACTGTAGCCAATGCGTTTAAAATAAAACAAAAAATAATTTTTGACTAATGATTTTCATGTGTTGTTCATGCATATGTAAACATTACATTTGGTGTACCTGTATGGTTTTATGGATACATATAAATAAACATACTTACAAAAGTTTGCCTGTTTGATTCTGGGGTTCAAGGCATTAGTGGAATTGTGGGAAAATATATTATTTCATTAACGACATGATTCGTGAGAAAATTACTTTTTTAACTAATGGCATGATTTTCCATAAAGGTCTAGCCATCTAGCCAAGAAGTATATTTTATTGAAATACGTGTTGTCCTAAGAAAAGGGCACAAGACCAGTGTCTACTATTTTTATAGAGGTAAGGTGCTCTAATGAAATTACAAGTACTAAAATCAAAAGTTTGATTTGAAAACTAAGCCTAATCTAACATCTGCTTTAACTTTAAACATATTGGATGTCAATTCTCAGCGGCTAATGCTTTTAATTCCTGTACACTTCATGTTAGAAACTCAGAATTCTCCCTTTGCTGTTAATATCTACTAATGAAAAGCCACTAAAGCTAAATTTTTGTGGCTTCCAACTCCCTGTTCCTCCTTCATAGTTGCTGGAAGAAGGGGTGCAGCACCCCCAGAATTATCTATGCGGATTTCAGAAGGAGAATGAGCAATAAAGATGGCTTTAAATGTTGTGTTTATTTTGTCAGATTTTCTGCATGTTCAAAGAAGGAAGGTTAAGGGCCAGATGTACGACCGGTTTTTGCATGCGCAAACGGGTTTGCGACCCGTTTGCACATGCAAAAACCGACAGTGTCATATACAAAGCCTATTTAGCGAGTCACAATTTATTTGCGACTCGCTAAATAGGTTTTGCAACTCGCTATTAGGAAGGGGCATTCACTTCCTAATACGACTGCAAAGCCGTGTACCAATATTTTGCGACCGCAATTGCGGTCGCAAAACACTCGCAAATTACAATCCTCCTGAAGAGGGTGGTAATGGACCCCTTCCCCTTTGTGACTGGCTCTGAAAATATTTTTTAAGGGCAGGCAGTGATCCCAGGGACCACTACCTTTCCTTTAAAAATAAAACAAACAGTTTCATTATTCTTTTTAAATGCATCCCATTTTCCTTTAAGGAAAACGGGCTGAATTTAAAAGAAAACTGCTTTATTGAAAAGCAGTCCCAGACATGGAGGTCTGCTGAGCCCAGCAGGCAAACATCCCTGGGAGGGCCAGCCATTCCCAATGGGTTCGCAAATTGTGAGTGGCTCATTAATATTCATGAGACTCACATTTTGCGACCCCATTGGGAATCGCAATCAGTGTCTCTGACACTGTTGTACATGGCTTTTTGCGAGTTACAATTGTGACGCAATTTGCGACTCGCAAAATGCTTGGTCGTACATCTGGCCCTAAATGTCAGGGTATGTCTTCTGACAAATTGCTGCTTTTTTTTTTAAACTTTAGTATAATTTTATTTCTCTGGCTGGAAAGTGAGAGGATTTTGTAAATGTGATCTAGGTGACAATTCTGCTGAGGTACATGAAACGAATAGAAATACTGAAGGATGACAGTTTTATTTCTAACACACATTTAAATATCTGTAATTGAACCATATACATATTTCAGATTATATCAGCAACTAGAAAAGCAAATATAAAACAGTTTTTTGTAATTCTGAAGGGTGATGGAAACAAAAATTTTAGTAGGATCAATTCAAGTCTAGACACTTTACTTGGTGCTGTGCAACCTATAAATATTTGCTGAAACACGATTTCCGCACTCTGAGGCATATTATCAAGAAACGGCGTTACAATTATCACCGCTTTATCGGCTGAAAACTGCTGCTAAAGCGGCGATAATGGGCTTGATAATATGCCCTGGAGAATTCCAATAGAAGCCCATGTTCTGTGTCAACATTGGCTTCTATTGGAATTCTCTACGGCATATTATCAAGCCCATTATTGCCGCTTTAGCGGCAGTTTTCTGCTGCTAAAGCGGCGATAATTGTAACGCCGTGCTTGATAATATGCCCATTATAATTTTGGCAATATAAAGCTTTACCAGTAAAACTGCATGTCTATGCAAAACTAGTGGCATTTCAATGGAAGATGTACTATCGGTAAATGACAGTGTGCTACCTCACCAGGGCTCCAAAATGCAGTACCAGCTACATACCATACTCTTACCTATCTCCTGCTGAATGGCAATGGCACATTTGCTACACATTTTTTTCTGTATAACGCTTGGATTTTTCAAAATTCCTATAATTTGTGTTAAGTAACATTAATGGCAGCACCCGTACCCTAAAAATTGTTCCAGCACCACTGCCCTGGGTCCTCCTTTCAGCCTTATGCTATTGGAATCTCTTCACTTACCTCTTGTTTAATTAAACCCGCCTTTCCTTTAAGGCGCAGGAAATAAATGAGTGGAAACTGTACAAAGAGATAATGGAAAACAGTCCTCTTAATTTTCTACACTGCTCTTGCTTTCTCTCCCATGGCTGCAGTTGAAAATAACATTCCTCTCACTTCACTGCTTCGGTTTGTCAGCTCCACCGCTTGCCTCACTGATGGATAAAGCAAGCCTGATCAACCGTATAAGTTGTATCTCCATCATTTAATCAGAGGAGCCCTGGTTCACCAGACTGGAACTCAGGCATGTTCATACAATCCAAATCCCTGACCAGCAGCTTTCTTGATCTCCAATCATCTGTACCACCCCCACTCAGGTATTCTAAAATATATGTTCCCTGATAGTATAGCAAAACAGACACAGTCCATGCTCAACCTAACTCAACATGTGTAGAGGTGCACACTTTCTCTACGTATGTCCCCTACAGCCCCTTGCCATATCTGACCATGTGCAACTAGCCTTCTATCAAAAAGTAGGCACCGCAGGTTGCAGCTCTTAATCCAAATGTAAGAGGATTACGATAAATGAGACTCCTTTAGGGAAGCTCTTTACTCAAGCAGCGTTTAGCTATGCTAAGTGACTTTTCGCCACTTTGTAAATATGGTGCAGGTCATTGCACCACCTGAACATTGAAAAAAGTGACGTTCCGGTGGCGCAATTTGCTTGTACATATGCCCCTCTGTTTAGCTGTGGTCCAGCAGTCAAGCCTCCTTTTGTGGGGTGGATGTAAATACAGATCAGTGAACATGAATCATAACTCAAAGTGCAAACAGTACAAATAATAAAATAATGTCCAGCCAAATGTTTGCATATATAAGAAATAGTATTTTATTTCTAACTCTACACATGCATAGAATACAGCATTCAGAAGCAACCAAACAATCCCCATAAGGTCGGGCTCTAGTATATCAGGCAAATACCTGTCCCACCATCCTTTGTATAATGTGTTCGTGCTTATTACCCATGAACTGGTGGCCGCATCCAGGTCATGCTCCAGAGTTCCTTTTGACTCTTCACGATGTTAGTCAAAAGTGTCTATGGGGCTACAGCACCATTGGCAAAGAGTCCCTCAGGTCACAACTGGTTAAGTTCACATCTTACCCACTCTTGCAGAATAGAGGAGTTTAGAAGTGCAGCAAGTGCCTTCATTGCACACTCATGAATCCTACTTAGTTCAGAAAAGTCGGGCTGCTAGCGGATCACTCAGCAGCATCATCATATGGCACAGACTCTCTCCTGAGCAGTGCTACCGGACATCTTTGAGTTGTCAGAGCAGCTCCCAGCTCATTAAGATGTAGTACGTTGGCTTTTCCCAATGGGGGAAACCCTTTTTTCAGCTGCTGACTGGAGCCATCGAGGATGCAATGCCATCCACGGTGTCTCTGGCAGTTTTCAGTGGTGAGTCAGGGCAGTTACCTCGCACTGTCGGTCCAACACGCTGATCGTAGTCTCAGTCTATCCTTCTGACAGTGGCCCAAATCCTTTGGCAACATTGGTACAGTCAGCCCCACTTGTCTGATTGGGTTGCCTCTGTACATGGACATATGGGCGCAGGTTCTTAAAGCCCAAATGCCCCTGCCCAGGCAATCACAAGTCTTGGCACTCCTCGACGTAGTAACTTTACCAGTGGCCCCCTTTGGCATGCAGGGTCACCGCAGCACAGTGGAACATGCTTAGCAAGGCCCACACAACTCTTAACACATACCTAAGTCTACAGTGGTCCTTTCCTAGCATACTGGGGGCACTGAAAACAATCCTTCACATGAACTACAGTCTGCACAGCTGAATTCTCACACCTCGCACAGGGAGTCCTCATGGTTGGGCTCCTCACTGAACCTTGCTCTCCCCAACACTGTCCTCTTACTCACAGGACACACTGGTCTTGGCAAGCAGGCAGTGGCAGCTGGCTTGTCCCGAGGGTGGGGGATGAGGAGGCACAAAAAAAAAGTACCTTCTTGTAGCGCATCGTCCTCCTCCCTCAGGTGTCTTCTAGGAAGCTCCAGATGCAGCAAACTGCACTACCCAATCTTGACACTGTTTTCCTAGTATGAAAGCAGCACCAGGATTGGATAGAGCAGGCTCTCCCAGCACTCCGAAGAGCTCTGAAGGCCTCTTTTCTTTATGAGGGTGTGGGAGCGTTGCCCCTCTGCCCCATAATAAACAATTACATTTCCATTTATTAGTCACAGCAGTGTGCGGCATGGCCCGGGTGAACTTTGCTGTTTTGTAATGTAGAGTCAGGTGCGGGTGGGCGGAGTTAGACTGACGTGGGTGAGGGGGTAGAGCTTGAATGTTGGCTGTTGACTGAGTGCGACGACGCTGGGACGCCTTGGGGGGAAGTGCGCATGTCGGTTGGGCGGTGCTTTGCTCTGCCAAGTCCCGACATGTGCACTTGATGCCTCACCTACCTGCAATGATAGGAGCCCGGGATGTATTACATCCAGAGCCCCCAAGTCTCCAGATGAGCGTTGGCAGCCCCCGACCAAGACAATACTCGTGCTGCTCTCCTGCGGTTTATGGCAGTGAAGCAGCGCGAGGACTGGCTCAAGAGTCGTGGGGGTGGGGCTGCAGCTCGGCCGAGTTGGTGAACAGTGAAGGCCATGACTGGACTGGAAGGCGAGTAGTACGCCTGCTCATTTTTCTTTTTTTAAAGTGTCTTCCTGGTGCCTCATGTCATTGTAGCTCGGCCGTGCTTAAGACACATTGAGCTCATATTGTTGGATCCAACATCCATGAATGGCCAGGTGTTTACTGATGTTTACTGATGGAAGCGGGGGAGGGGGGTGGCAGTCGGTTCGTACGCCGCGAATCGCATTTCCTCGGCGCTGCTAAGGCGGTCTAGAACTTAACTTTTAGAAAGGCCAGTGAGCCTGTAGGCCTCACTCCAGTGACACAGAGTAAACAGTCCTGGTCACTAATAACGATCAGTCACTACAAGGTATGCTGCTAATACTGCACTCATGCTGCTTAACTTCTAGGGATGGCGGTAGCATGCCACTATTCTGGGGGTAGCCCTTTGGCACCCCTCCCAGCCCACTAAGACTGCAGTCTGTGAGACATGCCTATTTCATGGTGCACACGCATGATCGGTGTTCATCTACGACAAAACAAATCTGCATTAGGGATCCAGGCAAAACACAGTTGGGACTCAGGGCAGAGGTACATGTTTTTACCATGCAGAGGACTTTTCCGTCTCCACATCTTATTTTAAAGAGAGCAATGAGGAGTGCATATATTTAAAAAAACTATTTATACAGAACATTACCATGAATGATGCTCCATTGCAGGGACTCATTCCACAGAAGTCAAAACCCAGAGATCCAAAGCAACAAAAACAATGTGGCTGTTCACCTGTAGATCCCACTTCACTATACCTGAGGCAAATTCACTACCGGGCATATCATCAAGGAGGTGATATAAAATTATCGCCACTTTTGCGTCCGTTTTCGGATGAAAAGCGGCGATAATTTCATCGCCTTATCTGCAATGTCACGCTATCGCGTGAATCCTTGCATTATCGCCTGTTTACTGAACGCCCATCTTTGCATCTCTAATGAGATGCAAAGTGGGCGTTCCTGCCCTGACATAACTGGAGAAATGTCGCTAAGCGACATTTCTCCAATTATCAATGGGCACGCTAACCTGCAGAGCGACAAGCAAAGTAGCGATAACCTCTGTTATCGCTACTTTCCTGACGCCTGCTTCAAGACTGATTTAGCCATGTTTTCCTATATAAGGTGGATATCCTGGCTAAGTATGTCTTGCCCTATCTTCAAGCTATCGTCAAACTTTGTGAGATTATCACTGGATTTCCAGCGATAATCTCACATTTGGCAGTTAGCGCTGGGAATTTTATCGCTTTTGAGATAAGCGTTGCTAATAGCACGCTATCTCAGCGATAAAATTCCACGTTACCGGCGATAATTATCCTAGCGCTAAGTGCGCTTAGCGATAATTATCGCCGGTCCTTGATGATATGCCCCTACGTTTTCACAAATCACAAGAACTTTTTTTTAATAGAAAGCTGTGTCTCATAAAGGGGCAGGGCTGCTTTAAACAAAGTTCACATTTAAATTTGGGGGAGTATTCAGGGATTACCCGAACCACTGCCTTCTCCCCCAAAGGCAGCACACCATCAATCACAAAGTGGAAGCTGTCTCTTAGACACCTTGTACTTCGTGAATTGGTCACCACCACAAGTCGGGTGTTGATAACCTGCCAATCTGTTGCAACCAAAAGTACAGCTGCAAAACATTTATACAAAGCATAAATCGGAGGGGAGCACCCTTTTCATGCCCCCTCCTCTTTGCAAGTAGCAGTATGTTGCAAAAGTGATTTTGTATGTGGAGGTTGACAGGACAGAACTTTGTAAGCTTATAACTTGCAGTCACAAAGCCTGTTATTGTGCATATTGCAGAGTTTGCAACTCAGAAATCACAGTGGGCACCGAGCTTGAGGTTTTCAATGATGTATGTCACTTCTTATGTAACATGGTGAAAAGGTTGTGTACATGTTTTACAAAAAGACCCACGCATATTCTTATTTATTTGAACGTTTAAATTGTGTGGTGTAAGTTAGCATAAACTATCAGTAAAACATCCTTTGCTTTTATTATGGTCACTGATCTACACAAAAAGAGCTTGTGCAATGTGAGTAGAAAGTAGGGATACCTTTACTCATCATGCACGTCACCAAAAGTGACAAGTGCCACGCCCCCTTCGCAGTGTCACCAAAAGTGACAGGTGTCAAACCCCTATGATGTGTCACCAAAAGTGACAGGTGCCATGTCCCCTCGCTGTGTCCTTAAAATTGACAGGTGCCACGGCCCCTAATGTGTCGCCAAAAGTGAAAGGTGTCAAACCCCTATGATGGATGTGGGTGCCCCCCTTTGAGCCAAGGGGCGGTGTTCCATAGGGCGGGGCTACTTTTGGAGACAGCAGTGCCCTATGATGGAGGCTGGACATGTGATGTAGAGGTGAACGCCCCTTTTAGGGGTTGTTTAGGATACATAGAAGGCCTCCTTAAGAGCCTTGTACAGCAAGTCGGCGCCTGAATACGAAAAGGTCCCCATAGCAAAATGAAGAGATACAACCCGCTTGTGAAAAGGCCCATGTGGGGTGAAGGCCAGCCAACTATCGATAGATATTACCGCAGATTAACACCTCTGGTAATGGACGAGAATGCTCAACAAGAAACACCTAAGGATATGGGTTGCGATGTTACTGGTTTTGGCGATGACCAGTATCGGCGTATGGAAGCACATAGTCTCAAGGATTGCGTATGCCGGATGTCACCTATCAAGGTCGATAGCAGCGGAAGTGTGGACTTTTGTAATGGCAGCGAGTATGAGGGATTCAGCTTCGTGGAGCTGGACGATTTGGAAGATACAATAGTTCCACCTAACTCCCCCGTGTATGAAGACATGGGTTTTCAGGAGGATACACCTCCAGAGAAGGTAGTTGAGCAACAGCCGGGTACAAGCGTCGAAGATGATGGGGCAACGCAGGACATTAGCGACTCTCAAGATTTCAGAGCCGCCGCAGAGGGCGGTGAAAATGCTGAGGTTAGTAAAAAAAAAATGAAAAAAAACTGTTATGAGCAGACAGTTACATAATGATGTATTTTATTTCTCCAACTAATGGCGTGTCAATCTTTCTTCTTTTGACCCTAGAGAGCAACCGCAGCTGGATACACATACTTCATAAAGCACTATGGGGAAGAAGCTGGAGCACCTCCTAAATCCCCCGCCTATCAAGACATGGTTATTCTGGAGGAAGCGGCTCCTGAGAAGGTAGTTGTGCAACAGTCGGGTACAAGCGTCGAAGATGATGGGGCATCGCAGGACATTATTTGACTCAAGATTTCAGAGCCACCGCAGAGGGTGGTGAAAATGTTAAGGTTAGTAAAAAAAAAAAAAAAAAAAAAAGTTACATAATGATGTATTTTATTTCTTCAACTAAACTAATGGCGTGTCAATCTTTCTTCTTTTGACCCTAGGTAGCAACCCCAAAAAGAACTGAGGCCGTGGAGCCTCCTACAAAAGCAGCAGCATAAATTTTTACTGTCTATGTTGTGCAAAACAGACTGAAAGTTCCACAAGACAAAGTACAGATGTTCCCATGAAGCGTGACTATGTCTCTAAGAGCGACGCTGATGTAAAAGAAATTCAAGTGGTATCCCACGATGACATGATTGCTGTTAAAGGTTTCGCAGTGGCTGTGGTACAAGCTTGTGTCAAGCATGACTATTACGGCCTTTGTCAAGGGCATCAATTGAATGATCCTCAGCAGGCAGCGCATGAGTGTCTGGACAATGCATACAGAGATTGATTAATCCGCTATTTATGTAGTGTATTAGACCCGTTCAAGGTGTATAAACTGTTAAGGGAGGTGTACGGGCTGTCCGTTGAAAAGAAATATGTTCACCCGGAGATGCTGAAGCTCTTGACAGTGACACTCGAGGAAACCCAACATGGCCATTACCCTGGTTTAAAACTGCAGGGGCTGAGTGAGGCTTCTGATAGAAAGATGATAGAAAGACTCATAGAAAGCGTATGTGTAAGCTGTATCTAAAAAATAGAAGAATAGGGTCTCTGGCCCCTCGAATACTATTTTAAATAAATAAGGTCTTACTTAACGTGACATGATAGCGTGTATTTAGAACAAACTAGTGGAATGTTACACCGCATGGTGGTTATGTGTTAAACTGTACTATGACGTTTACCATGAAAGTGTAAAGTACCTTCTGTTTATGTTTTGTTAATATTCTTTACTTTTAATAAAAGGTCCTTGTGCAAAACACTTGTCATTCATTGCCTGCGGTGTAGCGGTTGATAACATGCCGGGGGCGCTGTTAAGAAAACTTTATTATGATACACGGGGAATTGGCAGCTTGGGAAGCACCGAAGCTCTATATAGAAGGGCTGTAGAAGAAAATGAACCTGTAAGCAGAGACCTGATGAAGACCTGGTTATCAGGAGAGGAGGCGTATTCACTCCATAAACCAGCCAGAAGACGCTTTAAGAGACGCCCTACAATCGTTAATGCGCAATTAGATTATCAATGGCAGACGGATATCATCAGCCTTCAAGATTTAGCAAAACATAACAACGAAGCTCATTATATATTAACCGTCATAGACGTGCTGTCCAAGTACGCCTACGCAGAAGCACTACGCGATAAAACTGGGGCTAGCGTCACGGCCGCTTTTAAAGCCATCTTCTAGAAGGATCGAATTCCTCAAAAACTACAAACGGATGCCGGTAAAGAATTCTTAAACAATACATTTCAGAAATGATTAAAGCACCACGGAGTTCAACATTTTGTAACACACACGGAGGTAAAAGCAGCGGTTGTAGAGCAGTTTAACAGAACTTTAAAGTCTAAGATGTGGAGGTATTTTATGGCCCACAACACCTACAGATACGTTGATGTTCTACAAGCTTTTTTAGCTGTATATAATGCCAGTTATCACAGGACCATCAAAACAGCGCCCGTAGAGGTAACTCCTAGTAATTCCTTAAATGTTTGGAGAATGGTGTATGGTGGTAATTTCGCTACAAAGGTGAAGAAGCCTATTTTAAAAAAAGGTGATCACGTAAGGATTTCAAAATTGAAAGGTGTCTTTACGAAGGGCTACCAACAGACTTTTAGCAACAAAATGTTTATAGTGGAAAGTATGGAGCTTAAAGAAGGGATGTATATTTACAGGTTAAAGGACTACGATGGGGAAGCGGTATCGGGGGTCTTTTACAAGGAAGAGTTACAAAGGATAACCAATGACCCGCACAGGGTGTATAGGGTTGAAAAGATTCTGAAAAGGAAAGGTAGAGGTACTAATAGTCAGGCATATGTCAAATGGCGGGGCTGGCCGGAGAAATTTAACAGTTGGGTGTTGGCCAGCTCCCTGAAGGGTGTGTGAGCTGAGGACTGTCTAAAAGGTGCTGTTAAGATGGAGACAAACCCCTTTTATATCACCCTGCCGTCCAACGCTTCTAAAGACATATTCCCCGACAACCAGATTTCTAATTATGCCGGTGGACCTGAAAGGGGATTGGGAGGTAGCCCTAACCGAGATCCAGTACCCTAGAACCTGGAATACATTTACACAGAGCGAGGCCCAAGTTTTACTTAAAGCGTGAGCAGGACCCTGTGAGCATGCACGAGAGCATACCATATGGCTACTACCCAAGCGTTTTAAGTGTTGTCGACGCCATCAACAAAGCCATAGGCAGCATCGAAACATATACGAATACTCATCTGTCGTTAGATAACGTCAGAAGGAAGGTGTTTCTTAAAGCCCCAAGTCGCACCACGACGTTTAACTGCTCAGGTAAATTAAGAAGAGTTTTAGGAACAGTACAGAATGCGAAAAGTCCGATTGAACCGGATCACACACGCCCTGATATTGACGGAGGGTTCTACACGCTCTATGTGTATAGCGATATTGTGGAGGCCCAGAGGATCGACGATAGTTACTCACCGTTGTTAAGATGGGTCCATGTACAGGGTGAAAATAATACGATGGTCAATATTCAATTCAACAAACCAGACTACGTCGCAGTCTCTAAAAACCATTTTGACACTATTTCAATTATGATCTTCGATGATCAGTCAGATCCTGTGTCCTTTAAATACTGGAAAGTTATTGTTAAGCTTCATTTAAGACCGAGACGCGACAGAAGCTATTAAGAAGGCATCATGGTGTTTGTGAAAACGTACGGGGACCCTTCTATGTACAGGGACTATTACCGAAACCAGGCCGGATATGGAGGCCCACCATACTTTCAAGGGTCACCTGTTATGTACGGGGCTGGTCTAGGAGGTTTCTTCCGCAGTCTGTTTAGAAGAGCTATGCCCTTCTTGAGAAAAGGCTATGAAATTGTAAAACTGCATGTTAAAGCGGCGGCTACGAACATTGCCCAGGACGTGGTAGGGTCTTTTACTTCGACGTTTGCCGAACGCATGAACAAACAGCCACAAGAAGGCGCGGCCTTGGTGTACAGACCACGCACGTGTGTTAAAAGAAAGCACCGTGCTTCGAGACGCAGAGGACCACCGGCCCCCTATAAAAAAAGGAGGAGTTCTTCAAAACACACGCAGAAAAGAAAAACCCCAAGACGGAAGAGAACTTCAAAGAAGAAGAAGAGAGCCACCTCTAAAGTAAATATTTTTTAAAGCGGAGCAAAATAAAGCATGACCTTCGTACACTGTGCATGGGGAGAGTGCGCCAAATCCGAGTTAGACTTGTTTACTCTAAAGCCCACGCAGACAACCATCGAAAACAGCTTCTTCATGGAGGTATCGCCTTTAGCCGCTTTGACGCCTCTGGCTCCTATAGAGTTTTATGTATCAGGGTCCACGGATATGTATTTGGATCTCAACAACACACTATTTCATCTTATGTGTAAAATCGTAAAAGCAGATGGAGCCAATATAGCAGCAGATGCTAAAGTGGCGACGATCGAATATCCCCTAGCAACCATGTTTAATCAGGTGGACATCACCCTGGGTGATCGGCTCATCACACAGAGCGATAACATGTACGCCTACAGAGCCTACCTCGAGAGTATACTAAATTACAGTAGCGACGCCCTTGACACGCAGCTTTGAGCGGGACTCTTCTACAAGGACACAGACGGACACTTTGAAGCCAAGGAGCTAGACGGTGACAATCAGGGTTTTGTAAAAAGAGCTGGCTTTACTGGGGGCAGTCGCCATTTTGACCTCCTGGGGCGCATACATTCAGACCTCTTCTTCCAAGATAAGCTGCTCATCAACGGAATTGATCTTAAGATCAAACTCACGCGCAACAAGGACACATTCTGCCTCATCAGCAGAGATGCGGAACAGTACAAGCTGGACATACTGTCAGCGAGTCTGTTTGTAAAGTGGGTGAAAGTGTCCCCAAGCGTCAGACTCGCTCACGCCGACGCTTTGCAAATATCAAACGCCAAGTACGCTGTGGAAAGAGTAGCTCTGAAGGTATTCAGCATCTCTGCGGGTACACGGTTAACTCAGCAACAGAATTTATTTATGGGACAACTACCCAAGCTTATCATCATAGGGTTTGTGGACAATACAGCTTTTAGCGGGGTCTAAGGCTCAAACCCCTTCAATTTTAAGCACTAAAACATCGTGATTCCTGCAAAACCCTACACACCCAGTTTTAGAACCTCCAACTACATCATGGAATACCAGGGGCTGGTTTCGATAACCAGTAAGCATCTGCGGGACTGCGGGGTAGCAGTGACAAGAGAAGGCTATGGGGCCGGATACACACTATTCGCATTCGACCTGACTCCTGACATGGAAGACGGTGATCACTACAACCTGGTCAAAAACGTCAATCTAAAAGCTGAAATACGTTTTAATGATCCGCTAACTGCGAATGTGAACATGGTCGTAGTCTCGGTATTTGACAGCATCATTCAGATCAACCACGCCAGACAGATTTTGTTTGACTATCTTTAAAAGTTTGTGAAATGGACACTGTACAGATACGTAACTACTTAAGCAGACATATATATGCTAGGAAATACTTTTTAGGTGTTTTCCCTAGCGATGAACTACCAACTGAAATAGGGTCAGAAAGACCACAAAACCTAGCCTTTAATACAGATCCTCATTACAAGGGTGGAATCCAGTGGGCTGCAATGTTTATAGATAATGACAAGGTTACGGTGTTTGACAGTACAGCAGAGTTCCCCGAACACAGAATCTGTACACAACCCATATTCAAGTTTGTGAAAAAAGCCACAGCGAGGGTTGAGTATAACAAGCTAAGGGTCCAGGATTCGTTAGCCATCACATGCGGGGAACACTGTATTTATTTTATCAGTAAAATGTTGGAGGGTGTGGTGTTTAGAAATTTCTTAAATCTATATTCGAGTGACCTTGTTAACAATGACAGTATAGTTGTGAAATATGTAAAAGAAACACAAGGGCATCTATCAGACCTGCGAGAACAGAATATAACGTTTGTCAAAATTGTAACATGTGTATTTTTAATGATGAACGTTTAAAATAAAGTCCTTTTTAAAACACGCATTCAGAATCTGTATTTCTGTGATGCTCCATACCCCATAATAATTTTTTTTTTTCAAAAGACGAGTGAGATGGGTTGAAAAGTTATAAAGTGTTTATTACAAACAGTTATGTAGGTTGCGCATTACAATTACATCTATTACTAAAGAAATATATGACGAAAAATCAGACATGATTATACACGTAATAGGCACATTTTATTCAAAAAGTCTGTAGAAACATTAAGGATGAATCCATGTATGGGCTTTGGACAATGGCCTTTTTCGCCGTACAGACGGCGCAAGTGGGGTGCTCCAAGAGGGGGATAGTAGAGGGACGTCAGAGGCGGCCGGCGATGGAGGGAGGGGTGTCTTTAAACTTTCAAGCATACGGTGGTGCTCGTTATTACCCACAAGTGTGGCAGGGAGGTTGAGTTCAGCGGCTGCTCGTAGAAACTGATCCCAACCTCTTAGAGCATTTAGATGCGTTAGGGGCTTGGGGTGCGTGAGACCTTTGACTAGGTCGTACATGTGTGAACCAGCAACCGGCTGCCCCTTGTAGAGAAATTCACCTCGCTCATTCCACGCTGTTAAGTCTTTAGAAGCGGCAAGTTTACTCAGCAACATTTGCGCAGCCCCCCTGTGCCTCTGACTTATATTTTTTAGGAGATCATCAACAAAGATATCCGAGGTCGGGGATGGGGTTGGCTGCGGCTGTTGGGGGTGCGTAGTCCGGGGCATATAAAGTTAGCGTATTTTTTCCGGTATCCCACTGCCTGTAATAGCTTAGAATTTTTTTAAGGGTGCTAGTGTAAAGGGTAGCTTTGTCTTACCTGTTTAGATCCGTCCGGTTCAAAATGTCTTTAATCTCAGCATCCAGTCGTAGAGTCTCATTTCAACGTATATCCCAGGCATTGTCCCAGTTTCTCCAACTGTTGTCTAGGAACCAAATACATCTTTGAGGCATGCTCCATCACAGTCCTGATAGGAGGTTTGTAATTATGGGTATAGCTATGCCCAGCAATGAGCCTATAAACCCCCAGACTATTTCACCAGTTTCTTCTTGGTGATGAGTGAGGCCCTTTTATTACTGAGCTTCTTGATAAGATGATGCTTCTTCTTCAACCCTTGTAACTGGCTCTTTGATATAGGGATGTTGCCTTTTAAGGTGTTTAGAGCTATTTCTGAAATGGCAGCCACTAAATCATCAGAAGCAGCGCAGAGGAGGGTCTTTCTGTGCTGGGGACTGGCTGTTACCAACATTTTCAGGAGGGCCAAATTGCGGCGTAGACGGTCAGACATGGCCAGCACCTGGGTTATAAAGGTCGGGGCTACAAATGTCATTAAAGGTCTTCAGCGATGTTTTTTATAGGCTCGGGACATAGTCTTTGGGGTGTAAGCGACTGGGAGTTCAGGGGAAAAAATATCAGCCCTCAGTCTGTAGTCCTCTAGAGTGTTATTTTTTAAGTCGACCAGCAGGTAGCTATGGGGTTTTGATGTAGTGTTTTTAAAGGCCTCCATGAAGAAGTGTGTGTTTTCCGGGTACGTCTGCTTAGCTATGACGGATATTTGCGGTTTGTCATGGGGATCTTTAAATAAAACAAGGTATGAGGCATTGAGTGCTATAGAGCGACTGGTCTTACCCTTGTAAAACAAGGTCTGCACAATGTAGCATATGCTTAGATTGCGATGGTGTGAATATAGAGTAAAAGCTCACTCTAGCTCAGGATGGTCACCACCTTCACACATAAGGTCATCGACAATTACCATGTTTACAAGGGTCAGTGGTAGCAGCTCATCATAGTTGAGATTATCGGATATACCTTCCATAAATCTGATATGAGGGAAGCTGCGGGACAGGTCTGTATAAAGATCTTGCCAGCACGAATAAAGCCACACGATTATTAGGTGTTTGGGGTAAAGCACCTGCAGCATTTTCCAAGAGCTTTTTTATAAAGTACCTTTTACCGCAGTTTGAAGACCCTGCTAACACGCAGGAGAACGGATGCTGTAATCTGGTGTCCATTGTGCTGTTGGTGTCTTCTCTAATGCGCCTAATAACCGTACAGCAGTGTTTTATAGTCCGTAGTCAAGATCCTTTTGTCAAAAACAACGCGTAAGGTTTTATGTAGGGGCTGGGTTGTAATTTCCCACTTCTTTTCGGATCTGACTATGCAGGGCTGGTTATCAACTATGGTTCTATCATTATCTCGATCAGTCGCTGCAGAGTTCATGCACCAGATCCTTCAGACTGTCAAAATTAATTTTTAGGGTATTGCTGACGTTTAACTTTATACCTTTGACCTTCATGCACACTTTGTTTGTGTTTGTTTTGTACGAATAGCTCTTAGGCCCGGCTGAGGTATATTCTATTATGTGCTCATCCTCATCGAGCTCGCTGGTCAAATTATCTAGATAATCCTCAAGAGGAGGATCTTCATCCCCCGGTTTACTCAGAAAAATCACAGAGTCAGTATCATGATACAGGCAACGTCCTGGAGTTTATCCAGAACCCCGTAAAGCTCTAGACAGGTGTGTGCAGTCGTGAAGCATGCTATGAAGAAGTTTATATTGTTACACGTTGTGGGGTACTCCTTTGTGTATTTCCAGCACACAGCAGCGGTCTCGTCATCGATAAACTCGCAGCTGGACACCTCGTAACAAGGGGCAAAAAGGTACTTAAACAGTGCGTCAGGATCTGTTATTAAGGTCGTATTTGACATGTTTGTATGCTGTGCCAATTTTCCCCGTAAGGAGTTGAGGCAGAGTTTGGCTAACTGTCGGCGGGCAGGGTTGACCTATATCAAATGGGGCCGTAAACGTAAACCCTTGTGCGTGTGGTAGTCACCGATGTATTTCTGTTTTGCATCTTGACTAGTACACCAATCGGGATATCCCGAGGCCTCCTGTTTGTCTCTGAGAAACTAATTAATGTAGCGTGAAAAGAGACGTGTCGTGGTCCTCTTAAAATGCCACAACTCGTGTACTTTCGAGTCTGTAGCCGTTCTCTAAGGGAGCTAGGACCTCGATGCTGCACCAGGTCCCTGTGAGCATCCTTTGTTCTTCAGTGTGACTACAACCACCGACCTCTTTAAACACGGCGCATGTTTGACAGAGGGGGAACATCAGCTTACCATCGACTCTATATGGTAACACTGGAAAGTAAAGCTACCTTGTAGGATAGATTTCACATTTGACTAGCCCAAAGTATTTGGAAAGGGGCTTAAAGTCTCTATATATGATGGTAGGGTGTCCTAAGGAGTATACCTTAATTTTGTTTACAAATGAGTAAGGACTGGTGAAATCATAATAGTGTATTTTCTCACCCTCACCAGTGGCCCTGTACCGTTGTATGGCATTTGTATGCCCCCCGAATAAGGCATCGCGGGGTTCCAGAGTTTGTGGTAAGTCACGACTCTGAAGGAAAGAGCGGAGCTCTGTGTGGGTTGTTAGCATATCTAACCACTCATGTTCCCATAGGACCCTCATCGCAAAGCCACATTTTTCAATATACTGGGCCCTCATCAGAGTACGTCTGTGTAAGTGTTCAAATTTGGCACCCATCAGTCTGTTAAACTCGTGGGGTTTGTAACACTGAGGACAGTGTGGTAAAAGCAGCCGTTGTATTCAAAGGCCGTCGGCACTCCCTTAGTTACAGCGTACCCATCCAGGTAATAGGGACCCAGGCGGTATTCACCACCCTGTAAGGCGTGCTGAATATGTATGTCTTCCTTCTCAGAGACATGCAAGAGCCATTGGATAGATGGGGTTGAATAATGTTTCTGTTTACCGTTATAGAGGTCTGGTGGCACTAGAGCGATACTTTTTGGTCTTAAAAACATGTGTTTGTAGATGGACATACACATGGAGGCCAATGTGATGTTTTGAAAAGGGTCTATGTATTCAATCGCCTTTGTCATTTGAGGCGCCTTGGGTTTCAAGACCCTGACTTTCTTAGTCATTTGAGGCGTCTTAGGTTTCAAGACTGTGACTTTCTTAGTCATGGCCACCACAACATCTCTGAAGAGGTTGCAGGACTGTCGCAGGATCATTACATCAGCCTGGCAATAGGCTTTCAACTCAGTTTGAAAATTAAACTCCTTTTCACGGTTTTCAGAGTACCACTGTAGAAAGCTCTCTTTCTCAGCAGGCATCATATAATCAACCCGTAGCTGTCCGGAGGCGGCATGGGTCCCACATAATTCTGGTTCACCAAGGTGTTAAAAAAGTGGGGAAAATAACCTTTACACCCGGGGAAACCAAAGGCTTTTGGCAGCTTGCTCAATTTCATGGGTAGGAAATTGAGGGTGTTTATGAACCTTATTTGTAACTGACCAGCCATTAACAACATCAGCTTGGAACCTTGAGTGATGAGTTCTACTTGCACCTTTTCACGAATCATATTCTGTAAAATAAAGAATGAATCGTATGCTTTTGAGTTATGGGCCAGCATGGTATACCCTTTGAATTTGGACTGGATGAATGTATTAAGAAAATCACCAACTCACGTTCGCCCCTCAAACTCCCAGCAGTCATCAGAAGTTAGATGATGGGCGTAAATATAGTTAGGTAGGTGTACCCCCGTCTCTTGTGTGCACTCTATATCAAAAACGATGTAATGTTCGGTTTGGGTCTGGGGTCTGCCTTTAACCATGTAACAATGGTGTACAAATCCTACCCTACATGGAATCTGACACCTTCGGCATTTCATGCCTTTGCATTTGTGATCTGTCGACACATACCAGCCGCACTCTTGGCAATCAATTCAATTCAATTCAAGTATCTTTATTCGATTGTATTCTTTACAATCATAAAAGTTCATATCAGAAATATACATACATAAAACAAATTTCACAAATAGACAATTAAAAAAGTTCATATCATAAACATACAATCATGGGCAAGATTACACAAATAAAGAGGTAAGTCCTCCAGTTCCCTTTTTTTTTGAGCAGCAAGGATATGAGACAAAATATGTTGCGAAACTGTTTTAAAACCAGAGCAGCAGACAAAACGAACCAGTTAAAAATATAAATAAGAATGCAAGATTAAAATAAAGGAGAAGTACAATATTAAGTACAGCATAATTAACCCTCCATACTATTCCTGAAAGTGATAGCTAGTTTCAGGAAGCTGCATATATATAAAGTGCAGTCACTATTTAAAAGTTGAAGGTAAAAAAGTGCTGGTTTAATCTGTGTAAAATTTAATTTTTTTAAACAAGGCTTTAGGTATAACTTCCGCGGTACTGTATAATAAGGACAAATAAATAAAAAGTGCACCAAATCTTGCGGAGACTTCCCGTCGCAGCCGCAAGCAGGAAGCACTTGACCTCGGTGTGCCCCTTTCGGAGTTGCTAACAGGAGGTGGAATAAATCAAAGCGGAACCTTATCAATAAAAAGCGCTCAAAGCCGGACATAGGCCATGTTAGATATGGTTCCATACTTAGGCTTGTTTGAAGTAAAGCATGTTTCCTAATACTAGCTTTCAACAATTCACCCTCCTCCCGGGCAAAGTACCTAGTGAGTAAGAATGTTTTTTTCACAAAGGTTACATCGGCTCTAGTTATAGTCTCTGGGGCTGAGAACAAGTCAGGTCGTCCCAATTCCGTGAGACGGTCATTTATGTACCTCAACCATGGTACCTGAAACCTGCCGTCCCAGGTTAAGGCTTCCTTTAAGATGTCATGAGTGAGTGGTATATCTTTATTTAGCCAGGAGGTCAGCCAACATAACAGGGGACTTGCTGCTAGTCTATCACTTAGAAAGGGTACCCCTAACTCCTCATGCACCGAGAAGTTTCCAGTTCCCCTTGGCAGCCTTAAAACCTTCTTTAAAAAGTTATTTTACACAATCTCCAGGGCTTGTGTTTGGCTGTAGCCCCAGAGCTCGCTGCCGTAACAGGAAATGGCAACACTTTTAGCTTGGTAAAGTTTAAGTAAAGCAGCCACCGGGCTATTACCCATTTTTCTGGCAAACCCGAGTATGGCTGCATTAGTTCGTGTTACCTCACCCTTCTTTTTAACAACAGCTGGGCCCCAAGTTAATTGGTTGTCAAGTAGGACACCAAGATAAGAGAAGGTTTTAGAGTTTGGGATTTTTCCACCGTTTATGGATAAAAAATTAGGCTTTCGCATTCCTTGGCCTATTTTCATCACATATGACTTTGAGTTATTAATGCTCAAGCCTCGAGAGCACATAAAATCTTGAAATGAGTTTAAAAGTAACTGGAGACCATTTGCCGTCCTAGAAATAAGGACGGCATCGTCCGCGTATAGCAGAACCGGGACGCCTTTTCGGCCGACATAGGGGTAATCAGCTCCTGTTTTTATCAGGTAATCTTCTAGCTCATTAATGTATAAATTGAACAAAAATGGAGCTAGGATACACCCTTGACGGACTCCCCGATTAATTCTAATGTCACTTGTTACTTTCAGATCTTGCGTGTAACGGACATTAGCTCTAGTATCTGAGTGCAGGTCAGCCAAAATATAAATTAGGTTCTGCTCAACGCCCATCTTGAACATGATGTCCCACAGTTTACCTCTATCGACGCAATCAAAGGCGGACGATAGGTCCATAAAGGCCAAGTGAATCGTTCCCTGCCGAGCCAGGGTGTATTTGCCCACTATTAAATATAGATTCAAACATTGGGTTATTGTAGAATGACCAGGTCTGAAACCATATTGTATAGGGGATATGATTTTATTCTCTGATGCCCATGTTGATAACCTATTCAAGATTGCGCCACCTATCACTTTAGCTACAGAATTAATTAACGATATTGGCCTGTAGCATAGTGGACTACCACGGTCGCCCTTCTTGAATACAGGAACTATGGTTGATTGTCCCCAGGACTTTGGACAACCAGAGATTATAGCTGCATTTATCACCCTGGTAAGGACAGGTGCCCATACCGTGGTACAAGATTTAAAAAGATCCGGTGGCAAGCCATCTGGACCTGGGGCCTTATTTCCAGTTAAACCTTGGATAGCCTTTTCTATTTCATTGTCTGTAAAAAATAAAAAGTTCTCCTTAGGTATTAAAAGATCAGTTGCTGTCTGTTGGTCATTGCTTTTAAAAATTGCACTAAAATGAGTAACCCAGTCTTTCTCTGAAATGTTTGTACCTAATGCAGTATCACTCGGGTTGTCAAACATTGGTTTATTTATAATTTCCCAGAATTTACTACTGTTACCCAAAACTAAGGGATCAAGTAGACGCTCCCAGGTATAGGCTTTTATTTCCTTTTTCCGTTTAATAAGAGTTTTTTTATATATCATACGGAGATTTTTAATATTTCCTGGGTCTCTGGGTTTAATTTTTAACGCCTTTCTTAAGTTATTACTTGCCGAGGAACATGCGTTATCAAACCATTTAGGGTTATTTTTAGCCGTCCCCTTTACTGGGACTGATAACAGCGACCCTACTGTTGTCACAATTCGTTCAAAAATATCTAAGATTTGTTCTGGGGGCAAACATGTTAATACACAATCCATTAAGTCCCTGCCACATGTTTTGTTAATTTCTATATAAAAATGTTCTTGATTTACCATATGCCATTTCAAGCGACGCTTTCCGTTAATACATTTTAATATACCCGCATCTTCACGGTGCTTCCGTTGTTCAAATACACCCCCACTCAAATTAATGGAAAGTGGGTTATGATCACTGTGGATGCTAGTTTGAATCACAAAATTAGAGGCCTGATTGGCAAGATCGGCAGATAGTAATATATAATCTATGAATGACCCAGGACCAGAGCCTTTAAATGTTGGGACATCGTAGACTTTGGTCTCAGGGACCAGCGACATGGCAACAAGCAAGTTATTTTCATTTAGCATGTCATTTAAATATGACCCTTGCCTAGTGTGGCGGAAATGAAATCCATCCATGCTGTTACATCCCAGGACACCCATAGGGGTGTCTCGGGGGTTACCGCAGGGATGAACATTAAAATCTCCTACAATTAAAGCGTTACACGGCAATGTACCTGGACCTTCTTTCAATAGTTCATTCAATGATAATATATTACACTCCCCTTCGTCATTTATAGCATTATAAAAATTAACTAGTGTTAAAACATGTTTGCCTCGCTTCAGTACAAGCAATTGGATATTACAATTAACAGTTTTAAGGCTGGTTATATCACACAAAAGAGCCAAATTGACAAAAATAGCAAGACCCCCCCTTGCTCTGCCGCTAGCTGAGGGGGCTGCTGGCCTAAGAAAGCTTTGATATCCTTCAATGAAGGCATTATTTCCTTCCATCCAAGTCTCTTGGAGACATATAATTGCAAATTTTCTAACAAATGCGAGCCAGGTTGGATCACTTAACTTGTCAGCCAGGCCTGCTACGTTCCAGGAGACTAAGTTCATATTGAAAACAGCAGCATTCACATTATCGGGTGCGGCCTCGATGCCGCTGGGAACTAATGTATGATCAGGTTGTTCAGCGCTAATAGCTCCCACAGTTACTGCTGCAGAGGGTTCTGAATCTATATGAATTGGATGGATATTAAAAGCTTCTATCTGGTATTGCATTGTACTAATATGCTCCAAGCCGTCAAGTTCAGAGCTAGCTGGAAAAGAATCTGTGACCAATTCTGTAGGGACGTTACTATCTAAGTTAATGAAAGGGGGGGAGAGATTCTCGTCATGGACAAGGTTACTAAATTTAAAATCGATAGGCAGGGATGTAGCTGATAGATCACACAGTCAATCAACACCCTCCAAACCATTACGCTCATAGAGGGCATTGAACCTGTTTGAGGTAGGAACATTGTATTGGGTGTTAGAATATGTTAATCGGGGAGTGTTATGATTGTTATATGATCCATTTATATACTCCCGGTTCTCCGAATAAAATGTTGAGAAGTTAGCTTTACTGGGCATATCTAGTATATCATTTCTAAAATGACGTTGATCCTTTATAATAAAGGGTTCGTGATTCCTCTGAGTTGCACCATTATAATTTGGGTTATGCATAGTGTAGTTTGCCTCATCCTCAGTATTAGGATATAAGTTGCTATGATTTCGTGATGGGTAAAAATAGCTTAAATCCTTAGTGCGAATTAAGCTATGGATCAGATTATCCTTCCAACTAGAAATATGCCTTACCGCTCTAATGTCATCGAAAGTGACTATAATGCAGTCACCCTCGGTTGATTTGAATCTATGGCCCACCCAGTCGACCCTCCTAACATTTGTGATCTTACCATTAATGTGGCAGGGGAGCGGTCTATGACTGGTTAACCAGTGACTAACTTTATTCTTTAAATCACCATATCTCTCCGTCTTACCCATTTCTAATTGCGGTACACCTATCATTACTATGGTGTAAAGTTGGGATTCAGGAGGGAGATTAATGTGAATGGGTTTCTTGTTTTGTTGGGGCTGCGTATACTTTTGCGCTGGTCGAGTATTATGAGGTAATGGTACTGTAAGGATAGGCCTGTCTGGCTCAACCTGAACATCAGGTGGTATGGAAGATGTGCCTTCCGTAGCCCATTCACTTTCATCACCACCGGATGGGGTTCCCATCATAGTGGTAGGCATAACTGGAGGGGTTAAAGTAGTATTACATGTACTTGTATGTTGGTTAGGATTAATCTGGGCCTTAGCATTCAATAGCATAGAGGAGTTCAAATTATAACCCGTAGTGTCAAGGTTATCTGTCTGGGTATAGATGTTAATACCTTGAGGCAAATTGGAGAGATCCTTGAGATGAAGTTTATCAGAGTTCTTTAAAGTTTGTTCTATACTAAAAATTTTCTCATTTAAGGGTTGGAGTAGGGATTTGATCATCTGTTCCAAACTCAATAAATATGATTTATCAATTACACACACCTCATCAGTCTGCGTTGTCTCATTTATAACAATTTTGCTGTTCTCGAACAAGTTTCTATTAGGCAACATTACTGCTTGCTCTTCAGCTGTTATAATATTGTTAGAGGTACTGGTTGTTGGTTTAGCCATTCTAAAATTTAGCCATACATCTTTAGCTGAAGACTTGCGTTTGCCTATAGGTTTATATATCTTCCTCATGATCGATTTTGATTTTGTTTTTTGCCTACCATATCGTGGTCTCTTTGTTTTTGGGGAAGGGGATTTATCTGCATCTGTGGTATTGATTAAAAGGGAGCTTTCTGCAAGCACAACCCCTGGAGGAGTCAGTGACGTATTTTCCAAATGTAATGCACATGGAATAGCCCCACCAGTGGAAGTAGATTGGGGGCTGCCTTCAATATTGGTCGGTAGAGTGAGAAGGACTGGAGACGTATTTCTTCTACAGCTATTACTATTTGGCAATCCTGAAAAGGACTGCTGTAATAACGAATCCTCTACACTGATAATAGACTCCGCAGTGTTATTTTGCACTGAAGTATGCATAGATAGGTTAGGAAAACACAGGTTAGGAGTAAGTGAGAGGCGTCTCTCCGTGTTTTGAATTGCATCAGCGACCACTCCAATGGTTTTTTGCAGCATTAGATCTATAGCTGTAAGGGAAGGTAATGGAGTTACAGGCACAGACTTATTTCTCGTGGTTGATCTTGTCGCCATATTGGTCTTCCTAGACTTGGACATTTCAAGCTGGGTGTTCAACTATTTAGAAATACAATAGGATATAAGTGCCAAGGTGATGCAAGGTAGAATTTCCAAGGCACACAAATCTGACCTATGGCACTTACGAGACACAATGATATCACCTTACAGCGATGGCACCCAGATACGAGTTGTTAGGGGGGTGGCCCGTCCCGTCTCCTTCAGTCCCCTGAGGGCCACAGAGGGCCCGCCCTTTGCCCGGGCTTAGCCCGGCTGAGACCGCGCGCGAGACCGCGACGCGGGGAGTGAGTTCGGTTTTAAAGCGCCTCCTGACGCTACTTCCGGGATGTTGGGGCCGGGGAGGCTGGGAGCTGTAGTTCAATCCCCCTCCTGCTCCACACAGCGGCCACGCGATGTCCGGCGCGGCAGCGGGAGGGAGGGAACGCCAAGGACAGCAGACTCTGGACCACGCTGTCGGGCCGCGGAAAACACTCAAGATGCACACTGCGCTGGTAGGACACCCACTCCACCGTGAGTGAGCTCGGTTTTTAAAGCGCCTCCTGACGCTACTTCCGGGATGTTGGGGCCGGGGAGGCTGGGAGCTGTAGTTCAATCCCCCTCCTGCTCCACACAGCGGCCACGCGATGTCAGGTGCGGCAGCGGGAGGGAGGGAACGCCAAGGACAGCAGACTCTGGACCACGCTGTCGGGCCGCGGAAAACACTCAAGATGCACACTGCGCTGGTAGGACACCCACTCCACCGTGAGTGAGCTCGGTTTTTAAAGCGCCTCCTGACGCTACTTCCGGGATGTTGGGGCCGGGGAGGCTGGGAGCTGTAGTTCAATCCCCCTCCTGCTCCACACAGCGGCCACGGGATGTCAGGCGCGGCAGCGGGAGGGAGGGAACGCCAAGGACAGCAGACTCTGGACCACGCTGTCGGGCCGCGGAAAACACTCAAGATGCACACTGCGCTGGTAGGACACCCACTCCACCGTGAGTGAGCTCGGTTTTTAAAGCGCCTCCTGATGCTACTTCCGGGATGTTGGGGCCGGGGAGGCTGGGAGCTGTAGTTCAATCCCCCTCCTGCTCCACACAGCGGCCACGCGATGTCAGGCGCGGCAGCGGGAGGGAGGGAACGCCAAGGACAGCAGACTCTGGACCACGCTGTCGGGCCGCGGAAAACACTCAAGATGCACACTGCGCTGGTAGGACACCCACTCCAGCGTGAGTGAGCTCGGTTTTTAAAGCGCCTCCTGACGCTACTTCCGGGATGTCGGGGCCGGGGAGGCTGGGAGCTGTAGTTCAATCCCCCTCCTGCTCCACACAGCGGCCACGCGATGTCAGGCGCGGCAGCGGGAGGGAGGGAACGCCAAGGACAGCAGACTCTGGACCACGCTGTCGGGCCGCGGAAAACACTCAAGATGCACACTGCGCTGGTAGGACACCCACTCCACCGTGAGTGAGCTCGGTTTTTAAAGCGCCTCCTGACGCTACTTCCGGGATGTTGGGGCCGGGGAGGCTGGGAGCTGTAGTTCAATCCCCCTCCTGCTCCACACAGCGGCCACGCGATGTCAGGCGCGGCAGCGGGAGGGAGGGAACGCCAAGGACAGCAGACTCTGGACCACGCTGTCGGGCCGCGGAAAACACTCAAGATGCACACTGCGCTGGTAGGACACCCACTCCACCGTGAGTGAGCTCGGTTTTTAAAGCGCCTCCTGACGCTACTTCCGGGATGTTGGGGCCGGGGAGGCTGGGAGCTGTAGTTCAATCCCCCTCCTGCTCCACACAGCGGCCACGCGATGTCAGGCGCGGCAGCGGGAGGGAGGGAACGCCAAGGACAGCAGACTCTGGACCACGCTGTCGGGCCGCGGAAAACACTCAAGATGCACACTGCGCTGGTAGGACACCCTTGGCAATCAGTTTTAGGGCTGCATTTAACAGCTTTGCGGTGTATGCGCAAGCAATCTTGCGAGCAACAAAACATCTTACAGTTACGACACAGCACCTTCAGGGTGACGTCTACGACGCACCTATCCCTCTTACCCATCTTACAATGTATTTCACACTGATGATGTGCCTTAGTGTTGTATATATGGTCGCAATGTGTGCACACATACTTGACTCCCAGAAAACATTTAAGGTTCAAGATACTGTAAAAGTGATTTTCGTGGTGAAGGACATATACTGTCTTGTTTTTCCCCGGTTGTAAAGTACTTCCAAGAACCATTGTGATAAAGAACTTTCACCGTAACGGCAAAATAGTTCTCAAAAAGACCTATGTCGCCAAAGCCGCCATGCGGTCTGGAGGAATTTCAAGAACCTCATGGGCTTAAGCCACTCTGGACAGGATGACAGCGTCGGTGGTGTTGCGCCCCATCAGCAACCCCACGATGCTGGCTGCCAGACATGTGTTGATTGCTCCGTTGTTAAAGTTGAGCAACCAACGTTGTTTCTTACCAATTATCTTGCTGTATAGGACGCTCTTTAAAGGCCTGGAAACACCCCCTCACGACCCCGTACAATGAGGGCTATGACTCTGAAAGTGCCATAGGCGACTAGTTCAGCCTCACTCTGCAAGAGCCTCGAGAGGTTTTCTAGAAATTCCACTGCATCAAACACATCAAGGGACCTTCGTTTGGTGAACAAAGGACTGTCAATACCCTGCCCATGGAAGCGTAGCTGGAAAAAAATCATTAGGACCCACATTGCATAACAACCTTTCTATTAGTGTTTGCACAGCCTGATGTATGGCTAAAAGCCCATGCGTGGAGGACCTTATCTGATGTAAGTTAATAAACCTAAACTCCTCTTAGTGTTCTGTGGCGTTAAATCTCTCTACAGTACGACTGTAGCTTCTAATGCTCTCTAAGAACACTGTCTCTGAATCCTCATCTTGAGGAATCTGACTTATGAGGGAGTTTGCTGCTGTATCATTTTGGGGATTTTGGTTTAGCCTGGGCTCTGGGATTCTTTTAAGCATCCGTGTAGCGCATATTTGGCTTTCTTTAGTTTGCTTATTAAAAGCCTGCACTGCTTAGAGCTATTAGCCCACATTTGTTTTTTACGGGACCATACTTTTCTAGGTAGCATAGCCCATCCTATCTGCGCAGTATGGTTTGTGTCAGTGGGCGACGTGCTCATAGAGGTCTCTGCTACAGACCCAACCCTTGGCCCTTCTGTGTGTTCCTGGTCTTGGTGTGTTGTTGCTCTACCCCCTGATCCCTTCACTTGTACCCCCCTCGGATGGTTCTCTTCTGAAGTTATGTAATGTAGGGTGCATGGTATTGGTGTATGTGATTCAGGCGTTGTTTCTGAAAATGTATGCCTTTGTTTGAGGGGTTCCCTGTACTTTTTACGCTTGAGCAAGCGTAAGAAGCGCAGGGACTTTGTCAACACCATATGGACCTTATTGCTATATTTGTATTTGCGCTTACTTTTATTAAGACCCGGGGCATGATGGTTCTTTAGTGGCCTACGTATGCCTAGTCATGAGGGGATATTCCATATGTTGGCCGTTGTTTGACATGTTTGTAGGATCACCCTTTTACACTTGTCAACCATTTGTAGTATCTTTCGCTGTGCCTCCAGCCCTGCCCCATCGCAGCTATCGCACCCCCCTAGTTTTAAGGTGGCGGTGTTAGCTTGGCGTTTTAACTTTCTGACCACCAGCTGTATGTCTTTCACATGGGCCCCTAGTACCTCTTTAGGATTTACAGAATCATATTGCGGCGGATTAGGGATGAATACAGTGTTTGGTTCTACAACTGCCTGTAACACCCCCGGACCATCTCTCGCCCCATCCGCCACAACAACATTCTGTAACTGAGGGACCGGTGGGATCCAAGATATAGGGTCCCAGTGCGAACACCCCGGGACGCCCATGGAAGGGTCCTCACTAAATACGCCCTCCAAACCCTGATTTGTACAGTCGTCCCAACCCGTAATATTATTGAATACGCCCCCCAAATCCTGATTTGACCAGTCGTCCCAACCCGTACTATTATCACCGTATATTGCTGGTGATGATGTGTGGTTTAAACTGACAGCGGGGCTGGTTGGGTCGTACGCACCTGGAGGGATGATAGGGGACATAAGGGTTGGGGAGTTTAAATGGCCGTCAAAATAATCTATGGCCCTATCGGCTAAGGAATTGTCGGTGTTGTTGGAGGGTGGATGTCTAACATCCGTATACAAATCCCCTTGTGCGCTGCTTCTGAGGTTCCATCAAGTTTGTCTATCAGCCCTGTCAAAGCCTTGAGACACCTGCTGCCGCCAATATAAGGGGGTCCTGAGGGTTGAGTATTTTCAGACTGTGAGTTCCTAACATCATCAGGAATGGTTATAGCCGGTTTTGGGGTTTGGTCTAGGTTGAACCCCTCTATAGATGTTGTTAGTTTATTTGAAACTATAGAGGGTTTCAGGGTGTGGGTAGGGGCCTGCGGTGGAAGGGCATTGATTAAGGGATCTGCTGCTGTTTCCACTTGTAAAGCCTGTACCCCCTGCTTCTTGTTCAGATAATTTCTTGAGAGGCGATTCACTTTAGGGGGTTGGGGCTGTACCAGATCTTCTACCACTGCCGTCACAGCCGCTGGCCCATTAGAGATCAGGGGTGTAGAGGTTTCATTCACAGATGTCACAATATTTTTTAATGATTGATCATAGGGCTCGGGGACCACAGGTTTCATCTTGAGGCCTAAAGGGCCTGCTTGGGACTCAGGGACCACAGACATTTTCTTGAGGTATAAAGGACCGTGTTGGAGTTCCTGATCCCTCTGCTTCTGGTTAAAGGTGGATTTGTTTGAGAGGGGGTGCCCTTTTGAGGCATGGAGAGGGTTCAGATACGCAACATCGCTTTTACACCGAACAGGATTTGTAAGCATGTCTCCGCTGTTTTCCCCCACCCTTTGTAGAATAGACATTCCTGTAGGAGTGTTCAACATTTTGGCAGAGGGCTTGATTTGGCATTTCACAGCTGTGTCTGTTCTCTGTTGTATGTGCGTGGAGTATGTGAAGAGCTTGTCCTGGCGCACACGCCTACTCACACCTTTCGCTGCAAGCTCTGTATTCTGAACTGTCTTTGTGATGTTCATTAATGGTTTCGCAGACTTCCTGACCTTACACAAATCTTCTCCGTGGTTCCTTTGAACGGCTCCTAGAATGTAAGATAAAAAAATATATATATTAGAAAAAATAAAGAACTGTATAAGATGCTTACACTACCCACAGACATCCCAGCACATTATTTTCTACATGCCCCCCTTTATACAACCCCTACTACACGGCGATGCCCCCTTCTACTGGCGAGAATAAAATACAGAGTTCTTTTTTCGCACCCTTTGTAAAACACACCTTTTAGAAGTCTTTTCAAAGCTCCTTTCTTTGTCACCGGTCCATTTCCAGATGTTGAAGATTTCCTCTTTAGCTGTTTATCCTTTGTCGGCTGTGCAGCTTCTTGCAAAGCGGCGTCGGCCGTGCATGACTCTGAGGACCCGGCAAAGAAAAAAAATAATCATATTTGCGGTATAAACAAGGCATTAGCAGTCCCTTCTGAGGAGCCCTCCTATGGTACGCCCCGGGGGGTTTTGGTCCAACAAAGTCTAAGTCTTAGGCAGTTTAAAGACCATGGCATTTTTTGATTTACCTGAAAGAACCACTGTATCCTGCACTCTCTGCGACGCATCTTGAGACCCCAGGTACTGCTTTATATCATCAAGATTTAGCTGTACATTGGTATCACAATCTATAAAAACATACATATATGCAAATACCATTAGAAAAGCAGAGCTACTGAGACAGCGGTGTATAAAAACTACTCAGAACTACGCAACTCTAAATACATATACCTGCTTGCAGGGCTAGCATTTCTGCATCCGTGTTGGTTATTTCCGGTAAGTCCTGTGTTCAGGGTTAGATAAAAAAAATGGCTGCTTAAAACTACACCTCATAAACGCAGCATTACAGTTTGTTACATACACCTTAGAAAACGCCAATCATAAATTCAAAATTGAAAACAACCTAGCCTTGACATCTAATTTTTTAATGAGAACCTCTGATTCCTTTTTTTCACAAAAAGCAACCACTATTGAATTGGCTAAATACCAGATTCAGAGTAGTGTAAGAATGTTGTTCAACTATCTACTTGACAGGTGGAATATCAAAGATATTGAAGTAAAAGCCTCACTCACATAATAGTGACATGCTTCATCATAGGCAGTTACTCCACACCCAGAGAAGTTGGTACTCTCTGGGCGGACTCAACCAAAGATATACTGGGAGTTCTTAGATAAATGAACCACTGGTTAAGCAGGGAACCAGATCAAATTAAAAATACCTATGAGTGTACCCTATTTTGAATCCTTTATTCCTGGGCACTCATGATATCAATAAAAACTTATTGTTGGGGTTTTTTTGAACTCGATTTGTTCAATTGTACCCTCAACCGTGTGCCAACATGTTTCGGCCCGTCTTATAGCCCTATCGGGTCTGGGGGCCTTCGTCAGGGCGATATCTTTCTTTTCCTTATGCTATAAGGTCCCTGCGATTTAGCTGTACATGTGCTTACATGCAACCCATTCGTACGTGAGGCCTAATGCACTCACCTGTCCGTATGTACCATCCGACTTCAGTAGAATTTTTCTATTGGACATGGAACAAAAAATTAACATGTATTTCTTTGACGACACAACAACATAATCTGTCTACAGCCCGTCTTGTGCTCGTAGTCTTTGATTTTTAGTTGTAGTGATGGTGTACCACCTGACTATGTGCTCTCTATTTTAGGGCTTAGTGTAGTACATTAATCATTTCAGTTTGCTCCCCGCCACATCACATCCACATCTATTCACCACACAACGTGCTCATCATACTCCTTGTGTTTGACTATGGGTGAAAAGGATTGTGGCTAGGTTGTCTCTCTTAGTCACCGATCCTATAGGTCTCTATTTTGGCACCCATTCCCTCGTTGTGTTATTTATTCGTTTCTTAAATATATCACCATGCGTTGGGATCGCGTATATCTCTTTCATCCAGTATTTTTAGAACCTACAGGTGCTCACCTACTGCCCTATGCCTACTGGCATCATGCAGATCTCGTGTGTTCAGGTGCTGTCCTGTAGTCAAACACTGCGTCAAAGGTAGATAAGGGCAACTGTTATCACGTTCTAGACCGATCTATTGATATAAACCTAGTTCTCTACAAGCTTCTAGTTCACGGACCCTTATTACCGTGTTTCTTTCTTTGTTTGCGTTAGAAATAAACAAAGTGTTCATTCTTATTCCATTTCCATGCACTCGTTTCTACTTGGGCCTTCATATCGTGTGTTACAGGGTGAACTCTTATATGTGTTCTGTTAGTAGGCCCCTTTGATATTTTTACTTCAGCTAGTCTTTTTTAATAATTTAGTTAGAACAAAAACGGAACCGTTAAAAGACTCTACGAGCGTCCCTGACTTCATAACAGATAGTTCGGGACAACAAGCGTCACAATTACAAAATATTCCCTCGCTGTCACTTACGTCATCAAGGACACCGCACCGCCGTTGCACCTAGTCAACCACACCGTCTGCCGTCGGGGATGTGAGTACGGTTGTGTCAGCTTTTAAAAGAAGGTGCACGAACCTAATTGGAGGGCTGTTCTAACCCAATTCCAATTCTCTATCGTCACGTAACGTAATCACAGCTGTTCGGACTTGTATGCGGCAGAACTACAAGAATTATGGGAAATGTAGTTCTTTTATGTCCGATACGCAGTGTTCGATCCCCCTCTCGGCGAGGGATTTGTTTTGTACAATTTTGAGGGTGTATTTTGTTAATCCCTCGCATAACTGTTTTGCGGAGAATCACTTAAATGGTGTAAAGCTACCGTTGCGCCGTTTTGGGAGAACTAGCATGTCTCACCTCATGACCAGTGATAGGGGGTAGGATGTAGGCGACCCCACTTGAACTTTTGTATATCTACTAACGGCAGGTAATTCTAATCAGTAGATTAATCTATTTTTTAGCTTGACTGCACGTTTGTTGTCAAATGCCCGACTTCGATGGTGTTATTCCCATGTGTTCCTAAATTCTATATATCGAGGTCTGATATTACACCCCAATCTTCTGTTGTTATATATGCCGGTGGCTTTATTGCCTATACAGAACTTTGCCTCCTGTCTTTTTCTTGAACCCTTTGTTTTAATCATATTTACATAGTGGAGGTGCAGCTCTTTTTTAGTTTTTCATACACATGGTTGCAGCACGATTTATTTGTTTGCCATGTTTAAGGGATATATATGTTTTGTAGCCGAATTAAGTCATAGAGCCCCACAGAATTTCCTCGTTAGTGCCTGATGTTGTATTGAAAAGGCGATAGATCTACCTTTGATTGCCATATTTAAGAGATATACATGCTGTGTGGCAGAGCTACGTCATAGAACCCCACGGAATTTCCTCGTTAAGGCCTGATGTTGTACTTGACAAGCGATAGATCCACCTTTGCTCTAGTTTTAGCAATTGTTTTTCGTTGCAGCTGTCTGGTAGTCTCTCAATTACAGTCATCCCAATGTATATTTTATTGCAGATGCAATTTAAGAGATAAGAGATATATATGCCACACAGCATATATATCTCTTAAATATGGCAATCAAAGGTAGATCTATCGCCTGTTCAATACAACATCAGGCACTAACGAGGAAATTCTGTGGGGCTCTATGACTTAATTCGGCTACAAAACATATATATCCCTTAAACATGGCAAACAAATAAATCGTGCTGCAACCATGTGTATGAAAAACTAAAAAAGAGCTGCACCTCCACTATGTAAATATGATTAAAACAAAGGGTTCAAGAAAAAGACAGGAGGCAAAGTTCTGTATAGGCAATAAAGCCACCGGCATATATAACAACAGAAGATTGGGGTGTAATATCAGACCTCGATATATAGAATTTAGGAACACATGAGAATAACACCATCGAAGTCGGGCATTTGACAACAAACGTGCAGTCAAGCTAAAAAATAGATTAATCTACTGATTAGAATTACCTGCCGTTAGTAGATATACAAAAGTTCAAGTGGGGTCGCCTACATCCTACCCCCTATCACTGGTCATGAGGTGAGACATGCTAGTTCTCCCAAAACGGCGCAACGGTAGCTTTACACCATTTAAGTGATTCTCCGCAAAACAGTTATGCGAGGGATTAACAAAATACACCCTCAAAATTGTACAAAACAAATCCCTCGCCGAGAGGGGGATCGAACACTGCGTATCGGACATAAAAGAACTACATTTCCCTTAATTCTTGTAGTTCTGCCGCATACAAGTCCGAACAGCTGTGATTACGTTACGTGACGATAGAGAATTGGAATTGGGTTAGAACAGCCCTCCAATTAGGTTTGTGCACCTTCTTTTAAAAGCTGACACAACCGTACTCACATCCCCGACGGCAGACGGTGTGGTTGACTAGGTGCAACGGCGGTGCGGTGTCCTTGATGACGTAAGTGACAGCGAGGGAATATTTTGTAATTGTGACGCTTGTTGTCCCGAACTATCTGTTATGAAGTCAGGGACGCTCGTAGAGTCTTTTAACGGTTCCGTTTTTGTTCTAACTAAATTATTAAAAAAGACTAGCTGAAGTAAAAATATCAAAGGGGCCTACTAACAGAACACATATAAGAGGGGGTGAGTTCACCCTGTAACACACGATATGAAGGCCCAAGTAGAAACGAGTGCATGGAAATGGAATAAGAATGAACACTTTGTTTATTTCTAACGCAAACAAAGAAAGAAACACGGTAATAAGGGTCCGTGAACTAGAAGCTTGTAGAGAACTAGGTTTATATCAATAGATCGGTCTAGAACGTGATAACAGTTGCCCTTATCTACCTTTGACGCAGTGTTTGACTACAGGACAGCACCTGAACACACGAGATCTGCATGATGCCAGTAGGCATAGGGCAGTAGGTGAGCACCTGTAGGTTCTAAAAATACTGGATGAAAGAGATATACGCGATCCCAACGCATGGTGATATATTTAAGAAACGAATAAATAACACAACGAGGGAATGGGTGCCAAAATAGAGACCTATAGGATCGGTGACTAAGAGAGACAACCTAGCCACAATCCTTTTCACCCATAGTCAAACACAAGGAGTATGATGAGCACGTTGTGTGGTGAATAGATGTGGATGTGATGTGGCGGGGAGCAAACTGAAATGATTAATGTACTACACTAAGCCCTAAAATAGAGAGCACATAGTCAGGTGGTACACCATCACTACAACTAAAAATCAAAGACTACGAGCACAAGACGGGCTGTAGACAGATTATGTTGTTGTGTCGTCAAAGAAATACATGTTAATTTTTTGTTCCATGTCCAATAGAAAAATTCTACTGAAGACGGATGGTACATACGGACAGGTGAGTGCATTAGGCTTCACGTACGAATGGGTTGCATGTAAGCACATGTACAGCTAAATCGCAAGGACCTTATAGCATAAGGAAAAGAAAGATATCGCCCTGACGAAGGCCCCCAGACCCGATAGGGCTATAAGACGGGCCGAAACATGTTGGCACGCGGTTGAGGGTACAATTGAACAAATCGAGTTAAAAAAAACCCCAACAATAAGTTTTTATTGATATCATGAGTGCCCAGGAATAAAGGATTCAAAATAGGGTACACTCATAGGTATTTTTAATTTGATCTGGTTCCCTGCTTAACCAGTGGTTCATTTATCTAAGAACTCCCAGTATATCTTTGGTTGAGTCCGCCCAGAGAGTACCACCTTCTCTGGGTGTGGAGTAACTGCCTATGATGAAGCATGTCACTATTATGTGAGTGAGGCTTTTACTTCAATATCTTTGATATTCCACCTGTCAAGTAGATAGTTGAACAACATTCTTACACTACTCTGAATCTGGTATTTAGCCAATTCAATAGTGGTTGCTTTTTGTGAAAAAAAGTTATTCTGGGAGAACGCAACCACGTTGTTTATTCTCTCACTCTCGGTTTGTGATAAAAAAAAAACCTCTGATTCCTCCCCACAAGCCCCACCATATGTACACCCATAACCTATAGATATATCTATATAATGGGTTGTGCATGCTGCTGCTGGGAACCTTTTAATAATTCACTGCTTTATATTAGACTTTTGACTTATAAACTGCAAGTAACAAAAGTATATCACCTAGGAGAAAAACCTGTCACAACACGACCCTAAATACATTATGCACAGCATGGTCTACACTATATACACACTCTGGGCTGCATTTAAAATGGTTGCATGGGGAGAGCAAAAGTATGCATTTTAAAAAGGGCTGTCTGGGGGAGCGCATAAATATGCATTTTTTGTTTTTTTTTTAAAGGGCTGGGTGGGCCTGCAAAAACATGAGAAAAACCCCTGCTCTATATCCTGTGATTCAGGGTAAATCACTTTAGCCTACCTAAAATGAATGTTCGTTTGTGTAATGTAACAGTGGCTCCAAAAAAAAGCGCTCCTAGATCTTCAGGTTGAGTTTGCGCTATATAAAATGTCCCCCTTTGAAAACAAAAAAGAAAAACCACAGGGACGCTGCTTAATGGTCCATGTGGCTGTCAATACCTTTTTTTATTTTCATTTTTTTTTTAAATGTATTATTTATATTTTATTTCATTCACTGCCCACACTCATGGGGCTATGGCAGGCTAAATAGATTTGGCCCAATTGAAGAAAAAAAAAAAGCCACAGGGACGCTGCTAAAAACGGTCCATGTGGCCTAAAATAAAAAAATAAAATTTTAATTTTTTATTTTTTATTTTAATTGTATGCCCACACTCATGGGGCTATGATACTCTAAATAATTTTGGCCCAATTGAAAAAAAAAAAAAAAAGAAAAGCTACTGGGACGCTGCTAAAACGGTCCCCTTCGGTAAGCGGGCTCTGGGGACCATGTTTCATTTAAAAAAAAAAAATTTAAAACAGGGATCGCAAGCCCCAAACCCCCACACCTCCTGCACAAGCCCCCGGAGCTCTGCATGGAGGACAGCGGACTTCGGGGGCTTCATTTTGTTTTAAAAACCCTGGGATCGCGAGCCCGAACCCCGCACAGCGCCACACACACACTACCCCTGGAGCCCTGCACTTGGGCAGTGGGCTCCAGGACTTCATTTTTGCAAAACCGGGGCCACGAGCACCAACCCCCACAGAGCCACACACATTACCCCCAGAGCAACGCCTTACACACGCGTGCTCTGGGGGCTTTATTTCTTTAAAATCTCGGGGCAGAGAGCCCCAAACCCCCACAGCGCCTCACACAAGCCCCCGGAGCTCTGCACTTGGGCAGCGGGCTCCGGGACTTCATCTTTATTTTTTTAAATCTCGGGGCTTCGAGCCCCACACCGCCTATACATGCCCCCAGAGTGCCAAACTTGGAAGCGGGCTCTGGGGGCTTTTATTGTTATATAAAACGGGCCTAGCGCCCCCACCCCAAGGCCACAGGAGCCTCCAGAGTCCCACACTTAGGCAGAGGACTCTGAGGACCTTTTTTATATATGAAAAGGGCCTCGACCACCACACATCCCCAAGGCCACAGGAGCCCCCAGAGTACCATGGCAGGGAGCGGACTCTGGGGGCCTTTATTTTAAAATATGCTGCAGGGCTGTGACCACCCCAAACCCTGGACACACCTCCTGAGCATGCCGCAACCAGCGCCAGAGACCCTGCAGCACCAGCATAGCCATTGGGTAAGTACACAGTTGTATTTATTTATTTATTTTGACCTGTATACATTGTATATTATGTAGTGTACTCTGACCCCATAGACCCATACCATATTGTTATAGGTTTGTAGGAACTGTAAAAGCCTTACGTTACAGGATTGTCGCACCTCTAATACCCTTAGTATTATTCACCCTGAATACATGCCCACATTTTATTTTTTAAAACACCTTTAACAGGTACCCAACCCCCCAAAACAGTATCCTTAGACATCATAGATACAGTCATGCCTTGTATAAAATGGCCATTAAAAACGGCACACAGCAGCCATGTACAACCCCTAAAACATCCACTTTTATTCACATTACATACAGTTCCCCCTTGCGCTTTGCGCCTTTTAAAAAACCTAAAATGACAACCACATTTCACCTCCAACCTTATTCACATTAGACACCAAACCACTACCCCACATCATATAATATTTAAAACATTGTATATACAGTCCTACATAGCACTAGGTACCCTTTTAAAATGCAGCCTTCACCTTAAATGCATTGCCACCAATACCTTAAATAAAAAACCTTAAACATGCCACATTGTGCCAGCCACCCTATTTTACTTACATCCCATAATGTGTAGCAGGCGGCGTCAATCTTTGATAAGTTGTTCTGGTCCATTATTCCCTTTAAATTCCTGAGTTGATCCTGTGCAGCAACACAATCCACGTATGTCGTTCCACCAAGCCGTTTTTGAATAGCTATGTCTGCTGACCCCAAAGTATGCTTTTATACCTGTCCTGGTTGTTAATTAGGTCACCACCCTTTATGGAGGTGGGGTTTGGAACCAGGTATTGGGGTCCCTGGGTGGGAAAATGTTCTGACCAATGTACAGCTTGGTTATAAAGAGGTAAGCAAACATAAAAACGGTGTAGCTTAGAAGTAAGGGAGGACTGTTATTTAAGTGGATAAAGAAATTATCAAATCCATCGATGACTGGCTACATTATTCAGCTCTGTAATGGAATGTGATTAGTGGGCTGAAAAGTGCTAATAACATGTCCTCCTTCTCACTTACACCTCTCAAACGTGGTGTGCTGACACCTGCTCATGGATTTACTTGTTTCTGTAAATTGTACACATTCAGCTAATATAAAAGCAAAATATACTGATTCTTGCCAATCAGGCATATGTCTCAATTAGGTCAATTACATGTATTGCTTTCCTGAAGTGCAGCCAGAACAGAAGCCGTTTATCATCTCGATTTATTGTACAGAATATAAGAAAAGCAGTGGGTCATGTGCTATTGGATTAACCTTTCACTTAATACAAGTTATAGATCTCATTCTGTAGATGTTCAGGAAAATGAATTGTAGTGACTGATCTTTAACTCCCTTCTTTGTCTGTGTAGAAAGGGACAATTCAAAAGATGTGAGCAATGCATTAAAAGAACCGACAGGACCTTACATGCAATCTAGCTGAGTCAGTTACATTGCTGTGCTCATTCAATCAGACCACTTAGAATGATCTCCCGAAATCTTTAGCAAACAATCACAGAATTTTATTGTATGTGTGGAGGCCAATAGTTTGAGGGACAAGAGAGGCAAATGAGGGGGAGAGGGGGGGCGTAACGTCAGGCTTCAATCACAATAACCATATAGGTTAAAAAGGATAACAAACATTTGCTGACTGTTCGCAAAGATACAAAAATATAAATGGTAGAATTATGTAAATGCTGGAGGAAGCAAAACAAATAAAGTATTTAGGGCCTCAGTTGCAACAAAGTGCCGCTGCACGGTACCACAAGCCCTTGGGCTGCGCCAGGCTGCAGCACTTTCAGGGCACAGGGATGCGACATATTTACAATAATATGTCGCATTCCTAAGCTCTCACCTGTGCTGGTGGGGATATGGGGAGCTAGTACCCCATCACCACCTGTGTCAACATGTTTCTGCCATATTGGCCCGGAGGGTCCGTGGCATTCATCAGGACGAAATAACTAGGTCTCCTATCTAACCTCTTCTGGTTAAGATACTACCACCTTGTAGGGTAACCTATGTCAACCTCTACCTAAAGTTGGGATTTCTTGAAACAACCAAGTCAGGGATTAAGTAGCCTCATGGGAAGGGGGACTGAGGGGCCCCTGTAGTCACACCTACCTCAAGGTGCGTCCTTCGCCGTTCTGCTAAAGGCGTTATCTTCCACCATCAGCGGTACTAGGTCCCCATATCCCCACTCTTGATTTTTAATACCAAAGAAGCACCTAATAAATAAATGTATTTTGGTGTGTACATTGGCTTTTAACCTTTCACTTTGTCACAGGCCCCCACTTAGCTTTTAGAAGTGCGTCCCTGTCTCCAGGTGTAGGCCCACTCTCTACCAAACGCAGTTCCTAGAGAGCGAGTACTGATAAAGCATGACACCTGGTGGTGTGTGAGGACAGTCCTTCACATTTTTTGAGATGCCCAGCACCCCACTTAATCAAGTGTAGAGTGCTTGCCTTTGTGTATAGAATCAGAGATTTATTCAGGGTGGCTTCCTTTTTGTGTGCATATTAGGTTTGGAGGCCAGCTCACCCTGAACACCCCGTAGCCTCTAGTTCCCTCCCCTAGCAAGCTCTAGGGTCCTGTGTGTGGCTGGCTTGTAAATAAGCCCCTAAGTGAGCTATTGCCCAGAGTCACAGGATGCTGAGCTGAGCTGCTTCCAGGATCGAACCGGGAGCCCCTCGCTCCGGAGTCAGCTGCTCTGGCTGCTGAGCTACACCTCTTTCTACTACTCCCCAGAGGGATAGAGCGGAAATACTGACAAGACAATTCTACAAACTCTGAGTGAAGTGGAATGTTACACCCAGGGCTACTTTTCACCTGGGCTATAGCTGATTTAGGGAGATTCAATATCCTTTTTATGCATTGCACTTCAATTCTATCCCAACTAGTTATCCCACTCAAGTACATGATTTCTGCTCCATAGAGCCATTTGGAATGAATCATTGCTTTAAATGCTGTAAAAACTAGATTCATCTTCGGTTCTCTGAACTTCCTCCTAAATTTACAAAGCCCCATTGTTAGACCTGGCATTTCTTGGCGTGGTTAATCCTAACTTTTTGCCTTTACCTCCTCTATTTTTGATCCTGTGATGGATTTCGTTTTAATGGCTTAGATACTTTGGGTACTTTGCCACTGCTGATCAGTGTCAAAGTGCAAGTGCTCCCTGTATAAAGTGTTATGGTAATTGGTTGTTATAATTGGTTGGTTTGCCTTACTAGTGAAGTCCCTAGTAAAGTGCCCTATGTGTGCCAGGACTGGTAATGCAAATGCTACTAGTGGCCTGCAGCACTAATTGTGCCACCCACACAAGTAGCCCTAAAGAGAGATCTCAGGCCTGCCACTGCAGTGTCTGCGCGTAGTTTGCCTTTTTTACTGTTGCAAGGCAATCTTGCCCATAGGACAGAATGGGGAATGCTGTGTCCCATGTTTCCAGCATATCTTGCCATAGGCATAAGATGGAGGGATGGAGTTTAGTGTGCCTTAACTCAGAATTTAATAGCACATCTTTTTGTGAAGATGGTTTTTAAATTGTGTGCTTAGAAACCACGTTTTTAAAAGTGGCTGGTTTCTTGTCTTAAACCATCCTGTGTGCCTCTGCCTGGTTGTATATTGCCTCCCTGGGTTTAGATGTGACAGGGTCTGGGAAGTGTCCTGACCCCAGGGAGGAGAAGGTGAGACAGCAACAGCCTGGGCCTGCATTTGATGTGGGGGGAGGAGTAGCCCTCTGGATGTGAAGAAGGCTGTGTTGCTGCCACAAAAGGATGGCTTCACCTCCTGCTGAGCGTCTGGGCCCCAGACCCCCACTATCAAAGGAAGAAGGTGTGCCATTGCAGGAGGGCATCCATAACTGGTTTGGACTGGGTTCAGAGCCCTCTGAACACAAAGACTTCAAAGGCATTTAGGGGTATAAATGTAAGAGCTGAAACCCCAGAACTAAAGACTGCAATCCATACTGAAAAAGGATTGAACCTACTTTGTGATCAAGAGGAACCTCTGCCAAAGAAGAATAGCTGAAGAGACTGAAGAGAAGGACTGCACTTGCTGTGTGTTCTTGGGCTGGCCTGCAGTTTGCTGGTTTGACTAAGGAGAGGACAAGGGACTTTGCTGTGTGCTGTGTCCCCCTACTTGTGAGGACTTTGCTGTGTGCTGAAGTAGCATGTGTCCAAGGGCCCGAGGAGAGCTGGTCCCCTGTTTTAGAAACTCAGGAACACAAAAGTTTCCAACCGTGTCTCTGCGATGCTGTGTGCGTGGTGCTCTTGCACGCCTGAGCTGGCCGTGTGGTCCGTGGTACTATTTACGACTTGCCCCGTGATTGCATTGCCCCCACAGCGTGAAACATCGTCCACGCTGCTGCCTTGCTGTTGTAGCCCAAGCCGTCATCGTACCTGAGGCTGTGAGTAAAGATCGCTGCCGCCGGCCCGAGCTGCAACGTGCCAAAGGACTGTTTGAAACTAAGACACATGTCTCAGCGACGCTGTGTGTGTGGTGCTCTTGCATGCCTGAGACTGCCGTGTGGTCCGTGGTACCGTTTACAAGGTGCCCCGTGATCGCACTGCCCCCGCAGCATGAAACATCATCCACGCTGCTGTATTGCTGTTTGTGGCCCGAGCCGTCATCATAACTGAGGCTGCAAGTAAAGATCGCCGCCGGCCCGAGCCGCAACGTGCTAATGGGGGTACTTCGAACTAAGGACTGTGTCTCAGCGACGCTGTGTGCGTGGTGCTCTTGCACGCCTGAGACTGCAGTGAGGTCCGTGGTACTGTTTACAAGGTGCCCGTGATCGCATTGCTCCCACAGCGTGAAACATCGTCCACGCTGCTGTATTGCTGTTTGTGGCCGGAGCCGTCATCGTAACCGAGGCTGAGAGTAAGGATCACCGCCGCCGGCCCGAGCCGTAACGTGCTAAAGGAATGCTGAAGCTAAGGAAGCTACAAGGTGAAAGGGATCGTGATTGTTGTTTGTCGAAAGGAATCTGCCCAAGATCATCAGCGACGGAGAAGGCAGCGCCGTAACCTGTCCGGCTACAGCGCCGCCTTACAATAGAGCCACAACATGATCAGGATCGCCCAGCAGGACATCCAACAAGCGGAGAGAGAGAGAGCGAGGCAGTGTACCCCCACCCCAGGTAAGGCTTGGACTCCGATCGTGAACCACAAGAGTGTGCGGCCTTGGGAGGCATGCAGGAGGAGTACAGGAGTGCTCTGAGCTCTCTCCCGCTGCACCGCGTTAGACCGCAGGACCCGGGTCACCCCTGTAAGTCTATGACCGTTGTCTCAGCTGTTGAGGCTAGTGGGGCCCGAGTTGACCGAGCAGATTACCTCACGAACCGCATTATTATTGGATTAGGAACTGCCTGATCTTTGCATTGCGAATCGCATTATTATTGCATTACGAACTGCCTGATTCTTGCATTAAGGACAGTCCTAATATTACATTACGAACTGCATAGCATTGCACTAGGACTGCATTAGAGATCGTAAATTGCTCATTAATACCGCAAGAATCTACAAATGATTGCTGGCCTAGTAACCGGCCAAGTGAATTATTACGAATACGCATATGTTGGTTTTCTGTCATTTGGTCTCATTGTATTCCTTTTTATAAAGATACAGGGGCAGATTTATAATAACTAGCGCATCCCTGCATATCAGCAGGGATGCGCCAGTTATTTTGCGCCCCAGCTCCGCCATCATGAATGCGCCGCATTTATAATGCGGCGCACCATGGGGCAAAAACGGCACAGATGCGTCACGCATCTGTGCCGTAAAAGTGGCGCATTGCTGGAGTTGCGTCGCAAGCGCGATGCAGCTCCAGCAATGCTCTGGGGGGCCCTATCTGCACAATGCTGCGTCAATCCTTACGCCTGCTTCAAGCAGGCGCAGGGTTTTGACGCAGCATGGGCTCAAAAGTGACTGAGTGAAATCTTGTAGATTTCACTCCGCCACTTTTAGGAGGCGTTCCTGCGCCGGAACGCCCCCACCTGCCCTGGAACGCCTACATGTGGCGCAGGGCTTATCAACGTGACGCATCTCCCAGATGCGTCACGTTGTAAATACCCCGCACCATGGCGCAGGATTTGCGCCGCTGCTGCGTCACAAAAGTGACGCAACGGCGGTGCAAAAGTGGCGCAAATGCAACATAAATCTGCCCCACTGTTTTTTTAATGAAACCAGTGTGGGGTTCATTTGTGGTGTTATCACTGTGTTACTGGGAGTGTTGTTGCAAATACTTTACACATTGCCTTGGAGATAAGCCTGGCTGCTCGTGCCAAGCTACCAGGGGGTGAGCAGGGGTTATCTAAAGGTGTGTGACTCCTTACCCTGATTAGAAGTAAGGGTCCCTATTTGGACTAAGGTACCTATCTCAGCCAACTAGAGACCCCCAGTTCTAACACCCATAATCATTGATAGTGCATTAGCTTTAACTGATCCCCAATGCATATTCCTTTTTAAATTGAATGTAAAGGGCCTAACCAGGTAATGATACATTGACACCTCTTGAATTTTTGTCTTTCCGAAAAACCATTTGAAATCTATCTTGCTGTCCCAAAATATCAAACTTTTAGTTTTTCTTCCATATTTTCAGTATGTTTCGTAACTGTAATGCACTACCAAAGGCATCTACTTCAGACTTAACAGCCTGTAATTCTACGGGTATGAAACAGAGTACTTTTATGTACGGGTTTGACTTTGGCCATTTCCAACTCACTGGCATTACTCCTGTGAGAGTTATTGCTCTAAATAAAAAATAGAGGATTTCTCTCATATATTGAATATTAACTTTCACCAATATTGCCAGGAGATTACCGGGCCCTCCTGCTTTGGACTGCAAAAGCATTTTTATAACCTCCTTTATATTTTTGACTGTGAGGCTTTGTAGAAAGTTCTTATCTACCTCATTGGCCCAATATGTGGTACTGAATAGCCTTTTGCATACTTTTCTTACAAAAACTTTTTTTTAACGTCCCCAAGTGTTAGACCTGGCATCCTTGGCAGGTTTTCCTCCGAACATTTTGCCCTCAGACCTCCTGTTTTCTGCTGACTTCGTTTTTGCTGGTCTCAGGGTTGTGCGCACTTCACCGCTGCTAACCAGTGCTAAACTGCTTGTGCACTCTACTCAAAACATGCTAACATTGGCTCATATCCAATTGGCACACTTAATTTACCTTTAGGTCCCTAGTAAAGCACACTACATGTGCTCAGGGTCTGTAAATTAAATTCTATTAGTGGGCCTACAGCACTGATTGTTCCACCCACTTAGGTAGCCCTTTAAACATCTCTCAGGGCTGCCATTGCAGAACCAGTGTGTGCAGTTTTAAACTGCCATTTCAATGTGGAAAAATATACCCTTTGCCAGGCCCTAATCTTCCATTCTAATACATAATTCACCTCTAGGGTAGGCCCTTGTAGGAAAGTGCCTATTTTGACATGGTTAGCCCCAAATTTTTGCCTGATGATTGATGGGATTTTGAACTTAAAGTGCACTGGGTCCCTGCCAACTAGGTTCCCAGAGCCAGGTCTATTTAGCTAAACTGTACCATGATTGGCACAACTTCAGCCAACTCTGTAATTCCCCAGTAAATGGTACCCCGGATACCTAGAGCATGGGTACTTAAGAGAGTCCATTGGGGATGCAGCACAAATTGTGCCACCCCAGAGACCCATCAGCAATGCCATGCATACTGCCCTTGCAGGCTGCATGTCTTGGTGAAGAGAAAACCAAAGAGATGACATGGCACATAGCCCTCTGTGCCATGCCCCCATCCACTGCATGCGGTATAGGTAAGTCACCCATACTGCAGGCCTTACGGCCCTAAGGCAGGGTGAACTATACCCCATGTGTGGACATATCCGCATGAGCGAGATAACCCTACAATATCAGGTCCATCCTTGGATATTGTAAGTGCCCAGGGAAGCCATAGAGAGTACACAGGCTGTATACTTGTCATTACGAGTTTCCTAGCTCCATAATGGCCCCACTGTACCTAAGCTGTTTGGTACCAAACATTTTGTCTTAATTCCTCACAGATGCCAGTGGTGGATTTATTAATACATACGCATAGGAGATCCTTTAGAGGGTCCCCTGAAAACCTACCAAGTACTGTTGTGGTCTCTGTCTACTTTTAGCCAGCCTGCCACTACCAGACATGTTTCTAACCTAATGGGGTGAGGGACAGTGCTCTCAAAGGCAAGGAAAAAAGACTACTCTGCGCGGAGGTGCTTTACACCTCCCCATGACAGGATGGCCTTCCGAAGCGGGAAGCTTCAAAGGCAAAGCCACCATTGAAATGCAACCAAGGTACCTCCAGAGAGTGGAGGATGCCAACCTTCCTTTCCTGCTCCACTTTTGGTGAGAAAAGGTGGGAAAATGAGTTAGATGAGGAGGTGTGCCCACATTTGACCAGCACCATCCTTAAGGTGTGGGAGGCGATGTGGAGGACCCCACTTTTGCAAATCCTCCATCTTGAGATAGTAGGAAACAAACCTATCAGGGCTAGGGTAGTGCCCCTCCCCACCGGAAGTGGCCACTTAGATGGTGAGACACATTAAAGGTAGGTAGCCCATTGGCTACAACCTGTATTCCTCTTTAATGCCTTTAAATTCAGTATTTAGGTGGCATCCCTGGACCCAGAACTTTTGATTCGATGGCCACAAAGATGAAAAGGACAAAGAAGCGTGGTTGACCTGAGGACTGAAGCCCTACTGCAGAAAATTTGTGCCAAATCCAGCCTGCTGCATGAAGGACTCAAAAATCGTGGTGTGCTGTCTCGTCCTGCCACTGTGAGGACTCCAAGAACCCGGAGCTCCTCCAGCCTTCCACAAATTGCCAAAGATCTCCCTTGGAGTGATGGTACCACTCCCCTGCAGACTACGGCACCAAATCCATGAAGTCTAGTTTGTCGACTTGCTGCTCCCTGTGACTCCAACGCAGCATCCAAACCAAAAGTGACACACCAGCTCCAGAGGATCAAATCTGTCTCCCACAACATTTGGAGACACCAGTATCTACCAGAGCCATGTTGCACCAATACCCAGGGTACTGGATCACCTTCAGCAATTATTGAGATGAAGTCCAATCCGAAATCCAACTGCCCAGGAAGCAGGCAACCATCGAGGGAAATAGAGATCCCTGAGACCCACTTTGTGGGTGGCTCAGTTGTCCAAGCTGCCTGCTCCTGACCGTGAGGACATCTTGGCACGCGCCGTCCGGCTGACCCATCTATTCTGCACTTAGCTTGCCCGGCCTGGTTACCGAAGGGCCATCTAAGCCCCTGTCATCCTGAGGCCCTTGCAACCTGCTCCCTTGAGTGGGACCCCTTTAACTTACCTGTAAGTCGCTTTCTGCAGTCTGTTTCCAGGTGCCCCCCTTCTTCGTAGCTTACCAGCTACCAAGGACTTCAGCGCCCTGCTCCCGGCCGAATCCGGGATGCTCCAGAGAATCCACTGGTGGAACATTGGACCTAGCCATGCGAACTACCGAAATCCAGAAGTGAACCTTGAAAATCTATAGCTATACGACTTTATATTCATTTTTGTTTTTTACCCATTTACTTTAATAGCGCGTAATCGCGCACAAAAGTGATTTATTTTGTGAACTCTACAAATTCATAACTTTAAAAGTACTTATTGTAGAATTAAGTTCTTGGTCTGAAAATATATATAAAAATTTATATAATTTTTGCAAATTGGTCCCGAATTTATTCTTGAGTGTGTGTCTCATATTTTGCCTCAACAAATGCTTAGCACTACCCTCTGATAAGCTTAACTGCTCTTCCCACTACCACAAATATAGGGTTAGTATTATCTACTTTTGCTTCTGTATACCAATCTGGGTCTCACTGAACTTTCTGCACAGTGTCCTTCATTTTAGTGCATTTTGTAGAGAGCCGGCGTCCTACAGCTCTGGACAGCCCCAAAGGCAGGGTTCAATGTATTTAAAGAGTTGGATATGTACATTTAAATTTAAATGTCCTAGTAGTGAAAAACTCTTACATTCATTTTTCACTACTGCAAAGTTTATCTCTCCCATAGGATAAACTTAAAGTTGTCCTGTTACATTGTATAAGTGTAATTTCCAAATAGGAAGAGATAACTGGTTCATGCCAAGCAGTTCCCTGCCCACACTGTTTGTTTTGCCACATCTGCCATACTGGTGCTGGGGTGGGACTCAGCCCCCCAGCTTACACCAGACTCGAGGTGGGGCCAACTGAAGGCCAATCTCCAGCGCTCATAAATGCTTCCTGCATCCCAGCCCGTGGGATGCCCGGGCGAAGACCGTGCCAAGAGTGGGCCCACATGCGCCCGTCAATGATCAGTGGAGGCTTGGCTGGGCTGGGCCCGCCCTCTTTGCTTTTCACCCCTGAAGATATTCTCGATCCTGCCTGAGTGCGGTACTTCACTGTGGAGAGGTAGGAGTTCACAGTAGAATTGTTATGGGGAAGCATAAGATTGACTGGGGTAATGTCAGAACACGCCCCCCTGTCTCCATTGATAGTATGTTGGAAAGGGTTGTTGGGAACATCACAAATAAAATCGAACTGACGGAGTGCAGATTGTCCCTGGATGTTGGGGTGCTGTTATGTCAGCCCCATTGGTTGATGGTGATATTATAATCAATAATCCCACGCCCAAGGATGGGGATGTTCAACAACTCAACAAAGTCTGCCCCAATACTCGCACCAATAAGATTGTCAGTGATGATCCTGATCGTGGTCATCACTCAATGTCACTGCCGGTTCCTGCTTCTGCTACAGCCGTAAAGCATAAAAGAGTGCTGGGCAAGTCAGCGACTGCTAAAAGGTAACAACCTTTTTGTGCTGTTACTTATAACAACCAACTACTTTCCAGGATTCAGCCTCTGTCAGCTTTCCAGCCACAGCCTTAATTAACTCTCCTGTACACAATCCTTAGACTGTCATACTGGTGCTACTCCATCTTTTGATTGCTCTCTGCTTGAAGTATGTTGCCCCCGAATTAGCAATAGTCTTGAAGAGAAAATCAAGCCACTGAGAGTGCCTGGACTGCCTTGAGAACCGACTGGGTAGTGTTTCCATCAACCCTCCCCCTATGGTCACCAGCAATCCCATCAGGGTTTATCTTTAAGGGGAGGAGCAGATGATGCAATTCAATTTGAGACAAAAGACCAGCCCTGCCGGTTCAGCGGAAAATTTCAGGGAAAGGTGCAACAGCCATAGCTTCGATTGATACTCTGAAGGATCCAATACCTTGCATTAAATTGGTTGCACATCCTAAAATCTCTATTGAGCAATCTGATTGAAGGGTTACACGCCGAGTCCAGTATGCAATACGTCACATGCCCAATGAAAGCTTACTGGACTTGCCCCCGCAGCTAACCCTTGAGGGACTTTCAACAGTCAGTATGATATTTTAATGTTTCAGGAGACCTGGGCGACACATGAAACACCCGTTGATGGTGTTGCGTGTGATAATATTTTGGCAACCACTTTCACATCAGGTCATACGAAAGGCAGGCTGGCCATTTGGGTGCACATTAAGGCAGGGAGTTGTGTTAAGGCTATATGAACCGAAAATAATTGTCAAGTAGTGAGGTACAAAAGGGGTCCTACTTTTATAATAATGATTTTACTAACATTCCTAACACTAAATTTCCTATATTATTTGATTATATATCTTTCGTACAAAATACTGTCAGTGTTAGCAGGCAAACAGCAGGCCTTTGTTTAGGCTGTGACTTTAAGGCCAAGCTCAAATTAATGACTAATCCCTCGTGTTCACTTAACATATGTACCTCTAATAATTGCACCCACAAAAAGAATAGCTTTGACACCAGGGGCTTGAAGCTGCTGTCGTATCTGGCGTCTTATGACTTAAATAATATCATGGACATCGCTGCCCAAAGCACAGCTCATCATCACCTTTCCAGCTGCTGTTCTATTATTAGTGAAAGAGCTAATGAGATCCTCACAGCCAATTGTTAACATACCAAGGAGCATATTATCAAGACAAGCGATAAAATTATCGCCGCTTAAACTGACTCTAAAACGGCGATAATGGGCTTGATAATATGCTCTATGGAATTCCAATTGAAGCTCAGGTTAGATGTCCTTCGCATCTAACATGGGCTTCAATTGGAATTCCATAGAGCATATTATCAAGCCCATTATCGCCGTTTTAGCGGCGGTTTTCTGCCGCTAAAGCGGCGATACTTTTATCGCCTGTCTTGATAATATGCCCCCTAGATGGTTTAGTCACAAATTCTCCGTTGCTAACCGTCCATTGCGCTTGGCCCTTATGTTTAACCCAAGGAATCCTCAAGAGGTGGCATTGTTACATAAGAAATATAAAGAGGTCACTACAGCAAGGAAGAAGGAAGCACCGGACCAATAACGGAGTTCACTTGTTTTGGTGGCAAACAAAAAGAATAGTAAACATTTTTGGTCAGTGGTGAAAAATATGCAACAGTTGATTCAGGAATCAACTCCAATTTGCTGTAACATTTCCAGATAGGCCTGGAAATGGTATTTTACTAATATTACACTGTCATGTCTGCTGAAAAGGAATTCCCTGTCGCTTCCACTCATGCAGTAGCGCACCTGACTCTGGGTGAGGTTGAAGACGCTATAAGTCGGAGTACTGGGGGAAAGGCCCCTGGCCCGGGTTGGGTACGAATACACCTTATTATGTATAACCCCGTATTCAGGGCTCCATTATTATTGAATGGTTTTAAGAACCTGGCTCATTCTCCTTTACCAAGCATATAGTCAACCTCAATTATTGTTCCTATTTTTAAAAAGGACAACTGCTCACAACCTAGTTGTTATAGGCCCAGCTCCCTAATAGATACTACATTCAAGATTTTGGGAAGGGTTCTATATAATGGGATAAAGGAATGGGCAAACCATCCTATATCCCTGCCAGTTTTTGTTTAGGTCCAAGGTCAGCACAGTTGAGCAATGCCTTAACCTCAATCTGCTCATTGGGAAATACACAGTAGCCCAACATTCTCGATATACTTATCGTTTATGGATTTGACCTCAGCATTTGATTGCGTCAATCGCTCAAAGTTGCGCTAAAATCTTTTAGCATGTGGGATGGACAAAGCACTGGTGCACTTGCTAGCTTATTTGCACATGGACATCAAGGCCAAAATTAGAATAAATACTCAGTGGGAGGAGTCTACAGATGTAGGTATTTTTAAGGGTATGAGACAAGGATGTGTTTTAGCACAACTTTGATTCATTATATATATTAATGACCTGCACTCTTTATTATTAACCATCACCCGCAACGTCCCTGAAGTTAAGGACTCTTCGGTACCATCTTTGCTAGATGCAGACGATGCTGTGTTAATGGCTCGTACACCAAGGGCTCTGCTTCTTTTAGTCCAAGGATTTGTAGATTTTATGGCCACGTTAGATTTAGGTACTAATTTTAAAAAATCCTATGTGTGGCCCCAGAAAGTACAATTTGGCCTTCCTTACTGGTGGCAAGTATAGCTTTAAAATGAAATAACAGTTGACCTTATTTGGGCCTAGTCTTTGCCGATAATGGGTCCTGGATGGTGCATATTGCTCATTATAGGAATACATTTTCTAGGGCTATTGGCACATTATTTAGCCTACCGTAAACCAGGAGGGGTGGAGTACTTCTGCACATTTATAACATGCAATATCTCCTGATGGCTACATATGGGGTTGAGTTCTGGGGTACTATTAAACGTAACACTATAAAGGCAGAAGAAATTAGATTTTTGTCAAAGAGTCTTAGGGGCTCCCATCTCCACCTCCCATTTTACCTGCCACAGTCAATTGAATTGACCTTTTATCGAAGATTATATCAGCGCCCCCCCCTGCTTTATTATGGCTACCAGTATGGACAAACAAGCAGGAAAGTCTTACAAGTGAAATCATCTCAGATTGACTCAGCTGCGACAAAGCCAAGACTATCCCTTGGTTAGCAGCGGTGGAATCTTGCTTACACAAGGTTGGCTACCAGCATCTGTTTGAGAACCCTGGGGGTAGCCATGCCACTATTAAAAGGCATTTGAGGCAGTTGAAGCTAGCCTTGTTTAAACTTTCTCAGGATGATAGATTGGCTTTAGAGCTTTGGAAGCTGAGTGTGGTGGTTTATTGGAACATTAGAACGGACAAATTAATTGAAAGGTATTTAACTAAAACATTGGCCCAGTGGGAGCTCAGCTTATTGTTCCACTTTAGGGCTGGTACTGTTAAATATTTGTTTTGCTTTCCCTCAGGCTTTTAGCCGGATCTTGATTTTTTACCTTGCCCGCGTAAGGGGATTTCAGGTCAATCCAAACCACATTTTCTATTTTTCTGGGGTCTTTATTCTTTGTATACAAAGCGTATTTTGCTGCCCTTAATTGATAATCACAATATCACTGATTTTAGGGCAGCATTTAGTATACTGTTTCAACTTAATTATGATGAGTCAAATGATCATATTGGTGCTTTCTTGACAACCGCTGTCCGAGCCCGCTTTTCGATGAACACTTTTTAAATTTGATTACATAACTATGCAGTCCTGTCCCATGCATAGCTGACATGTCATGGAATTTAATATATACTTTTATGATTTTTTTTTTATTAGCTATATGTTTTATTGCATATTCTATTTGTTTTTATTGTGTTTCTGTGGACTTTTATGGATACTTTTGTACCGGAATAGATGAAACTGATTGTTTGATTGATTAAAGTGGTACATGTTTGGTGTCTGTGGAATCTTAATTAAAAATCCTAACTTATAGTGAAGTCAAATTTAAATTATAATTCTGAAAATGCCACTTTTAGAAAGTTGGCATTTTCTTGCCTTAGCCATTTGGTGCCTTTAGCCTGTGGACACATGACTGGGTGTAGTTGGCAGTTGAGCTTTAAGCATTCCTTCCAAACACCCACACAATGGGATCTGAGGTGTGACTGGATGGGCCATCACTGGCAGGATGGGAGGAAGGAGCTGGGCCCAGCCTCACTTACACCTGAATAGGCTGTGTCCTGTCTCGACACACAGGGCTGCATACCTCCTGTGGTTAGTCTGGAGCCAAGAAGGCAGGGCATCTGTGCACTTCAAAGGCATGTCTCTAGAAGCTTCTTGCCACTTCACAAGCACAACTGTGTATTAAAGAAAGCCCTCAGATACTACCACTTCAGTACACTTATATCCCTGTGGATACTCAGACAGGAAGCAGGACAGCTGTGATGCTACAAAGACTGTCACTCTGGTGGACTGCTACTCTGAAGGAACTGATCTCCTGCTGTGCTGACCTGCTGCCTGCTGTCCTCCTGCCTGAGTGAGAAGGACTGGACCTGCATCACTTAAACTCAAAACCCAGAGGCTAGTTTGCTGGCCTCCTGATCTGAAGCCTCAGGGACATCACAGGCTTCCAGTAACCTTGCATATGCACCTGGACTCTGCTCTCTGTGAGTCTATCCTGCCAAGTGGTGCCACCCCAGTCCTGAACCCTTGGTGGTGGACGTATGGTGCTTTCCAAGCCTCTTAGAATCAAGCTGAACTGACACATCACCTCTGCTATGCTGCTCAACACAGAGCAAAACTGATGCATCTCTGCTGCTGTGTAGATTGGACCTGTTGCAAAGACTTGCATCCCCGTTGCAACCCGCATTGCCCCCGGCACTGCCACTGCACAACACATCTCTCATCGATGGCAGCCTCAATGGCGACATCGCACTCCCCATTTTGCAGCTCTTCAGAAGTGATGCATTGCCCTGACTGCGCACCACATTCCCGGCCACTGGATTTTGCCTCACAACCCCTGTTGTTGTGATCCTCAACATTAACGCAACAGAACCTCGCTGCATCTCTGGAACTGATGCATTGCCTCTCTTGCGAGACACATGTTTCAACCATTAACCCAATTGAGCCAGTTCCCAAACTTTCCAAGTATCTTTACTAGAGATTAATATCTTAAAAAAGCTATTTTTCTGTAATTATTAATCTATAGTTCTGATGGTTTTTACGGACCTTCTCTTCCTTGCTTACTTTGCAGCAGAGCAGGAATCTGCTACTGGACACTGGAACCAGCAATCCATAATTCCCAAAGAGGAGCCAAACAGCAAAAAGCTGGAATGGAGCTGGGGGATCCTGCCGCTGCAGCTCTGTGTCGCTTCTCATTGGCCTCAGGGATGCACTGAGGTGGTGTCATGAATGACCACTGACTATCACTTTGGCAACAGGACACACCTTGGGTACATAAAACAGACCCAACGTCATTTTATTCCCTGTAAAAACCCACCCCAGACCCGTGCACCAGCACGTCCTTTATGTATGGCGGAATGTTCCTCACATGTATAGGTGAATGGAGGGATATCGCTGGCCTCAGGTGAAACTATCAGGTAACTGATCGGGAGTGTTAGTGGGAGGGAATGGTTCATGAGTAAATGTTTTTCGTACAATGTATGCCCTAGACTGTAAATGCGCTGTTGTTATTAGACATTCTTTTGCTGCAAGCATAATCAAAGCGCAAAACGATTTCAATGATCTTAACTCAACTCTCTCAACGCGCTCACTGAATGCGCTTACAAGTTTGTCTCCGTACGCGTACCATCCAAGATACGTGATGGTGTGTGTGTTAACACCGGGTGCGGTTGCCTATTTAAACCGCACCCAGTGTTCTAGAAGGCGCTTTGCCTTCCATTTGTCTCGCGCGTAGGCTCGCGCCAGAAACCTTCCGCTAGAACTTGGAAAAACTTACCGGATCTTCAAGCGTATTTCCATGTCATTGATCTCCAGAGCTGAAAGGCCCTCTTCTCCACGACGGCTGGTCCTCGAGAGAAAAGACAAAGGAAGGAGATAAGTACTTTTTATTTTAAGGCGCCCAACGAAAGAAAGGCACATTAAAAGAGGACACAAATAATTTTTGGAAAGCTTTTTGATAAAAAGCTACAGGAACTTAACGGACATTGCTAAAGAGAAAAGTAGAGCAAGAATATTCAGCAAGAACTTTGAATTGTTTATTTGAGAATTGCATGATTAATGTTGTGTATTTAATGATACATCTTTGTAATAGGTGATACATTTTAGTGAAGAAACACTATGGGGCAGATTTATGTTAACTGGCGCATCCCTGCATATCAGCAGGGATGCGCCAATTATTATGCGCCACAGCTGCGCCACCATGGAGGCGCCGCATTTATATTGCGGCGCACCATGTGGCAAAAACGGCACAGATGCGTGACGCATCTGTGCCGTAAAAGTGGCGCATTGCTGGAGTTGCGTCGCAAGCGCGACGCAGCTCCAGCAATGTTCTGGGGGGCCCTATCTGTACAATGCTGCGTCAATCCTTACGCCTGCTTCAAGCAGGCGCAGGGTTTTGACGCAGCATGGGCTCAAAAGTGACTGAGTGGCCACTTTTAGGAGGCATTCCTGCGCTGGAACGCCCCCACCTGCCCTGGAACGCCTACATGTGGCGCAGGGCTTTACAACGTGACGCATCTCCCAGATGCGTCACGTTGTAAATACCCCGCACCATGGTGCAGGATTTGCGCCGCTGCTGCGTCACAAAAGTGACGCAACGGCGGCGCAAAAGTGGCGCAAGTGCAACATAAATCTGCCCCTTAGTATGTTTAATAAGTTATTTGTGCAACACCTTTCGTGAATAGAAGAAAAGAGAACAACAGGCATAGAAGAATAAGACAGAATTATCCCATTAAAACTAACATCTGAAAAAGGAGTCAAGTGAGTAACAAAAGGAGGAATAGATTTACAAAAAGAAGTTCAAGAAAGAGTTAGGAATTGGTTTAATTTTTGTTTGTTTTTAGATTGCAGAAAGATAAGATCCCGACGCTCTTCCAAGAGAGTGTTCCATTTCTCCATGACCGACATCAACACACCTTGCCTGTCATCTCTCAAAATCATCTTCAACACATCACAAGAAAATACTCGGACGTAGGCCCAACAAGAGTTGTACGCAGGTAGGCATGTTTTAGACTAAAAAGACACCGTAACAGAACTAGAGAGAAACCCATAAATTGAATCTGTCTAAGAAAGTATATGGTAGATTATTAAAATCTGTTTATATTATTATTTGACAGGTCGACAACTGAATCCAACATCACGTCCAGTATCCGGCCCTCCTCCTAGATTTCTAACTTATATCTTGTAGTGGGAAAATTACAAACATACAGGTATTAGATAGATATTTGGGAAGTTGGTCCCTTACGTCCCTGCGAAAATCTTACTACGTTGAGAAAACACCTTAAGGTAAGAGACAATGTAGTACCTTGACAGGTGGGCCATCCCATAGCCCATTTTATGCAGATATACTATACTACCTGAGGGATGCGCAGTATGTCTGCTAAATAAAATGAATTGTGCCTGTGTGAGGGGACAGTAGTTGAACTACGCCCCTCAGATATGCCCAAATCATACATTCATCTTCAATGCTGTGCCTCAACTCTCTCAGCCTCCGCTTTCTTCTCCTGTCACAAGGAGCTTGGAGCAGATGCTGAGAGGGCTGACCTGCACAATCACTGTTAGTGCTCATTTTGCTTCAGTCCATTGCAGTTCGATTAGCGCATTATTTTTTCTGATAGCCTACCTCCTGATCTGGTATTCTTGCAAACGCGAGCAGCTGACCAGTGTTACTGCTTTCCCCTCCCACCCAACATTTCTCCATGTGTTCATCCCCTTCACACCTTAGCTTCCACTAAGAGCTATAGAATCTGAGTCACTGAAGATCGAGTTGAGCAATTACAAAGTTAGAATGTTAAACATGTGACTTTACTTGCTAGATCCATTTCAACCAATCTTTTGCATTAATTATGTTTCACTTGCTTGCTCAGAGCTCCATTTCTCAGAACAGGCTGTAAATCTTGTTCTTCATCTGGTTACACATGTGTCAGCTGTGTCTCTGGGCACAGTGGTCATTCCTCATTCTACTAAGTCTTCTAGACAGTGCTGCAGCTGCTCCTCTGGTCCAAGTGGCAATTGTCTCATTCCTAGTCCTCTAGGCTGTGCTGCTAGCTGCTTCTCTGGTCCCTTCGGTAATTCCTCAATCTAAGTCCTCTAGCAAGGGTTGCTAGCTGTTGTCAGTCATATCTCCAATCTAAGTCCTCTAGGCAGTGCTGCAGCTGCTTCCCTCTTACCAGTGGCAATTCCTCATTCTTAGTCCCCTAGCCAGTGCTACTAGCTGCTTCTCTGATCCCAGTGGTAATTCCTCATTCTTAGTCCTCTAGACAGTGAAGCAGCTGCTTCTCTGGTCCCAGAGATAATTCCTCATTCTAAGTCGTATAGACAGTTCTGCAGCTGCTTCTCTGGTCCTAGTGGTAATTCCTCATTCTTAGTCCCCTAGGCAGTGCTGCTAGCTGCTTCTCTGGTCCCATCACTAATTTCTCATTCTTAGTCCTCTAGTAAGTGCTGCTAGCTGCTACTCAGGTCCTGTCAGTAAAGCCTCATTCTAAGCCATTTAGGCAGTGCTACAGCTGCGTCTCTGTTCAGACTGGTAATTCCTCATTCTTAGTCCTCTAGACAGTTCTGCAGCTGCTTCTCTGATCCTAGTAGTAATTCCTAATTCTTAGGCCCCTAGGCAGTGCTGATAGCTGCTTTTCTGGTCCCATCAGTCAAGCATAATTCGAAGCCGTATAGGCACTGCTGCAGATGCATCGCAGTTCAGAGTGGTAATTCCTCATCCTTAGTCCTCTAGTCAGTGCTGTAGTTGCTTCTCTGGTCCCAGTAGTATTTCCTCATTCTACGTCTTCTAGACAGTGCTGCAGCTGCTTCTCTGGTCCCAGTGGTAATTCCTCATTATTAGTCCTCTAGGTAGTGTTGCTTGCTGCTTTTCTGGTCCCGACTGTAATTCCTCACTCTAAGTCCTGTAGTCAGTGATACTAGCTACTTCTCTGATCCCTTTGCTAAATCTTCATTCTAAGTCCTCTAGACAGTGTTGCTACTCTGGTCCTGTCAGCAATTCCTAATTTTACATCCTCTAGGCCAGTGGTTCCCAAACTTTTGAATACTGAGGACCCCCATTGAGTCACCACTGGAAGCCGGGGACCACCAATCAATTTGTATGATTTAAATTTCAAACATTAAAATGGTAATTCCCAAAAAAATAAACACACATGTGCACACTTTTTGCGACGTTACCGTGGTGTCAGAGGCTTTACCTTATTTACAAGGCAGCGTTAAGCCACATAACATGGCTTAATGCTGCCTTTTAAATAAGCCTCCCTGGCACGCAATGCTTAGCGTGAAAGGGGTTGGCAGTGGGTGTTGCAGTGGGCGGTTCACCGCACCCAGTGATTTTAACACTACCCCCTATTTATGACGACAGCATAAATAGGAGGCAGCGCCAAAATTAAGACCAGGGAAAACCAGGTCTTAACTTGGCAAAACGAGGAGAAATCCTTTATTTCTCCTCTGTCACTGTGCTAGATTTCGGTAGTCACTTATGAACTGCACAGTAACGAAAGAATCTCTGTGACAAAAGCATTAACACACTCACCTATGCACATAAAATATTGTTTTTTTTTTTAAATGCATGGTACACGTTCTTTGCAGTAGGCATATTAATCCTCTGTGCTGCATTAGATAACTCAAAGCTGCCACTGGACAAAACTCTCATCTCTCCAGCAGGTGCATTAATCACTGGCTTTATTTTGAAACTTTTATTGTTGCTCAAAAACTGCTAATTAAACAAGGAACTTTGCAGTGATTTTAAAACTGCCTCCTGCGGACCCCCTGGGAATGTGTCACGGACCCCTGTGGGTCCGCGGACCACAGTTCATAAGTGACTACCGAAATCTAGCACAGTGACCTATAAACTGTGATTAAAGAGCTGCTTGCAAACTGCATGGTACTAGTTAGTAACTTATGTTTTTTCCGAGTCTTTCATTATCCTGATGCTGCTAAAAAGGTTTATTTGGGCGGAAATACATTTTTATTGTTAAAGTCAATGCTAACCACTGGGTGATGTTCTGAATCCCAAGTTTGTGCTTCTGCAGACCAAGCACTCATTTAAAATGCCTACCAGTATGAATGACATGTGAATCCTATACCTTGTAGTACCCTTTGCCTTATGTAACATTTTCTATACACTGATTTACACGTATGATTCATTGTCTCTATATGTCTGTGATGTAAAGTGCTCTGACATCCCACAATGGTATGAGAGATGCTATAAAACAAATGAAATATATGTGACGGAGAGGCTATGGAGAGATGAGAGGCACTGCTGAAGGGTGATAATAAGGGAATCATTGAAGAACCCCAACAAAGATTGTTGTATCCTAGTGCATAGTAAGGACTTCATTTACTATTTGTTAAAAGCTAATACAATTTAATATATAATGATAAATGTGTTTTTGAATGCACCACTCTTTCCTAAATTTCTTTGGGGAGAGCCTCCCAAAGCCCCTTTTGTAGTGGTCAGGCTTACTCACTGCACTTGGTGTGCACCGTATGGCGACTGGTTTGAAAACATTTGCCAGGGCTGCTTTGGGTTCCCAGTCTGGCCCTGGCAGGAGCAGGAGTCTCGTACTGCGAAATAAAACCAACCAATTTAAAGTTAGTCACGGAGTTGCAGCACCAACCTTCCCATTAAATTGTTTTGTTTTTTGCAAATTCTGTGAATATTAAATACTAAGGGGGATATTTACAACAGAAGTGGCGTAGCTTGTCGTTAGCCTCCTTGGCTTAACGATAGGCTCCGCCACTTCAGAAACGCAGGGTCGGGGGAGGAGCCTAGCGCTTGACCAAGATGGCCGCGTGAGCTTAGAGCTCCCGAGACCCTCGTGCCCTCCGTCGACTATCCTGTCTCTAATCCTGATGGTACGCATGGCACCGTGTTGCTGAGTTGTCAGGGAGGCGATTGATGCTACCCGCGGTCGGATCGCCCATCAGGAACCGGACTTACGACTGGCGGAAGATTACGGCCTAACTCCCGGGGATGCCAGGGGCTAGAGTTGGCAGGATGCCCGACTCCTAGTTGATCAACAACGGCCTGGCGAGGTGTGAACTGTCGGACGGAGGTCCCCGCACTTTCACTTTCGATTTCGTTCCCTTTGTCTGCCCGGACACTGTAGAGCTCTGGGTGGCTTTATTACCCCAAGGACGCTCGGCGGGCTGCTCACTCCTTATCCCTCTCTCTGAGAGGGAACAGTCTTAACTGCACTGGACTGCCCGGAGTCCATTATGTCGGGCAAAGCAGAAGGGGATCGGCTGAAGACTAAGTCCACCAGGCGGGGAACGTATTCCCAAGTCAACAGTATGGACCGCTACGCCCTCCTGAAAGCATCGCCGAGTGGATCGAGCCAGGCGCCGGATGCCCAGAAGGAGGACTCGCCTGGGACACCGGAGCTCTCCCTACAGGATGTCATGGGCGCGCTCGACGGGATGCAGACCTCGATGGGGAGACAGTTCGAGGCCCTGGCGCATAAGGTGGATGCCATCCTGGTAGATGTCAATCTGATCCGCTCGGACCTGGGCAAGACGAACGAGCGCGTTAAGAACCTGGACCACAAGACCACGGGCCTCACTGATGATGTTGCGGATCTGCAGACCGAGGTTCGGAAGCTGAGGGCCGAGAGTGACCTCGCCGCCCGCCGGCTAGAGGACTTCGAGAGCCGGGCCAGGCGCAACAATGTGCGCGTCATCGGGGTCCCGGAGTCCTCGGATGAGGCTTCGGCGGACCTGCTTGTGGAGGATTTGGACCTCAATCATCTGAAGCCTAAGGGCCTTGGAAAGTTTTTTGCGGTGGAAAGGGCCCATAGGGTGCCGGGCGGGCGGCCTAAGGCGGGTGCCCCGCCGCGGGCGATTGTCGCCCGGCTCTTTCATTTTCGAGATCGGGACGCTATCCTGCAAGCTTCGAGGGTGACGGGCCCAGTCCCCTTCCAGAATGCGTCGGTGAATTTTTATCCGGACTTCACCCAGCAGGTGCAGAGACAGAGACAGAGCTTCCTGGGGGTGAAGCGGAGACTTCGGGAACTGGATCTGAAGTATGCCATGCTTTTCCCTGCCAGACTACGGGTGGTGCATGAAGATCGGACATTCTTTTTTGACTCTCCTGTTATGGCCGACGAATGGCTGGACGCTTTGCCCCGGCGACGGACGGGGGATGACACAGCCGAGCATGGAGACAGTGGCCGGGATGGACAGGGCTGAGATCTCAGAGCCGGCCTGACTTGATTTGACCATACTTGAAGATTCGAACAGAGTGCAGTAACTGTGGAGGGTTGCGGGAGGACGAGGGGTGCTCTTTTCCTCCCTTAGGGTACTTTTTGTAGATTTTTTGTTTTTGTAGGGCGACAGGCACACTGCAAGTTGGGGGGGCTTTGTAAGCTGCAGCAGGGGTGCAGGGTGGGGGGAGTTTTGGGGATTTTGAGTTTGTTGTTGGGGGGTTTATTTCTGCATGGCATGATGATTATCCTCAGGGCTGTTCCATGGTGGCTCCTCGGGTGTGGGGTGGGCCTCTTTCCGTTTGAGGATGGGGGGGTAGGGGCTTAAGTGTTATAAGCTGGAATGTTAATGGTTTGGGGGATCGCATCAAGAGGGGGATTGTTTTGCAATTTTTGAAACGCTCAATGCCAGATGTTGTCCTGCTGCAGGAGACGCATCTCATAGGTAATATGTGCTATGCCTTGAATAGGAAGGGGTATAAATTCATTGCACACTCGGGATTCTCTTCTGGGTCCAGGGGTGCGGGCATCCTTGTTAGAGCATCGTTGCCTTTTGAGGTGGACTCCACCATTGTTGACGATAGGGGGAGGTTTGTGGCGGTGGCGGGGCGGTGGGAAGGAAGGACTTTGGTTTTGGTTTCGGTTTATGTCCCGCCGGCCCTGCAGGCCTCCACACTTGCTGAACTGGGCAGGGCTTTGCTGACTCTCCCGGGGGGAATGCTGGTAGTGGGAGGGGATTTCAACGCTGTGGGCTCCGGACTGTTGGATAGATACCCGCCCAGGGACACGGGGGGGCTCAGAAATGGCTTCCAGACTTCCTGGATACGTTTGGTCTGATAGACTGCTGGAGGCTCCGGCACCCCACACAGAGTCAATACACGTTTCACTCCGGGGCGCATGGTAGCCTCTCCAGGATTGATTACCTGCTCACTCTGGCCGCACATGCCTCGTTGATATCCGAGGCGAGGCACATGGCACGCGGTATCTCTGACCACTCGCCAGTGTGGATCCGGCTGGATCTAGGTCGTGAGGGAGGAGGGAGGGTGGCCCCCATCAACCCATGGTATTTCCGAGACCCCAAGATGCGCAGCGCCCTGGTAAAGAAGGTGGATAATTACTTTAAGGACAATCTGGGAACCGTGGACTCGGCGGTGTCGCTGTGGGAAGCCTTTAAGACCGTGCTTCGGGGGGAAGCCCTCTCCCTGGTGGTGGCTGCCAAGAATCGGAGGGATGGCGAGGTGCGGCAAGTGGAGGAGGAGATCGCGGCCCTTGAGGGGGCTATGGAGGAGGAGGTTACAGAGTCCTCACTGCATGAGCTTTGCTTGAAGCAGGCGGAGTATAGGGACCTGGTTACGAACGCCGCTAAGACCCTCAGTAGGGAACAACAGGGCCGCCTGTATGACGTTGGTGATAAGGCAGGGAAACTCCTGGCGTGGTTGGACAGGAAAGAACGGGTCAATAGAATGGTGCCAGAGTTGACGGGAGAGTGGGGAGAGGCGATTGTGGAACCTGAGGGGATTGTGAAGTGTTTCGCGGAGTATTTTCGTAGGGTTTATTCCTCTGTGTCGGACAGGCCGCCCGAGGACTCGTCTGAGCTCCTCCGTGATATCGAGTTGCCCTGCCTCTCTGACATAGATAGGGACGATTTGGATGGTGACATAACGGTGGACGAGGTGGCGGGGGCGATTCGCGCGTTAAACTCGGGTAAGGCCTCTGGACCGAATGGACTGCCGATCGACCTGTATAAACTGTTCCCGGATAGGGTCGCCCCTCACCTGCGCGCCATGTTTTTGGAGGCGCGGGGGGATGGGATCCTTCCGTTGGATCAGCGGCTGGCGTCGATCGTGGTAATACATAAAGAGGGTAAACCCCGAGATAGGTGCGCCTCCTATCGGCCCATTTCACTCCTCAACGCTGAGCCGAAAATTCTGGCCAAACTCCTGGCTACCCGTTTGAGTAGGGTGCTTGGCGATTTGGTCCACCCGGATCAATCTGGCTTCATCCCGCACCGAAACACAGCATTAAACCTTAGGCGTCTTCATGGCGTCATCGCCAGGGCGGGCACGCTGCGTGAACCGGCTATTGTGGCATCTCTTGATGCCACGATGGCCTTTGACACGGTGGAGTGGGCATACTTATGGGCCGTGCTGTCCAAGTTTGGTTTCGGTCGCGGTTTTGTGAGTTGGGTTCGGTTGCTGTACGAGGGGCCACTAGCGAATGTTGTGGTGAATGGTCGGGCATCTACTCCGTTTCAGCTTGGTAGGGGTACTCGGCAGGGTTGCCCCCTGTCGCCTCTGTTGTTCGCCCTCGCCCTTGAACCGTTGGCTGCGTGGATACGTTGGCACCCGGATATACGGGGCCTTCGGTGGTCGCCTGATCACGAGGACCGTATTTCGCTTTATGCCGATGATATCCTACTGTATCTTGCCTCACCTAAGAAGTCACTTATAGTGGTCTGTGACGTACTCGCATCGTTCGGTAGGAACTCGGGGCTTGTGATTAATTGGGGCAAATCGTACTTGTACGTTCTTAGTGGCGAGGTCCCACCGATCCCTAGAACATGTTCGATACAGGTTGCCCAGCAGGGTTTCGTGTATTTGGGGATTTTTATATCCATGGATCCTGCTGTGCGCTATGAGAGGAATCTGCTCCCCCCCTTGGCGCGCTTGAGGCGAGATGTTGAAGGTTGGCGGAGGCTGCCGCTCTCCCTTGTTGGGCGTGCGGCCCTGTTCAAAATGATGTCTCTTCCCCGCTTCCTCTATGCCCTCCAGAACACCTTGGACTGGGTACCGGCCAAATACTTTCGGGAGGTCGAAGGCCTCCAACGGACGTTGCTGTGGGATGGGCGGCCGCGAATAGCTATTTCAAAGTTGACGCTCCCATGGTACGATGGGGGCATTGCGCTCCCAGACATCCGACGGTACTATTGGGCCACGCAGCTGAGCGCGATCAACCATGGGTTTTATGGCCCTGCCCTCAGCCCTGGGTATGCCCTGGATAGGTGGCTGCTTCGTGGCGGCAACTACTACAGGGCGTTGTATTCGCGGTCCTTAGACTCGTCCCTCACGGGGCCCACAGGTGTGGCGGTGCGTGTATGGAAGATGGCGACTGATTCGTTGGGCTGGAAGGATAGGCTTACCCTCGCTACCCCATTGTTTGAATCGGAGAGATTGGGAAGACTCTGGCATACGAAGGGCTTTGATAAGTGGGACCTGATAGGTATATCCAAGGTGGGAGATGTGCTGCATAAGGGGAGGGTGAAGTCCTTCGAGGAGTTGCAGACTGAGTATGAGCTAGGGCCCTCAGAGTATTTCAGGTATATCCAGCTGCGTCACGCCCTCCGATCAGTCCTCGTGGAGGGTGAGAAGGTGCCGGAGTCCTCTCCCCTTGAGGACCGAGTCCTTGATGGTCATATGCCCGAGAGCACGATCTCGCTCATATATAAGAAGTTGATTAACGTCCGGGCAGATATGCTTTTGGGGCTGAGAGAACAGTGGACTAGGGATGGCCTTGAGTTGGATAATGAGGACTGGCAGTCAGCGGTTTCTTCTCCTAAGGAGGTTGCGATCCCGTCGCGTCTGAGGCTGGTGCAGATTAAAATACTGCACCGGGTGTATGTGACGGGGCCAAGGCTGGTCCACATGGGATTCTCGGAGGACGGCCTGTGCAGAAGGGGATGTGGTATGGTGGGTACTTTCCTGCACATCATTTGGGAATGTGGTGTCATTGTGGAGTTCTGGAGGAGAGTCCATGCAGTTATGGGGGAGGTGACGGGCACTGCGGTACAGCCGGAGGCGCGGTGTTGCCTCCTGAACGTCTGGGGCCCACTGACCTCGATGAGGCGCAGACCCAATGGGTGACTCTGGGTAACATGGTAGCTAAAAGGGATATCGCGCGATTGTGGGGCTCCTCGGGACCCCGTACACTGACCGCGTGGAAGGAGAACATGGACTGGAGCATGTTTAGGGAGAAGACGGTCTACTGCTCTAGAGGTCGCCCCCGGAAGTGGCACGCCATCTGGGGACGGTGGAACCAATACAGGGGGGGAATATGTCTTGCCCCGGATCTGGAACCTCCCGAGGAACAGCTTTCCCCCTTTCCTACTTTCCAGCACAGTTTGGTGTTAGGAACCGTTTTGGGCCTCTGCTGTCCCCCTTCTTCCTCCGTACACAGTCTTGTAACTAGTAGATGAGTGGGGTCCGGCCTCCCCTGGGGGCTTTCGCCATGGGCTTTCAATGTTCTGCCTTGCTGGGGTTTGTTGTGAGTTTTTTCTGTGTTTATTTAAAATTGGACCTTTGCATTACTCTTTGAACTGTATTGGGGACACATCACTGTATCTAACTCTCAATGCTGCCGAACCTTCGGGCTGTCGGCTGAATAGCTGTGTCCTGAATTTTGAAATAAAGGTTTTCAAAAAAAAAAAAAAAAAAAAAAAGAAACGCAGGGTCGCACCATATTTACAAGAATGCGGTGCAGCCCTGCGTTTTCCCCAGTGCTGGCACTACACTTAGCAGTGTAGCGCCAATACAGGCACCCTTGCACTATAGTGCAAGGGTGTGTGCATGCAGGGGAATATTCTTTATGTACAGGAAGGTCCCCCTTCCTGCACATAAACAATCTTGAAATGCCGTTTTGTCACTTCTGCTTTTTCCATGTGTGCTGTACAAGGCAAGCCACATGGAAAAAGCAAAAACGAGGAGAAATAAAGGATTTCTCCTCGTTTTGCCAAGTTAAGACCTGGTTTTCCCTGGTCTTAATTTTGGCGCGGCCTCCTATTTATGCTGTCGTCATAAATAGGGGGTAGTGTCAAAATCACTGGGTGCGGTGAACCGCCCACTGCAACACCCACTGCCATCCCCTTTCACGCTAAGCATTGCGTGCCAGGGAGGCTTATTTAAAAGGCAACATTAAGCCATGTTATGTGGCTTAACGCTGCCTTGTAAATAAGGTAAAGCCTCTGACACCACGGTAACGTCGCAAAAAGTGTGTGTTTATTTTTTGGGGAATTACCATTTTAATGTTTGAAATTTAAATAATACAAATTGATTGGGGGTCCCCGGCTTCCAGTGGTGACTCAATGGGGGTCCTCAGTATTCAAAAGTTTGGGAACCACTGATCTAGGCAGAGCTGCATCTGCTTCTTTGGTCATGTCAGTAATTCCTTATTCAAGCCCTCAAGACAGTGCTTCTAGCTGCTTCTCTACACATTGGTGCAGCTGCTTCTCTCGTCCCGTTGGCAATTCCCACATTTGTTGTGCTCTAGGCAGTGCTGCAGATGTGTCTCAGTTCCCAGTGCTAATTCTTCATTCCTAGTCCTCTAGGAACTGCTACTAGCTGCTTTTCTGGTCTTGTCAGAAAATCATCCTTAATAGTTCTCTAGACAGTGCTGCTATCTGCTTTCTAATTCTTCTTGACAGTGCTGCTACCTGCTTCTCCGTTCTCATGATTAATTCCTGATTCTAAGTCCTCTAGACAGTGCTGCAGCTGTTTTTCTGGTCCCAGTGCAATTCCTCATTCTAAGTCCTCTCGGCAGTGCTGCAGCTGTGTCTCTGTTCTCAGTGGTAATTCCTCATTCTCTGTCCTCCAGACAGTGCTGCTTGCTGCTTCTCTGGTGTCATTGTTAATTCTCCCAATATAAGTCCTCCAGATAGTAGTGTTATCTGCTTGTCTGGCGACATCGATAACTCCACGATTCTAAGTCCTCTTGGCAGTGTTACAGCTGTGTCTCTGTTCCCAGTGGTAATTTCCTATTCTTAGTCCTCTAGGAAATGCTGCAGTTGGGTCTTTATTCCCAGTGATAATTCCTCATGTTTAGTCCTCTAGTCAGTGCTGCTACATGCTTCTCTGTTCCCAGTGGTAGCTCCTCATTCTTATTCCTCTAGACAGTGCTGAAGCTGCTTCTCTGGTCCCAGTGGTAACTCCTCATTCTAAGCCCCCCAGACAGTGCTACAGCTGCTTCTCTGGTCCCAGTAGTATTTCCTCATTCTTAGACCTCTAGGCAGTGCTGCAGCTGCTTCTCTGGTCCCAGTAGTATTTCCTCATTCTTAGTCCTCTAGACAGTGCTACAGCTGCTTCTCTGGTCCCAGTAGTATTTCCTCATTCTTAGTCCTCTAGGCAGTGCTGCTAGCTGTTTCTCTGGTCCCGTCAGTAAGTCATCATTCTAAGTCCTCTAGGCAGTGCTGTAGCTGTGTCTCTGCTCCCAGTGGTAATTTCTCATTTTTATTCCTCTAGACAGAGCTGCTAGCATTTTTTCTAGTCCCGTCAGTAACTCCCTCATTCTAAGTCCTCTAGACAGTGCTGCAGCTGTGTCTCTGTTCCCAGTAGTAATTCCTCATTCTTAGTCCTCCAAGCTGTGCTGCAGCTGCATCTGTTAGTAATTCCTCATTCTAAATCCTCTAGACGGTGCGGATAGCTGCTTCTATAGTCTCATTGGTAATTCCTTATTCTAAGTACTCTAGATACTGCTTCTAGTTGCTTCTCAGGTAATGTTGGTAATTCCTCATTCTAAGTCCTCCACACAGTGCTGCTACCTGCTTCTCTGGTATCATGGCTAATTCCTCATTCTAAGTTCTCTAGACAATACTGCACCTGGTCCTAGTGGTAATTCCATATTCTTAGTCCTCTAGGCAGTGCTGCAGCTGTGTCTCTGTTTGTTCATCCACTACACTCCAAACCAAAACACATACATAAAAGACATTGTCATGTAAAACACCTATAGCCTAACTATGACAAATGCAAGACCTATTGCACTGCAAATGCTTGTTTTTCTCTTGGTTACGTACATACCTGTCTTGGACAGCATTCGAATGCCCTAGAAAACGTTCAGAACATGGAATGGCATCTGAAGGAAACAAGCCTTGTGAGCACAGGAATTGAAAATTCACCAAGTACTACGATGATAAAAATTGGTTACATTGGCACACACGAAAATTCTAAGACAAGCAGGCAATTTTTCAGAGTGGGTTTAACCTTCCTGCCATACTGTTCATTAATATTTATGTCCTCGGAAACACAGACTGGTTACTGTCAACAAACTGAATGCAGCTAGATGCCCATTGTATTTCTACCTTTTACTTTTTCTCATTGTAGTTTGTTCCTTTTTAACCATTTGCCTTTGCTTCCATCTTGTGGATTTCCCAGGTATTGCTTACAAATATTGTAAAAAAAAAAAAAAATGGTTTTGCTAGACCATTGGAAGTATAAATATCTCAAATAAAATTCGGATACACTGTTTACTTTTATGTGAAACCATGAGTGGCACTGATGCAACTCCAAAGAGATATTGAGCGCCGATAAATACGTTAATCAAAGTGTAAGCATGTTTTCTGGGAAATAGATTTTTCTTCAATAATTGGGGACAGTCCCCAGGTTAAATAATGAATCACAAATATTCATTTAGAAATTGAATTTAGAAGAAAAACACTCTTGCTAATAACATTCTCAGACGAGTGTACAAGTGACATTTGAAAATGAATGGAAAAGTAAAGCTCAATATACAAACACCCTAAAAAGAAGTCTTGTAAATCTCAATTCCAAAAAGTCAGATTTTTTTTTTTTAAATTAGCAAGAAGCAAAACGAATCGATATTGAAGAAGTCACACAAGTCAAGCGATGTCTAGCAATCTTTTCACAAATCAACGAATAGCGCATTTCTGAAGGGAATGTTAAACTAGCCGTTTATCTATTAGAAAACTACTCAAAACATGTTTTAGCAATTTACAGCTGGAAAGATTCCCACTCTAAATTTCACACAATGTCAGGTCACTTGGATTCATCCTCAGCATCGATCACAACCTCAAGGTATACATTACCAAGAAACCCGAGACCCCATTTTACCAGTTCTCACTACCAAAAAAAATTAAAACCATTCCATCCATAAAATGACTTCAGAACTACCATTCTAGTCCCTCATAGTCTTGCATATGGATGGCCCTCGTGCCTTGAATCACACACCCTAGATTTCACACTCACCCCTTTAAGGGCACCCTAAATATTGCAGCACACCGCATTTTGGGGCATATTATCAAGACACGGCATTAAAATTATCGCCGCTTTAGTGGCAGAAAACTGCAGCTACAGCGGCGATAATGGGCTTGAGAATATGCCCTTGAGAATTCCCAT